>NC_138865.1:95819772-96419772 GCF_965194805.1 Balaenoptera borealis
CCCCAGTCCCCTTTCACTGCTAAGATCTCCACCACCTTTGGAAAGCAAAGGTTAAGTGTCTGAGGCAAAATCAGTTGACACACAAAAGAGACTAAAGCGAATGTATCACTCACTCGCCAGCAATTCGGTGGGGCGGAGAGCTTCTGGGGAGGGGAATGAATTTTACTTGAAGCCAGAAGAAAAGCAGTCCTTGGAGGGGAGTGCTCGCTAGAAATATTCTCCTCTGAGCTGGGATGTTAACAGTGGCACCTTCTGACTTAATGTGGCATCTTTCTTCATCGTTATCAATCTCATGAGAGCTTTCCTGCCATCTGCACCATTCGTGCTTCAGGCTCCCATATGAAAGTCCAATCTGGCAGCATAAATACTGGCTAATGAAGAGTAGGTGTCTGACTGACTGGAGAGAAGGGATCCTGTGTCAATGATGGGGCAGAATTCATTCATTTAAAAAAAATATTCCGCATTTCTACAGCCATTCAGGAAGAAATCCTCTCTCCTTCTCTCTTTTGTTCCCCTCCCTCCCTTTCTTATCCTCCTTTCTCATTTTCTTCCTGTGTCATCCTACGTTAATGGAGTTCACACAAAAGTCAGCATAAAAATGGTCTTTGCCTAAAATGTTATACCTCGGAGATTAAAAATAAGAATGTAATGTGGACTTGCCGACATGTGGTGGGTTATTTCTTTCTCTTCAGTGGGAAAGCTATAACTACATAGATTAGCAAAACTTGTGCAAGAATGGATGTAAAACAGATTTATCTCTGTGTCAGCTTTATCTGATCCATTTGGTCTTGCAGAGTTTGGATGGCTTCCTTTGTTACAATAACCAGCTTTCAAACATCTATATCCTTAGGGTATTAAATGTCAGCCTCCTGATGTACCAGTCAAGGAGAGAGGGTGGGCAATCTGTGGGCTGGGGAAGTACTCTTTGTGTGCAAGGCAGAGGGGTTGCTTGTGTACCCAGGCTGGCCGCTGGGATGACCTCCAGAAACTCCTACCACCTCCCCGTGTCACCGTGTAGGGGTGCTGAAGCACCACTGCCATTAATATCTTTCTACAAAGAATTCAGAAAGATTTCCTGTCACTGACAAGGACAGATTTGTTAGAGGTCTCTCAAGGAAATGGACAATAGCTAATTAATTGAGCTCTCCAGGACTTTCCGTGCTGTCGTTCTTCATTTATCTGTTCTCGTTTCTCAACACGCAGGCCTAGCTCTCCTTTTTCTTTCTTTCCTTCCTTTCTTTCCCCCTTTCATTGTGTCTGTCACTCCCATGTTTCCCTCTTGCTTCCTTCTCTCACAGCTCTTTCTCTCTTTTTTTTTTTGAAGTTTTGAATTTTATTTATTTTTTTATACAGCAGGTTCTTATTAGTTATCTATTTTATACATATTAGTGTATATATGTCAATCCCCATCTCCCAATTCATCCCACCACCACCACCACCCCCCGCCACTTTCCCCCCTTGGTGTCCATACGTTTGTTCTCTACATCTGTGTCTCAATTTCTGCCTGCAAACCGGTTCATCTGTACCATTTTTCTAGGTTCCACATACATGCGTTAATATACGATATTTGTTTTTCTCTTTCTAACTTACTTCACTCTGTATGACAGTCTCTAGATGAATCCACGTCTCTACAAATGAACCAATTTCGTTCCTTTTTATGGCTGAGTAATATTCCATTGTATATATGTACCACATCTTCTTTATCCATTCGTCTGTTGATGGGCATTTAGGTTGCTTCCATGTCCTGGCTATTGTAAATAGTGCTGCAATGAACATTAGGTGCATGTGTCTTTTTGAACTATGGTTTTCTCTGGGTATACGCCCAGTAGTGGGATTGCTGGGTCATATGATAATTCTATTTTTGGTTTTTTAAGGAACCTCCATACTGTTCTCCATAGTGGCTGTATCAATTTACATTCCCACCAACAGTGCAAGAGGGTTCCCTTTTCTCCACACCCTCTCCAGCATTTGTTGTTTGTAGATTTTCTGATGATGCCCATTCTAACTGGTGTGAGGTGATACCTCATTGTAGTGTTGATTTGCATTTCTCTAATAATTAGTGATGTTGAGCAGCTTTTCATGTGCTTCTTGGCCATCTGTATGTCTTCTTTGGAGAAATGTCTATTTAGGTCTTCTGCCCATTTTTGGATTGGGTTGTTTGTTTCTTTAATATTGAGCTGCATGAGCTGTTTATATATTTTGGAGATTAATCCTTTGTCCGTTGATTCATTTGCAAATATTTTCACCCATTTTGACGGTTGTCTTTTCGTCTTGTTTATGGTTTCCTTTGCTGTGCAAAAGCTTTGAAGTTTCATTAGGTCCCATTTGTTTATTTTTGTTTTTATTTCCATTTCTCTAGGAGGTGAGTCAAAAAGGATCTTGCTGTGATTTATGTCAAAGAATGTTCTTCCTGTGTTTTCCTCTAAGAGTTTTATAGTGTCTGGTCTTACATTTAGGCCTCTAATCCATTTTGAATTTATTTTTGTGTATGGTGTTAGGGAGTGATCTAACTTTATTCTTTTACATGTAGCTGTCCAGTTTTCCCAGCTCCACTTATTGAAGAGACTGTCTTTTCTCCATTGTATATCCTTCCCTCCTTTGTCATAGATTAGTTGACCATAGGTGCGTGGGTTTATCTCTGGGCTTTCTATCTTGTTCCATTGATTTATGTTTCTGTTTTTGTGTCAGTACCATATTGTTTTGATTACTGTAGCTTGGTAGTATAGTCTGAAGTAAGGGAGTCTGATTCCTCCAGGTCCGTTTTTTCCCCTCAAGACTGCTGTGGCTATGAGGGGTCTTTTGTGTCTCCATACAAATTTTAAGATTTTTTGTTCTAGTTCCATAAAAAATGCCATTGGTAATTTGATAGGGATTGCATTGAATCTGTAGATTGCTTTGGGTAGTATAGTCATTTTCACAATATTGATTCTTCCAATCCAAGAACATGGTATATCTCTCTATCTGTTGGTATCATCTTTAATTTCTTTCATCAGTGTCTCATAGTTTTCTGCATACAGGTCTTTTGTCTCCCTAGGTAGGTTTATTCCTAGGAATTTTATTCTTTTTGTTGCAATGGTAAATGATAAATGGAGTGTTTCCTTAATTTCTCTTTCAGATTTTTCATCATTAGTGTATAGGAATGCAAGAGATTTCTGTTCATTCATTTTGTATCCTGCAACTTTACCAAATTCATTAATTAGCTCTAGTAGTTTTCTGGTGGCATCTTTAGCACTCTCTATGTATAGTATCATGTTGTCTGCAAACAGTGACAGTTTTACTTCTTGTTTTCCAATTTGTATTACTTTTATTCCTTTTTCTTCTCTGATTGCCATGGCTAGGACTTCCAAAACTATGTTGAATAATAGTGGTGAGAGTGGACATCCTTGTCTTGTTCCTGATCTTAGAGGAAATGCTTTCAGTTTTTCACCATTGAGAATGATGTTTGCTGTGGGTTTGTCATATATGGCCTTTATTATGTTGAGGTAGGTTCCCTCTATGCCCACTTTCTGGAGAGTTTTTATCATAAATGGGTGTTGAGTTTTGTCAAAAGCTTTTTGTGCATCTATTGAGATGATCATATGGTTTTTCTTCTTCAATTTGTTAATATGGTGTATCACACTGATTGATTTGCGTATATTGAAGAATCCTTGCATCCCTGGGATAAATCCCACTTGCTCATGGTGTATGATCCTTTTAATGTGTTGTTGGGTTCTGTTTGGTAGTATTTTGTTGAGGATTTTTGCATCTATGTTCATCAGTGATATTGGTCTGTAATTTTCTTTTTTTGTAGTATCTTTGTCTGGTTTTGGTATCAGGGTGATGGCGGCCTCATAGAATGAGTTTGGGAGTGTTCCTTCCTCTGCAAGTTTTTGGAAGAGTTTGAGAAGGATGGGTGTTAGCTCTTCTCTAAATGTTTGATAGAATTCACCTGTGAAGCCATCTGGTCCTGGACTTTTGTTTGTTGGAAGATTTTTAATCACAGTTTCAATTTCATTACTTGTGATTGGTCTGTTCATATTTTCTATTTCTTCCTGGTTCAGTCTTGGAAGGTTATACCTTTCTAAGAATTTGTCCGTTTCTTCCAGGTTGTCCATTTTATTGGCATAGGGTTGCTTTTTGTAGTCTCTTAGGATGCTTTGTATTTCTGCAGTGTCTGTTGTAACTTCTCCTTTTCATTTGTAATTTTATTGATTTGAGTCCTCTCCCTCTTTTTCTTGATGAGTCTGGCTAATGGTTTATCAATTTTGTTTATCTTCTCAAAGAACCAGGTTTTAGTTTTATTGATCTTTGCTACTGTTTTCTTTGTTTCTATTTCATTTATTTCTGCTCTGATCTTTATGATTTCTTTCATTCTGTTAACTCTGCGTTTTGTTTGTTCTTCTTCTCTAGTTCCTTTAGGTGTAAGGTTAGGTTGTTTGATATTTTTCTTGTTTCTTGAGGTAGGCTTGTATAGCTATAATCTTCCCTCTTAGAACTGTTTTTGCCGCATCCCATAGGTTTTGGATCGTCGTGTTTTCATTGTCATTTGTCTCTAGGTATTTTTTGATTTCCTCTTTGATTTCTTCAGTTATCGCTTGGTTATTTAGTAACGTATTATTTAGCCTCCATGTGTTTGTGTTTTTTACGTTTTTTTCCCTGTAATTGATTTCTAATCTCATAGTGTTGTGGTCAGAAAAGATGCTTGATATGATTTCAATTTTCTTAAATTTACTGAGGCTTGATTTGTGACCCAAGATGTGGTCTATCCTGGGGAATGTTCTATGCACACTTGAGAAGAAAGCGTAATCTGATGTTTTTGGATGGAATGCCCTATAAATATCAATGGAATCTATCTGGTCTATTGTGTCATTTAAAGCTTCTGTTCCCTTATTAATTTTCTGTTTGGATGATCTGTCCATTGGTGTAAGTGAGGTGTTAAAGCCCCCCACTATTACTGTGTTACTGTCGATTTCCTCTTTTAGAGCTTTTAGCAGTTGCCTTATGTATTGAGGTGCTCCTACGTTTGGTGCATATATATTTATAATGGTTATATCTTCTTCTTGGATTGATTGCTTGATCATTATGTAGTGTCCTTCCTGTCTCTTGCAACATTCTTTATTTTAAAGTCTATTTTATGTGATATGAGTATTGTTACTCCAGCTTTCTTTTGATTTCCATTTGCATGGAATATCTTTTTCCATCCCCTCACTTTCAGTCTGTATGTGTCCCTAGGTCTGAAGTGGGTCTCTTGTAGACAGCATATATATATAGGTCTTGTTTTTGTATCCATTCAGTAAGCCTGTGTCTTTTGGCTCGAGCATATAATCCATTCACGTTTAAGGTAATTATTGATATGTATGCTCCTATGACCATTTTCTTAATTGTTTTGGGTTTGTTCTTGTAGGTCCTTTTCTTCTCTTGTGTTTCCCACTTAGAGAAGTTCCTTTAGCGTTTGTTGTAGAGCTGGTTTCGTGGTGCTGAATTCTCTTAGCTTTTGCTTGTCTGTAGAGCTTTTGATTTCTCCACCAAATCTGAATGAGATCTTTGCTGGGTAGAATAATCTTGGTTGTAGGTTTTCCCCTTTCATCACTTTAAGTATATCATGCCACTCCCTTCTGGCTTGTAGAGTTTCTGCTGAGAAATCAGCTGTTAACCTTATGGGAGTTCCCTTGTATGTTATTTGTCATTTTCCCCTTGCTGCTTTTAATAATTTTTCTTTGTCTTTAATTTTTGCCAATTTGATTACCATGTGTCTCGGCATGTTTTTCTCTCTCTTTTGTAGACTCTATGCATAAAAAAACAAAAAACCGAACCAAACCAAACCCTAGCAGGGCACATATATTCAAAGATTTTTCTAGGAATAGCAGTCATTTCTTCAGAGTCTGAAAAGTGTCATCTTCCAGGGTTGGAAGGGGCCTCAGAAGTTTCTACTTTGTACTGGATATGTAAATAATCTTTAGTATCCTTGGTAAGGAATTGCATATGTTTTGTTAAAAGTCTATAATGACTGTGTACCTATATCTGTATCTGTATCTACATCTATATCTATAATCTCCTATGTAATTAAATGGAAATTTCGTCATAACCTGCAAACAGTTCCATGAGACCTTGAATACCCCATGTAGATGTTGCTTCATCTTTCTACTCATAATTGGGCTGCCTGGCTCATTGGGTTGGAGCAGGGCATCAATAAACTCAAGGTTGCCTGTTCTCTTTTCAGTCACTCTGTGCACAGAGAGCCTGAATTCCCAGTATGCCTGCTCCACTACCTTTGTTTTTGTGACCATCTATGCCAAGAAGTACAGGGCATGTAGTGGGGTCATTGGAGGTGGCTCTAGATCAAAGCAGAGAGGTCTGGGATTGAATCCTGGCCCTGCCACTTTCTTTATGTATGTGAGCTTTAGCAGTCATTGGACCTCTTGGTGCCTCAGTTTTATCATCTGGAAAGTGGGGATACCAACTTCTTGAATCTCAGTAGTTTATTGTATGAATCAGATGAAGTAAGCCTGTGAACATGTTGGAAACTTAGTGCTGTCTCAAGGGTGACCAGCTGTCCCAGTTCACCTAAGAGTGGAGGGTTGCTTGGGGCACAGGACTTTCAGTGCTAAAACTGGAAAAACTGGGATGGTTGGTCATCCTACTCAGAGCCCAGCTTAAACAGTGACCCCAGTGGGTAACGGAACTTTCTCCACGGTTGAAGGAAATCTTGTTTATGTTTGTTTGTTTTTTGTTTGTTTGTTTTATGTGGACTAACCGCCTGCTCTATTTTGGATCAGTGGACTGATTGCTGGTTTGGAGAAGGCTTACTCACTGTCTCTCCCCTCAATGTCTCAAGGGGTGGTGTGAAACTTTAAAACAAAAGTTTGCAAATGTTTAAAATGAAGCGAGCACAAATTCCTTCGTCTGAGTTGGAGCTTATTCATTCTTCAAGACCCAGTACATTTGTTACCCCATTCATGAGACTTTACCCTTGAGATCTCTCTCCTCAGCATGAGCTGTGCTTTTAGGGTATAATGTGTTAGGTTATTGCTTTACCTCCAAGTATATTTTTAAACTCCTTGAAGCCAGACAGCCTGCCTTATATTTTCTGAGTATTCACTGAATGAATGAATAAATGAGAGAATGAATGATTTATAAGTGGAGAAATGAGTCAGAGGGAGTAAATGGGGCATGAGGGAGTGAATAAATGCATGAATAAATTAATGATTTTTCTGTGTTAATTAAAAGCATACGTGCCTTTTTAGTCTGGCCCTGTTGTGTATCTCATGTCTAGAATTTTTAAACTTCAAATCCTGGATCCCAAGTCCTTTTTCTTAGCCTTAGCTGCCATAACAAATTCCTAATACTCAAAATGACCCAGCTCACCTTGGGGGTACCACTCATTATTTGATAAACTGGGAGAATATAACTTATTTTTTCTTAAAAATTTTAAAGATTAATTTTAAAATGAAAAGTAAAACCTACATATGGCAAATAGAAAACAAATCATTCAAACTACACATGATCTAAAATGAAAAGTATCTGTCTCGTTAATGTCCTCCCATATCCCCGTTTCATTCCTCTGAAATTAAAGTTTCTGCTTTTAGTTTTTTCGGTGGCTACAATTGAAATTCTAAATAAAAGAATGTTTTTGGTATATCAAAATTTGAGGGTGTATTTTGACATCCTGTTATGGAAGTTGAGATATTGGTCATTTTCAGCATTGTCCATCTTCCTTTCCTTCTCTACCTCCTGAGACACAGTAATTCTAATGGTCAGCTTTATGCCTTTACAAATTCTCCCTTCTCTATTTGTTGACTTATATTTAGTCATTATCTATGGAATATTCCCACTATAAACCCCACTTACATTTATTTCTACAACTCTCCTCTGCTACTGATTTTTGTTTTATTTATTTATTTATTTTAAATTTATTTATTTTTATTTTTGGCTGTGTTGGGTCTTCATTTCTGTGCGAGGGCTTTCTCTAGTTGCGGCAAGCGGGGGCCACTCTTCATCGTGGTGCACAGGCCTCTCACTATCGCGACCTCTCTTGTTGTGGAGCACAAGCTCCAGACACGCAGGCTCAGTAGTTGTGGCTCACGGGCCTAGTTGCTCCATGGCATGTGGGATCTTCCCAGACCAGGGCTCGAACCCGTGTCCCCTGCGTTGGCAGGCAGATTCTCAACCACTGCGCCACCAGGGAAGCCCCTGTTATATTTATTTTTATGTTGTCAAAATTTACAGCATTTACTTTCTGTTCTGTCACTCTAATTGTATTTAGTAGTGCTTTTCCACAGGTTTATTCTAAATATTAACCAAAGAATGATAGAACTCAACCAAGTGAGGGGACTGGATCCAAAGAGAAGGAAAGTAATCATAAGTTACTCACAAGAGATGCTGAGTCACAGGGCCCAGGGATTTCTCTCTTGATTTCTTTGGCACTCTCTTTCCTTCTGGGTCATGCTTAGCTATAATTTTTATTCATGTATTTCTCTTATTTTGTTTTCTTGTATTGCATTTTTGTTTTACTGGAGCACTTCATCTGAACTTTTTTTTTTCATATGGAGTTTAAGGGGTAGCATTTAAATATCTTTGTATGTCTGAGAATGTCTTTATTTTGATTTCACTTTTGATGGATAGTTTGTCTGGGTATAGATTTCTAATTTCAAACATTTCCCTGAGACCTTTGAAGGAATTGCTATTGAGACATATGCTGTCACTCTGACCTTGTTACTTTGTAGGTAACCCTCTTCCCTAGGATGATTTTTAGGATTTTTGTCTTTGCCTTTGGAGTTCTGAAATTTCACCAAAATTTGTTCAGATGTGTTCTGTTTCTATTCACTTTGCTTTTATCTTGGTAGGTCTTTTCATTATAAAGAGTTATCTCTTTATTTACCTCTGGGACTTCCTCTCTCCCCCTCATCCCCATTATTTCTTTGATTATTTTCTTCTCTCTATTGTCTCAATTTTTGCTTCTAGGGGTCATATTAGATATACACTGACTTCCTGGCTCTGTCTTCTGTAATCTCGTATTTTCTATCTCTTTTAATATTTGCTCTTTTTAATGCGAAATTTTCTTTATCTATCCAGCCTTTAACCTTATCCATTGTAATTATTTATTCCATACATTAATTTTTAAAATATTTTGGTAATCATATTTAATTAATTAATTAATTTCCAGGAATTTTTTCTTATATTCTGATTGCTCTTATATCACAGCAACAATTACATTTCATTAATTAATTAATTTTTGATTAATTTTTGTTTTTTTTAAAGAGGTACACACCTCCAGTTATAATCACTAATTTATTTTGATGTATATTCAACATCCACTAAAATATCTCTAAAGATATTTTAATTCTAATAAAGATATTTTCATTCTAATTTTAAATATTAGAATATTTAAAAACGATTCTCATTTTCTTTAATCATTTCTATTTCTTTTGGGGTCATATTAGGTTCATCCTTTTAATGAAAATTGTTTTTCTCAGATGTCTTGTGATCCTGATTATAAATGGAGGAGTGGTTTGATTCATATGGGTACCTTATATGCAGTTTTCTCTGCAGGTTTTAAGAGTCTGTGTCCTCAATAGGCTTCTCTTTTGATTGGGATGTCTTACTTAGGGCTCCTGTAAATGTAAATGCGTGGACAGATTTTTCCCATAGGGTCCATAAGCAAGGAAGGTGCATGTTCCCACAGTCTCCAGAGTAACAGAACTTTACTCCAGAGTTAGAGAACTTTAAATTATTTTGCACCTAAATGGGACTAAGACCTCCGATACCTCTTTCCACCTTGTCTATTGTGGAAGTAGACAGTGATTTTTTTCAAACTCACTCAGGCCCTGTTTCCTATACTAACTCCCTTTCCCAGTCGCATCCCCATTATTCCTAGTTTATCCTGGGGGCATAACATTCTGCTGCCAGTCTCTTAAGCTCTGTAAGCCTGGGGACAGAGCAAAGGTATGATTAACACTGTGATTCCTATTACAGTTTTGTAGTTTTTTGCCCTGATGATGCACCCTCTGCTCATTCAGGCTATGTTGCACCCTTAAGAAGGCCTACTTTGATTGTTTGTCTTTGGGCTGTGATTTTCCCAACTCTTATCCTTTATTGATCTTATCCTAGCAGCTGTACAATTTGCAGGAGTTCTTCAATATTTCTGTGACAGCTGGCTCACTTTCTTGTATTTGGTTTGATCAAGAAAAATTTTTTTCTATCATATCAATATATCAGTATGAGCCCATAGATGGAGAGGTGTTGTGTGTGGTCTACCAGCTAGAAATGGAAGGTGGAACAGTTTCTGAGAAAGCTTGTATAGGGCGCTTAAAGTCCACTGTGTTTCTCTATATTACCTTTTTCCTTTGGCCAAACACATAGTTTCTTCATTTCTCTGTAGACCTGTCCTCCTTTGCCATCTACCTCACAAGCCCAGATGCCTTAGCATTTTCTCTTGAAGCTTCCTTTGACTTCTCCAGCTCTCCTAGAGTCTTTGTATCTGGAACTCTAGAAGCACCTCAAGTGATGGCCAGAGAGGTAAATGCATAAGACATTTTTACAGCTTTTGTCTGTTTGTTTTCAACCCCTAAACTGATGGTAAAATCCCTTCAGGACTTGACCATGTGTCTTCATTCTTGTATATTTATAAGAGTGTGTGTGCACTGGTAGTGGGGTAGGGTTTAGTGAGTGAAAGTGTGTGGTCTGCTAGCCCCACAGAGCATGGCTACCAAACACTTACTGATGAGGTTAAAAAAAAAAAAAGAAAATCTCTTCTCTTAAGAAGCTTGCCTATGCATTGCTTCTCTTCCATAACGTTGCTTAGGAATGTGCTAGAACTATGCTACTGAAACCTTGATAAAAACAAAGCTTTTTAGCTTCAATGATATTTTTAACACTTAAAAATAGCCCATTAATTCCCGAGGGGTTAGGTTTATAATACATATTTAGGGGGTCCCTCTCCTTTCCCACTTCCCCTTTCCCCTTTCCCCTTTCCCCCATTCCCTCACAAATCTGATTTCAAATATTCATGGAATCCAACATCTCTGTAATCTTATTTTTTTCTTTCTTGTGCAAGGAAGGTTGAAATATTAATTGCTGTATCAGGCACTTTCAGATTTAATGTTTTCCCCATTCTACGGGCTGCCTACCTCCTGCATGACTTCTGTCTATTCTCACAGCTGTCTGAGAGATAAATAACTGTAAAGTTTCATAAGTAATCTATAAATTATATTCAAATTCAGGTGTCCAAATAATCCTTTCTTTAATCTCTAAAATGACTCTACTAGAGGCTTGTTAGTGAACGTCAACTGGAAACGTTATGTTTTCCACCCACTCCTATTCCTGTTAAATATGCTAGTGTTAGAAAAGGAATAGAACTGGTAAAATAGGCCTTCAAACCCTCTGCCAGCTAGAGAGGCTGCATGGGTACAGTAGGGCACCCTGGTTCAAGTTAGTAAACCTTGGCTATTGAAAGAAAACCAGAAAAATGAGAATGAAATTGTTTGGTTGATGCTCGAAGAGGCATCTTTCGTGAACTCTATTTGGCATGACATTGCTCTCAGAGAATGAGAAAAATTCTGGATTCCAATCATTGTTTAATGTTCTTAACATATGCCAAAGAGAGGGTGTGAGGCCTGGGTTATTGTATTAGCATCACAAGCCATCCATTTCTTATCATTTGGCTGAGTGGTATCTCAAGTTTCATACTATCTGGTTCATTCTACTCATCCAGCCTTGTCGCCAGCCTCCAATCCCAGTGGGTCAGAGACCTCACCATCCTCAGCAAGCCATGTTCTGCTCATTTTCACCTCCATGCCTTTCCTCCTGCCTGGCACGCTTTTCTTCTTTTCTGTCTTTAAAGCTTTTCCAATGAGCAAGTAACCTCTCCAAGCTATCCCTCAAAATCAAAGAACTAAATGATTTCTTACTGCGATCCTACTATGTTCCTAATATTCTGTTAGCTGTGTAGGATATAGAAAAAGATTTATAATTAACATTTATTTAGCACCCACTATGTGCCAGGCACTGGACAAGGCCATTTGCATGGAGCATTATCTGAGTCAACTCTTACATCTTACACAATTTCTAGCTTGTAGATAAAGGAACAGGCTTGGAAGTTATCCGCCTAGTCAATGGAAGAACTGAACCCATGTCTACTTGACTCTAAATTCCATATTCTTTTCATTACGCCATGATGTGCATGCCAATAGATTTATAATTTACTTGCAGTGCAAGATAGGGATATATAGAATCATGAAATATTACAATCTTGAAGTTAGGAGGGTTTTTTGACATCATATAGTTCAACCCTCTCCTGGATACTGAATATTCTGTATAATATTTTAAGAACGAAAAAACCAGCTTCTATTAGAAAACCTTCAGTGACAGAGATTCCCTACCTGTCATGTTGGATGAATGGACCTGGGTGAAGCACCTTAAATTTGTCTCTATCAAGTGCCTTATTGCCAGTGTTGGCTCTTCTTCCAACTAGTTCAGAAAATGTTATAACTTAATTTTGTCATTTAATATTATTTTTTATCCAAGTTATATATTTTTATCAGAGTACCATAATTATTACCATCCTGCCATTAACAAAAATGTCCTAAGGATGGACCTGTGAGCACACTAGTGGAGCTCTCTTTGTGAGTTGACAACTATGCGATGATTGGCATCCTTTAGGTGTGGTCATTGGATTATCTAGAAAGTTCATCAAGCTTATTATTGCTCTTAAATTTGTGGTATGGAGAGACTTTGTTAAATACTTAGTGAAATGCAGAAGCGTTGCATTTATTCCATTTTACCTTTGTAAGATTTCCAAACAGAAGGAAATAAGTCATCTGATGTGACTTGTTCTTGCTGAGCTCAGGTTGGCATCATGGCATCTTTCAATTTCTTTCCAAGTCTGCAAAAGCTGCCTATTTTGCTAATTTGTTCTAGAATTTGTCCCCAAATGATACAGATGACTGGTGACATCCAAATTCTTGCAATTTTGAAAAATTGGGACACTTTGTGAAAGAACATGTGACAGTGACCTGGTTACAAACAGTCTATAATGAGGCACCTTGTTTGCCATAGAGCATATGTACTTATGGGAGAGCAGAAGGGCATGAAGTAATCAAGAAAGTCTTCATTAAAGAGTTGGACTTTGGAGGATGGTTAGACTTGAGTCACAATGGGAGAAGACGAAAGAGAATTCCAAAGGATGGAAATAGTATGAGCAAAGGTATGAGGTCTAAGCTCATGGTGTGTTTGTGGGCCCAAAAGGCATCGGTTTGGCTGCAATGGGTGAGTATGTGCTGGGGATTATCAAGATTGCAGTGGGACAGGCAGGGTGGGGCTTGCTTGTAGGACAGTCTTGAAGGTGATGGAGAGAATGTTGGCTCTGAGTGTTGTGGTAGGATAAAAGGCATTGGAGAGTTTTGAGCAGAGGAGTGATCTGGCAATAGCAGCATGGAAAGAGGATGATCCCGTGTTCAGGAATGCATAATATGGAAGAGCTGCTGGAAGCCGGGAGGTTTCATTGGAATTGACACAGTCATCCCAGGATGAGGATGGAAGAGTCTTGCTTACTGTAGGGTTATTGGAACTGAATAGGAATGGACAGTAGAGCCATTTCAATGGGAAATATGTCAGATTGAATGTGTGATGGTTAATTTTAAGTGTCAACTTAATTGGGCCATCAGATGCCTAAATATCTAGTTAAACATTATTTCTGGATGTGTCTATGAGGGTGTTTATAGAAGATTAGCATTTGACTCTGTGGACCCAGTTCAGATTGCCCTCCCCAATGTGGGTGGGCATCTTGCAGTCCACTGAGGGCCTGAATAGAACCAAAACGGCAGAGAAGGGGAGAATTCTCTCTCTGCTTGACCGATGGAGCTGGAACGTCAGTCTTCTGCCTTTGCACCACCGGCCCTCCTGGTTCTCAGGCCTTCAGACTTGGACTGGAGCCTACACCATGGGCTTTCTTGGGTCGGTCTCTAGCTTGCAGATGGCAAATTTCAGAATTTCTCAGCATCCATAATCACATGAGCTAATTCCTCATAATAAGTCTCTCTGTCTCTCTGTCTGCCTCTGCCTCTGTCTGTCTGTCTCTGTCTCTCTGCCTCTGCTCTCTCTCTATATATATACACACATATGATAATAATATATATATATATGATGTATCCTATTGATTTTGTTTCTGTGGAGAGCCCTAATACAGGATCCTTGACCAGCTCAGCGATGGATTGATTGAATGAGATGATATGAGGCATGAAGGAGGATAGTGAGTCAAAGACAAGTTTAACTTTTCCAGTCTTGGTGCCTGGGAAGAATCTGTTGTTATTAAAAAAAAATTAGTGTAGGCGGGTCATGGTGGGCAGATATACTTTGGCTGCAAAACTGGATTAATTAGAAATGAAATCCTTTACAGAAGCATGACTTTCAGAGGCATTCTAAATACTCCTCTGCCAAAGCTTGCATTTGGAGGTGAATTCACTGTAGGCATCTCTTTAAATATAAAATGGAGGGGCAACAAAATAACCTCCCACCCCACATCTTTAGAGGAAATAAGAGGCCCTGTAACTCTTGAGGAAAAATACATTCACCTTCAAATTATATTGTTTTAGAGGTCAAAAGTATATAATTTCCGAAGGAACACATGGTGATTCAGCCTGCTGAGAGGCTATTGCTCAGTTACTCCCAGCAGTGACGAAGGTGCCTATAATTCCTCAAGCTCTGCTTAAGCTGGTGGGAGCAGAAGCCATGCCCAGGCTGTGGGCTGACAGGGTGGATTCAGGCCTGACAGGGCACATGGGCCTGCCCCTTATGACACGGTCCCTCTGCTCTGATGTGTCAGGAGCCTGCCTCATGGCAGGTTGCCCGCACAGGTGGCCATGGCCTCTGCTCTCCCTGCCTGTTAGTTAACTTGTCTGGCTGGCATGTCTCCGAGCACGCTTGTGTTGAAGGCTCCATCCCCGGGGTGTGACCAAGTGGAAAGGGCCACGTAGCTTCTTGTCTCCACGGAAGGAGGCCACGTCTGAGCTCAGCCAATTGGAGGGACCAGGGTGACCGCCGGAGGTGACCCTGCCCTTGCAGTTGTGGACTCTGTCACCTTCAAGCTGCGGAGGCCTCGCTGAGCAGAATGGGCTGCTGAGAGCTCAGCAGGTTCAAGGCCTGATGCCTGAGGATGCGTCTTATTAGAGATGCAGTTGTTTGTTCTCAGTCATTGGCAAGGGCTGTGGCCACCCTGAGTTTCTGTTACTTTAATAATTTAGCATCTGATGTCATCAGTGGTTTCCGATGAGACACGAGGGGTCATCGGACGTGTATACATCAACGTGCGTTGATCTTCTATAGAAATAATTTGCTTTTCTGTATTTTTTTCCATGTGCACGGTGTCTTGACGTTCTCTTGACGTAATTTGAGAAAATTACGTAATTGTCAAAACTCATTTAAGGATTTTCAGTCTGTCTTTCTTCCCACTGCTCTTCCTTCATGTTGTCACTTGGCACGAGGAGAAACAATACTTGGCCTGGGCAGAGGATGGAGATGAGAGTGAATGGGTAGCTTCAAAATGTAGCAGGAAGAAGGAAATAATCCAAACAGGAAAGTGGGAGTGGGTGCGGGGGTCTGGGAAGCCATTATTCTCTCTCATCCTCCCTCTCGTGACATGACTCCTCCCAGGGGCAGCCCTTGAAAGGTCGCTCATTAAAACTCCCGAGAAGGTGCAACCAAAACAAATCCACTGTAATCAATTCGGAGGTTGATTCTGGTCTGCAGGTGGAGGTTTTGGAAAAGGATCACTGGCTCACGTTAAAGATTTATAAACAGGCCCTGATGTCAGTCAAAGGCAGAGCATCAAGAAAGGGAAATGCAAGAGAGTCTATAGCTTTTCTAGCTCTCTCTCCTTTCTGTCTCAGCATCTCTCCTGGTAACAAGGAGAGTTTGGAAATTGTTTTTTAGCAAATGCATTAGAGGGAAGGTTGAAGGGAAGTGACACATTGACAAGTGACTGAGGGAACAAACCTGGGGAAGGATGGTAAAAAAAAAAAAAAGGCTGCTGAAATGAGGGCTCCCCAGGTCTCTTCAAGGTGTAATTGCAGGTGTGCCGGTGACCCACGTAAACTGGGGACTGGAAGGGATGTGGCAGCATACCTTCCTCCCTTTGCGATCCCGACAGACCTTCGCATAGCCCCATAGCAGAAGCAGTAGCCCTCGCCCAGATCATTCAGGGCTGGCTCTGACTGTATTGCCTGGTGCACTCCATGTGCAGTTTGCTTTGTACATCTCTACCCCCCACCTTTGTGCAGGTTTCCCACAGCCTATCATCACCATTGTCGTCACCTTCATCGTGGTAGCAGCTAACATGTGGTGATGCTCATTCTGTGCCAGGCACGATACGCAGGGATCGTTTTTTCCCACAAAGCAAGCCTATGAGGTCATCACTATTATTCCCATTTTACAGAAGGGGGAAATTGAGACTTAAGGAATTAAGTGCTTTGTTTAAGTCACACAACAGTAAGTCATGGAGTCAGGGTTCAACTCAGGAAGCCTGTCTCCCAGAGCCTCTGTGCTGTAAATGAATAGGTGGCTGGATGAACGGAGGGAAAGATAAACAGATGAATACATGACTTTCCAGTAGGCTCTCCAGCAGTGTTCGCTTTGCCCTGACTTCAAAATTCTCAGAACCCAGGGGGTGGGCTATGGCAAACATCCTCTGAGAGCCCCCAGAAATTCTAGAGAAAAGAGTGTCCTCACCTCATGGACCAAAGCCCCCCCTCAAGCCTCTTGGCAGCACCCAAATTCAGAGGACCCAGATCAAGCCTCCTCTCTGTGCGTGGAGATGGGGACAGGAAGGGAGGGGTAGGACCAAGTGCCAAAGTCTGATCCCCCAAATCACCACACTCTGCTTTAGCTTTGTTTATAAAATTTTTATCTTATTTTATTTTTCTGCTTTAGCTTTGAAGGCACCCTCTGTAATGAGTTGAATTGTGTCCCCCAAAGATATGTTCAAGTCCTAACATTACCCTGGTACCTGTGAATGTGACTTTATTTGGAAAGAGGGTCTTTGCATATGTAATTAGTTAAGATGAGGGTATATTGGATTAGGGTGGGACCTAAGTCCAGTGACTGATGTCCTTATGGGAAGAAGAGAGGACACACAGGGAAGAAGACCGTGTGAAGATGGAGGCAGAGATTGGAATGATGCTGCCACAAGCCCAGGGACCCCACCGCAGCTCCCAGAAGCTTGAAGAGCCAAGGAGAGATTCTCCCCTAATGCCTTCAGAGGGAACATGGCCCTCCTCATACCTTGATTTTGGACTTCTATCCTTGAGAACTATGAGGGAATGCATTCTGTTGTTTTAAGTCACCCAGTTTGTGGTAATTTGTTATGGCAGCACTAGGAAACTAACATACCCCCTTCTAGTTTCTCCTCCCCAACTTGCTTTTTATCTTAGGCTGTCACTTCTTCTGGTACTTTTACCCATGTCTATACCACCCTGTAAAGTCTTCACTGGATCTAGCCTTTGATAATCTGGGTGGGAAATAAGCTAGAGAGAAAAAAAAGGAGTTTGATATTTCAAGCTGTTGCCACAAAGAAATATATCACATCACCAGGTTATACCTTGACGCTTAGTAAGTGCTCATTAACGTCTGTTGAGTCAAAGAAAGAGACTGATTCAACTTACAGGGCATAGCTTTCTATCTCCCCCTCTGCCCCTGAGTATTCTGTGGAGTGAGTTTTCATGAAATAAAAGATTGATGCTTTGTTTCAGATCTTCTACTTCTAAGTATAGACTCACTTCTTTCAGAGTTCAAGCCAAGAAGCAATTACTCAGGGCATTAGTATTAATTGCCTCCATTGATAAAAAGCCTAGTGTGCGCCAGGCACCATACTAGGTCCTTACATGCATCATCTCATTTATTTACTATAACCCAGTGGGGTACCTACTTTGTTACTATTTAATTGACGAAGGATCTAACATCCAGACATAATTAATTATAATATTAATAATAATAGCAAACATGTTTTGAATACTTATTATATGCCATGCTGAGGCTTTTCTGTACATCATTTCATGTAATGTTCTCCGGGACCCTCTGAGGTTGGTTCTATTATTTCCCCCAGTTTTACAGAGAGGCTAAGTGAGTCGCCCCACATTGCACAGCACACACAAGAAGTCTGAAGATGTGGTTCCTGCCCCTTTGGAGCTCATGGTCCAGAAGGAGAAAGGAGACTCTAACTCATGGAACAAGTCAGTTTGTGTTTACAGGTGGGCATAAGGGTGGGCTGAGGCAAAGGCTGGCTTTGAGAAAGGACTTCACTCTGGGAAAATGAGAAAGAATGGAAGGAAGCTCCCGAGATTGTTGGTGAAATGCCTCATTTTAATTGTGTTGAAGGGGGTGTAGGACATGATGGTAGGAGGTCCTCAAAATTTGTAAAAAGGTCCCCTTCTGAGGGGAACAGTTATACGCAAATCGGTGCAGAATGGCTGAGCTTGGCTGTCTTCATAAGAAAAGAACTTGAGGGGCGGTCCTGAGATCTGTTCACTCAACGATCATTAGAGATGTTCAAATTGAATTAAGATCAGCGTGCATCCTGAAGTGTGTTGAGAATGCTCTCTCCTGTCACCTTCCTGTTTGGGATGATGTTATACTTCGTGGGGCTTTGGCTACGACTTGCAGGACTCACTCTTAGGATCTTAAATTCTGTGGGCTTGGAGCTGGTGTCCTCTAGGCATCTGATTATACCTGATTGGGGGGTCTGGGTGAGCAGAGGACTCTTGATAGAGGCCATTTTGACATTACGCATTGCTCCCACTGCCTGCAATGGTCCAATCTCCCCATTGCTAAGCTAGCGAAGGTCATGAAGCCTGGAACTCAGGCATAACGCCCTGGGATGTAGCACATCACATCCAAATGTTCCAGTGGGTCGGGCAGAAAGGGGTGACAAGAGAGGCAGCATATGAGGCAGAAACTGAGTCAAAGTTTGGAAACCATCCAATGGGTCATCGATCTGAAAGGGCTGAAAAGAGGTTGAATTTACAATGGAAACAGGAGAAAAAGGAAGAAAGTAAAAAATTAGGGCAGAACTTTATTATATATATATATTTAAAATTTTATTGGAGTTTAGTTGGTTTACAGTGTTGTGTTAGTTTCAAGTGTACAACATAGTGATTCATATGAATAACATATAGTCATTCTTTTTCAGATTCTTTTCCCATATAGCTTCTTATAGAATATTGAGTAGAGTTCCCTGTGCTATAGAGTATGTCCTTGTTGGTTATCTGTTTTATATATAGTAGTGTGTGTATGTTAATCCCAAGCTCCTAAGGGGCAGAACTTTAAAGAAGGATGTGGAGGACTTCCTGGATTCAGAGAAGGTAAATGCAGGGACTTTTTGTTAAGGCCCCTTTGGCCTTGAGCTTGGGCAAGGAGTGTTCATAATGACACCAGATGTCAGTGAGTGTCCCGTGGGCTGCTCACTCACCTGGAAAACTCCTATGCATTCTTCAAAACCCAACACAGGCATTACATCTCCCCAATAACTTCCCTGATCCCTCAGCATGCTCTAGGAGCCTGTCTTCTGTGTTACTGTAACATTGTCTGCTCACCTCTGTCTTAATGCTTATTACCCTGTCTTGTAATCATCTGTTTATCTTCCCTTTCACCCACTGTGAGCAACTTGGTGTCAGGGCAGTGCAATCGGATTTGCTACATTTCCAAATAGCACATGGCTCATAGTAGAAACTCAAAGCATGTTTATTGATCCCAGTTATAAATTTAAAAATAGCCATTTTTTTCCACTCAATTTTGCTGTGAACCTAAAACTGCCCTAAAAATAGGCCACTGGGGGGAAAAAAAAAAGCCATTTTGCTCTGTACATCAGTCTCATGAGATTAGGTGGAATATGAGTTTTTTAAAAAAATTAATTAATTAATTTAAGTTTTGGCTGCGTTGGGTCTTCGTTGCTGTGCACGGGCTTTCTCTGGTTGCGGCGAGCGGGGGCTACTCTTCATTGCGGTGAGCGGGCTTCTCACCACGGTGGCTTCTCTTGTTGCGGAGCACAGGCTCTAGGTGCGCGGGCTTCAGTAGTTGCAGCACCCGGGCTCAGGAGTTGTGGCTCGTGGGCTCTAGACCGCAGGCTCAGCAGTTGTGGCACACGAGCTTAGCTGCTCCACGACATGTGGGATCTTCCCGGATCAGGGCTCGAACCCGTGTCCCCTGCATTGGCAGGTGGATTCTTAACCACTGCTTCACCAGGGAAGTCCCAGAACATGAGTTCTTAAGAGCTTGATCTGCTCAAGGTCCATGGGCAGAATCATATTTTTGGATCTGAAAAGCTAAGTGGATACACTGAGCCAGCCCCCTTAGGCACTGGCCCTGGGGAGAGCCAGCTGACATTGTCAGTCTCCCTCTGACACCCCCGCACTTTAGATTCAGTGGGGTTTGAGGCTGCCTCTGTCCCCTCGGTCTGTGGAATTTGCAGATGGTGCTGGCAGATGCTCAACTTGGTGCCTCTCAATGCTTCTTGTTCCTCTGCTGGCGTTAACTGCGCGGTGGGCCTGGTGCTGGCAGAACGGGTAGGGAGTCCAGGGGAGGGGACCTGGGAAATCTGACTTTCATGCTTGGAATGGCAACTCACCCGTGTGGCCCGGAGAAAGCGTTCTGACCCTTTTTGCATGGTTTGCGCTGAAATGGCCACGGAGCTACAAGGCACTGCGGACCCTGGGAAAGGTTTGGGGGCACAGGCTTTCCCGCCATCCTCAATTTCCATCTCCAGGATGGAAACATGTCCTGCTTCCGCCTTCAGAGAGCCTTCCTCTGTGCTTCTTTGTGAGACATTTCCGAGAAGCGCCTGCATTCCGTTTCTGGTGGTGAATTGATTTAGAAGATCCTTTGTTGATAGCCCAGCTTCAAAAGCGCTCAGAGACTGCTGTTTATCTTCCTTCTCCCTTCCAAGCCAGGAGACACTCTTACAAAGGAGAAGAGGAAAAAATAAAAATGCCCTTTTATTGGTTTATAAATTCATTGAGCCCTTGGGGGAGGGGCATAGTGTAACTATTCTGTGGGTAAATAGTGTGATTTGCACATGTTTTAGACTCAGTTAAGTGGGGGGTGGGTAACACTAAATCAAACCATTCTGTGTCTGTGAAGAGTGTGTGAGTTTTATATTACATGTTTCATAGTTTTCTTTTGTTCCAGATGTTTGTTTAATTTTTTTTAAACATCTTTATTGGGGTATAATTGCTTTACAATGGTGTGTTAGTTGCTGCTTTATAACAAAGTGAATCAGCTATACATATACATATATCCCCATATCTCCTCCCTCTTGCCTCTCCCTCCCACCCTCCCTATCCCACCGCTCTAGGTGGTCACAAAGCACCGAGCTGATCTCCCTGTGCTATGTGACTGCTTCCCACTAGCTATCTGTTTTATGCTTGGTAGTGTATATATGTCCATGCCACTCTCTTACTTAGTCCCAGCTTACCCTTCCCCCTCCCCGTGTCCTCAGGTCCATTCTCTACATCTGTGTCTTTATTCCCGTCTTGCCCCTAGGTTCTTCAGAACCATTTTTTATTTTTTATTTTAGATTCCATATATATGTGTTAGCATATGGTATTTGTTTTTCTCTTTCTGACTCACTTCACTCTGTATGACAGACTCTAGGTCCATCCACCTCACTACAAATAACTCAATTTCGTTTCTTTTTATGGCTGAATAATATTCCATTGTATATGTGTGCCACATCTTCTTTATCCATTCCAGATGTTTACTTAATTTTATTTCAGCAAACATTCATTGAGCCCTTAGTGTGTGGTAAATGTAGATAAAATGAGGTCCACAGTTTTGAGGAGCTCATGGGCTACTGGAAGAGAAACAGGTAAGCAAACAGCTGAAGTTTTCAGGGCAACTAGGGCACCAAACGCTTTCAGATACTTTCTGTAGGGGTCATATTGCTTTGAAGGCAGGTCTAAATTATCTTTATGTATTCCAGGGCATGGGCAGGTCCTAGGCCATATTTTTTTAGCTTGGACTCCAGGGTAGAAAAGACTCTCTCATCTTAGTTGCAATTTTGGAAATCCTGGGGAAGGACTCTGATTAGTCAGGCTGGGTCACGCATTCCCTTGTGTGGCCTGTAGTGTGATGGGAAGTATGACTGACCAACTCACTTGAGTAGCTGGTTGGAGAAAGGAGAGGCACCATGCTTATTAGAAAGGGGAGTGCTGTTCCTGGAAAGAGGGAGGTGTGCCTGGCAGACAAGGAGTAGCTCTGCTACAGCTAAGGAGCATTGATCAACTTTGATTCCTGTCTGATGAGAAAGCCAAGTCTTAGCTTCATCCACTTTAGATGTTTTCATCCTCAGCCACCCCTTCAGTTTAGGGGCATCCTAGGCTCTCCTCCTCCTCCTCCTCCTCATCATACTTATTTTTTAATTGAAGTATAGTTGATTTACAAAGTTCTGCCAATCTCTGCTGTGCAGCAAAGTGGCTCGGTTATACACATAGAGACATTCTTTTTTTTTAATATTCTTTTCCATTATGGTTTATCCCAGGAGATTGAATATAGCTCCCTGTGCTATACAGTAGGACCTTGTTGTTTATCCATTCTATATGTAATAGTTAGCATCTACCAACCCCAAACTCCCAGTCCATCCCTCTCCCCAGCACCCTCACTCCCTCCCTCCCCCCCTCCCCCTTGGCAACCCCAAGTCTGATCTCTACTCGTCATACTCATTTAGTGAGCACCTGCTATGTGCAAGGCACCAGACCAGGTGCTTTTTTCACACCATCTCATTGATTTCTACAACAATCCCTTGAGGCAGAAATTATTTTGCTACTTTATTGAGGCCCAGACACATTAAGTGACTTCCCCAAAGTCTCACACCTAGTGAGTGGGGGAGTTAGGATTTGATTTCCAGTCTCTCTGGCTTCAATGCCTGTCTTCTTCTGCTACCCTACTGCTGCTTGAGACCTGTGCATCTCTAGGATGAAAGAAAGTCTCTAATGACAATATGTCACTAAACTCAAAGACTTTGACCTTCAGTCATGGCCTCCAAAAGCCTCCCTGGAAATTCTGTCTGTGATGATTTGTGGTCATGTTTTATGGGTGCTGCAGGCACAAGGAAGGGTGTTCAGAACAGGCTTGGAGCAACCCACTCTTGTAGCATGTCTCATAGGGCAAAACGTAGGTGGTCATGGTCAGCCAACTGGCAAAGCAGAGAATGGGTGATGGAACACATGGGTTACTGGTTGTTGATGGAAACAATTATGGTATCCATGATTATTGTTTTTATTCATTTTGGAGTGTTTGGAAAAACAAACTGAAGGAATGCCATAAAAATGGGTTATGTTCCCAGGAGAATGTTCTGTGTTTAGCCCTAGGCCATCACAGAGTCTCAATTTTGGTTGACTGGTACAACAGTAATAACAGTAATGGCAGTACTAAATGTCCACAGTCTGCCACTAGTTCTTCTTTTCCTCAAGTAGTGAAATACATGAAAACAAGGTAAATGAAGTCTTATTTTGTTTATTTTTATATTTAAAATTTATTTTTATGTTGTGGTAATATACATATAACATACAGCTTATCGTGGCCATGTCTAAGTGCACAGTTCAGTGATATTAAGCGTCACCATTTTGTTATGCAACCATTACCACCATCCATCTCCAGAACTCTTCTCATCTTGTAAAACTGAAACTCTGAACCCCTTAAATAATAACTCATGGCCACTCCTCCCAGCCCCTGGCAACTGCAGTTTGGCTATTTAAAAAAATATTCCACATATAAGTGAGATCATGCAATATTTGTCTTTCTGTGTTTGGCTTGTTTCACTTAGCATAATGTCCTCCGGGCTCATCCATGTTGTCACAAATGGCAGGTTTCCTTCTTTTTAAAGGCTGAGTAATATTCTATTGAGTGTGTGTGTGTGTGTGTGTGTGTGTGTGTGTGTGTATGTATGTATGTATGTATTATGTATATATACCGTATTTTCTGTATTAACTCATCAGTCAATCTTATTTTGAATAAAAGTATCAAGTTACCTCGAAACCTCTTAACATGGTGTATAAAGTTAGCTTAGCATTCTTGTTTCAGAATAAATGAAGTTGATTCCTGTTATAACATTGATGGTAAAGATGAGGCTAACATTCATCCTTTAACATTTTCTGCTCCTGTGAGGAAAAGATACGCCCCACCATATATGGAGAAAACCTGCAGGAAAGATGGCTGGGAATGTTATTTGTTAAGGCCTTAGAACAGAGCCTGGCCCACAGTAAGGCCTAAGTAAGTGCTGGTTAAATTCAACTGTACAGGACTTTGCAGCTTATAAGCCCTTTCATATGCGTTGCCTCTTTTGACAACGATCTCTCTTGCAGCAACCTTGGAGCTTGGTAGGACAGGGATTATTACTCCCACTTTACAGATGAAGAAAATGTCATCCAGACAGGTTAACGAATTTGCTTAGGTCATCCAGCTAATAACTAGAAGGGATTAATCTAGAATCCTGGAATCTGTTTTTGTTTTGAGTGCTCAGGCCACTAGATCAGGGATGGCCAGGATTTAGTTTTCATGGACTAGTTAAAAAATTGAAGGGAATGGATATATGAACCCCTATGTTCATAGCAGCACTATTCACAATAGCCAAGACGTGGAAGCAACCTAAATGTTCATCGACAGATGAATGGATGCAGAAGATGTGATACATATATACAATGGAATGTTAGCCACAAAAAGGAATGAAATGATGCCATTTGCAGCAACATGGATGGACCTAGAGATTATCTTACTAAGTGAAGTAGGTCAGAAAGAGAAAGACAAATGCCATATGATATCACTTAAATGTGGAATCTAAAATATGACACAAATGAACTTATCTACAAAACAGAAACAGACTCACAGACATAGAGAACAGACTGGTGGTTATCAAGGAGGAGGGGGGTGGGGAGGGATGGATTGGGAGTTTGGGATTAGCAGATGCAAACTATTATATATAGAATGGATAAACAACAAGGTCCTACCGTATAGCACAGGGAACTATATTCAATACCCTGTGATGAACCATAATGGAAAGGAATATGAAAAAGGATATATATGTATAACCGAATCACTTTGCTGTACAGCAGAACTTAACACAACATTGTTAATCAACTATACTTCAATAAAATTTTTTTTAAAATGGAGGGGAACAATGCAGGTTATTACTAATTTCTCTCCTTTCCCCAATCCATTCTGTGCCCAACTCTGACCTTCTCTGTGCCCAGGAGGCTGACCCTCATGGGCTCTGCCATTTGACCCCCTTTGCTGGCTGGCTGCCAGTTGGGCGTGGCCAATGGGAGTCCCTGGCAGAAGACTGAGGGGTGACAGGAGAGAAACGTTGCTTCAGTGCTGCATGTCAGGAGTAGTGACGTCCACTCAAAGCTATGGCTTCTTCTGGGTGGCCTTTTTTCCAGGGCTCTAGCTCCCACCAGGCTCCCGTGACACTGTCTCCTCCCCTTGACCCTTCTGGGCATCTCACCCCCCTTGTTTATTCTCCCAACTCTCCCAGCTCTGTGAGTGGTCCCTTCATTAAAGTCTCCTTATTTGAACCATCTGGTGTGAATTCTGTTTCCTGCTGAGACCCTGACTGTCACAAAGACCAGTATTGACTTGCTTAGTTTTAGCTTGCCAAGTAAAGGCCTAAACAAACACGCAAAATTTGAACGAAACTGCTGTTTACTACTGCTTCATTTATCTCACTAAAATAAAGGTGTCTTAACACCAAAAAAAATTAGGAGGAAAGGAATAATTGTAGAAAATGTCACTATGTTTCTTTATTCTTATTTTATTGTGACCTAGTAAAAACTTTATCCAAGATTGGATGTGGTCTCTAGGCCAATGTTTGGAAGCAGACAAGTGAGATCACTTTACCACTCCAGTGATTTGTTCTCCTGGTATTAACATAGTTGGAAAGAGATCCCTATACATTACACATGCATTTTCCAATACATTTTACAATGTACTTAGGAAGGTCCATAAATGCTCCACGGGCTTTTTTCAACAGACCTGCATTGAACATCTATTCTGTGTCCCTCACAAAACCAGGAATGTACAGGTATATAAGACACCATCCCTGCCATCACAGTCTAGTTGGGGTAACAGATAAAAAAAAGAGGCAGTTGTAACATATGGAGGATAGTGCAGAATGAAGGTCAGCATGGGGGCTGTAGGAGCACGTTGCAGACAGCAGCTAATTTTCTTGGGGATGGAGGTGGAGTGGTCTAGACCCAGTGGCATTTGAGCTGAAGCTTTGGAGCATTGTAAGAGTTTGCCTAATGGACAAAGGGAAAGGACATTTCAAGCAAAACGTCTGGCTTCAATATAAGCATGGGGCATGAGAGAATATGGTACCCATGGGAATATGGCCTGAAATTAACCTGGCATGGCAAAACGTGGGATTGAGGGTGAGACACAGAATGGAGCCAAAGGATGAGGAACTTTAGATTCAGCATTGAGGGATTCAGCCTTTATCTTGAAGGCAGCTGTGATTTATTGGAGGTGTTTTTTGGTTTGTTTGTTTGTTTTTTTAAATATACATTAAGAGGTGTGACATAGTCAGATTGGCATTTTACTAAGATCACTCTGGTTATCATTTAAGAGATGGATTGGAGAGAACTGAGATTAGGGGCTCAGATTCCAGTTAGGATGTGACTATAATGGTTTAGGAAATAAAAAAGTGAGATTCTTGATTAAAGTGACAGAGTAGATGCTATATTCCCAGTGCAAATCTCCTCAAATCTACCCATGGATCAAGGGGAAGTCAGCAAGTGTCTTCCTTTGAATGTTCCTCTTAGCTTCAACTTCCAATACACCACCTTGTCACTGTAGACCTCATCAGTTTATGAAAGGTGGCAGCTGAGAGGTTCCCACCCTCTCATGAGTTTTTGGACTCATAGGGTTAGGAATATCATGAATGCTGTAATTTTACACAGTGGTGTATTGGTGAAATAGAAGGCAGGCTGCATATCCCAGGAAGTATCTCCAGAAAGCACTTCCTTTGATTTGTGTGTTTGTACAATTAGGGCCTAAAGGTTTGGTGGATGGCTTCTCTGGGTGTTTGTGTGTGTGTGTGTGTTTGTGTGTATCCTGTTCTCCTGGTGTCCACTTGCCCGCTCTGACTTTGGAGAGTGAAACCTTGTTTGTCATCTGCCTGGGAGTAAACTTCCTGATTGCAAAGTTGGACTCAGTGAGTTTTCAGATACTGCTGTTTGACTCGGGCCACATCTCTCTGGTTTTTCATTCTAAAGCAATGAAAATTTTACATACAGACACTAATAATTTTCATGAGCTATGTAGCATGGAGAGTTTCAGTTTTATTTATCACATGCATTGGTTTGTCTATGCATTTATATATGTGTTTCAGAAATTTTCTTACTAATTCCATGGGAAACTAGGAAATCTAGTTTACCCAAATCTAACCTCAGCACCCCTGGCTTATTGGACTGTGGAGCATTAGGCAAATTACTTAACCTCTCTGAGACTCAGTATCATCACGAGTAAAACACAAGTGTTTTATAAACTCTAAAGTGCATCATGAATACTATTATTGCTATTTTTTAAATTAATAACACAATTTGGTTATATTTCAAATGTCAGTGTAACCTTTGTAAAACTATCCTTCTGACAGTGGTTATGGTGAGTCTCGATGGCTCTTACAGATTTCAGATCTGGTATCTTTGATAGGTGAATACAAGAAAAACTACTCTTGTCTGAGTAGAATAGATTACTTGTTTATTTATATGTTTAAGATCTAGAGAAATTTCAACTATAATTCCTGCTCTGTAGTTGGCTACTATTATTAATAATTTACTATAAAAGTAAAATAAATAGATAATTGAGCTAGTGATAGTGCTGGGGCAAGAGGTGAGGGGTCACAGGGGTGAAGATTAAAGAGTGTTCACTGGGTTGTATCATGTGGAGCTCACAGGTATTCTTGGTGAGAGCATTTAGGGGGTTGAATTGAGAAGTGAATGATGGAGTCCAAATACACTGAAAGTGGACAACTTTCTAGATACTTGGCTTTGAAAAGAGGGAAATGAGCGGAGTAGCTACTAGGTAAGGATATAGAAATGGGAGAGGACATTAAGGTTAGGAGACACTTGTTCATATTTCTCAGTGGTGGGGGAAGGATTCAGTAGAGAGGGAGGATTTGGACCATCCAAATTTAAAGGACAATTGATGGGAAAGGATAAGACAAGAACAATAAAGAGGACTGTGCTTAGAGCAGAAGGAGAAACATTTCTTCCTCGGATATTGGAGGCAGAAGGTCAGGATTACATGGTATAGGATGGTTGTTGGTATAGAGGGCAGGGCATAAGGGAATCCAGGCTGGGTCACCTATTTTGTCTGTGAAATAATTTTCTGTGAGATCATCTAAGGGAGAGGGACACAAGGAAGACATGGGGGACCTGAAGTGAGTGGTGAGGTTCGGAGCAGTCACTGAAGGGCATAGAGAGGGAACTGGTCCCAGACAAGTAAAAGCAATGCTGGTTAAAGCACACTGAGGACTCAGCTGTTATTAAAGAGCCTAAAGCTCTCCTGGCACCAATCTGAGGAGCAGTGCCACCTTCCTGAACTCCATCTTCGATGATGTCCAAGGATACCTAGGCTGAAACAGTAAGTTGACCCTTGAATAATGCAGGTGTTAGTTGTGCTGACCTTGTGTGGTCGAAAGTAAAGGTAGGATGTTGTGAATCTAGAACTTTCAGTTCCATATTACTAGCTTGAGGCTCCCAGAGGGTTCCCTCCCTTCCTAGATGTCTCTTCCCTGTCACAGAGGGGACACCTTCTACCACACATCTTTCAGGAGAATAGCTACAGCCATTTCTATATCTTGATGTTACATCCAGAGCGAGAAGACCTTTTCTTAGGGTTCAGTCAGGTAACAGTGACAACCTATAGCAGAGTAACCTCCATGGTCATAGAACAAGATTCATGGATGAGGAACTTGTTTCCTTAGAGCAAACGTGATGGAGATGTGGTAGCAGGAGCAGCAATGACACCAAATTATCTTTAGTTCCATTTATTAGGTGCCTATTATGTGTTCTATGATTTACATGGATTATCCCTAATCCTTATATAAACCTTGTCGAGAGGAATATTATCATCCCATTTCACAGATGTAAAAAAAAAATGAGGCTCTGAGAGATAAAGTAACTTATCTAAGGTCACAGAGCAAGTGGAAGAATTGGGAGTCTAGTTGGATCTGCCTGGTCGCATG
The DNA here is from genome assembly GCF_965194805.1 of Balaenoptera borealis. Classification (NCBI taxonomy): domain Eukaryota; kingdom Metazoa; phylum Chordata; class Mammalia; order Artiodactyla; family Balaenopteridae; genus Balaenoptera; species Balaenoptera borealis. Next base: position 95,848,973 of record NC_138865.1, read on the forward strand.
GGGTCTCATGCTTAAGCTCTACACCTGTAGGAGGAATGAGAAGTTTAGAGATGTATCTGTGGTTATAGGGGGGAGAAGCCAGAGACATTAGGCACTGCTCAGGGGAAAGTTCAGGGAGAGAAAGCCCTAGGGGTGGCCTGGTCCAGAAGAGACATGGAGGAGACAAGAGTTAAATCTGAATTCTTACGTGGTTTGCATGGGGAGGAAATTGTCAGTCTCCTCCTCCATCTTCTCCACAAAACTTCAGTCAAGGTGACCTTGCTCATCGGTTGTCATTGGAAGGAACTCGAAGAGGGTTCAGTTCTGCATTTGGGTTAGTTTGGGTTGATAGAGATAGCATGCATGGGAGTGAGGAGCTGGAGATGCAGGGGACAGAGGACCTTGGGGACACTTGTGTGTTAGGAAGGTTATTCTTTTTTTGTTTTGTATAAATTTATTTATTTTTTATTTTTTTATTTTTGGCTGTGTTGGGTCTTTGTTGCTGTGTGCGGGCTTTCTCTAGTTGCTGCGAGCAGGGGATGCTCTTCTTAGCGGTGCACAGGCTTCTTATTGTGGTGGCTTCTCTTGTTGTGGAGCACGGGCTCTAGGTGTGTGGGCTTCAGTAGTTGTGGCTCGTGGGCTCAGTAGTTGTGGCTCGTGGGCTCAGTAGTTGTGGCTCTTGGGCTCAGTAGTTGTGGCCCGCGGGCTCAGTAGTTGTGGTGCACAGGCTTAGTCGCTCGGCAGCATGAGGGATCTTCCCATACCAGGGCTCGAATCCATGTCCCCTGCATTGGCAGGCAGATTCTTAACCACTGCGCCACCAGGGAAGTCCAGGAAGGTTATTCTTGAGAGAGAGAGAAGGATAGAGAGAGAGAGAGAGACCCAATGGAAGAGTGTAAGGTATAAGAGCCTTCTTGAGAGATGATGAACTCCAAGCCAAGACAAGGCAGGGGGAATACTGAAGAGGAGCAAGATGTAAGGATCTTTTCTGAGGTAGAACCAAGAATTCTGGGTGATTTAGGACGAGAAAAAGGGTGGAGTCCAGGCCAACTCCAAAGGTTAGGGACTGCATGTACGTTGGGAATGCTGAGGAAAAGAAGACTAGAGCCAAAAAGCAAACAGAGGCAAGTGTTTTATTATAAAAAGTAAGAGCAGAGGAAGTCTCCAACACAGTCCAGCGGGTGGAGCAGTGATTTTCATACTGACTGAAGCTTCAGACTCAGAACCCTTTCTTCACGTGGTGGTTTAGCCAAAGCCCAATAAGTGCCAGATGCAGTGGTTTTGCTTGGAGGTTGGGGGAGGGGGCGCCCTGCCTGCTGCCCCCTCTGTGCCCCCTGCTGGGGTTCTTCGGCGTTCCCACTGATCCTCAGAGAACCGTCTGAAAAAACAGTGAATAGAAGCTAAGGAGGCTAAACTGTGAGAGGGTGCAGAAAAGAACAGAATAGGAACAAAAGAGATAGTTACCAGAATATTATGCATTTCAGACTGCTGGTGAAAGACAGAAAGTTCCTGGCTTCTTCATGCCCCATAGCAAAAGGCTTTAGAGCCAGAGGACTAATTATGAGGCAAAAAGAAAAAAGAGTGGCTAGTTATTGTCACAAAGAGAGAGCTTGTGGAATTTTATTAGAAAGAAAGGGGAAGAAGAACAAAGGCCCCTAAGTGGAAGATATGAACTCTCTAGGACATCAGAGAAACCTATAAACATGTAAAAATGTGGCCCAAATGAAGCTTATTATGGATAAGAGGAAGAAAGGAGAGGTAAGGAAAACATGGAGATTTTAAAGCAGGGAGTTTGTACAAATTGACACAGAAATTATGTAGATTTTTTTTGGTTTGGGGGTGGGAAAATAATTTGCAAATATGTATTTTTATGGCAAAGCATTTGACTTTATAAAACCCTCTGAGGGTGAAACAAGAAAATTTGTGAACATGTTTTTAAAATGCTGAAGATATCCACTACTGTGGTGTATAAGCATTATTATTATGATTATTTTTTTCCGCACTTTTCTGTTCCTGGTCGTTCATTCAGTCCACAATATTAATTGGCAACTAATACCTTGTAGACATTATATTCCGTTAGAAGATGCTGTCTCTCTTCAAGGAAGTCAGGGTCTAGTTGTAGAAACAGTCAAGGAACTTGGTCCTGTGTTTTATTTGTTATCAGTGGATACAGTGGATATGCATTAGGCATACTGGGAGTGGCAAGAAGGATGGGGAGGAGGAGTAGATGGAACTAACTGGGTTTGGTGGAGTTGAGGTTTCCCAGATGAGTAAGCTGCAGTACGTAGACAAGGAGTGGATGTAGAAAGTATATATGTGGATTAAGAAAGAGTGAAAAGTTATAATAGCCAGGACGGAAGCAACCTAAATGTCTGTCAACAGAGAAATGGATAAAGAAGATGTGGTACATATATATATACAATGGAATATTACTCAGCCATAAAAAGGAATGAAATAGTGCCATCTGCAGAGACATGGATGGACCTAGAGACTGTCATACAGAGTGAAGTAAGTCAGAAAGAGAAAAACAAATATTGTAAAATATCGGTTATATGTGGAATCTAGAAAAATGGTACAGAGGAACTTATTTGCAAAGCAGAAATAGAGACACAGATGTAGAGAAAAAACTTATGGACACCAAGGGGGGAAGGGGGTGAATTGGGAGATTGGGATTGACATATATACACTACTATGTATAAAATAGGTAACTAATGAGAGCCTGCTGTATAGCACAGGGAACTCTATTTAACGCTCCGTGGTGACAATGAGAAGGAAGTCTAAAAAAGAGGGGATATATGTATACGTATAACTGATTCACTTTGCTGTACAGCAAGAAACTAACACAACATTGTAAAGCAACCACACTCCAGTGAAAACAAAAAAAGAAAGAGTGAAGAGCAAGGCATGACACCTAAAGGAGCTGCAGAGAGGTGAGTATGGCTGGAGTATGTGAGGATATGGCAGGATGGATGTGAAGGTGGCGGGGTCGTCCAAGGCCAGCCCATGGAGGGCCTCCTGGGTATTGCTAAAGGGCTTGAACTTTATCCTGAAGGCAAAGTAGAAACACTGAAAGACGTGTCTGTCACCTGCATTGCCAACACTCTACCCCCATTGATTCTAGACTGCATGCTCAAATTAACCAGAATTCCACCACACTGTCATTTACTAGCTATGAGACTCTGGGCGTATGTCATTCACATGCCTTGGGCCTCAATTTCCTCATCTGTACAGTGGGGTTTTAATGGTACATACCTCATAGGGCTAGAGTGAGGGTTAAGTGAGTTACTTCCTAACATGGAAAAGGGTTTATAAGTTTTCTATTATTATTATTAGGGCACGTTAATTTGTTTCTGTCCTGTTTTCCTTTCTGCTTCTTAAACCACCATGTTTCCATTGTAAGAAACCTGCAGGAAACACTTCAAATTTCGTTTTAGATGTGAGCATTTTGGTCTAGAGACATATTTTAATCATGGGGGGAAGAGTCATCTCTTTAACTTTCACCTTGCCCTTTTAAAGAGCTTGAATACACTCAGAGGGTAAACAGAAATCTCTGAGGCAGTGTTTCTTTTTTTTTGGAGCAGAGAAAGGTTGATTACAGGGCCATGCAAGGAGAACCCTGCACTCCTGAGGCTGATTTTTTTGGAAGCAAATGCCACAGTCAAACAATGAGGATGATATGGGGGCTGACCCTCCCCTTGAGCCAGGACCCAAGGTGGCCATAACCAACACACCGAGAGCTTTCCCATTTACCTGGTGTGTTTTACATCCATATGTAAATCCATCCACTTAATAATGCTTATAGATTTTTAGTTATTATTCTGATTTTAAGGGCAAGAAAACTGAGACTTAATCCATATCCCTAAATAGGCAGGACTTGATCCAGGTCCCCTGATTCCACATCTTGTATTCTTTTCGCTCTCCCACATCAGGTAGAAATTAAGTGGACAAGCTAATTTTTCCTTTGAGGTCATGGAGGTCCAAGCTGTCTACTCACTGCATTCCTTGTTTGAGGATTAAGGGAAACTCTGGCCAGCGTGAAGCTCCTTCCTATAGATTTTCCTAAACCTGAGTGGGAAGATGGGTGAAACACAGCCTAATTTACTGTCTAGTGTCCAACAAGCTTCCAGTAAACACCATAAGCTTCCTTGAATTTTCCAAATGTGTGGACTCCTAGTGGGTTGGAAAAAGTGGACTTAGAGTTCTTAAAAATTGTTTCTCCTCTCCTTCAACTCCTCATCCTTTACTCTAAGTTTTACAAGAGTATTGTTTTCCTGTTTAAGCCTCCTGATTTTGTAGCATCAATAATTTGTTTTGGGGCTTCCCTGGTGGCGCAGTGGTTGAGAATCTGCCTGCTAATGCAGGGGACACGGGTTCGACCCCTGGTCTGGGAGGATCCCACGTGCCGCAGAGCAACTGGGCCCGTGAGCCACAACTACTGAGCCTGCGCATCTGGAGCCTGTGCTCCACAACAAGAGAGGCCGCGATAGTGAGAGGCCCACACACCGCGATGAAGAGTGGCCCCCGCTTGCCGCAACTAGAGAAAGCCCTCGCACAGAAACGAGGACCCAACACAGCCAAAAATAAATAAATAAATAAGTATATTTTAAAAAAGAAAGAGATAGCCAAGAACTCCCTAATCCCAGTCCTATTAAAAAAAAAATATTTGTTTTGAATATAACCACATCTCATAATTTTAAGTACTTTGGACATAAACTCCTGGGATGCTGACTAAAGAAAGGGGGGAGTCTCAGTGTAAGAAATGAGACTGTGCTAAGGGAAGCTTGTCAACCATCATGGGGAGGCTTAAGAATTCTGCAGCCGCCCCACTTACTTTGCATCCAGAAAAAACTAGTTGGAAAGAACCAGCTGCGATGTCCTGCTGAGCTGATTGTTCCAAGACAAAGCATCATCATCTCTTTAACTTCCTACTTCCCACCCATCTCCTCTCTCTCTTCTTTGCAACCCTTCCCTTTGCTTTTCTTCCCGTCCTTTACCCCTCTCTTTAGTCCTCCACCACCTTGGATACTGTGTTTCTTTTCCATGAGTCCCCACTGGAACAAAAGAAACCAAGACCTAACAAACAGCTGTGAAAGAAAATGGCTTAAGAAGAAAAAGGACCGTCTTTTCTTAGGAGAAACAGGGATTCGTTTCCTCGGGGGAATTGAAAAAAAAGAAGCTCACACCCACCTCTTTGCAGGATTGCAGGTCAAGGTTGTGTTACTGCTTACAGATACAGTGGAAGCAACACGTGGGCTTGAAAAATGAACCCTTCCTTCCTGGGTGAAACTTAGCCTATCCCCTTCTATCATAATTATGGACAGATTTAGATTGAAGTGATTGTGGAATGCATTGTCCTTAAAGATATTCAGGGACGTGACCACGAGCAACTCTGATGGAAAAGACTGAAAGCAGTGCAGTTCATCTCAGCCCCTGAAATGGCTGAGATATGCAAAAGTGCTGGTTTGATCCAAAAGGTATAAATAGCACGCGAGGGGGGAGGGTGAGCTGGGCTTGCAGGCTGCTGTGTTGGAGGAACAATTTGACAGAGACAGAGCAAGATGATGATAACTTGGAAAAAGGATAATTTGTCATGATTACCTCTTTCCCCCTCCTGCCTAGAGAGAAGAGTTGCACCAAGTGGAATTCACGTGTGGGTTAAAAAAAAATGCAAATTGGCATTGTACCAAAGAAAACATATCATTTTATCTTTTTCCTTTCTGGGTGGACACTTTGGGTGCACGATGGCATCAGATTGTAAAGGTTCTGCTAAAAAGATATGGCATGTGGATAGGGTTCTTCTAACATTTTAGACGTTTTTGGACCAGTAGCTTCTTCATCAGTAAGTGGCACTCCTAAATTCAGGTGCTTCTGGCTTATGACCGTTTATGCAGAGTCATCAGACAGCCTTGTCTCTTCCACCGATTTTGCTACAAATGCATCCACCCCATGAACTCAAAGGGCGCTAACTGCTATCAAAGGTCTGAGGATACATCCTAAAACTTTCGTGGCAAACATTTCAAATAGCCTGTCTACTTTTCCATTTAAAAATGACGTTCACCGAGTTTAAAAAATCTGATTCAAAAGTAGCACATAGTCAATGGAGCACTTTTGAAAATTGGGAAAACTATGAATATTGAGGAATAAAATAGTAATTCCATCGCCCATGTGTGTACGCGATAAGACTCCTCGAGGACTTGGAATCTCGGGTCTGAACCATGATAGAGGTGGTTTCCTTTGTCCTGCCCCTCTTCCTCTTCTCATATTTGCCCTTTCTCTTCTCCTGCCCCTCTTTGTGTCTGTGATCTTGTTTCATTAGCTCTGCTTTATGACTAATCCCTGGGTTCTTTCAGATATGACTCTGGTGGAGGATGGTGGTAATTTCTTTATGTCAAAACTTGATGAGCCACAGGAATACATTACAGAAAAACGACCCCATTTATTTGCCAAGAGAGGAGCACTCTAGAACAGCGTTTGCAGACTCCTGCCCTGCAGGGAAATAACGCTTCCTCAAATTCCCACTCTGGGCCGTGGGGAGGGTCACAGTGGGGATCCCTGGGTGGGCTGAAACTAGGGTCATCAGATTTAGCAAATAAAAATACAGGATGCCCAGATGTTTCATGGGACATACTTAGATTAAAAAAAAGAAATTATTGTTTTTCTGAAATTCAAGTTTAACTGGGCGTTCTGTATTTTATCCGGCAAGGCCTCACTGAAACAGTAGCTGAACCTCTAGAAAGGCAAGGGATTGAAAAATAAAAGAAGAGACCAGGGAATATGGACTAATTCTGATTCAGTGGATTCGTGGGAGCCCTGTTTGTTTCCAGTACTGGATGGTTCCACCCCCAAGACCTAAGTCAGACCCTTTCCCTCCTCTCTCTACCCTCAAACTGTTACCCAATCCCGGTGATTCTGTCACCTAAAAACTCTTTACCACCATCCCCCCATCACTGTCCGTTCAGGCCTTCATCATTGATCACCTTGACCATTGTGATGTCTCCTTAGACCAGACTCTAACGTGTTCTCTTCCGACCCATCTTTTGCGATGCTGCTGAGAGATCTTTCCTACCACCAAGCTAGTCAAGTCCACTCCTCTGCTTACAATTCTTCACAAAGTTCCCATTGCCCTTAGGATAAAGACTAAACTCTAGAAAGTTCTGGCCAGACCTTCCTGTGACGGCCTCTGCCCACCTCTCCACCCTTTGTCAGGCTCCTCCTTTACATTCATCCTGATTTTTTCCCCCCAACTCCCTGAAAAAATATACGCTCTTTCTTGCATTGTAGCCATTGTACACATTTTTAATTCATTCAAAAACCATTTATTTCTCCTCTACTAAGTGCCAGGCACTGTGTGTGGTACCAGATCCACAGAGGTGAAGAAGACATGGTTCCTACCCTCATGTAGACCTAGACCAGGGTCTCAATATTCAAATGTGAACCGGGCTGGGCCAACCATACTAATGAGGGCAGAGAGCGGGGTGAAACACGGTTTCCTTGCTCCATCCTACCTTGTCCATTTTGGTAGAAACACGGATGTAAGAAACATTTTGCTTTTTCTTGAACTCTCCTATTAGAAAGACAACACCACAAGCTCCATGATGAATGGCAACTGACCTAAGCCTCACTGCTAGGGGCACAAGAAGGAGTGGTGGACACTGGGGCAAATCGGGCCGTGTTTAAAGGGGCCAATCACTACTCAATTCCAGCCGATCATCACTATGAGGGAATTTCAAGAGAAATCAGAAATCTGAATTTTCATGTGAAACCTTCATTGTTGGCCAGTAATGAACAACAACGGCAATAACAGCAACAAGGTCAAATCCACAAAACTGTGGGCCACACAAAATATATCCATGGGTTTGCTTTTTCTGTTGGTCCTGTAGTGTCAGAACTCTGATTGTTCCAACTGCTTGATTCACTCATTACCTCCTCTTTACCCGGAAAACTCTTACTCATCCTTTAGGCCTCAGCTTAAAAGTTACTTCTGACAGTAACTTTCCTGTCCCTCTCCAGGGTATTTCCATGACAGGGACCCTCCAGGGAAGCCTGCTTTCCCTACCATAGCTTTTCCCTTCCACAGTATTGTTATTGCCTCGGTGATTGTTTCTGTTGTAGTCGATAGTAACCTCCACGAGGGCAGCAGCTCTATTGATGGTGTGACTTCCGTTCCCACAGTGCAGTATGCCCGGAGCATAAGGGTGCCTAAAAATTTATGGTCAAATGAACGAGGGACGTTTGTATTCTCCAACATGCGTGGCTGTGAGCCCACTTTTTCGCTACTCCCTTAGGACTTGGGCTGTTCATTTATTTGCAGGATTCTGGCCCCTCTGTCTTTTCCTCATCTTTATGTTCCAGGCTTCGGTCAGCCGTTACTGTGCCCAGCCCTTCCTACAGAGATGGCAGAGGGGTTTAATCCTGTTTGCTTCTTGCCAGAAAGATCGGAGTATGAATAAATAAAAAACAGATCCCTTCTTGGGCAGGAACACGGATGCGCAGAGGCTGTGTAACACTGTGCAGCATCCCTCCCTCCTCTACCAACTCAGTGGGCGTCAGTGTTTAACGCTTCTGTACCCGGCACCATCTGGCTCCAGGAGCGCTCCTTGATATGAGCAAAATGCGCCAGACACTTGATGAGTAAGGGTGATGCACACAGAGAGAAATTTTATTATAGTAACTGCTTTAGGTAAGACCTTGATATTATTCTAAGTCAACTCTTCAGAGTAAATATTCTATTGTATTTGTTAAGAGGCTGAGTTTTTTTCTCCCTGAAAATTTGCCTTTGATTTATCTGTTTAGTTTCTGAAGCTCTATGTGAGGTCTAAGGGGTACTTTATACACATGTAAGGGGAGCAGATGGAGTTGTGTGTGTGTGTGTGTGTGTGTGTGTGTGTGTGTGTGTGTGGAGGCCTTATGCTGGTTCCATCTAGTCTCACCTTGGACAAGTGTGGGGACACCTGTGTCTGCAGGGCACTATTTTCTACTTAATGCAGGTGTGTGTTGTGTGTGTGTGTGTGTGTGTGTGTAGAGGGGGCCCTTCAAGCGCCCTGGACCATTTCTGACATGGAGTGGGTTGGATGAGGAGCTGGGCAAACTCTTGCGACAGAGATGAGATGGATGCCTCCTCTCCTGGGTGATGTGAGGGTTGCTATTGATTGGTTGTCATCAGCAGATGACAGTGAGGGAGCCAGGTTTTGACTCAGCTCCCAGGTTGACCATGGTGATGGATGGCACCTGCTCAGGCAGATGCCAGGGGTCATTCCATCTCACTCTGTTTATGTCCATGGGGTCCCTCCTCTTTTCCTCTCTCAACCCAAGCCTTTAGTCCAGTCTAGTGGCAAGAAGAACCCACTCTGAGAGTACGCTCTAGGTCTTTCCGTCTGACACCTGGACCAGTGGTGTTGAACTCAATATTTAAGAATATGCCCTCTTGGTCTTCTTGTTCCTTGGTGTCCCCTTTACCTCCAAGCATTAGGTGACTCACATATGATGAGGCAGATGTCCTTGGAGGAGCAGTGAAGAAAATCAGTCATGAAGGCAAAACACACTGATTGCTCCTCCAAAATATTATTTTGTACCACATAGGTGTGTCTTATATCCTACTTGCTTGTAAATATATGTTCAAGGTTTTAACGGGAGAACATTTCTAGGGGTTAGACTTTTAAAGAATTTAGGCACATTTGCTAAGCTGACCAGACGGTAGACCCTTGAAAAAGTCAAATAAGGACGATAACTTGTCACCCTTGGTTGGCAGAGTGCTCTTACATGTGATGTTATCCGCATGCCCAGATTATGAAACAGGCAGGGTGGGTGGTATTATCCTAATTAGCAGATGAAGGTGTAGATAGGTCATGTGACTTCCGCAGAGTCCAAAGCAACTAAGTGGCAGAGGATCCACACCTTTGGACTTCAGTCCATGTCTCGTTCTGCACCCTCAGGCTGCCGCTCCAGGATATGAAGGGCTAACCGTGGCACTGAGGTATCTCTGCCCAGGAGGTGCCTACAGGGCTGGGACAAGATGTTTTCCCCACCCAGTGCCTTACATGCCATCCCTCCGTCCTATGGAAAGTCAGCCCTAGACAGACAAGCTGACCTAGGGGAGATTTCATGAAAGACCTCTTGGCCTCTTTTCCTACCACGGCTGCCAGGACTGCAGAATCCTCTGACTTGTTTCTTACATGTTTAATGAATTAGTTAATCCACCCATCAGTTTTTATTTATTGATGGCTCGTCCTGGGCTAGGCTGAGGGGAGAGAGGTAAGTGAGTTGTTCCCTGGCTGGCTAGGATGCAGAACGATGAGAAAGGGGGAATGAGTCTTAGTGCCACCGAGTGGCCGACAGCAGTGCTGTGGGGCAGGAGAGAGGCGACCCTTAACCAAAACCAGGGTCAGGGAAAGCTTTCATGTAGTGGGCAGAGATGCTGGCCAGGTTGGGGTGGGGCAAGGACACTGGGCGGAGAGGTCAGCTTGAAGAAAGTCATGGACACCTGAGAGTTGGTAGGTGATGTGACCGGTGTTGAGCATGGGGGTGAGTGATGGGAGAAGCGGCTGTGGGGGTGGACAGAGATGAGATGGTGAGGGGCCCTAGAGCCCAGACCAGCTCAGGACTTTATGCTGAGGCAGGTGAGAATCACTGGGGGATGGTGATGAAGGTGATCAGAATAGTAATAACAATAATAATTTAAAAACCCCACACATTTTCATGCTGCAGCATGGAGGATGAATTAGAGGGAAATGAGACTTCAGGCTGTAACATCAGTTAGGAATGAAGAAGGCCTACACCCGGGCACCATCAGAGGCTGGGAAAGAGGGTGTGGATACCTTTGAGAGGTAGTCGACAGACCCTCTGGGCCGACAACCCTTCCTAGACAAAGATGACATTGCCGCCGCTCATGAGAATGAGGGGTGGGGGATGAATCTGGTCTGGCCAGGTGAGTTACAGGGCCCCGTGGCAGTGTTTGCCAGGTAGGAGGGGATGGCAGCCCAGTGTTGCAGAGCGAGGTGTGAGCAGAGGCGCGCCTTTCCAGCCCTGAAGGAACTCTGGCAGAGAAGCTCTCCTTGACTCTCTTCCCCTCCTGCAGCATCACCTGCAGCGCTGAGAATGGGTCTGGACCAGCCCCGAGGGAGGAGGTATTCTCAGCTACGCTCCAAATGTGTGTCCTCATGCTGCTGGACCCTCATCTCACGAGTTAAGGTGTGCTCAGGCAATGGGGGTGGGGGGTGGGGGGAAAGAGGGCAGAGGCTTGCAGTGCAGCTGCAATTAAAATCAAGAATTAAAGAATCAGGCCCTTGCCAGGACTGTCAGGGGGGAAGAGGAGTAAGTCCGAATTAAACCTCACTTGATCTGGGTCCGAAATAGATTCAAAGCAGCTCCACGAAGCCAGGGCAGGTCTTTAAATCAAAACCCAGCCTTCGGGGTTCCTTTTGTTAAAGAAATGCCCTTACTTGATGGAACACCAAAACCTCATTAAATTGCAAACACCGGACTATAAAAGATGGAGAATGAGCAATTCCACTTAAACTCCGCAGCTCTCCACACGTTGCCCCAGAAGGACAACGAGTTCTAAAGGTCAGGGTTACACATGGCATGGTAAGTGTTTTTCTCCTTCTAACACTAAACAGGCTTGGAAAAGGGCCAATGCGAGAAAGAGGGAGAGAGAGAGAGAGAGAGAGAGAGAAAGAGAGAGACTGTAGTCAGCTTCCTTCAAGAATGAAAAATAAACTTCTTCCCCCCTGCAGAAAAAAAAATTTTTAAAACCCCTGAAGAAAAGCAGACAGCTGCTAACTAGTTGTCTAGCTGTCTATTTGTGGATACTCTTCCTTTCATCTTGTCCCATCTTTTGTGCTGTTTGAAATGTTTGGAGCTTAAGAGTGGAAGAACGCTCAGTGGAATTCAAACTTTTATTAAAAGAAAGGGAAATGGAGACAGCAAAGTTCTGACAACAAGTGTGTGTTTGGATGTCTGGGCCATATTCTGCCCAAATACCAAGCAGAGGAGCGATTTATTTTTAGCTAAATGAAGCCCCCAAACACACTTCTATTAAAAAATACACAAGAAGATAACATGTAGGAAGCCAGCCTATTTTGCGGGGAGGCTGCAGAGAGATACAAATGGACCTTAAGGAGGGTCCAGGACGAGAGGGGCCTCCTTCCCAGGCTTGGCCAGGGTCCCTTTGTGCTGGCTCATTGGAATGCTAATTTCTGCCCCATTGTCCCTCAGAAGCCACTCTGCTTTCTCTCACTGGAAGCCCTTTCTCACTCTCTTGTCTTTGGTGGTCTTCACCAGCTGCTCCTATTAGCTGAGAACCTCAGGAGATTTTATTTCTCTGAATGTCATTGTGCTCAGGCCTCATTTTTGTTTTTTGATCGATTCCTCAATTTGATTTTCATTTTTTTTTTCTTGCATTCTTTGTCAGGGCTTAGACCACCAGATTATGGTTTCCTTGTCAAAATTAGAAACCCAAAGTGGACTGTCGCAAGGGTCCCGGGGTTTTTTGCCTTTGACATCCATTTTGGAGGAAATGGAGATTGAAATCTTAGCAGGAGAATCTCTTCAGGGACTCTTTGATTTTTCCTTTAAAGGAACCAAGTCCTGAATTAAAATAAATACCTAGACTTCAGCTGAGACGACATTGAATCAACAGAAGGCCCAAGCCTTTGTTTCTCTGGCTGTCTGTGTGCACCATAATTAGGGGGAGAGAGCTCAGGGAATTATCTGCAGCTCAGCTCTCACAGCCAGGTTTCTTTTCAAACTGAAGCTTTACCACAACACTCAGAAAATGTATTTGAAGGACTTGTCTGGGTGCTGGTGGTATGCCGCGGCAATGACAGAGGGGCAGGAGCAAGAGAGACGGGCTCTGTTCATTCATGTCCTGAAATACCAAAAGCAGACAGCTTTGGTACTGTGGTACTGACTGCTTTTTACCCGGCATAAACCTGAGTTGTCTCTTCTTTCATTTTTTCTACCGTATCAGGAGGCAGCTGGTGCAGGGTGACAGGGTGGTGTGATGGGAAAAGCCAGGGCACGGGTCAGCCAGATCTGGCTTCTGCCACACCTCCTCTCTGGGCCTCAGTTTCCTTGCCTGTAGAATGGGGATAGTCTACTCTCTGGTTGTGTGGATGATATGAGATCCCGTACGTAGAGTTCCAGGGATCTGGAAGGCATTCAAGACATGTTAGTCACGCCCTTCTAATGCTAGTCCTCCTCTCCTGCCCCCATGGAAGATTGAAGTATGATTCTAAACTTAATACATAGCTTGATTCTGTCCCTTGAATGTGCTCTGCTTCTTCATGGCTCAGTGATTTATTTGACCCTGCTGCTCTTCTGACCGCAATGGTCTTTCCCCAGATCTTCCCACGGCTTGTTCCTATGCATCATTCAAGCCTTAGCTCAAATTTCAAAGCCCTGTCTTGACCTGACTAAGATAGCCCTCAGTTGGTCCCTTTCTAATAATCCTGTTTATTTTTTCATAGCACTTGCCACTATCTGAAATGTTCGTATTCTTTTGTTTTGACTTGATGTGTGTTATCGACTTCCCTCTACCAGAATATAAGACTGCAGGGATAGGACTTCTGTCTGTCTTGTTCACTAGCATACTGGCTGGCATCAAAGTTTATATGCTTTGGTCTGGTGCTGGCTGGGGATACAGCATGAATGAGACCCAGATCCTGCTCTCCAGGAGTTTGCAGACATGTAAACAAATAATGACGATGTGCACAGGATTCTTGCGATGATTCGATTGACTTTTGGCTTCCAGAGGGGAAACAGACATATACACACAATTACACAGTACTCTGAGGTCAACGCATCAATAAAAGTGTTGTAGGTATAGTTGTGACACCAAAGAAAGATTTGACAATTCTGCCTGGATGTCCCAGGTAAGGCTTCCAAGAGGAGAAGATAATTCAGGTGGAATTTGCAGGATGAAGAGCAGATTCTGGATAGGTAGGCTAGGGTGGAAGGCATTCTAGGCAGGGAACCAGCATGAAATGCGGAGACACAAAGCAGCACCCAGCTGCGTCGGGGCATACCTTGTTCAAGTTTTTATATTAAACCCGTAAAATTTCATCATATTGGTTTCTGCTCTGCATTCCAACCTGTTAGGGTTGTTTTCAGTTCTTCACCCAACATCTGTGATATTAATCATCTCTCCTGGCTTAGAATCATCTGAAATGTGTCCATAAAGCCCTATAAAATTGGTCAGCAGCTGGGACTGAAGAGGAAGAATGGCAATGGACATAGGAAGGGAGAGATTTGCCCAGGAAAGTGATGAAATTGAGCCAATCACAGCGGGGTCGGAATGTGGGGTGGAAAGAATCCTGGATCTGAAGGTGGAAGACTTGGAACCTCAGCTCTTTTCTGTCACTTCTTGTGTAGTCTTAGGTGGATCATTTAATCTCTCTAAACCTCAGTTTCTTCATCTGTTAAAAAAAAGAAACCCAAAACTATTAGTTTAATAATGGTAAGGGATGGGAATCATAGGAAAAAGTTTGAGGTTCCAAGGACTCTTTACCATCACTGAAGTGGTGCTAATGGCTACGAGAGCACCCAGAGGTGCTAGGATTCCATGGGCTTGAAATGACTCTTCTTATTCCTTTGCTTTTTTCCCTAAGCATTTCCAGGTTTAGACTTATAAAGCATTTTCACTTCCATTTTTCCAATCTCCCCTACATTCATTTTTAACCCAGAGTATTGGTGTTTCTTCCACTTTATCAGGCAACAGTTCAGCACTGGAGAGATTTCTATCCCAGATCCTTCTCCAAGAAGTATATCAAATAATACCCAATTTTGGTGTATCTCTTCAAAGAGATGTTAGTGAAGATTGGAGAGAGTCACTAGGCATCTCACCTTATGTCAGCATGTTAAATCCATTTTTCAGATTGCTTAGGGTATGGGCCTCTCTGTTGCTATGATATGAGTTGGAGTTCTGCCCTCCACTGGCTGTGCCATCAGGGTGTATAGTGTGAGATATTTAAGGAACCCCAGGCATCGTCTAATTCAGCTCTTTCATCTTGCAGAAGAAGAAACTGAGGCCCTGAAAGAGGAAGGGATTTGTTGAAGCCTTTGCAGTCAGTAAGTGAGCCAAAACAAAGCAACAAAAGATAGGCAACAAGAGAAAGAAAAAATCGCCCCATACAACCTTCACTATTCTATTCATATTTAAAATTTGTGTAAAAACTATCAATATACTAATTTGTCCCCAAAAGGATCAGGGTGACTTTTAAAAATATACTCTACAAAAAGATTTCTATAAAGTAATTGAGATGAGAAGACAAGCTACAGATTGGGAGAAAAATATATGCAAAAGACATATCATTAGAAGACTCTTAGCCAAAAATATACAAAGAACTCTTGAAACTAAAACAACCCAATAAAAAATGGGCAAGCGATCTGAACAGACACCTCACCAGAGAAACTATACAGATGGCAAACACTGTATGAAAAGATGCTCAGCATCACATGTCATTAGGGAAATGCAAATTAAAACAACGATGTGATACCACTACACGCCTATTAGAATGGCTAAAATCCAAACGACTGACAACATCAAAAACTGGATAAGACGTAGAGCAACAGGAACTCTCGTTTATTGCTGGTGGGAATGCAAAATTGTACAGTCCTTTTAGAAGACAGTTTGGAGATTTCTTACAAAACTAAATATACTCTTACCATACAGTCCAGCAATTGCACTCCTTGGTATTTACCGAAAGGAGTTGAAACCTCACGTCCACAAAAAACCTGCACACAGATAGCAGCTTTATTCATAATTTCCAAAACTTGGAAGCAACCAAGATACCCTTCAGTAGGTGAACGGATAAACTGTGGTACACCCAGGCAATGAAATATTATTCAGTGCTAAAAAGAAATGCGCTATCAAGCCGTGAAAAGGCCTTAAATGCCTATTACTAAGTGAAAGAAGCCAATCAGAAAAGCTACATACTGTATGACTCCAACCATATGACATTCTGGAAAAGGCAAAACTATGAGCACAGTAAAAATATCAGTGGTTACTAAGGGCTGGGATTGGGGGAAGGGATTAAAAGATGGAACACAAGGGGAGCACAGGTCACTGATACTATTCTGTATGATACTATAATGGTGGATACATGGCATTACACATTTATCCACACTCATACAATATACGACACTAAGAGTGAACCCCAACGTAAAACTGTGGATTTTGGGTGCTGCTGAGGTCAACTGGTGTCAATGTAGGTTCATAGATGATGACAGTAGCAATCTGGCGAGTGATGCTTATAATGGGGGAGATTGTGCCTGAGCCGGGGAAGGGAGTATATAGGCGTTCTCTACTTTCTGCTTAGTTTTGCTGTGAACCTAAAACTGCTCTATAAAATAAAGTTTATTAAAAAGTGTAATTGAGGAAATTAGAGCAAAAGGAAAATAATGACAGGGAAATAAATGTGAAACCTGGGTGAGGTTAATGGCTAAAATGTGTGCCTTAAATTTTTGCACGCTTGCTGGATGTGGGGCACATATTTAACTTCCGAGCAGATGATTCCAAAAGAGGAATCATATTAGTTATGTATTAGTATTCGTAAGTGACAAACAACTTAGCACAGTCAATCCTGGGACTAAGACCAGAGAAGAATTTCTCTCGTGTCTCTCTGTACTGGGGACGGGATGAAGTAGTGAACAATATCCTCCACGACACTTGCTATGTAATTAAAGCAAAGGGTTTCACAGGCAGAGGCCTTGGCCTTATAATGCAGTTTCCCCAAAGGGGTCCTCTAGTCTCAGTGATCACCTGGGGCGTTCTGGCCCCAGAAACGGTCACCGTAGGTGCTGGGGCTGGCTGCTACCTGTCGGGGGAGAAGAAGATGTCCTCAGTGTCTCAGGCAGCGGACTGGACACTGGTGAAGGTTGGCATTCACCCCCCATTAATTAAATACCAGGATGGTGGAGTGATTTCAGATACAGCACTATAATTTTGTCGACCTCCTTCCCTCTAAGGAACTTGTTTCATTTTCTGAAAGAATATTGCACCGGACTAAAAGAATGAGGAAATTTAAAAAAAAATCAACTTCACTGAGGTGTAATTTGCATCCAATAAAATTTATGCATGCTAGCGTACAGGCTACTGACCCGTGAAACTCCCACCCCAGTGAAGACACAGATCATTTCCATCTCCTCCGACGGTTCTCTTAGTGTCTCTCTCTTTTCAGTTAATCTCTGCCTCCTGTCTCCCCTCCCTGTCCCCCACCCCAGGAAGATGCTGATTTGACTTATATCACTGCTGATTAGTTGTCTGGCTAGTGTTTCATATAAATGGAATCATATAATGTGGGTTCTTCTTTTGTGTCTCGTTTCTTTCACTTTGCATAGTGTCTGTGAAATTCATCAGTATCCTTGTGGATATCAGTAGTGCATTCCTTCTTACTGTTGACTACTATTCCGTTTCACAAATATACCACAATTTCTTTATCCATTCACCTGTTGATGAACATTATGGTTGTTTCCAGTGCTGGGACATTATGAATGAAGCTTCTGTGAACATCCATGTACAAGGGTTTGTGTGGATACATGTCATTTCTGCTACTACTGTGACTAGTGGGTGGTGTCATGTGTTGAAGATTACTTACTGCTCATGTGCTGTATCTCTTCCTGCCTACTTCCTGCTTCCTTTTACCTTTCAACTAACTTAGCAGAGCTAAGAGGGTTCCTCTTGTATTTCTTATTCCCAGGTGGTAACACATTCTCAGGGAGCGTCTCTCCTTTATGGCAATGCTCATCGTCCTCTCTGTTTGACCTACGATGGACTTTTTCACTGAAGCTCCAGAGTGTTCTCTGGAGGTATGCCTGAACTTGCAAGTCCTCCATTTTGGCCTTAGGGCAAGCCTGGTTCTAAAACACAGCTTTTCCCAGAGAGAACAACACGGTGGGGGCCGAGGGGGGGCGGGGAGGGTAACGTAGAGCTTACACTGTTTAATAACCCCCGCCCTCCTGTTATTTTCTCTTAGAAAATCCAGTTACTTGCCTTCATTATATTTATCACAGTTGTTCATTATATACAATTTATTTGTGGTTTATTGATTAATGCTTGTCTGTTCCACTACGTTACTATTTTGTTAGCCACTGTGTACCCGGCACTGCACATGGTGCTTGGTTTGAGGAGGTGCTCAAACATATTTGTTGAATGAATACAGAGGTTCCAGCCATCACCCTGATCAGACTTTGAGACGTGTGACTATGACCCAGTCTCCATTACTGCATATTTCAGACTAGGATGGCTAAAACGCATATATGTCACCGTAAGTAGGTGTCAGCTTACTGGCCCTGTGAGAAAGTTTACCCAAGGTGCTAAGGGCATTCCGATTTCCCTTCCTCTGCTTAATGTACGTACAATGCCAAAAGCTGCCAGGCACCACTGGCTGGAGTGATGTAGCTTCATCCTCATATTGATGGGGACTTGAGACCCAAAGGGCTTTTTCTAAGACATCAAGTCCTGTCCGTTTCAAGCATAATGATTTTCGGGTTTAGAATGGTAAGACTAGAGTTGGATTCTCAGCTCTACCACCAAGTGATTGTGATTTGGATCCGGGAACTGAACATCCTTGAGCCTCAGTTTCTAGTCTCACAGGCCTTTTGATATTGATCACAGCTCTTATGTCACTTCCAGTCACCTCCAAGCCAGCTGGTTTCTTTGACAGGTCCTCTCGTGCCGTGAGTTTGAGTCCGCTTATCTTATGGATGCTTTCACCTGAACACATCTGAGTTTTCTATTCTCTTCTTACGGTGTGGGGCCCAGAGCTGAGAGCAGTCACCACTCACACTCAAGGAGTGGCCTGACTAGTGCAGAGAGGGACAGGGCTGTTTTTCCCTTCTTTTGGGTGCACGTGTGTCTGTGCAGCTGAGGGTCACATCAGCTCTCGTGGTGGACACATTACTCATAACCCCACCTCCTCTCTTTATGTCAGTCATTATTATCCTTGTTATTATTTTAAGTTTTTAAATTCAGTTTTAAGCACGCTTGCCATCTTGGTCACTCTAGAAAGTCAAACCCTCTTGGATAGTGTCCTGTTGGTTCTCAATTTATCCTGTTACCTTTAGGTGAAAGCAGAAGCCCCATTCTTGCCCTGATTTCCAGGAGAAATAAGGCCCCAAACAGCAAATTGTATTATTCTCTTTTTTTTGCCCATTCATCTCTGTGGGTAAATCCTCAGGGCAGGGTCACTTAACAACATTCGTGAGTTTTTATTATGTGCCAGGTGGTGTGTCCTGTTCAGTAGGGAAGATAGTAAAGAGGAAGGTAGGTACACTTATTACTGCAGGGTAATAAGTGCTTGGATAGGGGGAAGTACAGGGGCTCAAACAGCAGGGACGGACCCCAAACCACGGAACTGGAGCAGCAAACCAGCAGCTCATTGTACAGGCTAGAGGAATATTTAGGGTTGATCCTTGGGGGATTAGTGTCTAGTTCTTCAAATTCTTTGCATTTTGAGGCCTATGCTTCTCCCAGTCTTGCCGTGCCATTAGCCAGCACCGTATGAAATAGGACCACTACATCCTGATGATTCATCCATTTCTTCATTCAATGAATATTGGAGGGTTTTCCAAGCGCAGGATCATAGCAGGGAACAAAAGAAACAAAATCTCTGTCCTCAGGGAGATGGCATTCATAGTCTTTGGCCCAAACTGCTTTAGGCCATTTTGTACCTTCCTGACCGGTCCCCAGGATTCTTGATTTCTGACTTCCTTGCTATTTGCCTATTTGTTTCTAACCTTATAGCAGAGACCTAACGCTGCTTCTCTGGAGTTTCCTCACTGATATGACCCAGACTCTTTCTGGCTGTATATATAACCTTTGAAAAAATATTCTCAGCTTGGTCAGAGCCCTGAGACCTGTTACCTTCACACACATGCCTCTGGGTGCCAGCGGGTGGCCCACCACATGGGGTTTGTTTTAGCTACACGAGTCAAAACTAGAGAGCTGAGAAGCTGAGTGGGTCCAATCAAGGGTGATTCTTGATATCAGAGTGTGTTGTGTGTGGTTCATAGCAGAACTCCATGCTGGGCTGAGAATAAAGAGAACAAGTTGAACTTTACTGGGAAAGGGAGCCAGCAAGAGCTTTGCCATGTCTGGGACCGTGTCAGATGGGCTGAGATTTCGGGCAAGGATCTGGGCTCAGGAGGGAAACCAAGCCAGAAACCCCTCTTATAGCCTGTGACGAGCAATGATTGTGATGGGAAGGAAAAAAAAAAAGAGTAATAATAATGACAAACACTGACAGTGTTTACAATGGACTAAGCACAGTTCTAAACACTTAGCATATATTTACTAATTTAATTTAGTTTGGGACTTTTCGGGGGGGTCTTGAAAGGATGCCATTTAAAAGAGGCTAAGATCCCTAGAGGGTCCCACTGAGGACAGACATCTCTGCAGAGGGCTCTCCGTGTTCTTCCTGTTTCTCCTAAGAATGTACCTTTATCATGCATGACTGTTATGATGCTGAAGGAGGATAAGGGAAAAATTTTGTCCTCACGGTGCAGTGTGGTGGGGAGGGGGTTTTAACTTCTGTAAACCTTTGCTACAGCTGCTCCTTGCAACCAGATGGGAGGGCAGACACGACCTGCTGCATTCAGGCTGAAGAGGATAATGAAACCAATAAGAATTCTGAAGAGTCCATGAACCAGACTGGTCTTTGCTCTTCTCCTTGTTGTCCTGGAACCCCAGGGAAGCCATTGCATCAGTGGAGGTGCTGATAGTGGAAATGCTAGGGAAGGCAGAAACTGAGCTGATAGGGCTTCTTTCGCAAATGTGCAAGTGGTCCTGCATTTACATGCTGCAGCCTCGTAAGTCTCCTGGAGAATAAGCCATGCCTTCTTGCTTCTTGGAATCTTCCATGACATTTGACTGTAGGAAAAATCTGTTGACTTGAGTTCAAGGGTGGGCTTCTTTTCCCAGTGGGAGTTGGGTAAGATGACCTGAGGGGCTCCGTGGGTTTCTCTGACACTGAGTTCCAATGGATGAGTGAAAGAAACTTAACTCTCAGCAAATAGTAGGGGCTCATTAAATATGTGTTAAATAAAAGCCCTCTTCCTGACTGGATGTTGAATTATAAAATCAGGGTCAAAAGGGCATCTGAGAGTTACCTTGTTCAAACAGTATTACTTACTTTCAGCCTTTTCTAGGCAAAGAGGAGAGAGAGTCCGAAATCCCTCTAGCAGGCAATTCACACAGTCTGAGGAACTGGGCTCCTGGCCTGAAGGATGTCTGTAGTGTTGTCCTTGTAAGCAGGGATACTTGGAAGCATGGAGACGACCTACTGAAGAATATTTGGATCCACCAGTGCATCAGCAAGGTTCCTACTGCAGAGAAAGGAAGACACAGAAAGATACTGCCCACAAAGGCTTACTTTTCTCCCTTCCCTCCTGGTTGTGTTACTGACCAGGGTTCTTGGCCTTCCCCAATCAGTAGAAATTGACCAGAGGCCAGACAAGAAATTCAGGCAAGGCTTTATTGGGGCCCCTGTTGCAGCAGCGGGGAGCAAGAACAGACAATAGGTTCCCTTGCTTGCTCGCTCCCTGAGGGGGGCAAGATTATGCCTTATATGGGGCGAGGGTAGGGGTGTGTCCAGGGGTCGGGCCAGAGGGGTGGCTTAGGTGTTTTGCCCACCCCTTAGGTGGTGTTGTGTGCAGGGGGCATGCGCAGTACCCTGCTTTTGCTCCTGACACCCTGTTTTTGCTGCAGGCTCTTCAAAAGCGGCAGTTGGGTTTTTTTGGTCTCTTTGTATCTTTTGGGTCCAGAATTTGCCCCACCTGTGCACGCACACAGTTATTTTTAGTCCCATACAGTTTCTTTCTATTTTGTTGCTCAAGGAGAGGTGTGTCCAAGGGAAAAGCATTGCAGCACTGCAGCAAAGGGTCCCGGGTCCCAGCCTGTCTCAGTTGGGCTGTGGATCCTCCAGGCTTCCTGACTTGTGAGAAGCATAAACTGAATCCACAATCAGCTCTTAATTCACAGGTCTACAATTATTGTCCTTGCTGATCTCCTGAAAACTCTTTCTCAAGCTCTTTCATTAATGGACATTAGTCTTAAAGTTTTATACTCTCTAGAAAGCAGCCTTGCTCTGTTCAAGAGATCTGGTTATAAAGTTGGACATATCTGCCTTTGAATCCGGTCCCATGTGACTTTGAGCAAATTCTCCTTTGTGAGCCTTAGTTTTATTATCTCTAAATGTGGAATGAACACCACCTTCTTGGACTGCTGGGAAGGAAAAAGAGATGATATTCAGTACGGGGCACTTAGTAGGCATTCAGTAAATATCTGTATTAATAAATATTCAATATTTGTGATAAATATCCAGTAAATATTTCCTTCCTTGTTGCCGCCTTAAGTTTCGTTTCCCACTCTGGCATTCTGTGTCTTTGTCATTTTTAGGCAGAGCTGAGCGTAATGAGCCTGTTGAAAGCCCAGTAGCCTGTCTCTGGCTCTAGATTGCTTTTGCCTTTCCCGCTGTAAAAGAAGCTTCCCCTCCTGGTTCCTTGTTGATTTTCAGAGGCACGACTGTTTGACAAACCATTTCAGGTGCTGTCTGCAGGCTGCCTAACGAGTTCTCATCTTTCACATCACTGACTGTTCAACTGATTTAGGGAAAAGTGCCCCCCGCTGATGTGTAAGAAACAGATGCTGCATAATTGTTCCATATCTCTTTTTCCTTTTCTTTTCCTCTGTCTCCAGTTCTGTGTAAGCTTTCCTAGGAGATCTGATGGTTTCCCTTACCATTTCTCTACTGGGAATATTTTCTAATAATGCAATTTACTGCTAATTAAGGTATTATCTTAGTTAATATTTGTGGATATTTTTTCTTAGTGTTTCATCTAATGTTTATAATTTAATGGGCTGGTTTCCTATTTCCAGATTACTTTAAACCTTGAAATGCTTTTAGCTTGTCGTTAAACATCACCTCTGTTTCTCCCTGGTTTGATAGCTCTTCCCTTCTTGCCCTTCCTTCTTTTTTTTTTTTTAATAATTTATTTATTTATTTATTTATTTATTTATTTATTTATTTATTTATTTATTTTTGGCTGCGTTGGGTCTTCGTTGCTGCACGCGGGCTTTCTCTAGTTGCGGTGAGTGGGGGCTCCTCTTCGTTGTGGTGTGTGGGCTTCTCATTGCTGTGGCTTCTCTTGTTGCGGAGCACGGGCTCTAGGTGCGTGGGCTTCAGTAGTTGCGGCACGTGGACTCAGTAGTTGTGGCTCGCGGGCTCTAGAGCACAGGTTCAGTAGTTGTGACGCACGGGGCTTAGTTGCTCCATGGCATGTGGGATCTTCCCGGACCAGGGATTGAA
Organism: Balaenoptera borealis; assembly: GCF_965194805.1. NCBI lineage: Eukaryota > Metazoa > Chordata > Mammalia > Artiodactyla > Balaenopteridae > Balaenoptera > Balaenoptera borealis. Next base: position 95,872,255 of record NC_138865.1, read on the forward strand.
CCCGTGTCCCCTGCATTGGCAGGCGGATTCTTAACCACTGTGCCACCAGGGAAGCCCGCCCTTCCTTCTTAAGGTGGTAAATAGAAATGCCTGTGGACCTGTGGTTGACCTGGTCCATAAGTGCCTTCAGCAAACTTCTCTAGCTCTGTGATTCAAAATGGCAGCACTTCAATAGAACCTGTGTGTTTTGTAATCAATCCAGTTTTCTCCATGGACTCATATAGTTTATATCTTGGAATAGCAAAATGTACATTTGAATCCTGGGCTCCCAGGGGTGTATGGGACATGAAAGGAGGTCCAGGCCGAATCCCTATCTGATGCTTTGCTTGACTTCCTTAGGCAACATAGAGATATCAGAACCTCTCACCTGCTTGTGTGCTCTGGACAGGCTAGAAAAAAGAGAGGACTGTGGTGCTGAATTCAAGAGACAGATTTCATTTTGGCGAACAAGTCTGCGGTTGTGCTAATTTCAGAAGAGCAGATTTTGTTGTTGTTGTTTTTGTTAGATTAGAATGTGTTGACTCTTGCCAGTCAGTGAGACTTGGTGGTCCCTTGGTGATTTGTGGATAAAGCCTTAATACTCAGTTACAGATGTATTGCGTGTCTACGCGTGTCTCTGGTCTTCCCCAGAGTTGCAAGAGGAACTCGGTCATAGTGATTCAATTAATACTGTTTTGTAACTAGGATGGAAAAGTTCAAGGGAAACTCAGCTGCCTCTGCCAAAACCCAGAAACTTGATGCTAAGGAACTGCATAATTGTGGCAGTTATTTTAGGTGTAATTAGTTAAACCAAGGATTCCTGTCTTCTCTGGAAATGCATTTCTATCCCGATCTATTCCACAAAGGATTTGAGACAGCTCAGATATTTCTTTTCATTACACAACAGCCCTTTTCCTCAAGGAGCTGAATGGAATATATTTATTTTTCAAATTAGCATAAATTAAATTGTGTTTTGAACGTTTTTTAAAAATTAGAAGGGACATGCAGTAGGAAAAGCTCTGGAATTAGAATCAGATAACCTGGCCTCTTCTCTCAGTTTCACTGATTAATAAGAGCTGTATGGCTTTGGATGAGTCCTTCTGATTTTACATCTGTAAAATGGGGAAAGTCACCCAGATGATACAATAGTAACAGCTTCCACTTGTTAATTATTATAGGTTTCATGTATGTATTATAGCTCTAAATCCCTCTGTGTCCCTGCAGAATGTGTTATGATGTCCCCTGGTTTAAAGATGAGATAAACGTAGGCTGAGGGAGGTGATGTGACATGTCCAAATACGTCCAAATAAGAAAATAAGTGATAAAAATTAGGGCATTATGGCTCTTTCCATGATGCCAGGGTGTCTGTAGGTAGAGGGAGGAGTTGATGAATGAGATTCTGTTCATCATGTTTTTTTCATTCTCATGGAGAGATGGTCAATGATGTAGCTGCTGCCTCAGCGCAGGGACGGTCACCTCACTGGGGCTGCTGAGCCCCTGCCTCACTTAAATTCACAGTTTATAAGCTTGTTCTAGCTATACAACTTCTTTCTTACTTGTGCAACTGAAGAAATAAAGGTTTGTGTTAGGATAACCTGGGTTCAGACCCAGCTCTACTTGTGTTAGTTATCTAAACTTAATGGCTTAAAACAGTACACATTTATCATCTCATAGTTTCTGTAGCTCAGACGTCCAGGCCTGGCTGAGTTGGGGGCTCTACTCAGAGTCTCAGAGGGTGCCATCAAGGTACCTGCCAAGGTATATTATCATCTGGATGCTTGGCTGGAGAAGAAGACACCTCCAAGCTCATTCAGATTGTTGGCAGAATTCATTCCTTTGTGGTTTATGGAAGCCTTGGCTTCTCACTGGTTATTGGCTAGAGGTCACCCGAAGGTCCTAGGGGTCGCCTGCCGTTCCCTGCCAAGTGGCCCTTTCCATAGGCCATTCACAGCACAGCAGCTTATTTCTTTGAAGCCGGCAGGAGAGCTGGAGTGAGCTGGCTGGCGAGGTGGAGTCTTTCATAAAGTAATATAATCTCATCCCATCTCCTTTGAGTTATTCTATGGGTTAGAAGCAAGTCACAGTTCCTGGCCACATTCAGGGAACTCCCAAAGTTGGTTTGGAGTTTTCTGTGGGAGCTGTGGCTATTTTTCCTTTTACTAAAGGGTGGTCTTTGAGCTGGGAAGGTTTGGTCATTCGTGGAGTTTCAAAAGAGTGCAGAGATAGGGGAAGGTGATACCTGCCTGGGTGATCACATTAGCCAAATCAATTTGGTGCATCAATGTTGATGTTAAATCTTGTAACACTGAACTGATGTTTGGAAAGTCCTTTACTTTTTTTGAATTTTCTTACTTGTTACATTGGGATCTTAATTCCTTACCTTATAGGGTTATGGTAAGATAACGGATGTCAAAAGGGCTATTTGTGAACACTAACATAATACACATAGTAAGTCATCTTCCTGCCCAGATTCTGGATTCCCACCCACATCAACTTCTGAGAGATGGCATGGTGCCAGCTTCTTTTCCAGGAATTCATCTGCCCCTGCCCCACGAAAGTAAAAATGCAAACACTTTCTGGTGTGATGAAAAGTAATGCAATGATTTGCACATTTGCACAAAAATCAACAGGAGCCATTGTAAAGAGTCTTCCAAGCATCTTTTAAAAGGACTGACATATCATCATTTTGCTAGGAGTTTTCATCTCTTTTTCATTCTATCTTGTAATTTTCCTTCTGGACCAGTTAGTGAAAAAAAAAGTTTAAAAAGCAGCAGTAAAAGAAAGCCTTAAGAAAACACTCCCATGCTCCACAGTTAGGGAGAGGTTTCTGAAATGGTCACTTCCTGACTAATTCTGGCCTTGCATCCTTATTCAGGTGCCTGGGTTAGGAATCCTTGGTTAAGAAAAGAGGGCCATAATGATATCTTCTGTAAACATATGCTCACTTCTAAAGGGATTCTTATGATTACCAGAATATTTATAATTTTCATCTCAAGGATTGGCTGAATTGGATGGTTTAGTTTTTTTTTTTTTTATAAATTTATTTATTTATTTTTGGCTGTGTTGGGTCTTCGTTTCTGTGCGAGGGCTTTCTCCAGTTGCGGCGAGCGGGGGCCACTCTTCATCGCGGTGCGCGGGCCTCTCACTGTCGCAGCCTCTCCCGTTGCGGAGCACAAGCTCCAGATGCGCAGGCTCAGTGGTTGTGGCTCACGGGTCTAGCTGCTCCGCGGCATGTGGGATATTCCTGGACCGGGGCATGAACCCGTGTCTCCTGCATTGGCAGGAGGATTCCTAACCACTGCGCCACCAGGGAAGCCCTGGTTTAGTTCTTGAAGGTTCCAAATCTCAACATGTTTACTCTGACAAATGGTGGATGGACTTGCCTTCAGTGGTTACTCCTTATGCTTGTGAAATTAGATGGTTTAGCTTAGTTTTGACTATTACAGTTTTCCAAATTCCTCCTGGGGCTCCCATGAACAATGATTAGCAATTTTTATTGTACTTTTATGTATAACAGTAGCTAACTTTCACTATTTTTGGCTCACTGTTACATTCAAATTACACATTTTTGAGGAAGACATTGATACCTACACTTGGCTTCACCAATTCCTTTATAATTCATAGATTTAGTGGTCTCATTTATCTATGCATGGATCACCCTTAATGCCCATTCGAGTTATCTAATTGCTGGGTTTGATTTCTTTAGAAGAATCTTAATGTAGTCACTAAATCAGAATCCCCAAACAAACACAACAATATTTTAAATGAATCTCTTAAATTTTATTTTACATTTTGGAAAGCATTCTCTCACAAAACTTTCTAAGAGCCAGTTGTGTGCAGGCATTCTGCTTGTTGCTAGAGTACAAGGAGAACTATAATCACATAGTATTGGCTGTAAGTTCCCTGGGGCAATGGCTTTGTTTTACTCATCTTTGGGTATACCAAATACAAGCACTTACAACACACTAATAATAATGAAAGGAATAGGTGATGTTTTATAGAATTATTGATAAAATGCTCTGGAACCAGATGGTTTTAGTGCTGAGTTATTTCAGAATTAAAATGGACAGATATGTAAATTATTTTCTATTGCATAGAAATGCATAGGAAGCATTTTTTGCTGTAAGGGAGGAGGCACATCCTCCAAACTCCTTCCATATGTTTGTGTGAGTTCTCATACGAGGCATGACCCACATCCCATAATATAAACTGAAATGGACATATAATTGTCTTCCTTGGACCCAGAAACTGGGCCTTGTACAGGCAGCCATACCAGAGTTTTGAATCTGAATCAGTGGCGCGAAGAAGCAGGGGCAGTTTAGAATAAGTAGTCTGGAATGCTGGGAGTGGCACCTGGGGTCCAATGATAGCAGTGTCAGTGACCATGGCAAGGCGCTGGCTATAGTCTGGTATACCCAGCTTCCTTTGGTTTACAGGATTGGTCTTCTAGCTTTGTTATTAGTCCTATGGACTGTCCACTACCTTACTTACAGAGGCTTACAAATGGAAGCCCCTGAAATTCTCCCGTTCTGTTAAGAAAATTAATCCAAAGCAATACTCCATCTTTGGAGGGAATTTGCAGTGATTCGTTTTTTTCATCAAAGAAGTAAAAATATGGAGGTGAAATTCCTATGATATTACATTTAATTCCCTAAAATAAACAATGTACAATATGAATAGATCTTGTGAAATTTTTAGAGCAATGTAATACTTACAGTAGACAAAAGAAAACTGTAGCCATTCTCACTAATGAATTGATACAAAAATCCTAAATGAAATGGTAGCAAACTGAATACAATAATACATCAAAAGAATCATTCATAATGACTAAGTATGGCTTATTCTGGGAAAATGAAGGTCGTTCTTTTATTAATTCCAGGATGGAAAGAAATTGATTAATATAATACATCATAACTCTAGGTAAAAGAACAAAGAGCTATATGATAATTTTAGTAGATAGTGAAAAGGCATTTAATAACATGCTATTCTAGATTTAAAAATATAAATATTAAGAAACTAAGAATAATTTTTTTCAATGTGGCAAAAATGAACTATTCAAAAATAAACACTATGATACTTAATAATGAAACATTAGGCTCATTGCCACCAAAATCAGCAACAAGATATATTTATATAACTTTTTTCTGGAAGTTCTGGGCCATACAATAAGACATTGAACAGAAATAAAAGATTATTGCAAAGGAAGACACAAAGACATCACTATTTGTACATGTTTATATTACTAGAAAGCCTGAAAATGTCAACTATAAAAAACTCCTAGAAGTAATGAGTTAAGTAAAATATCTATATATGAAATAAATATATAAAATTAATAGATTTTCTCTATATAACAGACAAAATATTAGGCAATATGATAGAGAAAAATATCTAATTTACAAGTATAACAAAAACAATACAAGTAGTAGCAATTTTAAAAAGCATGAAGGAACTATATAACAAATTATAGGAGTAATATAAAGAATATTTGGATAAATGCAAAGACATAGCGTGTTCTGTATTCTTGAATGAGAACACCAACTAGTACGAAAATGTCTTATCTTCTCATAGACACTGTGCTCAGTTCTTCCTAAGTCTTGTCAAGTAGGAGATACATAGTGAGGCCTGATCATAGACTAGTCATCATTACCTTGTTGCAATACAAGTACTGTAATATAACTTATGGACAATATAGCACTGTGAGTCCGCAGGCAGAATAGGAATCTGTACTCAGGACCCAGACATCAGATTCAGATGTGGCTTACTAACAACAGTTTTTGAAACCACATAAAGTCTCAGAATGACGTAGGGAGAGATAAGAGACTTGATGATCTCACACTTGGGTGTTTCTACTCCCTGTCTGTACCTCACCAAGGACAGGCAGACAACCACTGCTTGTACTCAAGGAAACTGGTAGAGACTCAGGAAACCCCAATCAGGTTGATATCCTTTAGTAAACAGGGTAATGGTTTATGGGCGTGTCACCTTTACAGGTGTACAGGGACCCATACTCAAAAGGATCCTGCACTTTGTTTAATGCTATGCTGTCATGATTGTGAAATTCTTAATAATTTTTGAACAAGGGGACCTGCATTTTCATTTTTCACTGCATATCACTGTAAAACTTAACTTGTATGAGATGTCAGATTCATCTTTGTCTGTTCTCAAGCCCAGCTGCTGCAGGACAAATTCAAATTTAATGCTATCTCAGTTAAAATTCTCCTTTTGGGCCCCCACCCTCCCCACGTACCCTGGAGAGAAACCACATGTCCTTTATGGACATGTATTCTGTAAGATTCTGGCTTTTGCTAGAGACAGAGATGAAGGACACAGTCACCGTTCTCAAGATGCCCACTCATGTTGGAGGGAAGTGATAGGAACACAAACACATATGGTACAAGGTGAATGTGTGCCCTAAGACAAGTGTAAACCAAGTTCTGGGAGAAGAAGAGGAGCAATTAACTGCTTTTCATGGAGATATAGTGTTTATTCTGGTCTCCAAGAATGAATAGCAATAAACAAGTAGAAAAGCTTGGAGAGGGCAATTTCAGGCAAGGGAAGAGTATAAATGGAAGGTCATGAAAGAAGAGTGCATTTCAAGAACAGCTGGAGTTCATGGTGACTGGAAGAGGGAAATGGGGTGAGAATAATGGGTAGAAGATGCTACTGAAGAGGTAGGTTGGGGAAGATTGAGGAGGTTTGCATGTCTCTTTGCAGGCAATTTGGATTCTATCTAGTAGACAATTAGGATGATTTGAAATATTTTTCTTTTTTTTAATTATAAAAATAAAAATTCCAAACATATAGTAAAGTTGAAAGTATTTGACACTGAATACTTCTATACTCACCACCTAGATTCTGTCATTAACATATCATCACATTTTTTAAAATCACATAGCTCTGAAAGGTTTTCAGGGAGGAAGCAGAACCAATACAAAGGGTATGGAAGATAGACTGGAGGTAGAGAAATGTGTGGGAAGGGATCAATTAGGAGTCACTTCCTAAGTTACACACAACACAGCATAAGAATCTCAAATGAAGAATGGTTTCCCTGGGTTCAAAAATACTCATATTACAGTATATCCCCTCAAATCTTTATAGACATTGCTTTATTGTCATCTGACATTTTGGTGTTTCAGAGTAAAAATCTGAGGCCAGTTTGAATTTTGTTCCATTAGAGATAACTACTTTTTTTTTCTCCTGGATGTTTTAGGACTTTCTCCATTAACTATATAATCAAAAAAATTTCAGATATCTGGGTTTAGGATTGTTTTTCTTGATTTTGCTGGACCAAATATTCAAAAAATAGTCAAAAATTTTTTTTAGCTCTGGGAAGTTTACTTCAGTTATGTCTTTGATTATTTTTTTCTTACTCAAGATTCCTGGAAGCATCCAATATTCCTAGATTACATTGTTATTTTCTTCTGTTTTTTATTTCCCTAATAAGTTAGAACATTTTGCTCTTCTCCTTTGAGTTCTTAGGGACCTCAGGTTTCCCTTCATATGTGTGTCTTGGTTTTTCAGTGTCAATTCTTTTTCTAATAGAGATATCATTTCTGTTATTACTTTCTAATTTTGCCTGGCTCCTGCTTTAATCTCAGCTAATTGTCTTGTACCTCATACTATTATCCTTTTACTTTTCTCTTCTGTCCTTTCCTTTTAGTTTTTTAATTTTTTTATTATAGTAATAGTTTTTTTTTGGCCACACTGCGAGGCATGTGGAACTTCCTCGACCAGGGATCGGACCCGTGCCCCCTGCAGTGGAAGCATGGAGTCTTAACCACTAGACCACCAGGGAAGTCCGTTATTTTTGTTTTATAGAAGTTTTATGATTAAAAGTCTTCCACAGTTCCCATTTCCTAGAGGACACAGTGCAATTTTTGTAGTATGTCACTTATGGTTTTTTGTAGTTGGGCCCCACTCATTGTTTCCCTATACACACATGCTATGCTTCAGCCACTCTGGGTATTCTTTTACACCTCTATACCTTTGTTCATGCTGCCCCTTCTGATTGGAATGCCTTCTTTTCTCATCTCCATCAGGAAAATCGCTACTCACCCTGAGTCAACAAATAGTGACTCCAATGCCATTGTTTTAGCAAAGTCTTCCATTATTTCTCCTCTTAGAATTGATTATTTGCTCTTCTATGCTTCCATGATATAATGATCAGAGGACTCAATTACAGTTGTGTGGATACATTGTCTTCTCTAATAAATTGTGTTAGAAGAATGTCATTTTGAAGGTATACAGTATATAGTATAATAGCTGATATTAATTCAGTCAATAAATATTTATTAAGCAACCACTCTATGACAAACACTGTGCTAGGTACTTGGGATATATGGGTGAACAAGACAAAGTTCCTGACTTCTTGAAACTCACAGTTCAGTGAAGGGATGATAAATGAGTAGTAAACAAATAAATAATTTCAGATGGTGACCCAAGGCAGCCACTTATAAAATGTTGGATGAACTAAATTTCTTGAATGAATGTTTGGTGCTAGTACAGAAGAAAGAAATACAATCTTTGTATCCATTATCTTTGGCTTCAGAGCATTTAATAATCAGAAAGATTTCAGCACTATACAACAATTAGCATTTTTTTAAGCTCATGTGTCTGTGGGTCAACTCAGTTCTAGGCTGGGCTCAGTTAGGTGTTTGACCTGGGTTCACTCATGTGTCTGTGACTGGCTGGGGTTAGCTGATCTAGGCTGGGCTTGGTTGGGGTAGCTCATCTTTCTTTTGCAACCAGCATGATAGCTCTGGCAAACCCAAATAAGCAACCCTGTTTCAAGTCTTTGCTTGTGTCGTGTCTGCTACCATCCCGTTTGCCAAGCCTAGTCACGTGGTTAAGCCCAGAGTCAAAGCGTAAGGAGGTATACCCCACCCAAAGCAGGAGACACTGACAAGTTACATGGCAAAGGGTGGAGATTTATAATCCCGTTACTGGCTAGGTAATGAAAAGTTGGAACAATAATCTAGTCTGCCTCAGGTCTCTTGATGTACATGACATCATGTGACAAGGATTAGAGCCTGACAAATCCTCAAGCCAGTACTTGGGTAAATTTTTTTGACCTTTCCTTACCCTTTGTCTTTCCTTTATGCAGCCTGCCTACCCCTGACACCCCATTCCTACACCTCACCACCAACATATCATTCACTTGGTCTTGGTTCATTTATTTACTCAGTGATGTTGTGACTTCAAGCATCTGCATCTTTTGCTTGGGAGGTATTTTGTTTTGTTTTCTTCTTTTCTGTGGTGTGTGTGTGTGTGTGTGTGTGTGTGTGTGTGTGTGTGTGTGTGTCTTGGGCTGCTCTGCTGTACAGCAGAGCAGAAGTACCAAAACATTAATGCCAGACAGGAGTTTGTGTGTAAATATCCCAATTCCCTCACTCAAAGGAGAGCAATATCTGAAGTGTATCTTCCACCACATCCCCATTGTTTCCAATGGAATCAAACTCCTTGTTTGGCAATAAACCCTTCAGTGACTATCTCATGTCTCCCCACCCCTACTGGTGTTTCCTGGGATCACTCTCAAATAACCTACTTGCACACAAATCCTTGTCTCAGGATCTGCTTCTGTGGGACGCCAAGTAAGAAAACATGTATTGTAAGTCTACCATGAGCAGAAAGCAGCCTGGAAGTCCACTCTTAGGCTAATAAGTGAATCCTGAGAAGTTGTATTATTGCCGATATCAGTGTATAGAAAGAAATCAAATGGGTAGTGGAAAGAACATGGGGCTTTGTTTGAAATCAGACAAACCTGGGCTCCAGAATTTCCTCCACAACTTACTTTCCTACCTTCCTGAGTCTTGTCAACTGTAAAATGGAGATAATACCCATCTCACAGTGTGAGACGATGCAATAACACATTTAAGTGCTCTCCACTGGGCCTTGCACATATTGGGTATTCATTGAGTAGTAGCTAGAGGAATTTGAAGGCAAGGTACCAGGCAGTTTCCATGAGAAAGTAGCTCTGAGACAGAGACTGCTGCTCTCCCACATTCCAAGGTTCTTCTTTCCTCCTTTTCCTATCATTCCATTCTCCCTATAATTCTCCACCCATCAAGAGGACTAACTAGCATCATGGATCTGAGGTTGTTCCAGAAATTCTTGTTTAGAATTGGGCCAAGTAATTTGCCTCTTTGTCCTTCAATTTCCTTATTTCTATAATAGGGATTATAACACCTAATTTAGAAGTTGTTGTAAGGATTAATTGTAACGATATATTTAAGAGGTTTAGCCCACAGCCTGGCAGAGAAAATGCTCAGTAAGTGGCATCAATTAACATTTCCTTTAAAATAACAGCAGCATTTATACAGCATTGTGAGTAGGCAGTATCTCATTTAATCCTCACTACAAGTGCATGGGGCAGGTATTATTATTATTATTATTATCAGACCCGTTTTACAGAAAAAGAAGCTAAAGCTCAGGGAAGCCAAGAGACTCACCCAGGATCACTCAGCCAGTACTGGGCGTCAGAAACAAATCTTCCCTTTCAACAACCATATTCTTTCCCTTTCACTTTATCTTCCTCCCACTATCTTGGTTATTTATTCTCTGTGTTGCCTAGTACAAGTTCCCCAAAGACAGGAATAGATTTATTTTCCCCATGGATTCTGGGGCTCCACTCAGGGAACTTGGTTATTGAGAAAGGAATTAAATAATTGTCAGGGGGAAAGACAGCTTGTAGGAGAACGTGATAAATTCAACTGAGAAAGCGCCGAGGGTGAAGACACATGTGAAGTTGGCACCAGAGCACAGGCCTTTAGGCTGTTGCTTAATAATATTAACAACTAATATTTGTCTAGCATTTTACAGTTGTCAAAGTACTTCCTGATGTTTAGTCTCACTTGATTCTCACAACAGCCCTGTGCTCTGTGGTAACTTCCTTTTTCACAATATTTTTACTGAGCCTCAGATAGGATAAGAGATTGGTTAAAACAACCCAGCCAGTAAATGTTAGAAGCAGAGAATCTGGGAGGGTATGGAAACCAGATCTTCTGCTGTCTAATAACACCTCGAATTTGCAACGTGCTAAGCAGTTAAAGCACGTTCACAAATAGCATCCCAATTTTTACAATTACGAAGGCATTATCCCCATTTTATGGAGGGCGACACTGAGATTCAAAGGGGTAAAAGGACTTGCCCAAGGGTACTGTTGGCAATTGCCTGAGTCGGGTTTCAAGCAGGGGTCCTTCGACTACAAAATCTCTCCACCACTCGACCCTGCCAGACCCTAATGCAGCCTCCCTAATCAAAATGAAGAAATCACTTTTCTTGATCTATTCCCAGCTTCTCAGGGAAAACCTTCCTTTTTGCCCCTTTCCCCTCTTTAGACCTGAGTCACAGTGGGAACAGTCCTCCTAAGGAGCAGGAGAGAGGCCAGGTGGAAGGCCTTAGCCGGAGCCCAGCTCATCCCATTTGCTAATGAAGATCAGCTGAGCTTCTTGAGTTTTCCTCCCTCTGACAGGAGCAGGGAGGCGTCTCACTGAGTTAAAAATGCGGCTTCAGTAGCAGATATTTCTCGCAAAACCAGGAACCCATGTGGCTTCCTGGGCAGGATGGAGTCTCCCAGGCTGCTATTCACCTGATGTCCATCCACCTCTCTCCATCTCCACAGGGAAACGTGGGAATGAAGACAGGGAGGAGGTGGGAATGGAGGCTATGCCTCAGCTTTTCCCAATGAGAAACAGCTCCCTGCTTGTAAATAGCAGAGAATCTGGGGGAAGACCAGTCTTTGGTGCCACATCAAGCCAGGGAACTTCTATATCAGTGGCAGAATCTGTTTATTTTTCTTTACTTGTATTGCAAATTTATAACAAGCTGAGAAAAAAGCAGACCTCTCCTTTTTTTTTTTTTTCAGCTGGCCTCTCACTCTCTTCCCAACAATGTCTGGGTTTCCCTCAAAGCTACCAAGTGCTAATTTGAAAAATATGTTACCGACAAGTGGGAGAAAAGCAGGCATCCGATGTGAAATGCCCTCTAGGGCGTGGAGGAACTCCCAGAGAGAGAGAGAGAGAGCGCACGCGCGTGCACCACGGCTGCGTGCTCTCTGAGCAGCAGGAAGAAATGGGAGCGACTGATGGAGACTAAGACAGAAGCTCACTTATAGCTTGGTGACATCTTGGGCGGCTGGATGAAACCCTCCGTTGCATTTAAGGTACTACACAAATCTTATTGTTGATATTATTCGTTGCATTTTTCAGAGTCACCTGTAGGATACTTTTTTTTTTTAACATCTTTATTAGAGTATAATTACTTTACAATGGTGTGTTAGTTTCTGCTTTATAACAAAGTGAATCAGCTATACATATACATATATCCCCATTTCTCCTCCCTCTTGCATCTCCCTCCCACCCTCCCTATCCCACCCCTCTAGGTGGACACAAAGCACTGAGCTGATCTCCCTGTGCCATGCAGCTGCTTCCCACTAGCTAGCTATTTTACATTTGATAGTATATATATGTCCATGCCGCTCTCACTTTGTCCCAGCTTACCCTTCCCACTCCCCGTGTCCTCAAGTCCATTCTCTACATCTGCATCTTTATTCCTGTCCTGCCCCTAGGTTCTTCAGAACCATTTAAAAAAATTTTTTTTAGATTCCATATATATGTGTTAGCATATGGTATTTGTTTTTCTCTTTCTGATTTACTTCACTCTGTATGACAGACTCTAGGTCCATCCACCTCACTACAAATAGCTCAATTTTTTCTCTTTTTATGGCTGAGTAATATTCCCTTGTATATACATGCCACATCTTTATCCATTCATCTGTCAATGGACACTTAGGATGATATTATTCACTTCATTTCTCAGAGTCACCTGTAGGATACTTCTTAAGAAAAATTTATTTTAGAGTTAATTACTAAAAAATACTTGCTTCTACTGAAGAGTTTGTGTATTTCCTCCTCATGGATGAAAAGACCTGTGTCACACATTATGTTTCCGAGCTTGCTTTGTCTGCCAGGAAGCTTAGAACAAAAATTACAGCTCAAACAGAGCTTTGGTAGAGATACCATCACCAGCTTAACCATATTTTTTTTACCTCATGACTTGTCTCTCATATTCTAATGCAATTTCTTTCTTTTCCCTTTCTTTCTTTCTCTCTCTCTCCCTCTCTCCCTTTCCCTCTTTCTTTATGATTTTAAAAATGAATATTTTACCATTCTATGTATGTTATATGAATGACCTCAAATTCTTTGTGGAATAAGGCAATATATAAGTAAATAAGTAAATATACACATAAAAAAACCTTCCTGGAACAAACTTTGGATGAGAAAAATGAAGGGGATGAAGGAGCAAGGGAAGGAAATCCTGAAATTGACTTCAGGTTTTTTTCCTCATCTACATCAAATTCCATCACCTCATTCCCAGCTGCTACCAGTCTTGAGAGAGGCACCGTGGATATGGAGAGAACTTTCAGGATGAGGCTAACAGGAGTGGCTTATGGTGGGTGGCTGTTCTGCAGATCACCAAACCCTAAGGGCATACAGTTCAATTTGAACATTTCAGAGAGAACTTCCTCTGGGTTCTTCCCATGGTGGTCCGATTTGTTAAAAAATTGAAGTATAGTTGATTTACGATATTATATTAGTTTCAGGTGTACAACATAGTGATTCAGTCATTTTATAGAGTATACTCCATTTAAAGTATACTCCATTATAAAATAATGGCTGTAATTCCTTGTGCCGTACAATATATCCTTGTTGCTTATTTATTTTATACATAGTAGTTTGTATCTCTTCATCCCCTACCCCTATCTTGCCCCTCCCCACTTCCTTCTCCCCAGTGGTAACCACTAGTTCTCTGTATCTGTGAATCTGTTTCCATTCTGTTTTATTTTTTAGATTCCACATATAAGTGATAACATAGAGTATTTGTCTTTCTCTGACTTACTTCACTAAGCATAATACCCTCTAGGTCCCTCCATGTTGTTGCAAGTGGTAGAATTTCATTCTTTTTTATGGCTGAGTAATATTCCAGTGTGTGTGTGTGTATCACATCATCTTTATCCATTCATTTGTTGGTGAACACTTAGTTTTCTTCTATATCTTGGCTACTGTAAATAATACTGCTATGAACATCGGGGTGCATGTTATCTTTGTGAATGAGTGTTTTCATTTTCTTTGATATAGACCCAGGAGTGGAATTGCTGGGTCATATGGTAGTTCTATTATTAGTTTTTTGAGGAAACTCCATATTGTTTTGCATAGCAGCTGCACCAATTTACATTCCCACCACAGTGCACGGGGTTTCCTTTTTCTGCACATCCTCACCAACATTTGTTATTTGTAGGGCAGTCTGATTTTTTGCAGTACTAGAAAGAGTATGGGATTTTAGAAGCCAAAGACTATAACGTTTCTAGATCCAACTGTGAGGACTTAGGCCTAACCTCTCATTTTCTGCAGAGGGGAAAATAATAACAACTCTACAGAGTTAATTTAAGTATCAAGTGAAAATGAAGATGAAAGAGCTATGTAGAGTATGAGGAGTTACACAAATCTCATTATCTTCCTGAATTAGGGTTCTTTGCAGTCGTCTCCCCACCACCATTTGATATCTTATTTCACAACACCATAACTAGCAGCTCCTATGCTCCAGTCATTCCTTGACCATTCCTGGGATGCCCTTCTCCTTGCCTTGGGTCCATGGTAGACTCCTACACAACCTTTAAAACCCAGCTCAAATAGCACCACCTTGATGAAGTCATAGCCCTACCATTTAAAATGAATACATTACTTTTTCCTTACTCTTGGTCATCAGAGCATTTGCTTCATACCATTAATGTTGGATGTGTTATATTGAACTTGGTTGCTTCCTGCCTGTTACCTCTCTTTTGTTTAGTTTTAAATCTCTAGCACATTGTAGGTACATCTAGCTTCAAGACGTTAAATCACAAAGTAAATGGAAGGTGAATTTCGAGACCTGTGAGTGGAGAACAAAATTTTCTCAGAATCCATATGTATCTTAAAAATATTTCGTGCTACCAAAGGCCAGGTTGATAAAAATGAAATACCAAGAAATAGCATTGAAACGGGCTGTTAATTTTGTGACTATCAAATGTGATGGGTGGATGCTCCCAATTTCCTCTGATAACTCCTGTTTTCCAAGTCTAAGGCTACATTGACTCTAGACTGGGATATTAGGGAACTCTTAAGAGCTATCTGAAAGGAAAGGAAACAAGGCAGATTGGGCAGTGATGGGAACAGTAAAGCAGAGAGATTTGGAGCCCAGGCTGTGGCATCAGCTGCCTGGGTAAGCAATTTAATCTCTGTGTTCCCTTGTGATGGTTAATTTTGTGTGTCAACTTGACTGGGCTAAGAGATGCCCACGTAGCTGGTAAAACATTCCTGGGTGTGTCTGTGAGGGGGTCTCTGGAAGAGATTAGCTTTTGAATATGTAGACTGAGTGAAGAAGATAACCCTCACCAATGCCAGTAGGCATCATCCAATCCATTGTGGGCCTGAATAGGACAAAAAAGTGGAGGAAAGGCAAACTGGCTCTGTTGGTTGAGTTGGCACATCTGTCTTCTCCTGTCCTCAGACATTGGTGCTTCTGGTTCTTGGGCCTTCGGTTATGATACCATTGGCCCCCCTGGTTCTCAGGCTTTTGGGTTTGTACTGAAACTACAACACCAGCTTTCCTGGGCCTCCAGTTTGCAGATGGCAGACTATGGGACTGCTCAGCTTCCATGATTGTGTGAGCCAGTCTTTCATAATTAAGTCTCATGTCCTATTGGTTCTGTTTCTCTGGAGAACCCTAATATATTCTTCACCTGAAAAACTGGAATAATAATAGAAACTACCACGTTGGTTTGTTTTGAGAGTTAAATGAGATAATACATGGAAAGCAGTAAGTATAGTGCCTGGTACGTGGTAAATGCTCAACAAATGTCATCTCTTCTCATAAAGTGCAACCTCATTTTCACACAGGAGGCCTATGTATCTCCTTAGCTTTCAGAGTTATGGCAGCTCTCTGTTGTGGGTTGTTGCCTTTCTTTCTCCTAAATAGACGTGTGCTTACGTGTTGTGGGCAAGAGCAGAGCATCCACTGCACTTCAGTGGCTGACACAGGAGAGACTGGGACCTGGATGTGCCCCAACAGAAGGCACATGTTCTTGCTTTGCTCTGCTTATGTAAAAAAGCATTGATTCCTCTGGATGCAGTATTTAGGGAGGATCATAGCCAAAAAGGACTACGTTTAAAAACTTATTTCCCTATCTGTACGATGAAGACGGCAATCTTACTTAATTTCTGGAAAGAATAAATGATACATTATGTATGTCAAAGTGCCTTATAAACCAAAAAGAAATGTCTATCTCTTTGTTATTATTACGATGGGCCAATATGAGGATGAATTCAGTCTGAACAACAACATCAAAACAAATTCACGTGTGCTTGAATGGCTTACCACATTGTATGATTAGCCGTCAAGCCCAGGTGTGGGGTTTTGACCTAGGCCTGGAAGAATCACAAGAGAAGATAGATTTCAATGATGCCTTTCAGTGCTTTGTGCTGGGTGTAAATTTTATTTTTAAAAAATAAATAAATAAAAAGGGAAGACATTCTTCCCACCTATGAAGGACAACCTGGAGTGATCTCTCCTGGTTGACAGGAAACCATAATCACCTCTGCTGACCTAAGAGAGCTCTACCTTGGATTATGGAAGGTTGTCACAGAAATATTGTGTTCACTTAGCCGAGGGAGCTGCATCAGCATTTTAGAAGATTGCTGAACTCAACTATTTAGAGAGCCCTACATCTCCTCCCTGACAGGACACCACAGCAGTGATGAGGACGAGAGGGAACGAGACTATTCTGGCAGGGACAAGGTGATTTAAACTCAGCCCCTACTCACTTGGATAATGGCCATCAAAGCAAGGGAAATCCTGTTCTAACTGTGAGTGTCCCTCATTTGGGCAAGAGCTGTGTTCCTGGAGCTTTGTGTGCAAGGCAGTTTTCTGTAATCAGATCATTATTTGATGGAATTCACTGGGAAGTCTGAGAAAATTTTTTGTGGTGTAAGTTTTAGACGTTTTGTAAATTTGAAGTTTTGTAAGTTGCATTGTTTTTGAAATGTGGGCAATACTTGTAACTGACAAAAAAGGTGCTTGTTTTAAGATTTACTACGGATTTCTTAAATATTACAGCTTGCTCACATTACCTTGTATTTGTATAGAATTGTCAAATAATGCAGGGTTCTGGATTTCATTGGAAATTAATTCAATTAAAGTAACCTGGACACTTTGCTCTGCTTGGAGCATTGTGTGAATCTAATTCTTTGGCATTTTATGAAGCAAAACTGTTGGCTATTCATGAATGTTCCTTATGTCTACAACTTATATCTCTCAAGTATTCTTTTTTTAAAAAATTTATTTATTTTTATTTATTTATTTTTGGCTGCATTGGGTCTTTGTTGCTGTGCGCAGGCTTTCTCTAGTTGCGGCGAGGGGGCGCTACTCATCGTTGCGGCGCTTGGTCTTCTCATTGCAGTGGCTTCTCTTGTTGCAGAGCACGGGCTCTAGGCGCGTGGGCTTCAGTAGCTGTGGCTCGCGGGCTCTAGAGTGCAGCTCAGTAATTGTGGCACACAGGATTTGTTGCTCCACGGCATGTGGGATCTTCCCGGACCAGGGCTTGAACCCGTGTCCCCTGCATTGGCAGGTGATTCTTAACCACTGCACCACCAGGGAAGTCCCTCTCAAGTATCTTCTTGAAGAGGGGAGCTGGCTCTTAAATATTCAAGAAATGTTTCTACAAGATAGCTAAAGAATATGGGGTGTTGTGTGTATATAATGCTACTTAATTTTATATGTTGGGAAACGGGGCTGCTTACCAGCTTACCCTGTGCCATCATAAACTGAGCATCTATGCTGTGCCTGCCATAGGCACTTACATGTGCATTAGATCATCTAATCATTACAATTGATATTATTTAACCTACTTTACAGATGAGGAATCTGAGACTCAGAGGTTTTTTTTCTTTTTAATTATCTATTTTATTTTATTTTGGCTGCGTTGGGTCTTTGTTGCTGCACACAGGCTTTCTCTAGTTGCGGTGAGCGGGGGCTACACTTCCTTGTGGTGCCCGGGCTTCTCATTGCAGTGGCTTCTCGTTGCAGAGCACGGGCTCTAAGCGCATGGGCTCAGTAGTTGTGGTGCACAGGCTTAGCTGCTCCATGGCATGTGGGGTTTACCCAGACCAGGGCTCGAATCTGTGTCCCCTGCATTGGCAGGCGGATTCTTAACCACTGCACCGCCAGGGAAGTCCCAAGGCTCAGAAAATTTTAAGTGACTTGCCAGAAGTCAAGTAGGTTGCAGATCTAGGACTTAAACCAGAGGTTTTGTTCTACATTATCGTATAACCAGGGAGCAAAATTGACTAATGATGTGATTCAAGACTGTAGGATGGGGGTAGAAGGGAGAATTTCAAACTAGTGACTGAAGACAGAGTTGCAAAGGATGGAAAGGCTTCTTAATATGGATATCGAAACCATATGACTACCATTTATCAAGTACTTATCATGAACTTGGCATTATGCTAAGTGTTTCTCATGAAAACCATCAGAATTCCCATGAAGTACTGTCTTATTTTCCAGTTGTACAGATGAAGAAATTGAGGTATGGAGATTTAAATGGACTCAAGTCAGGCCATAGAACTCAATAGGCAGGGGCATTTGGACTTGGACCCAGTGCTGTCTCCTTCTAAAGCTTGTACTCTTTCTGTAATACTCTGCCGCTCACCATCCAAACTCCTGAAATATAAATACTTTTGCCCGTTAATGACAGCTGGAATTTAGGCCTCAGCCCAAGACTTGTTCAATAATATACAAGGCCTTGAAGCCATACAAATGTACTTCAAAACTTAAAGACCAGCATTTTCTTACTAGAACAACAAAAACAAAATCTTCTTCGACACTGTGAAAGTAGTAAAAATATAGAACTTATCTTCCCTAAGATGCTGCAGAAGCTTAAAACATGACAAGATAGCTTTTTAAAGATATATGTTTATAAAAGTTGCAAGGACATAGTGTTTAAAAATCAAGTGGTTTTCCATGGTTTATAATGGACAACAGCAGCTTCCTCCCACTCTATCCCTATTCCCACTTCCCAGAGGCCACCACTTACATTTATGGTTGCCTCCATGTTTAGGATATCATGGATATACTGCCATTTCTTGCTTACTTACTTACTTATTTACTTACTTACCTACCTACCAACCTACCTACGTACCTTCCTACCTATTGCATTAGCTTCCTAGGACTGCCATAAAAAAGTGCCACAAATTTGTGGCTTAAATATCAGAAATTTATTGTCCTACAGTCTTGAGGCTAGAAGTCTGAGATCAAGGTGTCAACAGGGTTGGTTCCTTCTGAGGGCTATGAGGGAGAATCTATCCCATGCCTCTTTTGATTTATGATGGATTGCTGGACATCTTTGGTGTTGCTTGGCTTGTAGGTTCATCACCCCAATCTCTGCCTTCATCTTCACATGACATTCTCTCTGTGCATGTTTGTCTCTGTGTCCAAATTCCCCCCTTTTATGAGGACACTCAACATATTGGCTTAGAGCACAACTTAATGACCTCTTTTTTACTTGATTACTTTTGTAAAGACTCTATTTTCAAATAAGGTCACATTCTGAGGTACGAGGGGTTAGGACTTCAACATATTTTTTTGGGAGGGTGGGCACAATTCAACCCATAAGAATTATCTATTGTCTTCCTAACATAAAAGATGAGATTTGGCTCTCAGCTTCACATCTTCCTTCCACTCACTTTTTTTTTTTTTTTTTTAAATTTTTGGCTGCGTTGGGTCTTTGTTGCTCCACGTGGGCTTTCTCTAGTTGTGGAGAGCAGGGGCTACTCTTTGTTGCGGTGCATGGGCTTCTCATTGTGGTGGCTTCTTTTGTTGCGGAGCATGGGCTCTAGGCACACAGGCTCAGTAGTTGTGGCATGCAGGTCCTAGAGTGCGTGGGCTTCTGTGGTTGTGGTGTGTGGGCTCAGTAGCTGCGGCGCACCGACTCTAGGGCATGCAAGCTTCAGTAGCTGTGGCTCGCAGGCTTTAGAGCACAGGCTCAGTAGTTGTGGCGCACGGGCTTAGTTGCTCCACGGCATGTGGGATCTTCCTGGACCAGGGAATGAACCCGTGTCCCCTGCATTGGCCGGCAGATTCTTAACCCCTGCGCCACCAGGGAAGTTCTCCACTCACTTTTAGTCCTTCCATCTTTATGGTAATGGTTTTTTGTTAGATTCAGTGTTTACATTGTTCTGACTGTGAAAATATTATTTACATCTGAGTCATGTAATGAGTATGATTAAATTTTCTTTCTTTGGTTTTCATGGAATTATTAATGGTCTTGTGTTCTTGTTTGCTTAGTTTTCTAAGTTAAAAGAGACCAAGTTCTAAACTGTAGAGGAATTTCTGCAAATCAAAAAAGATAAGAAATTAGTAAAAACATGGGGAAAGGTATGAAGAGTTAATTTAAAAAAGAAAAAAAAAAAAACCCATGTGGTTAACAAGCAGATCAAGAGATGCTCAAACCCATTGGTGATTAGAAAAATGGAAACGTCAAAATATTACTTCTCTCCTACCAGATTGGCTATCATTGGAAAGCTGGATGGTGCTAAGGGTTGGCAGGGCTGTGGCAATACAGGAACTGCAAAGTACCAGTGGTGGAAGTGTGGACCAGGGCAGCAGTTCTGGAGAGGATTCTGCCACCTACGCCACTGCTTAGGCAGCTCTGTCACACTCCAGGATGTACATCCTACAGAAATTCCCCATCATTTGTGATAGCAGGAAGTTGGAGACAATCTAGCTGTTGATCAATAAGGGGCCAGATAACTACATGTGGTGGATGTGTTTTAAGGAATACGTGTGAGTTGGAAGCAATGAGTTAGATGTACACACAGAAATATGCATAGACTTAAAACACAGTGCTGAGTGAAAGAGATAAGAAAAAGACTAAGATATTTAGCAAATTAAACTTGTGTAAATTGAAAATATATGCATATAATTTAATATACATTTTAAAAGAACTCATATAAATGAAATGATACATTTCAATCATATCAAGATGGTTGCATATGGGGAAATGGAAATAAGGGGAATGCATAAATAAGAGGGGGGCTGTGCTAAGACCAGTGCTGGTGAGGAGTGTGATTGATTCAACCATCTGCACTTGAGATCTAAAAACAGACTCAGTGTTTACACGATTAAGACTAAATAAACATTATTTACACCTGAGTCTTGGAGTGTCTTATGATTATATTTCCCTTTTCGGGGCTAGGAGGAGGTATAGTTTATTTTATGTTCCTGGAATTAAAAATGGTCCAAAAATTTTTTGTTTAGTTTTCTGTGCATATATCACTAATTCATCCCTGAACTCTTTGCCAAATGAATATATTTCTTCCCTTGATATTCAAATTCCTCAGATAATCTATCAGTTTTACATTTTCTTTTTTTGGTGATGTCCCTCTTGGAGGTTTTTGTCCTCTGCTATGGACTGAACTGTGCCCCCTCCCCCACAATTCATGTTAAAGCCCTAACCCCCAATGTGAGTGTATTTGGAGATAGAGTCTTTGGGAGGTAACTAAGGTTAAATGAGCTCCTAAGAGTGGAGCCCTAATCCAATAGGACCATTGACCTTATAAGGAGAGGAAGAGCTCGCTCGCTCTCTCTCTCTCTCTCTCTCTCTCTCTCTGCCATGTGAAGACACAGTGAGAAGGTGGCCATCTGCAGCCAGCAAGAGAGGTCTTACCAGAAGCCAGCTCTGTCAGATTGGAGACTTCTAGTCTCAAGAACTGTGACAAAATAAATTTCTGTTGGTTAAGCCATCCAACAGTCTGTGGTATTTACTTATGTTAGCCTAAGCTAAGATTTTGGAATCAAGAGTTGGGTGCTGCTGTAACAAATACCTAAAAATGTGGAAGCAGCTTTGAAACCGGGTGATGGGTAGAGGCTGGAAGAGTTTTGAGGTGCGTGTTTGAAAAAGTCTAGATTGCTATAAAGGGACTGTTGGTGGAAATATGGACATTAAAGGTGATTCTTGTGAGGACTCAGAAAAGAGGAGAGCTGGAGAGAAAGTCTCCATTTTCTTGGAGAATGCGTAAATAATCATGAACAGAATGTTGGTAGAAATACAGATGTTAAAGGTCATTCTGGTGAAGTCTCAGATGGAAATGAGGAATGCATTATTGGAAACTAGGGAAAAGGTGATCCTTGTTATAAAGTGGCAAAAAACTTGTGTTCTAGCATATCTTGGAAGGTGGAGTTTGTGAGAAATGAAATGAGGTATTTGAGAAGATTTCTAAGCAAAATGTTGAAGATACATTCTGGGTCCTCTTGACTGCTATGACAAAATGTGAGAGGAGAAAAATGAATTGAAGAAGAAATTGTTAAGTGAAAGGAAACAGAGCTTGAAGATTTAGAAAATTCTCAGCCTCTCCTTATTGCAAAAAATGAGAAAGTTTGTTCTGAAGGGTGTGGTTGAATAACCATTTGGTAAGGAGATTAGTATGGATGTGAACCATGAATTCAGCCACTTCAGCAGAAGCCAGAAATGGAGATAGGATTATATCCACAGAAACACTGTCAGTTTTAACTGAAGGGCATGGAGATGGGATGAAATGAAGAAAGGCTGTCAGGATTTCTTAGATTCTCCAGAATAGGACAGTGGAGATATTTGACTGCAATCTTGTGCTATAGTCTTCAAGAAAAGGGAAGAATGACCCTGAATTTTCTTCTCTGCTCTGGTTTCTCTATTCTCGTCTAGAAATTCCAAAGTGTGGCTCTAATTTCCTTCTCTTTCCCCCCTAGTTTCCATCTCTTTTTCTTTATTTTATACTTTCTGAGAGATTTTCTCAATTTTATCTTCCAACCTGTCTATTGATTTTATTTCTACTCACTTATTTTTAATTTCAAAAGATCTCATTTTATGTAGATTGATTCTTTTCTTTTAATAGATGCATACTCTTGCTTTATCCTTACAATACTCCTTCTTATTTCTGTGAAGAGGTCAGTTTTTTGGAGGTATTTTCTTCTGGTTCTTGTATGATTTTTCTTTCCTCTGAGATCCTTTTACTTTTTGTTGTTTTGGTTTCTTTCACCTCAGAAGCTTTCCCTCAAGTATCTGGTGATGTGGGGCTGTTTGCTCAAAGAGCAAGAGACTAAAAACTTAGGGAAGTGAACATTCTGGGAGCAGGGACAGAAATTGTTAAATGGTGGGTTTCATTGTACAATGATCTGACAGAGTTGTACAAGGATAAAAGCAATTATGAGTATCTTTACCTCTTTTTTATTTATTGGGTTGATCACTTTCCCCAGAGATGAATCTTCCAAATCTCCTTCCTGGGGAAGACATGCTTGGCTTCCAACATTCCTGCTGCTGAACTGGGTAAGGAGACTGATGTTCTTAGTGTTCAGTAAGTAGACCTCCATTTACCCCTCCAGTTTTCAGTTTGACATCAGACTTCAGTTCTGCTTAATGACCCCAAGACCATAATCTCTGGTTCAACCTCTTTATAAAGCATACGTCTAGTCTTCTGCTGGTATGGGAGGAGAGAGGTTCCCCAGCTGCAGATTCTGATCCAGACTTCCAACTAAGTCTCCTGTTTCAGTCCCATCGGTACCCCAACTTTCAAAAGTACATTGAGCCGTGAATTCCTGAGCCTCTTAGAGTTCTTGAACTTGCATAGGCTTGTTTCTGGGATACCTTCATCATCATGCCTTCATCATCAGTTTAGGATTCAACTTTCATGGATCTAATAAATAAGTTACTACCTTTCCATCTGCTTTCTAGTTTCCAAAATTTTGTTCGTGTCAACTTCTTTTCCATTCTCTTGTCATTGGGTGTTATATCTTTTTGTACCTTTGTATCATTGCGATTTTGTTTTGGAAGGGAGAAATGGCAAAATACTTCTGTTGAGTCTTCAGTTTGATCAGAAGTCCTGTAGAAAGTTTTTGAGAGAAATAGTTAGGGACATTTGGGAGACATTTATTATTTATTGAAATGGAGGATTTCAGAGCCAAAAACTTGAATTTTAAATCCTGGTTCAGAGTGGCCTTGGGCATGTTACTGAACCTCTTTTGGTCTCATAGGTTAAAAAAAAAAAAAAAAGGATAATAACACCTACCTTACAGAGTTGTTAAAATTAGAAGCATGTGTGTAAAGCATGTAGTTCAGAAACTGATATATAATAAGTACTGAATAAGTGGCAACTTTTATTATTTTATTGTTGAAGGAAAGAGGTGCCATTTATTATTTACTGGGGATGGGGGGAAGAGAAACAAAAAGGCAATTCAAGTGTCGGTTTTATTAGTGGTATCAGGGAAATGTCAAGTAAATCTCCCTCCATGCTTCTCAAATGCAAGACTCTCTAACAACAACTGGGTTAGAGAATGGTGTAGGGTCTCCTATTTTCCAACTAGAATGGAGAGCGGTTGCATATATCCAGTGAAAGCAGGTTAACTTACCTCCCTTATTGCAAGCAAGTGGAGAAGCTAGGAAATAGTTAACTTCCTCCATGCTCTATAGAGTCTCTGCCCAGGAATCTTTATCCTCTCTGGAGTCTGGAGTCTGGAGTCTTTATCCTCTCTGGAATCTGAGCACAGTCCATCCAAACACAGGCAAGTCCAAGAAGAAACAGGAGAGAAGAGACATCTCAGACAGTGGTGGCCTCTGAATGCATTGACCTACCCTCTGGTAGAACTGTGGCCCATTGGATGACAGACTCTCACCAACCAACTTAGTGCTACACCGAGTTAAACTGTTAAAAGAGAAACTGGAAGAATTTACTCCAGATTCACTTCTTAGGCCTGTCCTATAGGGAGGGAAGTGGAAATCCCCTTCAATGATAAGGACAAAGGAAGAAAGGTTCCCTCCTGAAAGAATTATTGACATTACAATGGCTAAATCCCATGCTCTGCCATACATTGCGTTCCTGTCACGTTCAGAACATTGTTGAATATTTCTGTATATACATTTTTGTCTGATTCTCATTTCTTTGTAATTTATATTGCCCATAGCCTAAAATATATCTCTTTGTCTTCTTTAACTTCTTGAGGGAGAGAATGCAGGAACTGTTTTTCCCCAAAGTAATTCATTCATAACAAGTTAGCCAAGAGGGAGAATTTCAGACAAATCAAGAACTGCTCTGTAAATCGCTGTTTCCTTGATGGGAGTGTGGTCCACAGAGGTCCACTTTGGTAATAGAAATCAAACATCCAGTCTTCTCCCTCTCCCCATATTGATGTGAGACTTCTTTCCTTGGGCTGTAGTACACAGTTGGATGGGTCCTTCTCTGGGTTCTTACAACTTCTCATGCCTTGGGTTTCTAATCTGAGATGAAGGGATGCTTTCCCTATGGGATTGGAATGCAAAATAATCTTCCCCAGTGACTTCCTTTCTTTGGAGGGTGATTATTAAGTCTGGATTTTTGGCCAAATTTAGCTTTTATAAAAGTGAAATTCCTATACAAGAATGATCCCTGTTGTGAAAATAATGAATATAAAACAAACAGACAAAAGCCCTACTGGAATGGAGAGGTTTCTACTCATTGCCATGAAAGAATTTCACATCTCCTACTCCTCCTTCATTTCTTTCTCCTACCTCTTCCTTTCTCTTTTCTTTTTTGTTTCTCCTTTTATTCTTTACTTTTTCTGCCTCTTTTCATCTTTATTTCTCCCCTACTTTTTTTTTCTTATTTAGTTGATTTTCATTCTCCTGCTTCTCTTTGTCCTCCTCTCCCTTTTTTTTCTCCTTATTCACCTTCATCCTTCTTGGATTGTCACCACTCACCTGCATAAGCAGGACACTGAGTAAAGGTTTTTCAGAGTTACTAAAAAAAAAAAAAAAAAAAAGACTTCTATTTCTTATGGAGCTTAACGTTTGAGGACATACACCTGTGAACATAAGGATGCGTAGGACCAACTTATGAATCTAAGGCCAAATCTATGGGCTTCTGTTGGAATGGTTATTCCCTGAAAAGCCCATGGGTGCCAACTATGTGGTGGTGACTATAAAGCAGTGACCTCCTCTGGGACCTCCAACTCATTTCTCAGAGGGCACTGAGAACCCAGCGACCACCACAACTTTGTGCAACTTTCAACCTCAGACAAATCTGAATTGATGACCTGAGGGTGAGAGGCTCTGTATAACTTGATTACATTTTTTAAAAATCCCATTTTTCTCATGAAAAGACACATTCAGAACACAATGTCAGTTTATCTCTGCAATTTTAGACATCAAATAGCTTATTTTTTTAGTTCTCTCTGGGTCAAATAATGTTATTAAGAAGAAAAATGTAAAAAAAATATTGGTTTTGTAACAATTCGGAATCCAAACTGAAGCCTCTCATAAACTCACAGAAATGTTCTGGCTTTGAAATTCTTCAGAGTAGAAAGGAAGATAAAAATATTATACAGGGCAAGAGTGTCCTAAAATATGTATTAAAAAATGAAACCAAGGAAATAAAATGGTCAACAGATTTTGAAGGTTAATATGCCCAAACACCCTTTTGGTGGGAATTGTCATGTAGGTTCTAGATGTTATGAATATGTGATTTTACTACTTCTGTGGGAGATCACTTTAGAATCCAGAGTGCAGATTTTTGCATGAACAGGAAAGGAGGAAATGAGAATTACTCCTTACCTTCTCTCTTCCTGTAAGGATCTGTCAACTGAGATGTTTGCCCCATTTCTCAGGGCAGGCAAAAGACACTGGGTCTTATTTCAGGATCCCCAGGTTAGAACTTCATCTCCAGATATTGTGAGTTTGCTTCATCAAAATAGGCACTAAGAAGTTAAAACAACGAGCACAATGGAATGAAAATGAACAAGCGGTTCTTTTTTATTTTTAAGTGCATGGGAAAAACATCAATACTTTGTCTTCAGGTGCTTACACCTATGCAGGAAAAGGAGGTGGAAAAACGAATTGTTCCATCTGTAAATTTCAAGCAGGGAAAATGAGTTACAAGCATATCAGCAAAATAGAGACAGAGGTGGACCTGGTGAAGCAGAAGGAAAATGACTAACTACCGTTTCCCCTTTTTCCCATAACTGATTGGACGTAAACAAAACATTCTCCCCCAAATGAGAGGCAGAAGTCTGATACTGAGCAGTGGCTACTTCTCAAGATATCTTTGTCAGCAAGATGGGTTCAAGTTATGATTTCACCATTTCTATGATTGACATTGTTACGGTTCTTAGAGCAGTTACCATGGAAACAGAAGGGCCTTGCATGTATTTAAAGTAATTCACCTGACCTAGTGCTCAAAATGAGGGAGGGCTGAGCGCTAGTATTTCACCCAAGTATTCCCCATGATCTGGCTGATGCAGGCTGCAGTCTTGGTTCTGATCTGAAGAGGCTGTCAAGCAGGGCATGTGAGGAAGGATGAGGAAGATGGCAAATTCCTGCATGTGCTTAGACAAATTCTAGCCTGAGATTTTCCCCTAGGGAGGTATGATGCTGTCAGTAGCCTCTGGTGTTTTCTGCTACCTAAATATGGACTTGATTTCTGTCCTTTCACTCCTGGTATCTGCTGGGGAGGCCTACAGGAAGGATGCTTCAATCAATTTGTAGCTGGACATTTGTGTCACCTCTGGGCCAGAGGAAAATGGGGAGAGAGGCTGAGATTGAGAAAGAGAGATTAAGCAAGATTAAGGTGGTTCTCTGCCGTGGGGCGGATGCATCACATTCCTCCCGAAATAGTATCTGGATTATGTTAAAAATCAGCCGTGGTTCCCCATCCCTTTTAGATCAGAGGGCAAAACTCAGGGAGTCTGACCATCACACCATCACTGCATCTCTTCAACCTTGACACTGGTCAGATCTATCCAAGACTCAAACACTCTCCACATTCTGCCTGCCCCCTTCACTAATATATTCCTCTGGACTATCCAGCTCCTCCTCCCTATTTCCGAATGCTCCCATTTCTTTTAACTCGTGGAACCAAGAAGGAGTGCTGGCAGTTTTTTCCACTGCTCCTTGCTGCTTTGGATGATTTTTCTGTCAACACTCTTCAGTCTTCTTTCTGAGAAACTCAGGTTACCACTTGGACCATTTCTTTCCCATCTTCATTGCTGTCATTAAGTGACCTTTGGGATCTTCTTCTACTCTTCTCAGTGACCTTAGCACCTGGCTTGCCATTTTACTTCCTGACCTCCCTCTCCTGATGCACAGGGAATTCAATTTCACACGAACTCTTCTAGTACACTGGTCCTCTCCCTTTCTTGGCCTCTCAACTCTGATCACCCTCATCTGTCCTGTAACCATGGTCACTGGGGTAGAAATAACTACTTTTTGATCTCACCTTCACCCAAAACTGAGATGCTTCCTTTACTCCCACGTCTTCCTATCCTTTCACCTGATCCACTCTCACCCTCAGTGAGCCTCCTACTGACCCTTATGATGCCTTTAATCTTGGGAACCACTCTACTGTCTGCCTCTCAGACCCTTCTTGGCTTCTCAGACATTCTTACCTAGCTGGGTGTCTATGGTTGATGAGTTCAGCTTTCTTCTCAACAACAGTTTGGACTCTCTCAGACCCTACACACTGAATTACACATGATATTAACTCATTCATTCATTTCTCCATTCATCAAGTACTGATTAAGCTGCTGGCATTTTTATACTGGGGATATGGACCAGTTCTCTGCCCTCCTGGAGCTTATGAAATAGTGGATGAACCATACAATTAACATGAAACATAAAATTACAAACTAAAGTATCAGAGAGAAGTGACAAGGTGCTGGGATGTTAATAAATATGTACTGGGCATTTGTAAGGACCAGGGACTCTTATAAGTTTCTTATGATTATTAATTTATTGAATCATCACAAGCAGCCTCTGAATAACTACTTTATATTATTCCCATTTTATACTGGAGAACAATTAAAGTTTCTTGCCTGGGGTCACACAAGTGATGGAGCTGGGGCTTGAAATCAGGCAGTTTCCACACTCCACCATCTTAACTGCTAAATCCCTGCTGTAGGGCCTTAGTTAGGGGATTTTCTTAGACAAGCTGGTCACTGAGGGCCTTTTTGAGAAGCAAGCATTTAGCCTGAGGCTTCAGGAAAGAGAAGGAGTCCTTAACACAGTCGTAAATATATGAAAGAGCTAGGAAAGAGCATTTCAGTGAGAGCAAGTAGCATGGAGAAAGCCCTGAGTAATAAGGAGCACGGTTTATTTGAAAAATGGAAAGAATATCAGTATGACTGGACTACAGATAGGGGGAGAGACTGGCCTAGGATTGGGCTGGAGAGGAGAGCTGGGCCAGGTGATCCGAGACAGTTTTGGCAGAGTAAGGGATTTTTATTGTATTCAAAGAGCCAACTTTTACTTTTGGAATCTCTTTCTGGCAATTGTATGGAGAATGGATTGGGAGCTAATAGAGAAAGTGGGGAAAACAGCTGGAAAGCTCTTGCAGGGAACAGGCTAGAGATAGTTGTGACTCAGGCTGCAGTGGTGGCTCTGGAGATGGAGGGGCATAGCTCTGCGGTAGATACTCTTTGGAGGTAGGGTCAGCAGGACCAGGCGATGGGTGTTCATGGGGGGTGAGGGGAGGGATAGAAATGAGGATGCGTCTCAGGTTTCTGATTCACACCAGGGTACTTTACCTTCCTTTTACCAGGCAGAGGAGGCCATCAGGCAGCCTAGTCCTCAGCTCTCTTTCTTGTACCTCTGAATTTACCATGTATCTTCTTTTTTCCCCCTAGTGTCAGGGGAGGTTATCTCCTAACTCCATTCCCGTGTATCATCTTCAGTCACCGATTTCGAGCCACCCTTCCTGTCTTCTCTATGGTGTTGCTCAATTTCTTATTCTCCTTTTGTCATGTATCTTCAAGTTTTCCTCTCCTGGTGTCTTCCTTAGCTTATACAACAAATTCAAGTTTTATCTACTCTGAAACAAAGTAGATAGCTGTGACCTTGGACAAGTGACTTGACTTGCCTGTGCTTCAGTTTCCTGATAGGCAAAATGGGAATAATCCTAGTAACTATTTCAGAGTGTTGTTGTGATACTTAATGAGTTGGCATCTGTAAGGTATTTAAAACATTGTTTGGTGTGTAATAAGTGCTCAATAAATGTTGGCTAGTATTTTTCTCTAGGTAGAATTACTCATTCCTTCTTCTGAACTCTTATGGTGCATTCTTTTACAGTAATGATTATCACAATGTGGTGATTATTTGTTTATACACCTATAGGCTGTGGGATTATAAAAAAAGAAGAAACCAGAAACAACAACAGTGTTCTTTCCATGTCCCATAATATTCCGTGTGATACATGGCCTATAGGGCAAATTCAACAAATGTTTATTGAATTAATGAATGAACTGTGAGAAATTTTGTGGTTAATTTAAAGATGAATTAATAGGGGACCCAAAGTGAAGTAATTGCTGATGAAATCAGCTATGGTGATTAACCAGATTACATAGTCATTTGTAATTTTGTAATTTTAATCTTTGAAAATATTATAATCAGATCTCTATACATGTACTAAGATGAAAGAAAGAATCAAAGATAATAGAGCACAACCTATGTGCTATGAGCTTTCTATATTATAATTACTATCCTCTTTTAAGTTACTAATACCATTCTAAAGTTGAAAAAATTTATTCAGAGAAGTTCAGTGACTCATCTAAGGTCACAAAACTAATGTGTGGCCAATCTAGGTTTCCAACCCATAGACCCAAACTGTAAACTCTATCTAATCTTTCTACCTTCCTGTATTTTACTTCTCCCCTTCCATTGTTGGTAACTTTCTACCATCACCTCTAGCTCCACTTGCATCAAAGGTTTTATAATTTAGCCATAAATGCCTTTGGGTCACTGATGCTTATGCTTTACTTCTCATTGGTATCTTTTTTCCATAGAAAGAAAAGCGTTGTACTTGCTTTGTCAGTTACTGGTAGTCTAAAAATGGTTTTGTGACCAGATAAAGGAATTCTGGGTATGAAGGGGGAGTTGAGGCATTCAGTTCAGCCTGATAAGAATATCAGACTTCAACTGTCAGCTCTGTTTAACTTCACAGTCCTCCACTGGCATGGTATAACCTCAGCCACAAAAGACAGCTCTCCCTGATGGCTCTCCTAGTCATGGAGGAAACGAGTAATTTTTCCCTCCTAGTTTCTCCAGCCTTACCCTCAGTTTCAGATTGGACTACCCTCAACCAGCCGCCATGCTCTTCAGTAGTGAAACTCCCTTGGCTTCCCATACAGAGAAACTTCATTATTGAATCTTTCGCTTTCCTGGGCATTCCTACTTAAACGATTTCCCAACAATGACTGTCCTCTGCTCCCAAGTTCTTTCCAGCTGTTCAGTTAGTTCCTGAATGCATCTGTATGTTGATTGGTCCGGAGGTCTTTCAACCTGGAAAAAGTTCTGCTATCTCTGAGACATGATTTCTCTAAACTAAGATTTCTTTCACCCTGTATCCCTCCTGCCCGGCAGAATAGTTTCACTCTTCAGGCTGCCCAAGCTTCTCCCAGTGATGAATTTGGCTCCTCCATTCTCTGTTTTTACATTTGAGAACTTAGTCAACTGGAAAACAGATCAGACTGCCCCATTGTTGGAGATGGTTTGTTTTTTCTTTTCTTTTTAGTTACAGTGATGTATGAAAAACATTATACAATGCTTGATAGCAAAAACTCGATGGTAAATTTCTACTCTTACAAAGGTGTATCTATTTCAAAAGATCTGGTAGGTTAAACAGATTATGTCCTTTTGGGTAACATATATATGATATCTCAGGGGCAAACAGGAACCTAGCAATTAAATGATGGACTTTTGTGCAGTGCTCCCTCCCTCTCCCCACTGTTTTTTGAATGATGGTGTTTTAGGTGATGATATCAATTTAGGGAATTATTCCAAAGCAGGTCTTCTTCATGAATTCCTCCATAGACTGTGTTGTAATAGGAGGCAAATAAATCATTCCTATGCTCCAGCTTTCCTATCAGTGGCAAATGGTAATGGATTCCTGATTTATCTTCTGGTTTCTGCCCTTGTCATCCTCCTAAACACAGCAACCAGAGTGATCCTGTTAAAGTGTAAGTTAGATAATTCTACTCCTGTGCTCAAAACGCTCCAATGACTTCCCACTTCTTACCAAGTGAAAGCCAAACCCCTTATGAAGGCCCACAAGATCATCCATGATCTGACCCCCTGTCTGACCTTACTTCTTCTTCTCTTCTCTTTGATTCCTCTACTCCAGCCATATTGAGTGCCTTGCTATTCCTTGGACTTGGCAGACATTCTCTTGCCGTAGGGTCTCTGCAGGCTCTTCTGGCATCTCTCTCCAATATCCTGTTGGCTCAATTTATTTCAGACCTTCACATATTCTATGGGAGCTTTCCTGGTGACCCTATTTAAAAATCACAAACCCCAACTTTTCCAATCCTTTTCTACTTTGTTTTTCTCCATTATAGTATTTACTGTGCTCATTTAAATATTTTGTCTGTATTTCCCCACTGAAACATAAGCTTATCTTGGGCAGGAACTTATCATTTGTTCACTGCTTTATTCTCAGCTTCAGGGACAGTGGCTGGTAGGTATTCAATAAATATTTGTTAATCGAGTGAGTGGTACAGTCTATGATTTTGGCATTCTTTCCATTGATTTCCCTTGAATTCTCTGATAAGCCTACATATAAGAGCATGGTTATGGCTCCTTGAGGAGATCACCAGGGATTTGAACCTGTCACAGATATCTGGGCAATACCCACATCTGGACCCTGGTGGGCTCTGTGGGTAGGGCCTTGTTCTTTAAATTCCTTGTTTCTTACATTTTCTTTTTTCTTCTTGTAACATCCCACATGTAAATGGGACCCCAATCCATCCCACATAATCGCATTCAATCTTCACGTTAACCATGTGAGGCAGATGAAAAAGGAAGGAATGAAACCAGCAATAACTGAGCATCACTTTGTGCCTGGGACTAAGCCAGGAACTTTCACAATGGTCCTTTCAGGTATGCATCAACCCTAGGAGAGAGGTATCTTTATTCCTATTTTACAGATGTGGCTCAGAGAATTGGTGACAGGTAACCTGCACAGTCACTCATACCAAAGCCTCTTTTTTTTAAAACATCTTTATTGAAGTATAATTGCCTTACAATGGTGTGCCAGTTTCTGCTTTATAACAAAGTGAATCAGTTATACATATACATATGTTCCCATATCTCTTCCCACTTGCCAAAGCCTCTTTTTATTTTAAAAAATAAAACATCTTCAGTCCTCTTTCCTCCATGCTCCCCAAATCTCTTTTGCATGGGCGTGGCTTCACTGAAGTCATGTTTTAGGTTTGCTTCTTCTCTAAAGCCTCTTTGGCTTTGGTAAAAACAAATTGTTGCAGGTTCTTCATTTTGGCTACTATTTGTCCTTGAGCATGAACCCAGGGTCCATAGCAGTCAGACACAAGTTAATGAACTGCAAACAATAAATGAACTGCTTAGGGTTTTAACTCATCGGAAGAAAGTTACCCCATCAGTTCAGGGCACTGTAGATTGCAGAAATGAGATTGTCTTCAACATTTGGCTTGGCATCTTGACAATGCACACTGGGGATTTTATTTGGGAACAACCCTGAAGGTCCTTCATCCTATAAAGGAAAGATTTAAACTCTTACACAGCAGCATCTGAGTTTGTTTTCTGAAAAGAGAAGGTTGATCGGAAGGGAGCAAATCTGTCCCTAGCAAAAGTGCACACAACTTAAAAAATAAAACATCTAATTCAGCCAAGTTTTCTCTGTTGGCAGAGATCAAGACATACCCTCATCTTATAATCAGTCCAGTTCTGGGAGAACTTCTCACAGTTAAAAAAAACAAAAAGTCCCCAAATTATCCAAATAGTGAAGCTTGAAAAGCAGCCAAGGAGAATTGCATCTTTCCTATTACTACCACATGTACTGCCCTGCATACCTCATTTCACAAAGGGCTGAAGAATGGTACACTGCCTCTACCAGGAGTGCCGTCCCACATCATCCCCTTGGCATGATGGCATTCTAGAGCAGAAAACCACAAGCCTGTGGTTTTCCTTGCACGGGGTTCTCATCCTCACTCACTGCCTGCTTCTTTCTCAGCCGGCTCATGTGCTTTGAATTTAAGGTTTTATTCCCACGTAGGCTACATGTGTTGCATTTACACACAGTGAAGGGATTTTATTTTTCATCTGAGTGATCTTGCTGTAGTGCTTTCAGGATACATGCAAACAAATAAAATGATTTACCACCCCAAAGAACATTTTAAAAAGTGTTCAAGTACAAGCCTATCTGGAAGAACCTTCTAGGGGGAGGCAAAGCTGGCTACTGGGTATGAAAAAAGATTTGGTTTGGGCTTGCAAAGTGTAGAAGGCATGGGGCCTGGTGCAATGTGCTTAGTGACTTGTCATCTTATTTAGGTCACGACTGCTATGATTGTGGATTCTCTGTATAGTCAAAAAAGAAAAAGAAAGAAAAGAAAAGAAGAGCAATGCTATCTGATATTAGATCCAGAAATATCTGGGTTAAAAATGTTAGCTTGTCTTCTATTTGCTATGTGGTCTTGGCTATGCCATTTCATATCTCTGAGTCATAGTTGCCTGATCTATAAAACAGGAGTGATAATCTGTCCCTTACAGAGCTTTATAGGAAATAAATAATATCTATATAATCACAATATATGTTGCATATTCCCCTCCTTCACAATTTCACCCTACATTAATGGCTTATTGGTCCTCCGGGTATAACTGGGTGGGTTTTCTCCTCCATCCCACTTTATAATCAAGTTTGATCCTTCCCTCCTCATTTTTTCTCCTTGAAGACATACTTTCAGCTATGATTTCTGTAGTGGATGTACTACAGGTTAAATCCTTAGGGGACCCCAGCACTGAACATCACATAATAACCCACTCTTAAATATGAAACCTAATATTTACAAAGCACTTTAGCATTTAAGAAACACTTTCAAATATGTCATCCTGTTTAATTCTTAAAATTATTTTCTGAACTAGTTATTAGTATCTGTTGTTACTCCATTTTCTACATGAGGAAATTAAGGCTCTGAAATGTTCAGGGACTCAGCCATAGTCACACAGCTGGAAATCTGGAGTGCGCATGGCTTTCCCCAGTGGACCTAACAGTAATAAATAGTAGTTTTCAGGTACTGACCATACCTCTCTCTTCTGTATCATATCCCTACCTCCTTGCTGTTATTATCTCTTGGTTCCTTGTATTTCTGGGAGTCCCTGGGGGCTCTTTCATAGGTCCTCACAAACACATCCTCATAGTTACTGCTTTGGTGTTGGCCATTTTCCTCCTTTTCAGGTTGGATTTACTTTGGTGAGGTCTGCCGCCTGAAAAGAAGCATTGTGAAGGTGCCTCCCTGTTGCCATGGCTACTGGTGCCTGCCATCAAAGGAGCTTAAATTGAGGGCCCAGTCTCATTGTGTTCCCAAAGTCACTGGTGTTTTTTCTCACAGCTGACACTGCCTAAGTTCAGTGACCTTGTTTTCTGGTGCCTCTGTGGTAAGAACTTCTGTGTTGGGAGGAACCCTCTCCCTGTTTTGACACAAATGGGGCTCCATTCCTCAAGCCCCAAAGCAGTACTATCTTGCCCCTACCCCAGTGCTTATGAAGTTTAGTGAAAACAGCAATTTTAGTTTTATTATAGTCCTCTCGAAAGTCCCAGTGAGGCCTTTTATTAGTCAGGGTTCTCCAGAGAAATAGAACCAATAGGGTAGATAGGTAGGTAGGTAGGTAGCTAGCTAGGTAGAAAGTTTTATTATGAGAGATAGGTTCATGCTATTATGGAGACTGAGAAGTCCCATGATCTGCCATCTACAGTCTGGAGGCCCAGGAAAGCAGGTGATGTAGATCCAATCCAAGCTCAAAGGGCTGAGAACTGGAGAAGCCAATGATATAAGTTTGAGTCCAAGTCAAAATGCCCAAGAACCAGGAGTGCAGATGTCTGAGGGCAGAAGATGAATGTCCCAACTCCAACCAAGAGGATGGATTCACTCTTCCTCTTTTTTTGTTCTATTTGGGCTCTCAACTGATTGAATGTTGCCCACCTGCCTTGGTGAGGGTGATCTTCTTTCCTCAGCCTATAGATTCAAATGCTAATCTCTTCTGGAAACACCCTCACAGACACATCCAGAAATAATGTTTTACCAGCCTTTTGCATATCCCTCGGTCCAGTGAAGTTCACGTATAAAATTAACCTCATAGGTGTTATTGAGATATAAATTATAAAAGATAAATTTGAAGGACAGGTAACATGCTGACCTTAAAATCATCTTCTGACTCCACTGATCATTAACTGCTGTGTCTGAGGGACTATTTCTAATCTTTCAATACATTTTTTCCTCTGAGCTTCCTTTGTTCTTTAAGCAAATAAGCTACCCTCTGGTGGTCCCTATTTGTCTCCAAGCACAACTGATTCTTTTGGTGACCATAGCTCAGGCCCATGCAGGGTCTTCTGCCATTCACATATTATTTTAGTGGTACTCTGACTTTTGGATTTCAAAGATCAGTAACAGTTCAGAAACAATGTGCAGAAATAACATTGAATTGCCTACTGTTTATTTTGCCAACTGAGGAAAATAACCAAACAGAACAAAAACCAAAACAATAGCCATTTACTAAAACCATACAGGGAGAAAGATCTGGACCTTTGCCAGCTCTTTAGTTTAATAATAGAAAGATGATTTTACCACCAAAAAAGTAGGAAAGATATAATATCCAAATAAAGAATAGGCATATTATAGAATACATAGCTTTACCAAAAATCCATACATTCTTCTCCCATTTTGCTGCAGATTGTAAAATAATTGTCACACTCTGGCACTTTGGAACTATTAGATTGCTTCATTTGCTATTCACAACACTTACTGTGAGGTAAGTGTTATCATTATCCCATTTTACAACTGTAGAAATTCAGGACCAGAGAAGCTGGGCATCTTGCCAAAAGTCACAGAGGAAATAAGGAGAGTAGCTGAGACTTAAATTCAAGCCCTCCACTGCCAATCATGCATTTGCTTGGCTGAGCAACTGAAGATGATGGGGATATTCATATGGAATTAAGTCTGCTTATATATTTCGAATGTTTTGAGTTTTTAAAATGAATTTCTTTAAAATAGATCATTGTTTACAATTTTCCCCAGTGTGTTATTTTGGCCATGTGATATTTATTAATAAACATGCATACATATCTATACAACGTATCACTCTGAATAATTGGCATTATAATTTGTGTGCAAATTCTTTTGTCTCTATAGTCCCGAAGAATCTACTATTGAAAAAAAATATGGGATTGTTATTATCATTCTAAGTGTTGCAGAAGTCCAACACTTTCTCTCTGTATGCTCACACAAAAAAATGGACAATCATGAAATCTTTCTGGATTTCATTTTGCTCACCTTTCCCTTTTCTCCTCTACCTCATTCTTCATGTATCTGTCTCTTCCCTTGACTATTTCTGTATTTTTCTTCTTTGAGATTGTGGCTGTCTGGCCAATGCAGACATCTCCAGGTAATCAGTTCTTGATTAATCAGGTCAAGATTTCCTCATGTTGGGATAGCTCCTTTGTCCAGATCAATCTTCAGTTTACATCAACCATAAACATGTACAAAATGGTTTATTTTTGATGGGGCTGGGCTGGAGGGATGGAGAAAATCATGAGGTAGATGCTTGGTGTGCATGGCTCTAACATTTGATATTTCTGCTTTTCAAGAATGAGTCTGGAGGCTAATGATCTGTAGTCACCTGTAATTTTGCCAGGACATCAATTTCAATCAAGTGTGTGAACTCTAAGGACTGCCCAGAACCTATATTTTAATATGGCTTTTATTGTTTATATTTACTACATGGTCTTATTTAGTTCTTATAAAAAGTCAGTGATGTGGATCTCAGAATTCCCATTTTGTAGATAAAGAAAATTTGGCAAACTATATGCAATAGACTTAGGGGTAGCAAAAAAAATCGCAGTACTCAGAAAAGTTTTGCCTCTTTACCTTTAGTGAACCCACCACTCACCAGTCAAAGCCCACCCAGCAAGAGAGGACACCCATGTGCCAGCCATGTTTCCAGAAAGAGTTCTGGACCACTCCCTGCCTTCCCTCCTGTTTCGTGCCCCCTTTCCATTCATATGTTCAGTTACTCATTCTTTTAGCACACACATTTGTTGAGCATGGAAACACTTCCGGGCCTGGTGTCAGGCGCTGGGAATGTGATAATGGAAGACAGGTGTAGTTCCCAGCCTCATGGTGACCACTGGCTGGTGGGAAGTGAAGACTAGTTACCAGACAATTAAAATGCAGTGGATACGGGCTCTGGTAGAGACAGTACTGGGCAGTGGAAGGTGAATAACTCTGACTGGGGTGAGGGACAGTGCAGAGAAGACTCAAGATGAAAGGGAAAGGGGTGTGAAGAGTATTCCAGGCAGAAAGAACAGCATATGCAAAAGGGGTAAGAAAAAGCAGAGTTTTCCAGTGAACTGAATAAAGTTAAGAGAGATGGAGTGAAGATGTGAAAGGACAGAAAATTGGACAAGGTAATGCAGGACTTTGAAGATCATGTTAATTAGTTTGCCTTAACTCAGCATCTGATATCTAGGCATCTTCTCTTGGTTTGACCCTCATGCCCTTCTTGTTTTATTTTTATTTTTTTTTGAGAACGCTGCTGGCTTGATTATACCTCAGTCCCTGGAACCCAACTCTATTATCTATACACTTTCTCGGTATTCTTGAATGCGTCTACCCTGGGAAAAGGGACTGGATAATAGCGGCTGAGAGCCATGGAAACCTTTAAAATACCCGTGGACTTAAGATGTGGTTTTGACTGTTTTTATGAGATAATTGTACTGAGCATCAAAAAGGATGAAGAGCTGGTCTTACCTGAACTAGGGTAATAAGTTATTGGAGTGTAGTCCTGGAGATGACAGGACTTCCAAAGACAGGAGGCCAGGAATCCCATGTTCACTCACATGCATATTTGTTGTATTTCTGCCTCTTGCTTCTGAAGATTAAACAGCTTGGGAAAACTGAGGCTGCTCAAAGTATGAATGTTGGTGAATTTGCTTCCTTAATTTCCCTAAATCCCCCATCCTTGAGGAGTAACCAAAGTTACAAGGGATTTCATTGAGGTCAATAGTCTTCCAACTGAGATGCTTGGAACCAGATATATTTTGCACATCAAATGTGTATGATTTGACAAAGTAAAATGGAGCATACATTTTATATTTTGTGACACCCCCCAGAGGGTCTGGAGTGGCACCTTGTAATCATCAGATTAATGTTTCTGCAGCAAAGCGTATGCGTATCCACACAAAGTTAGATAAACTGAGATTTTAAATAGTTTCTAGTGAGTTCAGGTCAGGTTTTACCCCCAAATGAGTTAAGTTCACAACAGGTTTGGCTGCTAGAGGAGTTAGGTCAAGATGTTTAGATTTCAGAGCTTTTGGATTTCAGAACTGCAGATTAAAGAGTATGTGGATCTGTAGCATATCAATTTGTTAGGTGTGATGGAAAAAATTATTCACCATAGGAATTGAGAAACTTTAGAAGTTTCTTAACCAGGGGTGTGTAGATCTGGTTGGAGACCTACTAAATCAGGCCATCTGGGAGTAGACTGGGTAAAGATACTTTTAACAAGCTCCCCAGGTGGCTCTGATTCACATCAAAATTTAAGAACCTCTGCTCTAGAAGAAATTTCCAAGGGAGATTGTGAATCTTCTTCTCTACACATTTAAGAAAATGTTGATTTTCTTTATATCTCTGTGAACTGATAAATGTATCAACTTTGCATCAAACAGGCTCCTGCTGTAGCTAAGATCACAATGCAGGTAGTTTATCTTTTAGGGCTTCCTTGTCCCTCTAGAGATAAAGACTACCCTGTGGGAAGTCCGACTGGTGATATGCTTGAACTTTGACTCTGCAGACCCTACTGCAGCCTCCCCAGTTACTCAAGTGCTTTGACACAGTTTCTGTATGACCAGCCCTCTACTGGACACTGTAGAAAGAATGGTTGACTCCTGCTCTCAAAGAGCTCACTGTTGCCATAAAGGGAAAATACCTAAACATGTTAATGGTAATTAATGCCAGTGTTTTAATTTGGTCACAGTTCAACTCACTACTGTTACAGCTTCAGAGCTGCACTGACACTTGTTCTTTTAAAACTTGTAATTAACGTTTACTTTCAACATTTTTGGGGAATTAATAAGCTCAGATGGCAGACATACTAGAGAGAGAGGGAACCTATTGAGAAGAGTATGGGAGAGACATTTTGCACAGGATCAAGGTATGAATATGAGTATTTTATAAACAGGGGGTTAATTGGGAGTGGAGTGAAAGAACAGTGACCTTGGTGTCAAACCATCCTTATCAGCTGTTTGTCCTTGGGCATATTAACTAAATCTCTGCATCTCAGTTTGCCCATATATACTATGGAGACAATAACATGTACTTCATGGGGTTGCTGGGTGGATGAGGTCAGCTTCTCACTGTGGAATCACCTGGAACAGCGAACACTGGTTTCTTCATCCTCTCTGCCCCACAGCACTTGGGTAGTTTGTGTTTCTGCACTTGTTTCTCTGTCCTGTGCCATTGATCTGTTACCTGTTGGTCTCACACTGGATTGTGAGCTCTTGGGGAACATGGACCTCGTCTTTCTAATTCTTTTATCCTTTGTGTCTGGCATGTGGTAAGCACTCAGCAAAAGTTTGTTGAGAAGGAAGAGAGCAGCATGGATTACAGATGTGAAGAAGTGGGCTTTGAGCAGTATACCA
The DNA here is from genome assembly GCF_965194805.1 of Balaenoptera borealis. NCBI lineage: Eukaryota > Metazoa > Chordata > Mammalia > Artiodactyla > Balaenopteridae > Balaenoptera > Balaenoptera borealis. The sequence continues at coordinate 95,912,976 of NC_138865.1, forward strand.
CTGCTAATAAAAATGTATGTGTGTGGTATTGTTATTATACATTTTACTGATATGAAGGATGTATAGCACACATTTACAAATCATAATAAAATATACAATACCCTTCATTGTCAACCTCATATAGCTAATTGATTCTCTCAGAATGCTTTCCTAAGTCTAGATCAGGGGTGGGCAAACAATGGTCAAATCTGACCCACCACCTACTTTTATAAATAAAATTTTACTGAAGCGTAGCCATACCCAATGATGGCCGTGTGCTACAATGGCAGAGTTGAGGAGTTGTAACAGGGACCATATAGGCCTCAAAGCATATTGATTATTTAGTTCTTTAGAGAAAGGGGAGTCTCTGTCTCTTTTTCTTCTCCCCTTCTCCTCTTCCTCCTCCTTCTCTTCCTCTTTCTTCTTTATAACCCTTTAAAGGTATAAGAAACGCTTTTAGCTTGTGGCCCATACAAAAATAAGCTAAGGGCTAGATTTGTCCATTGAGACATAGATCACTGAGCCCCAGTCTAGCCAATCTACAGAACAATAAATCAAGCCCTGATTTGTAGTGTTTGCCAATTACTGTGGTGTAAATACTCCCAATATGGTTGATTTCCAGCTACCAACATGATATCACTGAACATGGAATTAGAACAGATGCCTAATAGCACACCCTTGTATAGTATTTCAACCATACAGAATCAATAGATTTAAATAACCATAAGAGCATAGATAACAGTAAAATGTAGTGAAATAATTAATAAGTGATGAGTTTTGAATATTTCTTAGCTTTGTTTATAATATAACATGTAATAATAAGTTTATATAATTTAATTTTTTAAATATTTATTTTATTGAAGTACAGTTAATGTGCAATGTTGTGTTAGTTTCTGGTGTACAACAAAGTGATTCAGTTATGTATATACATGTATTCTTTTTCATATTCTTTTCTATTATAGTTTATTACAAGATATTGAATATAGTTCCCTATGCTATACAGTAGGACCTTGTTGTTTATCTATATATAGTAGTTTGTAGCTGCTAATTCTAAGCTCCTAATTTATCCCTACCCCCCTTCCTTTCCCCTTTGGTAACCCTAAGTCTGTTTTCTATGTCTGTGAGTGTGTTTCTATTTTGTAAATAACTTCATTTGTATATAATTTAATTTTTAATAATAACTGTGATTGACAACTGGATTGCAAAATTCCTGAAAATTTAAAAGTCTGCTCTTGCAAATTGATAGAATCTGGCTCTATCACATTTCTGGATGTTTGAGTTAGTTCCTAATGGGTCTTGATAAGTGTAGGAAGAGAAAGGCAGGAGTTTGATCTTTGCACCTCATTTCTTTGTCCTCCAGCTTTCATCTAGTTAAAGTCCTAGTGACACTGATGCAGAATCTGATCCAAGTAAGACTTTCTCCCTGAAAATGTCTAAAGTGAACTAGCAGAGGTGAGGATGTGGGTGAAACCCAATGAAGGGGCCACATAGAGGTTCAAATTGCTAAAACAGTGCTTTTTACCATTGGACCCCCTAGTCAGTCCTGCCAGCTCTAATGATCATTCTCATGACCCTATTCTTATGAATAGGCTTCACCTGATAGTGTAGTTTTGTGGGGAAGGAGATGAATTTTTGGAATTTTACTTCATTTATTGTTAGGTACATATTAGTAACTGGACATTTGGCTTCTATACTTGAGAGGATTATCCTCTTCTCTAATGGCAAGGTGATGCCCTATTATTTGCAATATTACACTTTTAGGGACAAGCAAGGAAGAGGCAGAGGCAGCTGATGTAGTCATTATCATGAACCAACAACAGGGCAAAGCAACCATCATACCATACCTCTCATGCCGAGCTCTTTAATGGGTGTAATTTTGTTAGTCTTGCAGGAAGGATTCTTTAGGTCATTCACACTGTGAGAGGCAAGAAGGAAAAGCTAATTTAACAAGGTTGTCACCTTCTTGAAAGCATATTCAAAAGCTTGCTAGCTGAAGACATTCGAATAAAAGGGAGGGGTCAGTGCCGAGAGCTCTCCCTTCTCCCCATTTCACTTTTCTTCATTCAACAGGGACTTGTGGAAATAAAATATGTCTAAGGAATGGAGAAAGAAAGGAAAAGAGACAAAAGCTACATTTCCTTTGAAATCTGTACATGAAGGATCTGTGTCTTGTGTAGAGCAGGTGAGGTGCTCTGTAGCTCTCAGTGACATTACCAGGGGGAATCTGGGGCCAGAGGTGTACAGGTGGGGTTGTCAGTCAGAGACAACATCAAAGGCTCTTACAAAAACAAAAGGAAAGAAAATGGATGTTTAATCAATACAGTTGCTCTCTGCTTAACTTTTGGTTCTAAGCAACATTCACTGGAGCCCAGCACCAGAGTCCAATATTTAACACATAAAAGGTACTCAAAAAGGTGAAGCCTTGGAGAGCAGCTAGAAAGTGAAGATGGAAAAGAAAGAAATGGAAAGAAAAAGACTTGAAGGAGAGGGAGGTCAAATGGATGTTTAAAGGCTGGGATCCATTAAGAACAGGCTGGGTGCCACTAGAGGGACAGATGGGCGACCCAGTGGTAGACTGCATGGATGCTGGGTGGCTGGTGGTCCTGTGCTGTATTCAGTTTACCTTTCCTTACTCCTGGAGGATATCAGAACAGCTCAAGCTTTGGCTGGATAAGAGAAGAAGCAGCAGCCACAGTGGGCTAAGCTTATCGCTTGGTCTACTGTTGCTTCTGATGATACCTGGTTAGCTCGCTATCTCTACTCTTCCTTCGGGTACATGATTAACGATGGTGGAGGAGGCAGCAGGCTCTAGAGCACAGGCTCAGTAGTTGTGGCACGCGGGCTCAGTAGTTGTGGGTTGCGGGCCCTTGTGGTGTGCGGGCTTAGTTGCTCCGTGGCATGTGGGATCTTCCTGGACCAGGGCTCGAACCCATGTCCCCTGCATTGGCAGGCGGATTCTTAACCACGGCACCACCAGGGAAGTCCCCAAAACACATATTTTAAAATCTACCGTTGGCTATTTATTTAGGCTCTGGTACAAAGTGTTGAGTTAATTGTACTCCTCAATTCATGGAACATCATCCATGATCCTTGCAAGGTTTTCTCTTACTTTTTGCTCAGTACTGTGTTTTTAGATCTATCCATGTTGTTTTGTGTATATATACCTAGTAGCTTCTAAATAATGCTTAGCATTTCATATTCTACGTCCAATACGTTTTACTCATCTCTCTGTAAGGTGATGGACAGCTAGATTGTTTCCAACTCATCACTATTAATAACTCAATGAAATATCCTTGAACGTGTTCCCTTTTCTACCTATGTGATTCTTTTTGTAGATATAAACCCAGGAGTGGAATTGCCGGACCAAAAGATATATGTACATTTAATTGAAGTATTGCCAAATTGCACACAAGAATGGTTGTACTTGTTAACATCACCAGTACCATTGTAGGAGGTGTCCAGTATTGCTTCATCCATTCTAATACTTGGTACTAGCCAGCTTTCTAATTTTTGAAAGTTTTTTTGGTCATTTTATTGACTAACTTTTTAAAAAATTAAGACTATGTTTTTTAGAACATTTTATGGCTCGCATCAAAAATGAAGTGAAGGCACAGAGATTTCCCGTATTCCTCCTACCCTCACACATAATGGCCTCCCCCATTATCAACATCCCCCACTAAAGTGGTACATTTGTTACAGTTGATGAACCTACACTGACACGTCATAAGCACTCAAAGTCTATAGTTTACCTTAAGGTTAACTATTGGTATCATACATTTTATGGGTTTGGACAACTGTATTGATATAATGACATACTCTTCTTGTGTGAGTTTTGGCAAATTGTGTTTTTCAAGGAATTGGTCTATTTCATCTAGGTTATCAAATTTATAGGCCTAGTACTGTTCACAGCATTTCCATATTATCCTTTTAATACCCATGGGATCTGTAGTGATTTCCCCTTTTTTCATATCCCTCATTGTTGTTTTAATATGCATTTCTATAAATACAAATGAGTCTAAGCATGTTTTCATATGTTTGTTAGCCTGTTGAAATTCCTCTTCTGTGTATTACTAGTTCATATCTTTGTCCCATTTTCTGGCTAGATTTCGTATTCTTTCATTATTGATTTTAGGAATTCCTTGCATATCCTATGAATTCTAGATATTAGTCCCTTGTTTTTAGATAATGGAAATATTTTCCTCCATCTGTCATTTGTCTGCTAACATTGTCAAAGGTGTTCTCCATGAAATGGATGTCCATAATTTTTGTGTAATAAATCTATCATTTTTTTGCCTTATGGATTAAGCTTTCAGAGTTTTGTTTTAGAAGTTCTTCCCTACTCTGGGGATATAGATATTCTCCTACATTATTTTATATCAACCTCATTGTTGTCTTTCTCATCTACATTTTTAGTCCATCTGCAACCAATGTTGTGTATGGTGTAAAGTAGGGGGTCTACGTTTAGTTGCTCTTCATACTGGGCCAGTTATTTCTAATACCATCTATAAAGAATCAGCCTTTTCTATACTGCTCTGTAGTGCTACCTTTATTATATATCAGGTTACTGTAAATTCATGGATCTGTTTCAGAACTGTCTACTCTCCTCCACTGATTTGTTTGTTCTTGTTACATATTGATTTTATTGCAATGGGTTTGTACAGATCTTAATATCTGGAAAACAAGTCTCCACTCTTTATTTTTTAATTTTATTGGAGTATAGTTGATTTACAATGTTGTGTTAGTTTCAGGTGTACAGCAATATGATTCAGTTATACATATATATATTCATTCTTTTTTACATTCTTTTCTCGTATAGGTTATTACAGAATATTGAGTAGAGGTCTCCACTCTCTCTTTACTCAACTTTTTCAAACTTGACTTAGCTAATCATAAGCATTTTTTCTTCCATATAAATTTTAGAATAAATTGAGTTCCTTAAAGACCTAACTGAAATATAGTATGAGATTTAATTTTTAGGTTAATTTTGGGAGAAATTAATAATTTTATGATATAAAGTATTATTATCTAAGATGATGAGTTTTCTCTCCGTTTACATGGATCTTATTTTATGCTCCTCAAAAGACAAATTAAAAATAACTCCATGGAGGCCTTTATACACTTAAGTTAATTTTAGGTAATTATAATTTTTTGTGTTATTTTGAATGGTATCTAATACTTGATAACATTTTCTGTTTAGCTAGTCCAGGAAGAAAAATGCTATTTATATTTAATATGTTTACCTTGTATTTAGTACATACAAACCTCATTGAACTCTTATAATTATTCTGATAGCTTGATAATTTCATTGCTTTTTCTTCTATGTATATGATCACACTATTTTTAAGTATTTTATTTCTTTCCTTACAGTCTTCACATCTGTTATTTCTTTTCTTACTTTATTGGGCGTGACCTAGTATTATGGTAAATGGTAAAAACCACCTTTGTCTTGTTTATGTACTTAAACATTCTCTAATAAGAGAAATATATATAGTGAATTTTCAGATATAATATTTTCCATTTTAATGAAGTTCCCTTCAATCCCTGGTTTGCTAGGAGTTTTGTCATAAATAGGAGATAAACTTTATATTTTTTGCTGTATCTAGGATTTTTCTCATTTAGTTTTCTCACTATTAATGTGTTGCATTTCCTTGGAATATTTTTTGTTATTGAACCATCTTTGCATTCTTGAGATACACCTTACCTGATCATGATGTACTTTGTTTTATATATACTATTAGATGTTGTTACCTAATATTTTTGCATCTATAAAATTAATTTGGCCTCTAAGTTCTTTCTTTAGGACAAGTATGGTATAAAGCTTAAGAATGCAGACTCTGGAACCAGACTGCCTAGATTTCAATTCCAGCTTGGCCACTTACTAGATATGTAATCTGAGGAAGCAGATTTCTTCTTTCTGGTTTCATTTTCCCCATCTATAAAATGGAATTAATGTTTATGATACCTAACTTATAACTTGTATTTATGAATAAATGAGTTAAAATAGAGAAAACACTTAGAATACCTGGCACATAGTAAGCTCTGTCTAAATGCTAACTTTGATTATGGCACCAAATTTATTTTATTTGGGGGGAAAATGACACTAGTCTTATAAAATAAAGTTTTCTCACTTTTCCTATTTTCTAGAACAATTTGTATAAAATAGGGATTATCTGTTCCTTGAAAATTTGGTAGGAGTCAACAAAAAAGCTTTGTGGGCCTAGAGATTTTTCCAGTGGAGACGTCTTTTTAACTTCCCTGTTATTTTAACATCTTTATGCTTATTGGTCTAGTCAACTATTCTATTTCTTCTTGTACCAATTTTAGCATTTTATGATTTTTTTTTTGCAGGAATGTATTCATTTAGTCTAGATTTCAAATGACTTAATGGACAGTTGTTCATAATATTATTTTATATAGTTTTGAAAGTTTTTTTTTATTGTATCTGTAGTTATTCTTTTAAATTCTATATTTAATTATTTATATCCTCCTCTCCCTGTTTTGCTCAGTCTGGCTAAAGGACTATCTTATTAAGTTTTTTCAAAGAACCAGATTTAGTTTTGTTAAACTCATTTCCTCCTCTTCTTTTCTTGTCTATTTTATTGAGTTATGTACTTATCTTTTATTATTTAACTGCCTTTGTGTTTCTTGGAATACATGTTCTCTTGGGACTTTTTTATCCAACTTCTTGCCCTAAAAGCTTAGCTTTTTTTTCCTTAAATTATTTTGTCTTTGCTGATAAAATATATCTCAACCCATATACTTATAAATACTTCTTTGGCTGTGTAACGTAAATATTGGCATATTATATTTCATTGCATTCAGTTCTAAGTAGTTCTAATTTCTATTCTAACATCCTTCAAACTCAAGGGCTATTTAATACTATATTGTTAACTTTCAGATATATGGGATTTTTTGACTGAAGGCTTTATTTTGTAATTGAGACAATTTTTATTCTTAGGACATTTGGTATGTACATTGGATACACAAAATATAAACAATTCAAAATAAACCTCAAACCAAAAAAACATAAGTGGAAGAAGGTTACTGTTGCCTAGGCTACTCACAAAAAAATCTAAAAAATTGATTCTGATAACTGTGAAATTCCAGGTTTTTTGAAAAGAAATAATTGACCTCTTGAACTTATTAAGAAATATTTGCAAAAGAAACTTGTGGTTTTAGTATTTATAACTGTAAGACAGTGAGGAAGTTTTCAAACCGTGTGCTCATGGTCCATGAATGAATCCGTGAATCCATGAATCTGTTTTTTTCTGGTCTAACAGGTAGTAGCAAAAGTGACCGCCTCTGGGGAGCTTCCTTTCTGGGGACATAAAGTTGTAGCTCTTGCCCCAACCCCATCTACTTTGGAGGGAGAGACTTCAGAGGCTCCAGTCTTGGTGGAGGCCCAGAGTTGCCAATCTCCAGCTGCATTCTCTCAAACTTCTAAGCTGTGTTTGAGGGTAAGATTTGGATAAATGGGAGAAACATTTATTTTTTAATTTCCTACAGCTCCTGTGGGGACATTTTTTCCTTCTATCCCTGCACATAATCTTCAAGTGGAGGTAGCCAAAAATGCTGTATAGTGGGATATGCGCTGCTAACTTTAAAGGCATCTTTGTAGGAGGTGGAATCTTCAGATGCAGCAGAAATTATCGTGGCATGAGCTGCAAAGTTCAGCACATAATAGGAACCCTGACACTCTGAGGGGGTACAGGGGGGCCCAGAGACTATAACATTACCAGTTGGATCCAGGGAGCAAAAGGTTGGTCATGGCTGAGACTAGTATACGGCATTAATATTTCCTAGAAAGCTTGAAGTCTCCTAGGTTATACCGTCAGAGTTTAGGTCTCACATGAACTGGTTGATTATGGAAGTCTTTCCTGAGCCTATGGAACTGCTTTGTCAGGTAGCTCTCTCATTCTTGCCATCCTTGGATATACTGGTTAATGATGTGATCATTTCTTTCTTTGAAGGCCTCTCTGGGAGAAGATGTAAATCCTTTGTTTCTATCATCTTTCAGCATCATCTTAACACTAGTTATTGATCCAAATAAAAAAAAAAAAACTCCTTAAGTTTTCCTCATAAACATCATCATCCTGTTTTTTAACAGAATGTCTAAAGGCTGTGAAAATCAGATTCAGAGAGATCACATCTTTATTTAATCAAAATCTTCCGACAGAACCTCAATAATAGATCTAGTCTGGCCTGGGGATTTGTAGTTTAGTCCATTCTTATTTAAATTATCAAATTATGAAAGAAATTTAGCCAGGAAATTTCCTTCAAGTTTGCAAAAATTCTTTAAGGAGCAATCAAATGCCATCCACAGAGGCTTTCCAGCCACCATTTCTCTAACTAGAGTGATTAGGAAGGTTTCCAGTCTCTTAGGAACATCCTGGATTATTTCTGCAATCCTGGCTTCTCATCTGGAAGTGTCTTGGTTTGGCTAACAAATTATATGATCATCATATCTATAACTATAGGTTTTACGTCCTTGGCAGTTTGAATATTAGTTAGTTGCCACTCTCTAGGGCCTCAGGTGGTCTTTGAATCAGGTCCACTTCACATGCCAGGCTCCAAGGGTGCATGAGGAAAACAGGAACGTGGTGGGATAAAGGGCAGACAAGACATATAGGAGCATGCAAGCTTCTAGATGCAGGCTTCTACAAAAATGGGTAAAGTTAGAGGGACAAAGTCTGCCATGCAGCATGTGAGGTCAGAAGAGGGAAGTGCATATGATTCAAGCAGAAATATATCGAATCATGACAGATAGAAGTTCTCTGAACAAAAAACACTATGTGCAGGCAGAAAACAGGCGAATGTGTACAGGTCGCCGTGAGACAAACTACAGTGGCAATTCAAGAGGGGAAAATGTAAATTCCCTAACTGTTCTCTAGGAGGAATACATTGTTTTTTCTTTTTTCTCAATTTTTGAAAATCCTTTTCCCCTTTAGTCTATGGATCCTGAAAACAGTAGAGGCAGTGGTGATTGGGGTGATGTGGAATTTTGTATATTTTGTATTGATTTCAATTTTTTTTTTTTTTTTTTTTTGCTATTGGTCTCTATGGTATTAATTATATGGAATTTACTGACTTCTTTTTTTTTTTTTTGTAGCCCAGAACATGGTTAATCTGTAAATGTTGACCATATGTTTGAAAAGAAAGGATATCCTTTATAATGTGAAAAGATCTCTATGTATCTAATAATATAAACTTTTGAATTATTTATGTCTTCAGTATATCTGATTACTTTTTGGCTTTTTGATCTACCAGCTTTTGAAGGCATGTATTACAGTCTCCCAAATTTTCCACCACAATTACCAATTTATCTGCTTCCCTCTGTAGGTCTATTAGTTGTTGCATTATATAGTTTGAGACTACGCTGTTAGATCCATATAGGTTCATGATTGTTAGATCTTATTGCTCTACTCTTTGTTTCACAAGAGTATGACATCTCTTTTTGTTACCAATTGTGTTTTTGTCTTTATATTTTGAGAGATTTTATACATTCTAAATTTCTTTGGTTTCATCTATTTGAAGATTTTCCTGTCCCAAAACTTGGAGGAAATCATCTAAAGGTATTTGAATAGGATTTTTCAACCTTGGTACTATTAAAGTCTTAGTCCAAATAATTTGCTGTGTGTGGGTGGTGGTGGTGGGGGGGTTGTCCTGTGTATTGTAGGATATTTAGTAGTATCTGTGGTGTCTAATCACTAAACACTAGCAGTACCTTTTCCCAGTTGTGAAAACCAAAACTGTTTTCAGATATTGCCAGATGTTTCCTGAGGTGGTGGGGGATTGCCTCCAGCTGAGAATGACTAGATTAGAGGGAGTAATCTCTAGAGCTCAGCCAAGACCAGGAATAATTTATGCTTCCACAAGTCCAATGGAAAAAAACCTCATGATTCATGAACAGGAAGTAGAGAACTCAGAGGGGTATTGCTTCAATAGTGGAGTATAATTAGCCCTCAACTAAAGGTTGCTCTGCTCTTTCTTCTCAAAGCTTAAAATAAAACCTCAAAAATATCACACTCTTTCCAAAGACTTAACTGCATCCCAGAGAAAAGCTCAAAAAATATTTCTAATATTACAAAAATATCCAGGACTTAACAAAAATTCAGAATGTCTGATATTCGATTAAAAAATTACCAGGTATGCAAAGAAGCAGAAAAATACTATTCATAAAGAAGAGAAAAATCAGTCAATAGGAAACAACCCAGAAATGACACAGATGATAGTGTTAGAAGAAGAGGACATGAAAACACAAATGAGGAAGACTCAAGATTCCTGGGGCATTGGGTAGACTACACAGAAGGCTCTTGCCTCAGTGGTAGAGAATAAGTACCTCTAGACTAAGCACTGGTTCTGGCCTGCCCAACAAACCACAAAAGCAAGACCAGATTTTGTCTTGATCTAAGCAAGATGTTCAGATCCAAAAAGTTCAATAAACTTGAAGTACAAAGAATGAAGAAAACTTCACCAATGAACATAATAATCAAATTAGTCAAAATCCGTTATAAAGATAAAATTTTAAAAACAACAAGAGAAAAAGGACACATATATACAGAGGGAAAAAAATGAGAGTGATAGCAGATTTCTCTTTGGAAAGAATGCAAACAAGAAGACAGTGGAGCAGCATCTTAATAGATTTGAATTAGTTTCCTAGGACAGATGTAACAAAGTACCACAAGTTGAGTGGTTTAAACAATGGAAATTTATTGTCTCATAGTTTTGTAGGCTAAAAGTCCAAAATCTAGGTGTTGGCAGGATCCCCTGAAACCTGTAGGGGAGAATCCTTCCTTGTCTCTTTCTAGCTTCTGATGCTTTGTTAGTGATCTTTGGCAATCCTTGGCTTGAGGCTATAGCACTTCAATTTCTGCCTCCGGCATCACATTGCTTTTTCCTCTTGTGTCTCTGTGTCTTTACATGGCATATTCTCCTTCTTTTGAGGACATCAGTCATGATGCATTAGGATCCACTGTAATGGCTTGATTATATTGGCAAAGACCCTATTTACAAATAACATCACATTAACAGGCACTGAAGGTTAGGACTTCAGCATATCTTTTTGGAGGTGACACTATTCAACATATAACAGTAATGAAAGAAAAAATTGTCAACTTAGATTTCTAAACCCAATGAAAATATTATTAAAAAACAAAGGCAAAGTAAAGACTTTTTAATAAATAGAGAGTGAGGTTTGGTAGTTTGTGTCTTTCAAGGTATTTTACTATTTCATCTAAGGTGTCATATTTACTGGCATAATCTGTTCTCAGTATTTTGCTTATTATCCTTTTAATATCTGTAGGATTTGTAGTGATGTATCCTCATCATTCCTGATGTTGCAAATTCTTTTTTCTCTCTCTCTCTTGCTGGTTAGTCTGATTGGAGGTATATCTATTTTATTGTTTTCCAGTGTTTGAAAACTCATGTTTCATATATTTTCTCTAGTTTTTTAGTTTAAGTTGAGAGGGTAAATCTTGTTCCTGTTACTCTGTCATGGCCAGAAGCTAGCTTCTGCACCTTCACCTTTAAATGATCATTTGGCTGGGCAAAATTTGGTCAAAAGTTTTTCCTCCCATGGTAAGAAAATAACCACTGCCTTCTTGCATCCAGTGCTTGCTCTTGAGAAGTGTGAAGTTATGATTCTTTGTCTTCTGCAGGTTATCTGCAGCCCCTTTTTGGAATTTTTTTAAGAAGTTTATTAATGTATCTCATATTCTCTTTGGTCTAAAATTTGTTTTGATATGTATCAGTGAGGGTTTTTCTATATTCTGAGTGGCACTGTGTTGAGCCTTTAGGTTAAACATGTTTCATCTTTTTCATCTTTTTTTTTCAGTCTGAAAGTTATTATCTTCTTTATTTCTTCCCTTATTTTTTTCCATATCTTGCTGGGACTTCTATTATCTGGAAGTTAGTGTTTTCAGCTCTCATCTCCATGTGACTTAGCTTTTCTTTCATATTTTTTTATGTCGTTATAATTCTTTGCTGCCTTTGGAAGAGCTCCTTACTCATATCTTACAGCTCACTAATTCATTCATTAGCAACATCCACTTTACAATTTATTTCATTTATATACATTCTTTACTTTAACTGTTATATTTTTCATAGTTAATATTTCATTTGGTTCTTTTTATGAACTCTTATTTCTGTTTCATTTAATCAATATCTTCCCTTATTCTTTTGAAAATATTTATTATGCTTAACGTAAAATATTTATGTTCCTATAATTATGTTTCCTGTGGCATATGATGCTCAGTTTGCTTGTTTTTTTAAAATAGTCATTATTCACCTTAACTGTCTACTTATTTTTTCTTTGGATCATTAACTACTGTCTACTAATGTATATTGGGCAAGAGGCCAGTACTCAACCTCTATGTTACATTGTTCCAGGTGAATATAGGAAAGAGGAGAGAGAAATTGTTGACTGTCCTTTTTTTGCCACTACTCTACCAGGCAACATCTCTGGTTAGGGATTCTTCTCTAAACTATCTGGTAAAAATAGCACTGAGTAGAGTTAATCTCAGACAAGTGGTTTTCAAGGTAAATGTTTAGTAGAGTACAACCACTGTTTTAAAAATGCAGTAGAATTGAATACACTGGAAAATATCAGAGTACCTCACAGTTGATAAATATAGGTACTGTTTAGTGAAACTTTTGTTTCAGCTCTATCGCTATCTCTGTATCTATGGCTCTAATACACACAAAGATATGTACTGGGGGAAAAAATGTATTCTTTACTGTGGACCAAAATCAAACATTTTGAAAGCCATTGTCCTGGATTATAATCCATCAGTCCTTAGGTCAGAGTGGTGAAAGCTGCTGATTCAGCTCTACCTTTTTTCTCTGGCCCTTCACCCCAACAGGGCTTTGGGTCTTCCTTGTTATTGTCCCGCTGACACCATGGTTTTTATCTCACAGGGGTAATGGGCAGCCATTATCCTTTCAAGACAATATTAGAGTGAGTCAGGAGCAGAATGTAAAAGCTATCTTTCAATTCATCCTCTGCTATACCTGGAACATCTAATATAATATGTCAGTGTACTCCCGCTTCCTTCCTTCCTGGGATTACTACATCCTTCAGGCTCTTCAGGGAGCTCTCACAATACTAGGTAGTTCCCAGATGTTTGCTTTCCTCTCCCTTATTTACTGTCAGTGTGATTGATCTTCGGGGGCTGAGAGAGAACCGGTCACACTAGTTACTTTTCCACTTTCTCAGGACCTAGAAATACAAACATTTTGAATATTTGATATTAAGTCCTCTATTAAATTCAGAATCCTGCATTTTTGACTTACTATTATAACATGCATTTTCCTTTATTGCCAAAAGTCTAAAGGAACACCATTTGAATGGCTATATAATATTTCATCAAATGATTTTACCATAATTCATTCAATCATTTCTCTATTGTTGGACATTTAGATTGCTTCCACTTTTTTTCACAATGAAATATAACTCTGGGTTGGGAATTTTTATGCTTAAATCTTTGCCCAAGGTTGAGATTAGAATGATCTTTTAAATTTGTGCTCCCCAGTTTACAAAGAGCTCATTTTTCCCCACTGATGAATTGTTGTAGCTGAAAGGAAAACTTGCTATTAAACAACAACAGTAAAACAACTGGAACCACTTCTACATTCTAAGGTTGGTGAGGAATTATTCTTAAGGAGAAACCTGGTATTTTATTTAGAAGACATATTAATGGAACTTTGCTGTGAAGTTAAGATGATGTGAGATGATATGATGAAGAAGTGTCAATTAAGGATACTAAGCTTTTCTGTATTATAATAAAATGAGGGTTAGAAGCTCTTATGCTGTGCAGTCACATTTGCCTTCGTCAGAGTACATCTCTGATCAGTAGTTTGTAAGGAGTCTTGGCATTGGGAAGAGGAGAGGAGATGGAAAGAAGGACCTGGTTCTCAGTAAACACAGATCCTAGGAAGATGGCAGGAGATAAAAGACTAATGAAAGAGGAGGGTTCCAGCAAGAGATTCCTTTGACAAGGTGTGTGGATGTGTAGCTGATGCAAACATGTCTGATACCCAGTACTTAGTGTTTTAATTTTCCTCTTTCTCCTTCCTTCTCTTCATTCATTGTAAAATTTTTAATAGATGCATATTAGTGACTAATTTAGCTAGCCTTGTACTATAAATGCTGCCTTGAAGACTAAAGGGCCCCTCTTGTGGTTACTGCAAAATCAACCAGAGAGAGCTGGAGTAGCATTAGAAGAGCTGATGAGGAGGCCCAAGGGAATACAGAGGAAACTTGGGCTGGTAGGAGACAACCATGACTTGTAAGCACCTGCCCCAGGACTTCTGGGGAATATTCATGCAGAGACAGGATTTTCAGCCTAATGCACAAAGGAGCTTGAGTTGTTTTATTCAGATGGTAAAGGACACAGGTCCTTATAATGCCTTTAAGGACCTTTTTCATGTTATCAATCCCAGTTGTTGTCCAGTAAGTATATATTTAGTTGTTCAATGTCTGCTTTCCCTTTAGAATATGAGGTACGTAAGGCCAGGGAGAGGTTTGCTTTGTTTGCCAGCACCTAACACAGTCTCTGGCACAAGATAAATGTTTAGTAAATGTTTGTGAAATAAAGGATTGTAATCAATTATTGTTATTTCTATTGTTATTAAAAAGAAGCACCCAAATACAACAATTATAATGCTGACATATTGGGATTATGGGCAGTATTCTCTTCTATTTTTCATGCTTCCTATACACTTTTATATTATTTTCACTGAGAGAGAAAGAATTGACTCTTGCTTGGTAAGACCTCTTTAAACTGGGTCTTATATTCTTTAGAGTTTGCCTCTGTTTCTGTGTTCTTTCTGATAACTGAGATTGATTGGTGAACTCTGCTAAGATGCCCAGATTTACCCACCAGAGAACTAATTACAATCGTTCAATGGCACTCCTCTACCTTTTGGATCTCCAAGTTTTGCCCTTCAGTCTACCAGTGTGGAAATTTATGTTTAGATTCTGATTCTTCTTATGTACGTCTTGATAAATGATGGAAATATCGCTTAGATGAAAAATATTATGAATCTAAGATTTTTATATTCATAGGCACATGCTGTGTCCTTAGAGGAAAGGGAAGGTTTTCATAAATCAAATAAACACATACTTCCCTCTTTTTTGGTTGCCTTCATTAATAATTAGTTGACCTTCACTTACCTTGAAAAATGTTATAAAATTTTGACCACCTAATCCCTCTGAGAATTGAGAGGGAATTTGTTCCATTGAATGTAATGAGCAGGCTGATAAATCCAGATTCTCTCGGTTACTGGCATTCTATCTTGAAGTTGACATCCTGTGTTTGTTCTAGGTCTTCTCCTTGGCCCCTTAAAGCATCTTCATTTTGATAACATTATCTGGTAGAAGCAGTTGCAAAAAAGGAGAATGAATATTCTTTTTTGAGACTAGATTGAGAATAAAAAAGAATCCTGAAAGCACAACCCTAATGGGATGGAATTATATGGATCCTGCTTCACTTTCTCACCTCATAATAGTAGCACTCAATCTCTTTGCTGTTCTTCACTTTGAAACTTTTCGTGAATGTGGTCTACCTTTGTATTCACTCCCTCACCTCTCTTTCACCCCTTAAGTTACTGCAGCTGGATTCCATCCTACATCACCTTACTGAAACGTTTATGTGATTAATAATCTCCTAATTAACAAATGTGAAGCATAACTTTCAGTCTGCCTCTAATTTGATGTCTCTGCATTTTTTTTTTTTTTTGCCTCTGTTGGTTCTCTCTCCTTGAAAATCTCTCCTTCTGTGTGTTTCATGACCCTGAAATCTCTTAAAAGTCTTCATCCTCTTTTAGATTCTCCTTTTCACTGATTTTAATGTCTCTTCTTTCTCCACTACCCTTTATATGTTGGTATCCCCAAAGGTCCCATTCTTGGCTGCCTTTTCTACATTGTAAGCTCTTTAGATGATCTCCTTCAGTACCATGAGTTTAACTAGCACAGTTATACTGAATGCCAGTATTTCCAAAGTTTATGTTTCCAGCTGGGACTTCTCTCTTGGAATTTGGGTTGCAAATTTCTTATCACCTATGTGGTACATCTTTCAACAATGTAACTAAAGGCAATGCAAACTCAGTATGTCTAAAACTGAATTTATTTCATTCTTTTCCCCATAAAACACCTGGATCCTCTTCATGTATTTCCTATCTTAGTTAATGAGATCATCACATGCCCTCCAGAAATCTAGAAGTTATTCCCAATCTTTTTTTCTGCATGTGTAATCAATCACTAGACCCTGTCAATTCTAATAAACACCTCTCAAGTATATTTTATCCTTTCCATTCCACATGCCATTGCTCACATAGCCTCCACCAACTCCATCCTCTCTACTGCCCTCAAAATTGTCTTTCTAAAATACAGATCTGAATCTTGGCAAATACCTGCTTAAAAACCTTTATTGCAGAGAAGATGAAGTCCAAACTCCTTAGCAGGGCAACAAGGTCACTCTCACAAGAAAACTGTCTCATCTATGTTACCACGCACTTTGTACATACCTCTATTATGGCCCTTGGCAAATTGTATGTGATTATTATGTGGACTACATATGTGATTATCAAGTGGATGGCAAACTACTTGACAGCAAGTGTCATGTCTTTTTCCCTTTTGTGTTTCCAGTGCTAAGCACATGGAATAGAATGATATTTAAATTAAGTGGAGGAATGGACAAATTGGATAAGAAATGTTGACAGATTCTCTCCACAAAATGACAAAGACCAAAGGATCGAAGTATAAGAAATAGATGGAGTGATGTGAAAATTGCAAAAATAAGAGAGGTCACCAGGTTACAGAAGTCCATTAACTGGGACACTGGAAAACTTGTCATTCCCGAATCTTCCCTATGCTTTCCTGTGGGCTGCCTCTCTAGTGGTTTTAAAATATGTCTGCAAATTCTTGACACTCCTCCCTTCAAAAGGTAGAGCCTAATTCTTCCTCTCTTGAAGGTGAGTCAGACTTAATGACTTGCCTCTAACAATAGAATGTGGCAGAAGAGATGCTATATGACTTTCAAGGGTAGGTCATCAAAAAATAGCTTCTGCCTGGATCTCTCTTTCTCTTTTGGATCACTCACTCTGTGGAAAGCTTGTCACCGTATTGCTGAAGACACTCAAGCAGCCTGTGGAGAGGCCCTTGTGGGGAGAAACTGAGGCCTCCACCAACAACTAGCTCCAACTTTCCAGCCATGTGTTTCTCACCTTGAAAGAGACTCTTCTTGCCAGTCAAGTCTTCAAATGACTGCAGCCCCAGCCAACATCTTAATGGCAACCTCAGGAGAGGTCCCAAGTTGAAATCACCCAGTGAGGCTGCTCCTGAATGCCAGACCCACAGAAACCATAAGGATAGTAAATGTTTACTTTTGTTTTAATCTACTAAGTTTGTTATGTGGCAGTAGATGACCAATACATTCTCCACTAAGAATGGCTGTCCTCTCAATCTTTTAGAATCCTACATATTCTTGATTTAAATATTTCAGTTGTTCTGGGTTGTTCTCAGTTTCCTCCAGTTAGAATTCATGTAGCTTTAATTCTTTTAATTGCGTAGTATCATTCTTTTTTAGCCAAAATGTATTCATTACCCACTCTGTACTATAGTCTATGGTAGTCACTAGGGACCAAAAGATGAGAGATTCAGAGCTTTTGAAAATTTTTTTTAACCTCCTTCAATATATCCAAGTTTCTTTGAGAAAACACATTTCTTCTGATTGTTCTTCAATCTTTAGGTCATCATCGAGCTTAAGAGTATGAGCTCTGGGGTGATGGTGTCTGGGTGAGGGTCCAGGCTTTGTCTGCTTACTGTCTTGGCTGACTGTCTGCCTGACTTTGGACAAGTTACCTCTAGAGGTTTCAGTTTCTCTGTCTGTAAGGTGGGCGTAACAGTAATCCCTGCCTCATATTGTTATTATGAGGATTAAATGAGGTCATGCATGTGAAGCGCTTAGTATGGAATCTGGCACCAAGTAAGTGCTCAATAAACACTTGTTAGTTTGTTGTTGTTGCTGACTGTCCCACTCAGAATCTAGCATAATGACTTAATACAGTAGGTATCCAGGAAATGTTTGTTGAATTGAACTACAAAAGGGATAGTTTAGTGCTGATGATGTTGAGGGAAGAGGCAGTCGGATAAGAGTGTCAGATGTGGATGTCAGTCATTGTGCATTGAGCATTGAGTACAATCGATTCAATTATTTATTAATTGGTTAGTTAATTTGTCAGATGTTCATTTATTTCCTATCAGATGCTATTAACTAGGGACACGTTGAGTGAAAGGCATTTAGATGGGCGAGTGCTTGGACACTGGAGAAAATATTTGTAAACTCAGGGGCTTCCACAGGAAAGCAATAGATTTCAACAGTTATTAAGCAGCTCTTATATGCCAGACACTGTTATAGGAGCTAAGAATAAAGTGAATGATTTATTTTCATTCATTTGATAAATATTTATTGAACACCTGCTATGATCCAGTTATTCTTCCAGGTTTCAGACAAGGATTTCAGCCCTGGTGGACCTTTCATTCTCACAGGGGCAGGAGAGATAAACAAATGATATTTATCATGGTTAATTACATAATATGTTAGAAGATGAAAGAAGCAATTTAAAAAAAAACAGAAAAGGAAATCAAAGTAAGGGGTCAGGAATGCCAGAGATAGTGTATGTAGGGGACTTTGCAGTTTAATGTATTTCTCATTGAGGAAGTGAGGGGCAGGGGAGAGCCTGGAAGGAGGTGAGGTAGTTCATTTTAGTGATGAGCAAAGCACCTCTTTTACCATCTAGTGGAAGTGACAGGCAATAAGTAAATAAATCATTTAATTTCAAATAGTGATAAATGCCTTGTAGAAAATAGGATAGCATGAGAAACTCAAGGTCCTGGCCCTGGATATCTGGGCTCTTCCATGAGGCCGCTGACAGTCATGGCCATCTGGCTGATCAGTGTCTCTATTGCCAACACACACCTGCTAGGAGGTGGTCACAACCTACGTGTCTACTATGTGTCATAGCAGGTATCATATTCCAGCCGATTAGTCGACAGAAGAAGAAACATTTATAATCTATTAGTCATACTTCGGGTGGCGTAAATGGGTGATGATAGATTGTCTGACTCACATGCAGACTCTAGCCTCTCTGCACGGGACAGGAGAAACTATGTGATGCTTGCCACTGCCCAGAATGGGATGTTGTCATCGAGTGGGAAAAATCCTATTAGCACATTTGCTTATCATGCAAACACAATTTCTCATGGGTCTAAATTTATCTTTAAAGGAGGACTATTAAAAGGAGCTGGTTCTTTCAGTTTTTTAACATAAATTTTAACACCATTGCTAATAGATGAGATATGTTTATTTCTTATGTTCAGGAAGGAGTAATCTGGGTTGTAAAATGTTTGTCTCTTTCAGTTCATTTGAAGGCAGGAGGAGCAGGAGTTTATACCCCCTTAAAAGGATGTAGAGAGTCGGGGTATGCAGAGCAGAGCCACAAAAATGATTAAAGGGCCCAGGGAGGAAGGGAAATCAAAATTATTAGGCCTGCAGAAAGATGTGTGTGTGGCCAGGGTGAGGGGAGGAGGGGAAAGAGAGCTGACTTAATAAGTGTTCTCCCTCACTAGGGGTAGAACAAGAGGAAACAGGCTTAAATGAAAACAGGATGATTTAAGATAAGAAAGTTAAGTTTCTTCCCTGGGCTCTACAGGCTGGAGTCTCTTCTGTAAGATCTCCAGGGAAGATACACATCAGTCTGGTCTGGTTTGTCTTAACTTTGGTAACCATTTTACTCCAGGTGTAAGGCTCTGTCCATTCCATTCAGTGCTTCCAGCTGGTAAACAGAATACAGACCAAGTCCGAAAGCTGCTCTAGGCTGAAGAGATCTGATCTTAGTGTCGGGTATAGAACTTCCAGTTAAAATGTTCATTTGTCCTCTGTGCCACATATTTTGGGCCCTGGGCTAATTTAAGTGGAATATTTTCAGTGAAGTCCTACCTAGAGACAGGAAAATGATCTAGGGGACAACTTCCGCTTTCTGTACATTCTGTGGGAAAAACTATGGAAGCTCAGATTAAACTAGTATTTTTTATTTAAATAACGTTTCTTGATACTTTTGCATATCATCAATATTCTCCACTTAGAAAAAGCCAGTATGTATGAAATAAGCCCATTTATATGAAATGGTAAATCATAGATATACACACACACCTATGTAGTGAGTCATAGAAAGATACATGAAAGGTAGCCAAGAAGATGTTAATGGTGCTTACATCAGGAAGGTGGAATTCATGTGAACTTTACATTTTTTATAGTACTGTGTAGTGTTTGGATTTTTCACAATGAGAATGTATCATCTATATAGTCAGAAGAAAAACAAGAAAGTTATAATAAAGCTATTGAGGAAAAATACTACCAGCAGCATTCTGAGGTTATCATGATGTCGCAAAGAGGAAAAATAATTTGCTCAGGATTCAAATCCAAATCTCACCTGAAGGCATGTGACTGGCTTATTAGGTAATCTGGGGGATACAATAGAGCCACCAGGGAAGTAACAATCTGATTGGAGAAAAAAGTCACATAGGCCAGAGATGGGAAATAATAGATAAAGCCATTGGCAGAGACAGGGAATGCCTTAGACGTTCTGTGAAGAGGTCAAGGAGGGCTTCCTGGATGATAGAGGGGGAGAGCAAAGCTTGGATAGCTTGGGGAGAAGGGGAAGAATGTTCCTGGTGGGAAGACACAGCAGAAACAAAGCCCCAGCGGCAGGCGTATACAAGGCAAGTGTGGCAGAATAATTTGCTAAGATAGTAATTGTGTCTTGTGATCTGTTTTCTACAGAGGTTTAGCTGCAGGGCTGAAAGCAGAAGTTGCTTGCAGACAACAGACTTTGCTAGCTTTTGTTTTCAGAAGCCTCAGCTTTTTGGGGGAGTTATAGGAAGGAGAGAGGGAGTGACGAGTGTCTCTGTGGGGATGCAGAATAGTGAGAACAGAAGAGTAGCCATTTTCCCTGAGACTACATGTGGGCTGCAGGTTAGGTTTTCAAGGGCAGCTGCACCTGCTCCTACACCTTCACAGAGCCCCAGGCAGGTTGACCATGGTAAGGAAGAACTCCATGGTACTTCCAGTGTCCAGTCTTGGCAAATACCCCATGCTAAATGTGAGATTCTCAGCATACATGCAAAAAAAGAAGAAGAAGAAGAATTTTAGAGTGCTAAGAAAACACGTAAATATACATATATAGCCACTTGTGAGAATATGTCATCTTGACAGAGTCAATTACCTTCTAAGACCTCAGTTTCTCCAGTTACCAAAAAATGGATATATCAGTCCCTCCCAGTTCTAAACTTCACTGAATCTACGAAATTGGAGCATCTGTCTCTGGAATCACTTCATTTCCACCGGAAATGCAGGGAGGATGGAGTGCAAACTTCATTTTCAAAGAGCAACCACCAGAATCTGCACACATGCATAATGCTTTTCAGCAGGAAAGAGGTGTACCCTGCATGGTAATCGAAACTGCCTTTTGAATCTTCCAAGCCAGCAGGATCTGATACCTGATCAGATGTGCATTGTTTTCTCCTTCCTGTAAAATCAGCTAAACCAGGAAGAGTCAAGTGCAAATTTCCATCATGACTAGAGAAACCTTCCCTCTACTCATCCACCCACTCTCTCTCTTCACCTGTGCCCTTGATTTGTATAGATTCTTGCTTTCAACCAAAGGGGCTCAGCTCCAGAGAGAGACAAATCATGCACAAAGAGAAAAGAAAATCGCTTCCTAGACCTGAATGTTTAGTGATGAACTAAACCTTCCGAGAGGGGGAAAAAATATGATTCTGTTGCGAAGGGAAAATAAATGTCCTCCAAATCAGTGTGAAAGTGGAGACCCAGGGAAGTGAGGTGCGCATCTGTCCTTAATGCAACTTCAGAAGGATGGAGGCAGAGGCAATAAATGATATATCAGACATGGCGCTCTGCTTAGAAATTGCAATTCTAAATGTCATATGCGGTACGCCTCTCTCGCTCCCCCCATAATTCAAGACAATTCACAAGAGATAACTTCTTTTCTCTGCCATAATAATATTCTCTCGCTTGTATCCCAAATAAACAACATTGGTTACTGCTTTAAGCAGCACCTTCTCCATCCTCCCACATCACTTAAATCAACAACCCCTGTCTCTGTGTGATCCGAATCTCAAGTCCCCAGCCTCGTATTTGGCTACAGATATGCTCCCCATTCTGAGTCCCTGTTCCTTATCAGCAGAGTTATTAAGGAGCAGGTCAGCCTTGCCCCACTTGTACTGTAGTTTTTCACCATTCTAGATAAAATGGGAATATTTTATATCTTCCTTTTTTTTCTTCTTAATCTTTATCGTGATCTACAGTTTTCCCCCAAGCCGGTGGTTTTTTTCTGAGTGTGGACTTTTTTTCTTTTTATTAATCTTCACAGACTCCAATCCAGCCATCTCCTTACTGAAATGAGAAACCTGGTATTCACATCACTCAACACGGCTGGTTTTGGAGCTTGGCGAAGATTAAAAACACAGGAAGACTTGCAAGCAACCTAGAGGGAATAGAGAGGTTGCTGTTAATGTGTTTCTTCATTGAACAGGGCTCATGCGGGTATTTGGAAAGAAAGAGAAAGTGACTGTTCAAAGACACTGGGGAAAGTGCTATCTGGGACATTTTATCCTGAGATTTATAGTAAATTAAGAATGGCCCGAAGTAAAATGTGACATCACTGTAGCTGATCTCACTAACATCGCATTAATGCCGGCTGCTTGACTAATAGTAGCAAGGAGAAGAAATTGTCCCTGGAGAGTGGGGCTGGTCTCAGGGAAGAATAAAATGTTCTGGGCAGAAAAGTAGAAATGACTGCACTTTATGAGATCCAGAGCTGCTTGGTGTTGGCAGAATATTCAGTCCTTTGCATTCCTCTGGGCCTTCAGAATTCCTCTTCTTTTCCCTGTACACGTTAGCTACAGTTAGATGTCCCCAGAAGTAGGTAATGAGGTCACCCTCTGAAGGTGAAGTATCCACAGATCAGCAAAGAATCAGTGAATTGAGCCATCTTCAGACATGGTCAGCCCGTGAGATGTTCTGTACTTGTGTGTGTGGAAGTGGACACAGGACAGTTGTACATTCAAACAGTGTGCTTAGGATTTGTCTTTAGGACCAGAATCACAGAAATTGAAGAAAGGGTTGGTTTAATAGAATTAAAGTGGTAGCTACTATAACAATAATCATACAAGTACTGTGCTGAGTGTTTATGTACGTTCTTGCTAAGCCTCACCACAGTCTATGAAATGGGCTATTGGCACTACTTTATGGATCAGCAAACTGAGGTTCAGAGAGCTTGAGTGATGTTACCAAAGTCACACAGCTCGTCAGTGGTGGAGCAGCTTTATTTTACTTTAAAACCTTTGCTTTATCAAAGGAAGTGATCTCTGTGGATCTGGGGCAAAGGGGAGTAAGACTTCAGCTCTGTACATTGGAAGGAGACATCATATTTGGTACCTCGCATTGTCATGACCAAGAGCATACAGGTCTGGACAGGAATCCAGTTGCCCTGCGTAGACTCATGTGGCAACCTCTCTGAGCCTCTGTTTCCAGTAAAACAGAAGTATCTAAATGTCATGTACTTGACATGAATGTCAAGTATTCAGATCACTTAGGAGGTGGAGTCTGCTGGGGAGAGAGTCTATTTAGCTTTGACACACCTGGATAAATACCCCACTGGACCTTCCAATTTCTATGATCTCAGGCTCACCAAGTCATCTTCCAATGGCCAATTTGGTTTCCTGTGTACTTGATATGGCGTGGTTACTAGAAATGCAAATCTGAATCTATAAGTGAATGTGTTTGTGTCTGGTTTCTGTATCAGTGTCTCCTGAGTTCAGGAAGTTTGTCCAGCCTGACACAATTCCTTTAAAGACACCGTAGACCCACCCATACTCAGCATACTCATGACCAGATTATGGAACATATAGGGGAGACCCTTCATGTGATCAGCTGTCTGGCCTGCTCCTTTCCCCTCACACTAGCCTGGCTTTGCTACACAGTCTTCCTTTGAACAATTGAAATCAAAATATTAGCAACACAGTAACTACAATGATGATTGCTGTCATTATCTGAGGGCTTTACATGTGTCATTTGCTGCACTTGGACACATCATGGACTCTGTTTCCTTTAATCTTTACAGGTCCCCTCAGAGATACCTTCTGTTTTACTGGAAACAGGCTCAGGGCAGCTGAGCAGGGCAGCTGGATTCCTGTCCAGACCTGTATGCTCTCGGCCATTGTGATGTGATGCTAGTTTTGTCTTAACTTCACCTCTCCAATCTGGGCCAGTCTTTTGCCTTTGGTGTAAAACTGTGTCTCCGAGAATAGACAACTTTGTATCAGGCTGCCACAAGGAAGCACTCCATCCAACTTGTCTGGTTCTCTGAGACTTTCCTATAGGGGAGTATCTCCAAGAGTCTGTTGGGCTCTGGATGTATGGACATGTTTGTGTTCCCGGGCTTGAGAAGTAGAAGACCAGAACCCAAGCTTTGGTGTTCCCACCCAAGGGGATTTGGTGTGAGAGATGTGGAGGGTGGGGGCAGGAGGGCATGGAAGGGAAGACCCTCTCGAAACGGCCAGCTCAAATGCCTTTCTGATTTCTCTGTCACTTCACTATCTTCTCTTTCATATTTCCATAGATTCAAAGCCTCAGGCGCCAGCTGCCGCTGGGTCATTGAAGGAGGCCTTCATAGGCTTCCCTTGAGGAGTCATGCATGATGAGTTATGATTTCTCCAATACCAAATTTATGATGATGATGATCATGATCATTAATAGCAACCCCTTAGACTTAGAAAGCATCTTTCTCCTAACAGTCTCTCTCCTAAAGATTGTCTCATTTATCCTCACAGATCCCGAGCGAAGAAGAGGAGGCAATATTATCATTTTTATATTATGAATGGCTTTGATCAAGAAGTTTTCATTGCAGTACCTATTTTTATGTGGGACTGTGTTAGGTACTACATAAAGAGATTCCACTAATTCATCAAGTGACTTTTATGTGCCAAAATAACTTTGTGATGTTAATATTATATTATCCCATTTTACAGATGAAGAAATGAAGTCTCAGAGAGGTTAAGTGACTTACTTATCAGCAAATATGGTTAAATGAATAAAATGCAGTCCCTGTTCTCACCAAGGAGACAGTACTATAAATAATACATAGTCGTTGTTGAGCATTTACTATGTGCCAGGTGCTATGCTGAGAAAAATACAGGAGTTATCTTTGTTCATCTTTTTAACAACCCTACAAGTTTGTTACACTTTAGTGATCTATGATTATCTCCATTTAGCAAGCGAGGCATAGAGAGGCTGAGTACCTTGCCCAAAGCCACACAGCTGGTAAGTGGTTGACCTTGAGAGGGAAGAGCAGAGTGGAGCCAGGTTGTCTGCGTTGGATTCTAGCTCCAATATTTTCTTTGTGATCCTGGGCAACTTGCTCAACTTTTCTACGCCTCAGTTTCCTCACTTGTAAAATGGGAATAATACAAGTATCTACTTCATAGAGTTGTTATGAGGATCCTGTGCATTTTTATATGTGTATCTATACAAAATGTTTATTTTTTGTATATGTATAATATTATATATATATCTTAGAATTCTGCCTTGCATATGTCAGCTACGAGTAGCTGGGATTCAAATACAGGCACTCTGACCATAGAACTATTATGCTACTCTAATCCAAAAATAATTCTTCCAGGGGCAAAGGCAGTAACCTTTGAGCTGAGTTTCCAAAGAACACATAGTCAAAGGCTTGGCGCTTGGCAGTCTAGTTCTAGTTCAGTCGATGGAGAGCCTCGTGTAATGCTCCAGATGTCAGGAGGTAGAGTAGTGTTCTTTAACCCTTTGTAATTCCCCCAGGAATTGGGGCTTTGGGGCCTAAGCATGTTTGTATTTCCTCTGTCCGGAGGTCATTTAATTTATTTCCTTAGAAAGATACATGAAAATTCTGTCAGTCATCTACCCTCTAGTTATTGAAAGATTTTTTCCTTGAGATTCCAAAATTGTAGTTGACCATGTGTTGACAAACTGATTTTTCCTTGAAGGTTCAGCATTATAAACATGGGCCAGTCTCTTCATTACAAACAAAAAAGTCCCAGCAAATGCTGCATTACCTTCAGAGAATATAGCAGAGCTATTTACATATGGAAAGCTTAAACTTTGCCTCCAACTAAAGTTTTCAACTAAATCCTTAAGAATTCCTTTTAAAAGACATTTATCAAATATTTTATCTTTCTTCTGAATCCTTGAAACCTCTTTGAATAAAAAACTCCTGTTGTTTTCCAAAACAATTCAACAGAAGTTTACTAGTGTCAAGTGTATAGTGAACTCTACCTACTTGAAGCGGAAATATAATCTATGTTGATTATTTAGGGTAGGCAAATTTAGAAGCACTTATCAAATTAGTACCAATACCAAAAATAAGAATAAATAAGAATGATGTCCAATCAATATTTCTTTTTTTATTATTTTTTGGGATTTTCTTTTTATTCAAACAGGAAGTCACGAAAATTATAATCATCCTCATCAGTTCACTCAGTCCCATGTAATTAATTTTTTTTTTCATCTTTATCTTTTGTTAGCACTTTTATGAATTCATCAGTTTTCCATTAGAGTTCTGAAAATGCTTATTCATTCAGTTCAGCAGTATAGTCAGTTACCAGAAACCTGTACTTGTCAGAGTCTTTTCCATGAATTCCTTGAAGATGAAACCCTTTTATAGGAACATTTTTGAAAAAGTATCAGAGTACACCCAGAACTGTCTGTAAATGACAAAAGACTTAAAAATGACCATGGTTAAAGACCTGATGAAAGTTTATAATAATGCAATTGACAAGGAAATTTAATTATTTCGGAGATATACATTTTAAAGTAGTAACTAGAATTATGACTTATAACATTATAACAGAACATATAAGATTTTTAGAAACTTCACGTAATGTCTGAAACATTTATATTAACATATTTCCACACAAATAACCCAAAGAAAGTTTAGTATTAGTTGTTTTTTTGTTTGTTTGTTTGTTTTTTTCTACTGCAGGTTCTTATTAGTCATCAATTTTATACACATCAGTATATACATGGCAATCCCAATTGCCCAATTCAGCACACCACCATCCCCACCCCACCGCGGTTTTCCCCCCTTGGTGTCCATACGTTTGTTCTCTACATCTGTGTCTCAACTTCTGCCCTGCAAACCGGTTCATCTGTAACATTGTTCTAGGTTCCACATACATGCGTTAATATACGATATTTGTTTTTCTCATTCTGACTTACTTCACTCTGTATGACAGTCTCTAGATCCATCCACGTCTCAACAAATGACTCAATTTCGTTCCTTTTTATGGCTGAGGAATATTCCATTATATATATGTACCACATCTTCTTTATCCATTCATCTGTCGATGGGCATTTAAGTTGCTTCCATGACCTGGCTATTGTAAATAGTGCTGCAGTGAAAATTGGGGTGCATGTGTCTTTTTGAATTATGGTTTTCTCTGGGTATATGCCCAGTAGTGGGATTGCTGGATCATATGGTAATTCTATTTTTAGTTTTTTAAGGAACCTCCATACTGTTCTCCATAGTGGCTGTGTCAATTTACATTCCCACCAACAGTGCAAGAGGGTTCCCTTTTCTCCACACCCTCTCCAGCATTTGTTGTTTGTAGATTTTCTGATGATGCCCATTCTAACTGGTGTGAGGTGATACCTCATTGTAGTGTTGATTTGCATTTCTCTAATAATTAGTGATGTTGAGCAGCTTTTCATGTGCTTCTTGGCCATCTGTATGTCTTCTTTGGAGAAATGTCTATTTAGGTCTTCTGCGCATTTTTGGATTGCTTTGTTTGTTTCTTCAATATTGAGCTGCATGAACTGTTTATATGTTTTGGAGATTAATCCTTTGTCCGTTGATTCATTTGCGAATATTGTCTCCCATTCTGAGGGTTGTCTTTTCGTCTTGTTTATGGTTTCCTTTGCTGTGCAAAAGCTTTGAAGTTTCATTAGGTCACATTTGTTTATTTTTGTTTTTATTTCCATTACTCTAGGAGGTGGATCAAAAAAGATCTTGCTGTGATTTCTGTCAAAGAGTGTTCTTCCTATGTTTTCCTCTAAGAGTTTTATAGTGTCCGGTCTTACATTTAGGTCTCGAATCCATTTTGAGTTTATTTTTGTGTATGGTGTTAAGGAGTTTTCTAATTTCATTCTTTTACATGTAGCTGTCCAGTTTTCCCAGCACCACTTATTGAAGAGACTGTCTTTTCTCCATTGTATATCTTTGCCTCCTTTGTCATAGATTAGTTGACCATAGGTGCGTGGGTTTATCTCTGGGCTTTCTATCTTGTTCCATTGATCTATGTTTCTGTTTTAGTGCCAGTACCATATTGTTTTGATTACTGTAGCTTAGTAGTATAGTCTGAAGTCAGGGAGTCTGAGTCCTCCAGCTCCGTTTTTTTCCTTCAAGACTGCTTTGGCTATTCGGGGTATTTTGTGTCTCCATACAAATTTTAAGATGATTTGTCCTAGTTCCTTAAAATATGCCATTGGTAATTTGTTAGGGATTGCATTGAATCTGTAGATTGCTAGGGTGGTATAGTCATTTTCACAATATTGATTCTTCCAATCCAAGAACATGGTATATCTCTGCATCTGTTGGTATCATCTTTAATTTCTTTCATCAGCATCTTAGAGTTTTCTGCATACAGGCCTTTTGTCTCCCTAGGTAGGCTTATTCCTAAGTATTTTATTCTTTTTGTTTCAATGGTAAATGGGAGTGTTTCCTTAATTTCTTCTTCAGATTTTACGTCATTAGTGTATAGGAATGCAAGAAATTTCTGTGCATTAATTTTGTATCCTGCAACTTTACCAGATTCATTGATGAGCTCTAGTAGTTTACTGGTGGCATTTTTAGGATTCTCTATGTATAGTATCATGTCATCTGCAAACAGTGACAGTTTTACTTCTTCTTTTCCAATTTGTATTCCTTTTATTTCTTTTTCTTCTCTGATTGCCGTGGCTAGGACTTCCAAAACTATGTTGAATAATAGTGGTGGGAGTGGACATCCTTGTCTCATTCCTGGTCTTAGAGGAAATGCTTTCAGTTTTTCACCATTGAGAATGATGTTTGCTGTGGGTTTGTCGTATATGGCCTTTATTATGTTGAGGTAGGTTCCCTCTATGCCCACTTTCTGGAGAGTTTTTATCATAAATGGGTGTTGAATTTTGTCAAAAGATTTTTCTGCATCTACTGAGATGATCATGTGGTTTTTCTTCTTCAATTTGTTAATATGGTGTATCACATTGATTGATTTGCATATATTGAAGAATCCTTGCATCCCTGGGATAAATCCCACTTGATCGTGGTGTATGATCCTTTTAATGTGTTGTTGGATTCTGTTTGCTAGTATTTTGTTGAAGATTTTTGCATCTATATTCATCAGTGATATTGGTCTGTAATTTTCTTTTTTTGTACTACCTTTCTCTGGTTTTGGTATCAGGGTGATGGTGGCCTCATAGAATGAGTTTGGGAGTGTTCCTTCCTCTGCAAATTTTTGGAAGAGTTTGAGAAACATGGGTGTTAGCTCTTCTCTAAATGTTTGATAGAATTCACCTGTGAAGCCATCTGGTCCTGGACTTTTGTTTGTTGGAAGATTTTTAATCACAGTTTCAATTTCATTACTTGTGATTGGTCTGTTCATATTTTCTATTTCTTCCTGGTTCAGTCTTGGAAGGTTATACCTTTCTTAGAATTTGTCCATTTCTTCCAGGTTGTCCATTTTATTGGCATAGAGTTGCTTGTAGTAGTCTCTTAGGATGCTTTGTATTTCTGCAGTGTCTGTTGTAACTTCTCCTTTTTCATTTCTAATTTTATTGATTTGAGTCCTCTCCCTCTTTTTATTGATGAGTCTGGCTAAAAGTTTATCAATTTTGTTTATCTTCTCAAAGAACCAGCTTTTAGTTTTATTGATCTTTACTATTGTTTTCTTTGTTTCTATTTCATTTATTTCTGCTCTGGTCTTTATGATTTCTTTCCTTCTGCTAACTTTGGGTTTTGTTTGTTTTTCTTTCTCTAGTTCCTTTTGGTGTAAGATTAGATTGTTTACTTGAGATTTTTCTTGTTTCTTGAGGTAGGATTGTATTGCTATAAACTTCCTTCTTAGAACTGCTTTTGCTGCATCCCAGAGGATTTTGATCATTGTGTTTTGCTTGTCATTTGTCTCTAGGTATTTTTTGATTTCCTCTTTGATTTCTTCAGTGATCTCTTGGTTATTTAGTACCGTATTGTTTAGCCTCCGTGTGTTTGTGTTTTTTACGTTTTTTTCCCTGTAATTCATTTCTAATCTCATAGCATTGTGGTCAGAAAAGATGCTTGATATGATTTCAATTTTCTTAAATTTACTGAGGCTTGATTTGTGACCCAAGATGTGATCTATCCTGGAGAATGTTCCATGTGCACTTGAGAAGAAAGTGTAATCCACTGTTTTTGGATGGAATGCCCTATAAATATCAATGAAATCTATCTGGTCTATTGTGTCATTTAAAGCTTGTGTTTCCTTATTAATTTTCTGTCTGGATGATCTGTCCATTGGTGTAAGTGAGGTGTTAAAGTCCCCCACTATTATTGTGTTACTATCGATTTCCTTTTTTATAGCTGTTAGCAGTTGCCTTATGTATTGAGGTGCTCCTATGTTGGGTGCATATATATTTATAATTGTTATATCTTCTTCTTGGATTGATCCCTTGATCATTATGTAGTGTCCTTCCTTGTCTCTTGTAACATTCTTTATTTTAAAGTCTATCTGATATGAGTATAGCTACTCCAGCTTTCTTCTGATTTCCATTTGCATGGAATATCTTTTTCCATTCCCTCACTTTCAGTCTGCTTGTGTCCCTAGGTGTGAAGTGGGTCTCTTGTAGACAGCATATATATGGGTCTTGTTTTTGTATCCATTCAGCAAGCCTGTGTCTTTTGGTTGGAGCATTTAATCCATTCATGTTTAAGGTAATTATAGATGTGTATGTTCCTATGACCAGTTTCTTAATTGTTTTGGGTTTGTTTTTGTAAGTCCTTTTCTTCTCTTGTGTTTCCCACTTAGAGGAGTTCCTTTAGCATTTGTTGTAAAGCTGGTTTGGTCGTGCTGAATTCTCTTAGCTTTTGCTTGTCTGTAAAGCTTTTGATTTCTCCATCGAGTCTGAATGAGATCCTTGCCAGGTAGAGTAATCTTGGTTGTAGGTTTTTCCCTTTCATCACTTTAAGTATATCATGCTACTCCCTTCTGGCTTGTAGAGCTTCTGCTGAAAAATCAGCTGTTAACCTTATGGAAGTTCCCTTGTATGTTATTTGTCATTTTTCCCTTGCTGCTTTCAATAATTTTTCTTTGTCTTTAATTTTTGCCAATTTGATTACTATGTGTCTCGGCATGTTTCTCCTTGGGTTTATCCTGTATGGGACTCGCTGAGCTTCCTGGACTTGGGTGGCTATTTCCTTTCCCATGTTTGGGAAGTTTTCGACTATAATCTTTTCAAATATTTTCTCTGGTCGTTTCTCTCTTCTCCTTCTGGGACCCCTATAATGCGAATGTTGTTGCGTTTAATGTTGTCCCAGTGGTCTCTTAGGCTGTCTTCATTTCTTTTCATTCTTTTTTCTTTATTCTGTTCCGCAGCAGTGACTTCCACCATTCTGTCTTCCAGGTCACTTATCTGTTCTTCTGCCTCAGTTATTCTGCTATTGATTCCTTCTAGTAGTTTTCATTTCAGTTATTTTATTGTTCATCTCTGTTTGTTTGTTCTTTAATTCTTCTAGGTCTTTGTTAAACATTTCTTGCATCTTCTCGATCTTTGCCTCCATTCTTTTTCTGAGGTCCTGGATCATCTTCACTATCATTATTCTGAATTGTTTTTCTGGAAGGTTGCCTATCTCCACTTTATTTAGTTGTTTTTCTGGGGTTTTATCTTGTTCCTTCATCTGGTACATAGCCCTCTGCCTTTTCATCTTGTCTGTCTTTGTGTGAATGTAGTTTTTGTTCCACAGGCTGCAGGATTGTAGTTCTTGCTTCTGCTATCTACCCTCTGGTGGATGAGGCTATCTAAAAGGCTTGATGGGAGGGACTGGTGTTGGGTAGAGCTGACTGTTCCTCTGGTGGGAAGAGCTCAGTAAAACTTTAATCCACTTGTCTACTGATGGGTGGGGCTGGTTTCCCTCCCTGTTGGTTGTTTTGCCTGAGGTAACCCAACACTGGAGCCTATGTGGGCTCTTTGGTGGGGCTAATGACAGACTCTGGGAGGACTCACGCCAAGGAGTACTTCCCAGAACTTCTGCTGCCAGTGTCCTTGTCCGCATGGTGAGCCACAGCCCCCACCCCTGCCTCTGTAGGAGACCCTCCAACACTAGCAGGTAGTTCTGCTTCATCTCTCCTGGCATCACTGCTCCTTCCCCTGGGTCCCGATGCACACACTACTTTGTGTGTGCGCTCCAAGAGTGGAGTCTCAGTTTCCCCCAGTCCTGTCGAAATCCTACAGTCAATTCCCACTAGGCTTCAAAGTCTGATTCTCTAGGAATTCCTCCTCCCGTTGCCAGACCCCCAGGTTGGGAAGCCTGACGTGGGGCTCAGAACCTTCACTCCAGTGGGTGGACTTCTGTGGTATAAGTGTTCTCCAGTCTGTGAGTCACCCACCCACCAGTTATGGGATTTGATTTTACTGTGATTGCACCCCTCCTACTGTTTCATTGTGGCTTCTCCTTTGTGTTTGGATGTGGGGTATCTTTTTTGGTGAGTGCCAGTGTCTTCCTGTCGATGATTGTCCAGCAGCTAGTTGTGATTCTGGTGTCCTCGCTAGAGGGAATGAGAGCACGTCCTTCTACTCCACCATCTTCATTCCTCCCAATCAATATTTCTGTTGGAAAAAACCTTACGTGGTACAGCTGGGCTATTTAAGTCCCATTTAGGCAAAAGATACAATAAAATGTATTTCCATTGAAGAATAGATATTTCTTAATAATAATAGTTACCATTTTTTAAGCATAACCCAGCAAGCAAGCATAGTTATCCCCACTTTATAGATGGGGGAATTTGAAGTTTTGAGGGGTTCAGTATAATTTTCCTAAGGTAGTAGGGCTAGGATTTGAACCTGGATCTATTTGAACCCCAATTCTACACTCTTAATTATTGTATTATCCATGTTACACTAAGTGGTAGAGACTGGACTTGAACCCAGCTTCCCTGATTTAACAGCCTACATCATTGTACCAGACCTCATTGCTTTTCTGAAAGTGTATCTCTTCTGGCTCTCTGATTCTTTGGAGACAGTCAATTGCTATATTTCTTTTATATGGAAGGCAAGCATCCGAGAGATGTAATTTGAAGTCAAGACTTTCATGCTTGATTTAGATCAAGTTTCTCTAATCCACACCATTATGGCGTAGATCTCTGTAAACTAAACAAAAATAATTCTAAGTTTCTACTCTTGATCCACTAGCTTAAGCAATAGGTGATTCATTCATATTCCAATATAGCTGAAGAAGAGGGACATTCCATTGGCTTTTTAAGTATTTGGTAATAAAACTTTCATATGCAACCCCCGACTGCTATGTAGAAATAAAAATCCTCTTTTGATATATTTCTGTATTTTGAAAGGTACAAGAGACGCAGCATGATATGTTCAAAAGAGTGCTGGAGCTCTACCCTCTGCCCCTGCATGGCTCAAGGGGATTTTGACAACAGCCTGCTGTTGACAGAGTAGGAGTCCAAAAACAAGGGTTTCACTGGCCCTGGGTCTGCCACCCGCTCGATAAGTCTCTCAGTTTCTCAGAGCCTCATCCCTTCTCTGGTAAAATGAGATTGGTTCTCTCTTCCCTGTCTGCCTCTCAGAAAGATAATGAGGACCAAATGAGAGAGCGCACACACTTGTTTAGAAAACTACAAAAAGCAACATAAACTTAAAATGTAATTATGCTTATTCCAGGTGGAGGATGCACCTAACCTGAGAAGGTGTGCCAGCCCTTCACTCTCGCACCTTCCTCTCTCACACTTTGTACAGTCGTCTCCCTTTGTCTCCCTCCCTTGTATCCTCTGCCTCCTTTTCTCCCTCCTGCTGGAGTTTATGACTTAGGCTAATGAGACAAATATGGCTTCCCACATCAAGGGTGGGGAATTAAGGTCTGGTTATAGCCCAATTTAATTTTCATGATCTCTTGAACAAGTGAAGGAATGCTTGGGAAACAGGCTGCGCTTGGCCTGATGCCGACCCAGCCCGAGTCGGGGCAGCCGTTACCCACACGAGCTCATCGCACTCCTGGTAGACGTTTCAATTACAAGTCATTACCCTTCCTTCCAGGCCTTCCTCAGCAGTGTGGCACCAGCCCTGGGGTGTGGTCCAAGTTCTGTCACTTAGCATGCAACCTGGAATGCGTCATTTAACTTCTATAAGCCTTAATTTCCTTACTTATAAAATGGGGATATTAATGATATCTGCCCTCCCTTTCACACAGGACTATTTTAAGAATGGCATTAAAGCAGAGAAGTGAAAGTGATTCAAACTGGCAAGTTCTATATGTATTTATATTTTTTATGTAGCATGCCTGGCCATTCACATTTTTTATGAATTAACCCAAGTAAATATTTTCACGGATAATTTTGGATAGCATACTTGTTTTTTCAAGGTTGCCTGTGATTCTCTGAGATATGGAGAAGGCACTCTTACAAGACTCTTAATAGGAGTTTAATAGATATACAATATTATATATCCCATATAGGGTGTGTTAGGTCTGCAGACTTCTTATAGAAGTTAGAATTCCATACAAACACACTATTTCCCTACTCTGCAACCAGGGACTCTGTCCATTTTTCTGATAACTGTGAGAGCCTTGGGGATATACCCTTATTCCTATCTTTGGCCTCCCAACTTTACTGGGATTTCCCTGGGCTAACATCAAAGATCACTGATCACAGATCACCAAAATAAATATGATAATAAGGAAAAGTTTGAAATATTGCAAGAATTTCCAAAACAGGTCACAGAGAGACATGAAGTGAGCAAATGCTATTGGAAAAATGGCACAGATAGACTTGCTTTGACTCAGGGTTGCCACAAACCTTCAATTTGTAAAAAATTCAATATTTGTGAAGTGCAATTAAATGAGGCATGCCAGTATTCACTGAGTGCTGCAAGTGGCTAGATTGCCTCTCCAGCACCCATCTCATCTCTTGTCTGTGTGGACACAGGCTTTGTCTCCCAAGTTGCTTGGCCAATGTACCCTTCACTTCTTGAATTCATAAGCTAGTTCCTTTGCAACTTGTTTTTCTCTGCCAAGGGAAGGTAGCTGAATTAATTTCACTGATCATTGCCGTTTTGTTTCTCCTCTTTTCTGTCTTGTACCATCTAAGGTTGACGAGTCATTTACTGTCCTAATTGGATCCTCCAAGGGCCTCTTTGTTAACACAATTCTCAGTACTACCCCTCTATAGTTCAAACAACTTTTTTTTTTTTTAAGAGCAATTTTAGCTTCACAGCAAAATTGAGAGGAAAGAGATTTCCTCCATACCCCCTGCCCCTGCACACGTGTAGCCTCCTCCACTAGAGTGGTACATTTGTTATAATTGATGAACCTACCTTGACACATTGTAATCATCCAAAATCTATAGTTTACTTCAAATTTAACTACTGGTGTTATATATTCTATGGGTTTGGACAAATGTATAATGACATGTATGTATAGTATCATACAGAGTATTTTCACTGCCCTAAAAATCCTTTGTGTTCTACTTATTCATTCCTCCCTCCACTCCCAACCCCTGGAAACCACTGATATTTTTACTGTCCCCATAGTTTTGCCTTTCCCAGAATATCAAATAGTTGGAGTCATACAGTATATAGCCTTTTCAGGCTTCTTTCACTAAGTAATGTGCATTTAAGGTTCCTTTGCATCTTTTCATGGCTGGACAGCTCAATTCTTTTTAGTCCTGAATAGTATTCCATTGTATTTGTCCATTCAGCTACTGAAGGACATCTTGGTTGCTTCCAAGTTTTGGCAATATGAATAAACTTGCTATAAACATCCATGTTCAGGTTTTTGTGTAGACCTGGCTTTCAACTCCTTTGGGTAAATAACAAGGAGCATAATTGCTAAATCATATGGTAAGAGTATGTTTTAATTTTGTAAGAAACCATCAAACTGTATTCCAAATTGGCTGTACCATTTTGCATTTCTACCAGCTATGAATGAGACTTCCTGTTGCTCCACATCTTATACAGCATTTGCTGTTGTCAATGTTACAGATTTTGACCATTCTAATAGGTGTATAGTGATATCTCATTGCTTTAATTTGCATTTCCTTGATGACATGCTGTTGAGAATCTTTTCATTTCTTAATTTGGCATCTGTATATCTTCTTTGGTGAGGTATCTGTTAAGGTCTTTGGCCCATTTTTTAACTGGATTGTTTGTTTTCTTATTGTTGAACTTTAAGAGTTTTTTGTATATTTTGGATAACAGTCCTTATCAGATATATCTTTTGCAAACATTTTCTCCTAGTCTGTGAGTTGTCTTTTCATTATCTTGACATTAGTTTTTTGCAGCACAGAAGTTTTTCATTTTAATTAAGCCCAGCTTATCAATTACTTCAATCATTGTGCAGTTGGTGTTGTATCTAAAAAGTCAACACCATACCCAAGGTAATCTAGGTTTTCTTCTATGTTATCTTCTAGGAGTTTTATAGTTTTGCATCTTACATTTTAATCTGTAATCTGTTTTGAGTTAATTTTTTTGAAGGATATAAGGTCTGTGTCTAGATTCTTTTTTTTTTTTTTTGCATGTGGATATCTAGTTGTTTCAGCATCATTTGTTAAAAAGACAGCCTTTGTTCCTTTGTCAAAGATCAGTTGACTGTATTTGTCTATTTCTGGATGTTGTATTCTGTTCCGTTGCTCTATTTGCCTGTTCTTCCACCAATACCACATTGTTTTGATAACTCTAAATTTATAGTAAGTTGTGATATCGAGTGGTGTCAGTATTTCAACTATGGTCGTCTCCTTCAATATTGTGTTGGCTATTCTGTGTCTTTTGCCTTTCCCTAGAAACTTTAGGATCAGTTTGTCAATATCCACAAAATAACTAGCTGGGATTTTGATTGAAATTGCTTTGAATCTATAGTTCAAGTTGGGAAGAACTGATATCTTGACATTATAACTCTTCCTACCTGTGAATATGGAATATCTCTCCACTTATTTAATTCTTCTTTGATTTCTTTTTTTTTAAATTAATTTATTTTATTTTATTATTTATTTTTGGCCACATTGGGTCTTTGTTGCTGTGCAGGGGCTTTCTCTAGTTGCGGTGAGTGGGGGCTACTCTTCATTGTGGTGTGCAGGCTTCTCACTGCAGTGGCTTCTCTTGTTGCAGAGCACAGGCTCTAGGCACTCAGGCTTCAGTAGTTGTGGCACACGGGCTCAGCAGTTGTGGCTCACGGACTCTGCAGTTGTGGCTCATGGACTCTAGAGCACAGGCTCAGTAGTTGTGGCACATGGGCTTAGTTGCTCCACGGCATGTGTTATCTTCCTGGACCAGAGCTTGAATCCATGTCCCCTGCATTGGCAGGCATATTCTTAACCACTGTGCCACCAGGGAAGCCCCTTTTTTGATTTCTTTCATCAGAGTTTTATAGTTTTCCTTATGTGGATTTTGTATGTATTTTGTTAGGTTTATACATTAGTATTTAATTTTTTAGGGGGTGCTAATGTAAATGATATTATATTTTTACTTTTAAGTTCCATTTGTTCATTGCTGGTAGATAAGAAAGCAAATGACTTTTGTGTATTAACCTTGTATGCTGCACTAATTAGTTCCAGAAGAATTTTTTTTAACTTTTCGACAGAGATGATCATGTCATCTGTGAATGTCATAAGTTTTATGTTTTCCTTCCTGATGTGTGTACCTTTTATTTCTTTTTCTTGTCATATTATTTTTTCTTGTCTCATCTTCCAGGATGATATTGAAAAGGAGTGGTGATAGGGGAGTTCCTTGCCTCTTACCTGATCTTAGTGGGAAAGCTTAGAGTTTCTTACCATTAAGTGGGATGTTAGCTGTAGGTTTTTTGTAGATTTTTTTTTAATCAAGTTGAGGAAGTTCTTTATTAGTAGTTTATTGAAAATTTTCTTCAAAATCATGAATGGGTGTTAGATTTTATCAAATACTTTTTCTACATTTATTGATATGATCATGTGATTTTTCTCTTTTAGCTTTGATGCGATGGCTACCCCTTTACATTCTTATTAATAAAATACAATTTTATTAGAAATACTTTATTTAAAAGTTTATTTAAATTGTGTTATTGATAAGTTCTCCTCTCTCTGTCCTCTAAATGTTTTCATGCTCCAGAACCCTGTCCTCATCCCTTTTTTTTTTAATGTATTCACTTCCTAGATGATCTCAAGTAGTCCCAAGGCTTACTTATCATCCATAACTGAGAGAAGGGGGTAGTAGGAACATGGTGACCTGAAAATAACTCCAGTTCCTTCTCCTCCAGTTCCAAGGAAACTTACTTCTGCATCAACTAGGTATCAAGATCTCTCAGTGACTGGGTGTGGATAAGGCCTCGGGCTTTGCTGAGGTTCCTGAGAGAGAACTGGATGAGACTTTTTCTAATTGCTGGGCAATCACCTGGAGAGAGCATCGGACACCAAGGATTAGGAAAGAAGATTGTTGGTTCTGGGGAGAGACTGGTTTTCAGAGATCTTTGGATGTTAGAAGAAATCCAGTGCCAACTCTTGGGAGTATGCTCATTTTCCATCATACAAAAAGGCAGGAGGGAGTTGAAAGAGTGTGCCAAGTCTTTTCTTCTCTTCAGGGTGGAAGAGTTCAGGTAGAACTGAGAGTAGACAGTCTTCCCTCTGTAGCCTCAGTGGGGGCTGGTATCCCACTCTTAAACCACAGACCCACAGGGGTTTTACCTTCTTTCAGATTCCCATAATTAAGGATATAATGGCATTTAGGCTTGATAGGCCCCAACAGCCAGAAAAGAGAAGAGAATCAGATTGAACAATTAGGACACAAAAATGGTGAAATAGTTCTACTGGAGGAGGTGGGTGTCCATCTGAATGAGAGAGAGAGAGCACACACATGAGAGAGGGGACCAAATAAAATATAGCTTTCTTGAAGCTTAATAACTTAATTTTTGAGCTAAAAATTTGAGTTAAAGGAAAGGATGGTTAATGTTGAGACCCAGATTAATGCTCTGGAGAAGTAAATACAAGAGTCTCTTAAACCTTTTTCTTGGTTTGTCTCCCCCTACCCCACCTCAGTCACCGAAAACCAGAAACTGAGACAAGGATTTGGGTGCAGACAGTGTGTTTTGGAGATGATTTCTTGAAGCAGGACTTAGAGGATGGAGAATGAGAAAGGGAACAAGTAAAATCCATTGTAAGGGAGCATTCTTGAAACCACTGCTATGTGCAACAAGGCTCACTTTCACTGGGCCCTCCTGAGAAGCATCCAGAATTCTTCCTGGAATTGAGCCCCTGAAGGATAGGAGACTGGAGCATTTATCTACTGTCTCCCATTCCCCATTGATTGAGGGATGCCCCTGGGAACATTAACTCTACTGTATTTCAAGATGTGGGCAGTGGTTGAAGTAGACAACTGTCAGCACAAGGCAAGTCTGAGCATATGTGGAACTGTACACTGCAGCTGTAATTGATGTCAGAGATTGGTCAAGTGGATGTGAAGCAGGGCACCAGTCATATCTGCTACAAATACTTCAGTGGAAAGATAAAAATAAGGAAATCTTGAAAAAAAAAAGTTACTGGGGCAGGGATTAAAGAGACCCAACATACAAATATATGACGTTGCAGAAGGAAAAGTATAGATGGAGAAGAAACAATAAGTAAAAACAACCCTTGATAACCAACTTTCTCTTTTACGTTTTTAAGATTTCGACTACTTTAGGTACTTCATATAAGTGACATCATACAGGGTTTGTCCTTTTGTGACTGGCTTATTTTGCTTAGCATAATATCCTTGAGGTTGTAACATGTGACAGGATTTCCTTCTTTTCAAAGGCTGCATAATATTTCTTTGTATGTATATACCACATTTTCTTTATAATTCATCTGTTGATGGAAACATGAGTTGCTTCCTACTCTTGGCTATTGTGAATAATGCTGCAATGAACATGGGTGTGCAAGTATCTATCTTGTTTTGAATTTCTTTTGCATATATGTCCAGAAGTGGGATTACTCAATCATATGGTAATTCTATTTTAAATTTTTTGAGGAACCTCCATACTGTTTTTCACAGTGGCTGCACCATTTTACATTCTATACATCCTCGCCAACACTTACTTTGTGTTCTTTTGATTGTGGCCATCCTGATGGGTGTTATGTGATATTTCATTATTTTGACTTGCATTTCCCTAGTGATTAGTGATGTTGAGAAATATAAATTTTTGTTGAATTCATGAATGAATATTGATCCTGCACAAAGCCTGCTAAGAAGGCTACTGCCATTTCTTTTTCCTGCCTCATCTTGGATGAACTCAGCTTGCTGGGAGTTGGTATCAGACCAATCAGAAAGGTAAAAGAGCATCCAGGCTGAGCTCAGTATCTAAGGGCTCTACTCTGGGGTGTGTGGGGCAACAGGCATCTCCAGGCACAATATGCTGAATTATGTGCCAGTATTATTTCTGTGTGCTCTTTTCAGCCTGGAGTAAGAGATCAGACAGTGGTTGCTAGACTAGAGGGAAGAATTCAGCTGCCTCCAGGAAAGGATTTTGACTGGGCAGGGTCATACAGGATATCAAACTCTACCCATTCCTGTTGGAGACCAGGATGGCTTCTAGGCCCAGTGTGTATGTCTAGATTGCAAGCCAGGAAGTCTTTGGTAAGGCAGGGCTTCCTAGGTTAGTGTGATCCTAGGGATGATTGATTTCCAAGCTAGGATGTATTCTTTTTTTTTCCTTTCTGACATTTCTCTCTTCTTCCTTGTGCTCAAAGTAGGATTTATGGAAAATTATTTCTATGACTGGTAAAGCTAGAGCTGGGGGAAGGTCATGTCACCAGAGTTGGATAAAGTGGTCAAACTAAAAAATAGCTTCAGCCTAGAAACTGGGAAGTGGAAAAAATTCTCAGTGGCCTGAAAGTCAGAAGGTTTATGTTCCATACCAGTTCTAACACTAAATTGTTGGTAATTTCAAGGTTTCTTCTTCTTCTTTTTTTTTCATCTGTGAAATGTGGAGGAAGTACAGTTTAATCCTAAAAGATCCTCTCAATTCTGAAAAACAATCAACAATTCAGTATTTGATGATTCTTTTCAATTCAGTATTTGTCAAGAGTCCTCCATGGGGACTGTGCTAGGTACTGGGTAAGCAGAAGTTTAAAAAAAAAAAAAATATATATATATATATATATAAAATCTCCACCCTTAAGAAGATTTTGGTCTAGTGAGGGAAGCAGGCAAGTCAACTGGCAGGTAAATGAGCAGCTAAGGACTGTGTTAGAGGTTCTTACGAGGCTCTCTGGAATATAGTTGAAGGAACCACTTACTTCTGTCCACTGGAGTCGGGGAAATACAGGAAGAAGTACCATTTGAGTTGAGATTTTTAAGGAAGACTTTGATGGAGAGGGGAGGAAGAAAAATCCTGGGAGAGGGATGAACATTTGCAATATTGAAGAAACATGATGGTCCACAGATAAATCAGGGAACAGATTTTAATTCATTATGGGATATGGGTTCATGAGATGTAGATAGTAGCTGGAGGTAAGGCTGAAAGGATAGGTTGGGGTCAGATTGATAAAGACCTTGAAGGCCAACATCTTTTTTCCTTTGGATATTTGTAGTTTATTAATCAGGAATGTTTTAGGCCACAAGTAACAGACTATCCAGCTCACAGTGGTTTAAGTATAAAGACATTTAATTTTCTCATAGAGAACCGGAAGTCCAGAGATCATTGCAGTTTGATGCAGCGTCTCAACAATGTCTTCAAAGGCTCAGGATCTTCCTGTTATTTCTTTTGTGTCCTCAGCATGCTGACTTTCCATTCTTAGGCTTTTTGCCTCGTGGTCATGTATAGTCAACATAACGTTAGCTGTTATAATAGAAAACTCCCCCAGTTTTAAGTGTCTTAATACAACAAAAGTTTATATCTTCCTTCTATAAAATCCAAAACAGGTTTCATAATAAGCAGGTGGCTTTTATTCAAATAGTTTTCATCTTCTTCACCAGCTTCAGTGTATCTTCAAAGACTAATGTACTGATTTGCATCAAGCTGGGAGAGGGAAAGAATATGAAGGACCCCCATTTTTTTTTTAACATCTTTATTGGAGTATAATTGCTTTACAATGGTGTGTTAGTTTCTGCTTTATAACAAAGTGACTCAGCTATACATATACATATATCCCCATGAAGGCACTTTTTAATGTGCCAGCCCTGGAAGTGTTGTACAGTATTTTGCCCTATGTTCTATTTTTTTTTTTTATCAGAGTATATTTGCTTTACAACATTGTGTTAGTTTCTGCTGTACAGCAAGGTGAATCAGTTATACATATGTATACATGTATCCACTTTTTAAG
This sequence comes from Balaenoptera borealis, assembly GCF_965194805.1. Taxonomy (NCBI): domain Eukaryota; kingdom Metazoa; phylum Chordata; class Mammalia; order Artiodactyla; family Balaenopteridae; genus Balaenoptera; species Balaenoptera borealis. The sequence continues at coordinate 95,955,571 of NC_138865.1, forward strand.
ATTTCTTTCCCATTTAGGTCAACACAGATCATTGAGTAGAGTTCCCTGTGCTATACAGTAGGTTCTCATTACTTATCTGTTTTATACATAGTAGTGTATATATGTTAATCCCAATGTCCCAATTTTTCCCACTCACCCTTCCCCCTTGGTAACCATAAGTTTGTTCTCTACATCTGTGACTATATTTCCCCTTTGCAAATAAATTCATCTGTACCATTTTTCTAGATTCCACATATAAGTGATATCATATGATATTTGCCTTTCACTGGCTGACAATTCATTCAGTATGACAATCTCTAGGTCCATCCACATCTCTGCAAATGGCACTATTTCATTCCTTTTTATGGCTGAGTAATATTCCATTGTATATATGTACCACGTCTTTTTTTTTTTATAACTTTATTTTATTTATTTTATTTTTGGCCGCGTTGAGTCTTCGTTGCTGCATGTGGGCTTTCTCTAGTTGTGGTGAGCAGGGGCTACTCTTCATTGCGGTGCACAGGCTTCTCATTGCAGTGGCTTCTCCTGTTGCAGAGCATGGGCTCTAGGCATGCGGGCTTCAGTAGTTGTGGCACGTGGGCTCAATAGTTTTGGCGCACGGGCTTAGTTGCTCCACGGCATGTGGGATCTTCCCAGACCAGCGCTCGAACCCGTGTTCCCTGCATTGGCAGGCGGATTCTTTTTTTCTTTGGGGGGGGGGATGAAGTAGAAAAGAAGAGCTTTATTGCTTTGCCAAGCAAAGGGGGACAGAGCAGGCTCATGCCTCTCAAAATTGTGTGTCCCCCTGCTGCCCCCGGGAGGATTTTTATTTTTCCTCTCTGTAAAACACCCATTTTAATTTATTTTTTTATACAGCAGGTTCTTACTAGTTATCCATTTTATACATATAAGTATATATATGTCAACCCCAATCTCCCAATTCATCACACCACTCCCCCCCTCCGCCACTTTCCCCCCCCTTGGTGTCCATACGTTTGTTCTTTACATCTGTGTCTCTATTTTGGCCCTGCAAACTGGTTCATCTGCACCATTTTTCTAGGTTTCACATATATGTGTTAATATATGATATTTGTTTTTCTCTTTCTGACTTACTTCACTCTGTATGACAGTCTCTAGATCTATCCATGTGTCTACAAATGACCCAATTTCATTCCTTTTAATGGCTGAGTAAAATTCCATTGTATATATGTACCACATGTTCTTTATCCATTCATCTGTCCATGGGCATTTAGGTTGCTTCCATGACCTGGCTATTGTAAATAGTGCTGCAATGAACATTGGGGTGCATGTGTCTTTTTGAATTATGGTTTTCTCTGGGTATATACCCAGTAGTGGGATTGCTGGGTCATATGGTAATTCTATTTTTAGCTCTTTAAGGAACCTCCATATTATTCTCCATAGTGGCTGTATCAATTTACATTCCCACCAACAGTGTATGAGGGTTCCCTTTTCTCCACACCCTCTACAGCATTTCTTATTTGTAGACTTTTTAATGATGGCCATTCTAACTGGTGTGAGGTGATACCTCATTGTAGTTTTGATTTGCATTTCTCTAATAATTAGTGATGTTGAACATATTTTCATGTATTTCTTGGCCATCTGTATGTCTTCTTTGGTGAAATGTCTATTTAGGTCTTCCACCCATTATTTATTTATTTGTTTAGTTTTTTTTTTTTTTTTGATGTGGACCATTTTTTTTTTAAAGTCTTTATTGAATTTGTTACAGTATTGCTTCTGCTTTATGTTTTGGTTTTTTTTTGGCCCCGAGGCATGTGGGATATTAGCTCCCTGACCAGGGATTGAACCTGCACCCCCTGCATTGGAAGGCAAAGTCTTAACCACTGGACCACCAGGGAAGTCCTTTCTACCCATTTTTTTTTTAAGTGTACAATTCAATGTTTATTAGTATATTCACAGAGTTGTGCACCAATCATAATAATCAAATTTTAGAACATTTTTGTACCCCCCCATAAGAAACCGGTACACATTAACAGTCATTCCCCATTTCATCCCAGCCTTCTCCCACTCCAAGTCCTAAGCCCCACAAAGCTGCTTTGCATCTTTATGTCTTTATATATTTGCTATTCGGGATATTTCCTCTGAATGGAATACTATAATATGTGGTCATTCATGACTGGCTTCTTTCATTTGGAATAGTGTTTCCAAGGTTTATCTATATTATAGCCTGGATCAGTATTTATTTATATATATTGCTGTGTAACATTGCACAGTGAATTGTCCCTTCTTTTATTTTTTTATTATTATTTTTTATTTATTTTATTATTATTATTTTTTAACGTTTTTATTGGATATAATTGCTTTACAATGGTGTGTTAGTTTCTGCTTTATAAAGAAGTGAATCAGTTATACATATACATATATCCCCATATCTCTTCCCTCTTGTGTCTCCCTCCCTCCCACCCTCCCTATCCCACCCTTCTAGCTGATCACAAAGCACCGAGCTGATCTCCCTGTGCTTTGTGACTGCTTCCCACTAGCTGTCTATTTTACATTTGGTAGTGTATATATGTCCATATATACACATCATTCTCTCACTTTGTCCCAGCTTACCCTTCCCCCTCCCCGTGTCCTCAGGTCCATTTTCCAGTAGGTCTGCATCTTTATTCCTGTCTTGCCCCTAGGTACTTCATGACCTTTTTTTTTTTTTTAGATTCCATATATACGTGTTAGCATATGATACTTGTTTTTCTCTTCTTGACTTACTTCACTCTGTATGACAGACTCTAGGTCCATCCACCTCACTACAAATAACTCAGCTTTGTTCCTTTTTATGGCTGAGTAATATTCCATTGTATATATGTGCCACATCTTCTTTATCCGTTCATCCAATGATGGACATTTAGGTTGCTTCCATGTCCTGGCTATTGTAAATAGAGCTGCAATGAACATTGTGGTACATGACTCTTTTTGAATTATGGTTTTCTCAGGGTATATGCCCAGTAGTGGGATTGCTGGGTCATATGGTAGTTCTATTTTTAGTTTTTTAAGGAACCACCATACTGTTCTCCATAGTGGCTGTATCAATTTACATTCCCACCAACAGTGTATGAGAGTTCCCTTTTTTCCACACCCTCTCCAGCATGTGTTGTTTGTAGATTTTTTGAAGATGGCCATTCTGACCAGTGTGAGATGATATCTCATTGTAGTTTTGATTTGCATTTTTCTAATGATTAATGATGTTGAGCATTCTTTCACGTGTTTGTTGGCAATCTGTATATCTTCTTTGGAGAAATGTCTATTTAGGTCTTCTGCCCATTTTTGGATTGCGTTGTTTGTTTTTTTGATATTGAGCTGCATGAGCTGCTTGTAAATTTTGGAGATTAATCCTTTGTCAGTTGCTTCATTTGCAAATATTTTCTCCCATTCTGAGGGTTATCTTTTTGTCTTGTTTATGGTTTCCTTTGCTGTGCAAAAGTTTTTAAGTTTCATTAGGTCCCATTTGTTTATTTTTGTTTTTATATCCATTTCTCTAGGAGGTGGGTCAAAAAGGATCTTGCTGTGATTTATGTCATAGAGTCTTCGTCTATGTTTTGCTCAAAGAGTTTCATAGTGTTTGGCCTTACATTTAGGTCTTTAATCCATTTTGAGTTTATTTTTGTGTATGGTGTTAGGGAGTGTTCTAATTTCTTTCTTTTACATGTAGCTGTCCAGTTTTCCCAGCACCACTTATTGCAGAGGCTGTCTTTTCTCCATTGTATATTCTTGCTTCCTTTATCAAAGATAAGGTGACCATATGTGCGTAGGTTTATCTCTGGGCTTTCTATCCTGGTCTATTGATCTATATTTCTGTTTTTGTGCCAGTACCATACTGTCTTGATTACTGTAGCTTTGTAGTATAGTCTAAAGTCTGGGAGCCTGATTCCTCCAGCTCTGATTTTCTTTCTCAAGATTGCTTTGGCTATTCGGGGTCTTTTGTGTCTCCATACAAATTGTGAAATTTTTTGTTCTAGTTTTGTGAAAAATGCCATTGGTAGTTTGATAGGGATTGTATTGAATCTGTAGATTGCTTTGGGTAGTATAGTCATTTTTCACAATGTTGATTCTTCCAATCCAAGAACACAGTATATCTCTCCATCTGTTTGTATCATCTTTAATTTCTTTCATCAGTGTCTTATAGTTTTCTGCATACAGGTCTTTTGTCTCCTTAGGTAGGTTTATTCCTAGGTATTTTATTCTTTTTGTTGCAATGGTAAATGGGAGCGTTTCTTTAATTTCTCTTTCAGATTTTTCATCATTAGTGTATAGGAATGCAAGAGATTTCTGTGCATTAAATTTGTATCCTCCTACTTTACCAAATTCATTGATTAGCTCTAGTAGTTTTCTAGTGGCATCTTTAGGATTCTCTATGTATAGTATCATGTTATCTGCAAACAGTGACAGCTTTACTTCTTCTTTTCCGATTTGGATTCCTTTTATTTCTTTTTCTTCTCTGACTGCTGTGGCTAACACTTCCAAAACTATGTTGAATAATAGTGGTGAGAGTGGGCAACCTTGTCTTGTTCCTGATCTTAGTGGAAATGGTTTCAGTTTTTCACCATTGAGAACGATGTTGGCTGTGGGTTTGTCATATATGGCCTTTATTATGTTGAGGTAAGTTCCCTCTATGCCTACTTTCTGGAGGGTTTTTATCATAAATGGGTGTTGAATTTTGTCAAAACCTTTCTCTGCATCTGTTTAGATAATCATATGGTTTTCCTCCTTCAATTTGTTAATATGGTGTATCACATTGATTGATTTGTGTATATTGAAGAATCCTTGCATTCCTGGGATAAACCCCACCTGATCATAGTGTATGATCCTTTTAATGTGCTGTTGGATTCTGTTTGCTAGTATTTTGTTGAGGATTTTTGCATCTATGTTCATCAGTGATATTGGTTTGTAGTTTTCTTTCTTTGTGACATCTTTGTCTGGTTTTGGTATTAGGGTGATGGTGGCCTCGTAGAATGAGTTTGGGAGTGTTCCTTCCTCTGCTATATTTTGGAACAGTTTGAGAAGGATAGGTGTTAGCCCTTCTCTAAAAGTTTGATAGAATTCGCCTGTGAAGCCACCCAGTCCTGGGCTTTTGTTTGTTGGAAGATATTTAATCACAGTTTCAATTTCAGTGCTTGTGATTGGTCTGTTCATATTTTCTATTTCTTCCTGGTTCAGTCTCAGAAGGTTGTACATTTCTAAGAATTTGTCCGTTTCTTCCAGGTTGTCCATTTTATTGGCATAGGGTTGCTTGTAGTAATCTCTCATGATCCTTTGTATTTCTGCAGTGTCAGTTGTTACTTACCCATTTTCATTTCTAATTCTATTGATTTGAGTCTTCTCCCTTTTATTCTTGATGAGTCTGGCTAATGGTTTATCAATTTTGTATATCTTCTCAAAGAACCAGCTTTTAGTTTTATTGATCTTTGCTATCATTCCCTTCATTTCTTTTTCATTTATTTCTGATCTTATCTTTATGATTTCTTTCCTTCTGCTAACTTTGGGGTTTTTTTTGTTTTTCTTTCTCTAATTGCTTTAGGTGTAAGGTTAGGTTGTTTATTTGAGATGTTTCTTGTTTCTTAAGGTAGGATTGTATTGCTATAAACTTCCCTCTTAGAACTGCTTTTGCTGCATCCCATAGGTTTTGGGTCATCGTGTTTTCATTGTCATTTGTTAGTAGGTATTTTTTGATTTCCTCTTTGATTTCTTCAGTGATCTCTTGGTTATTAAGCAGTGTATTTTTTAGTCTCCATGTGTTTCTATTTTTTACAGATTTTTTCCCTGTAATTTATATCTAGTCTCATAGCATTGTGGTCAGAAAAGATACTTGATAAAATTTCAATTTTCTTAAATTTACCAAGGCTTGACTTGTGACCCAAGATATGATCTATCCTGGAGAATGTTCCATGAGCACTTGACAAGAAAGTGTATTCTGTTGCTTTTGGATGGAATGTTCTGTAAATATCAATTAAGTCCATCTTGTTTAATGTATCATTTAAAGCTTGTGTTTCCTTATTTATTTTCATTTTGGGTGATCTGTCCATTGGTGAAAATGGCGTGTTAAAGTCCCCTACTATGATTGTGTTACTGTCGCTTTCCCCTTTTATGGCTGTTAGTATTTGCCTTATGTATTGAGGTGCTCCTATGTTGGGTGCATAAATATTTACAATTGTTATATCTTCTTGGATTGATCCATTGATCATTACGTAGTGTCCTTCTTTGTCTCTTGTAATAGTCTCTGTTTTAAAGTCTATTTTGTCTGACATGAGAATTGCTAGTCCAGCTTTCTTTTGATTTCCATTTGCTTGGAATATCTTTTTCCATCCCCATACTTTCAGTCTGTATGTGTCCCTAGGTTTGAAGTGGCTCTCTTGTAGACATCATATATACGGGTCTTGTCTGTGTCTTTTGGTTGGAGCATTTAATCCATTTACATTTAAGGTAATTATCGATATGATTGTTCCTATTACCATTTTCTTAATTATTTTGGGTTTGTTATTGTAGGTCTTTTCCTTCTCTTGTGTATCCTGCCTAGAGGAGTTCCTTTAGCATTTGTTGTAAAGCTGGCTTGGTTGTGCTGAATTCTGTTAGCTTTTGCTTGTCTGTAAAGATTTTAATTTCTCCATCAAATCTGAATGATATCCTTGCTGGCTAGAGTAATCTTGGTTTTAGGTTTTCCCCTTTCATCACTTTAAATATTTCCTGCCACTCCCTTCTGGCTTGCAGAGTTTCTGCTGACAGATCAGCTGTTAACCTTATGGGCATTCCCTTGTATGTTATTTGTTGTTTTTCTCTTGCCACTTTTAATATTTTTTCTTTGTATTTAATTTTTGATAGTTTGATTAATATGTGTCTTGGCGTGTTTCTCCTAGGATTTATCGTCTATGGGACTCTCTGTGCTTGCTGGACTTGATTAACTATTTCCCTTCCCATATTAGGGAAGTTTTCAACTATAATCTCTTAAAATATTTTCTCAGTCCCTTTCTTTTTCTCTTCTTCTTCTGGGACACCTATAATTCGAATGTTGGTGTGTTTAATGTTGTCCCAGAGGTCTCCGAGACTGTCCTCAATTCTTTTTATTCTTTTTTCTTTATTCTGCCCTGGGGTAGTTATTTCCACTATTTTATCTTCCAGGTCACTTATCCGTTCTTCTGCCTCAGTTATTCTGCTATTGATCCCTTCTAGAGAATTTTTAATTTCATTCATTGTGTTGTTCATGATTTTTTGTTTGCTCTTTAGTTCTTCTAGGTCCTTGTTAAACGTTTCTTGTATTTTTCTCCATTCTATTTCCAAGATTTTGGATCATCTTTACTATCATTATTCTGAATTCTTTTTCAGGTAGACTGCCTATTTCCTCTTCATTTGTTAGGTCTGGTGTGTTTTTACCTTGTTCCTTCATCAGCTCTGTGTTTCTCTGTCTTCTCATTTTGCTTAACTTACTGTGTTTGGGTCTCCTTTTCACAGGCTGCATGTTTGTATGTCCCGTTGTTTTTGGTGTCTGCCCCCAGTGGCTAAGTTTGGTTCAGTGGGTTGTGTAGGCTTCCTGGTGGAGGGGACTAGTGCCTGTGTTCTGGTGGATGAGGCTGGATCTTGTCTTTCTGGTGGGCAGGTCCACGTCTGGTGGTGTGTTTTGGGGTGTCTGTGACCTTATTATGATTTTAGGCAGCCTTTCTGCTAATGGGTGGGGTTGTGTTACTGTCTTGCTAGTTGTTTGGCATAGGGTGTCCAGCACTGTAGCTTGCTGGTCGTTGAGTGGAGCTGGGTCTTGGCGTTGAGATGGAGATCTCTGGGATATTTTCGCCGTTTGATATTACATGGAGCTGGGAGGTCTGTGGTGGACCAATGTCCTGAACTTGGCTCTCCCACCTCAGAGGCACAGCCATGATGCCTGGCTGGAGCACCAAGAGCCTGTCATGCATGGCTCAGAATAAAAGGGAGAAAGAAAAAGATAAAATAAAATAAGATAAAATAAAATAAAAAGTTATTAAAATAAAAAACAAAAAATAATTATTAAAAATTTTTTTTGAAGTAATTAAAAAAATGAAAGAAAGGAGAGAACAACCAAACCAAATAACAAATCCACCAGTGATAACAAGTGCTGAAAACTATACTAAAAAAAAAAAAAAAAAACCCCAAAAACGGACAGACAGAAACTTAAGACAAATGGTAAAAGCAAAGCTATATTGACAAAATCACACACAGAAGCATACGCATACACACTCACAAAAAGAGAAAAAGGGGGAAAAAATATATATCGTTGCTGCCATAGTCCACCTCCTCAATTTGGGACGATTCATTTTCTATTCAGGTATTCCACAGATGCAGGGTACATCAAGTTGCTCGTGGAGATTTAATCTGCTGCTCCTGAGGCTGCTAGGAGAGATTTCCCTGTCTCTTCTTTCTTTGCACAGCTCCTGGCAGCTTTGGATTTGGACCCACCTCTGCGTGTAGGTCACCTGAGGGCATCTGTTCTTCACTCAGACAGGACGGGGTTAAAGTAGCAGCTGATTCGGGGGCTCTGGCTCACTCAGGCCGGGGGAGAGAGGGGTATGGAGTGCGGGGTGAGCCTGCGGCAGCAGAGGCTGACTTGACGTTGCACTAGCCTGAGGCGCCGTGCATTCTCCTGGGGAAGTTGTCCCTGGATCACGGGACCCTGGCAGTGGCGGGCTGCACCGGCTCCCGGGAGGGGAGGTGTGGAGAGTGACCTGTGCTCGCACACAGGCTTCTTGGTGGCCGCAGCAGCAGCCTTAGCGTCTCATGCCCGTCTCTGGGGTCCGCGCTGTTAGCCGTGTCTCGCACCCGTCTCTGGAGCTCCTTTAAGCTGCGCTCTGAATCCCCTCTCCTTGCGCACCAGGAAACAAAGAGGGAAGAAAAAGACTCTTGCCTTTTGGCAGCTCCAGACTTTTTCCCGGACTCCTTTCTGTCTAGCTGTGGCGCACTAGCCCCCTTCAGCCTGTGTTCACGCCGCCAACCCCAGTCCTCTCCCTGGGATCCGACCGAAGCCCGAGCCTCAGCTCCCAGCCCCGCCCGCCCCGGCGGGGGAGCAGACAAGCCTCTCGGGCTGGTGAGTGCTGCTCGGCGCCAAGCCTCTGTGCGGGAGTCTCTCTGCTTTGCCCTCCGCACCACTGTTGCTGCGCTCTCCTCCGTGTCTCCGAAGCTTCCCCCTTCCACCCCCCGCAGTCTCTGCCCGCGAAGGGGCTTCCTAGTGTGTGGAAACCTTTCCCCCTTCACAGCTCCCTCCCACTGGTGCAGGTCCCGTCCCTATTCTTTTGTCTCTGTTTTTTCTTTTTTCTCTTGCCCTACCCAGGTACGTGGGGAGTTTCTTGCCTTTTGGGAGGTCTGGGGTCTTCTGCCAGCGTTCAGTAGGTGTTCTGTAGGAGTTGTTCCACATGTAGATGTATTTCTAATTTATTTGTGGGGAGGAAGGTGATCTCCATGTCTTACTCTTCCGCCATCTTGACCCCCAATCCCCTTCTACCCATGTTTTGATTGGGTTGTTTGTTTTTTTGATATGGAGCTGCTTGAGCTGTTGTTATATATTTTGGAAATTAATCCCTTGTCATTTGCTTCATTTGCAAATATTTTCTCCCATTCTGAGGGTTGTCTTTTCATTTTGTTTATGGTTTCTTTTGCTGTGCAAAAGCTTTCAACTTCAATTAGGCCCCATTTGTTTGCCCTATATTCTGTTGACTAGAACTCAGTTATACCTAACTGCAAGGGAAGATGGGAAATGAAGAGATCAGTGAGCCTTGGAAGAAGAGGAGATATGTTGGCTGTTCAGCTAGCAAACTCTGCCATGTGTTACAATATGGATAATGCAGCTTTAAATATCACCTCTTACAAAACAACTTTCAAGTAGGAAGAAAGGGGAAGGTGTAGTGCCAGAAACCTCTCCTTTTGGGTTTATACCAATTTTTCTGGAAATTTTCTAGGTGACTTCCCCTTACATCTCCCTGATGAAAGCTATGCCATATGCTTACCTTTAGTTGGCTGTAGTGAGGTTAGAAAAGTAACCATCTGAATGGGGAGTGATTGACATAGGTCATTTTGAATCATATCCTGGAATTTGGGAGAGATGTGCTCACTAGACATATCTGATGTAAGATCTGTCTGATGCTTGAGTAAAATCTGGGTTTGGTTAGCTGGAAAAGAATGGAAATTGAATAGTCAACCAAAAGTATCCAGCAAGGAAGGTAAGGAGATTCTTAAGCAGAGGAATGACATTGTCTGATTTGTGGTTTAGGATGGTCTTTCTGGAAAATAGATTGAGAGAGCCTTCCTATTCTGAGACATGGGCACCAATTTATCTTACAGAGTGTTAAATTCTAATAAGGTCAGAGAAAATCTTACAGATCACTCAACGAAGTGGATGCCTCAAAAATTTTACCTTGTGAAGAAAGATCCAAATCTTTGATTCCAGAAATAAAATTTCTTTTTGAATAATTAAAGCCTATGTCATTGTGACTGATGGGCCAGGAAAATGTTTTAACATTTTTTTTCATGAAAAAAATGTTTCCTTCCCTTTGAAATCTTGGATATTTTTATTTCTCACACAGACTGGGGTCTTCAGTTATAAATGTTCTTTTCTATCCACAAACAAATGGTACCATATTTAGACCAAAATATGACCTCCTTTGGGCTCATAAGAATGGTTTCTAAGCACTACATGTGTGAGCTTGAGTAAGAATGACATTATCAGTAGTGCTGACCAGCATTTTGGTTTTCTGATGAATAGAGGTTAGTAAGACAGAAAGAAGGTAATCTGATTCAAAAAGAATTTGAGATATACATAAGTACAGAACATAGAAAAATAATTAGGAAAATAGTCACTCATTATTATATGATCTTGCATGTGTTGTTTAAACTCCCAGAGCCTCAATGTTACCCTAAGTACCATATAGGACAATACGTTAGTGCTAAATATCCATGTCTTCCTCTACATTCAACATCCCCTTGCAGATAGGTTCTGACCATATGACTAATTATGGCCAATGAAATGTGAGCAGAACTGATATTGGTCCCTTTAGGTCAAGGCCATTAAGAACCTACATACCTTCTTTATGTCTGTTTTCTCCTACCGTGCTGACATTGAATGCCATGTGTTTCAGATGGCATAGCTACAGGATGAAGGCCACTGACCCAACTTTGCATAAGCAAGAAATAATCCTAACAGAGAGTACAGGAAGAAAATAATCATCCTATCTAGAAAATACAGGACAAAACAAACAGAAGCTTTGAAAATGATAGTTACTACTATTACTTCGTTATAATTATAAAAACAGGTAATGCTTTCACTGCTACCTTAGCTCATAGGAATTAATCCTCAACTTAGATACTTGTAGTTTATTAATTAGGAATGAATTAATTAATACTTGTTTAGGTTCCACTTTGGTCAAGGAACAAGGCTTTCCTTTCAAGACCTACCCCCATACAAGGTGTCCAAGGCCTCTACCATCTATTCAGGGAGCTTACAAATATCTTGGAAAATGGATCCTGGAGTGTTCATACTGGAAAATAAATCAGTGCTGAGTCCCACCTGGCCCTCAAGTCGATGGGTCCTTCTTTTCCCTGATATTTAACTGCTTCTACTCCTCCCTCTCCAGTTTCAGCCTCTCCTCTGCCCTCTCATTCTTTTCTCCATCTTCAGATAAATATGGTCTTTAGAGGTATGAAAGAATGCACGCAAACACTTCTGTCTTGTATTTAGATCAGGGATTGCTTTGCACCTTTATCTGTGCTTTGGTGAGGGCAGAGTAGGAGAAAAAATGATTCTCAGTTATAAATATATAATATATAAATATGTAAAATATCCTAAAATAGATATGAATTTGAATTATAATCTTTTATTATCTTTGTTGACATGATTATTAATATAAATAGATGAAACGTGGGCTGCTGCGAGATGATGTCATATCAAGAAGGGAATTAACAGAAACAACTTCTGAGAAAGTTATTATATGGCTTGCAAGCATCCTGAGCCATGGAAACACTTCTTATCTTCTTCTATCAGAAGTGAACAATAAGCCATGTTTGGGTGCTCATAGGTGCTGATACAAATGAAGTAGAGGAACCAACAGTTTCTAGAAAAGATTTCTGAAGCTACCTATACTTGATCACCATCTCTTAATGTCATTTGTAGTAGGCCTCTCTGACATGGTCCCAATGATCCTTGCTTCTTAGGACTCATGTCCTCATGTAATCCCCTCTTCTTGAGTATGACCTAGTTCTAGTGACTTCCTTCTAATCAATAGACTGTGACAAAAAGGGTAATATGTCATCTTCAATATTAGGTTATAAAATATTGTGACTTTCATCTTGTTAACACACTCTTCCTGGCCCTCTCATTTGCTCCCCTTGGTGAAGTCAGGTGCTATAAGGAGAGGCCTCAATATGGCACTGGAGATGCATACATGGGGAAGATTAATTCTCTTCTTTTGAGAAGTTCATAGTCTATAGAAACAATATAGTGTATGTTTTTTTTTTAACATCTTTATTGGAGTATAATTGCTTTACAATGTTGTGTTAAGTTTCTGCTATATAACAAAGTGAATCAGCTGTATGTATACATATATCCCCATATGCCTTCCCTCTTGTGTCTCTCTCCTACCCTCCTGATCCCACCCCTCTAGGTGGTCACAAAGCACTGAGCTGACTTCCCTGTGCTATGGGGCTGCTTCTCACTAGCTATCTGTTTTACATTTGGTAGTGTATATATGTCCATGCCATTCTCTCACTTCGTCCCAGCTTACCCTTCCCCCTCCCCGTAGCCTCAAGTCCATTCTCTACTTCTGCGTCTTTATTCCTGTCCTGCCCCTAGGTTCTTCAGAACCTTTTTTTTTTTTTTTAGATTCCATATATATATTTGTTAGCATATGATATTTGTTTTTCTCTTTCTGACTTACTTCACTCTGTATGACAGACTCTAGGTCCATCCACCTCACTACAAATAACTCAATTTTGTTTCTTTTTATGGCTGAGTAATATTCCATTTTATATATGTACCACATCTTCTTTATCCATTCATCTGTCAATGGACACTTAAGTTGCTTCCATGTCCTGGCTATTGTAAATAGTGCTGCAATGAACATTGTGATACATGATTCTTTCTGAATTATGGTTCTTCTCAGCGTATATGCCCAGTAGTGGGATTGCTGGGTCATATGGTAGTTCTATTTTTAGATTTTTTAGGAAAATAGAGGTGTATACAAAGGGCTGTGGCAACAGAGGTAAGGAGTAATTAATTGAAATGATCAATAAATAATGTCAGTAACTACAATAATCAATGCAAGTTTTCTGAAAATGATATAGTGCAAAGCAGACTATCTGTATAGCCTAGAGATGGAGCATCAGGGAATTGTAGATAGACTGAAGCCTGATAATGTGTCAGTTCTTGTCTAAGGAAGTGACCAGCTAGATGGGTCACCTTGGGGAATGCAAATGACACAGAACATAAAAGAAGCAAAGAAGGGGTCTGAGTAGGATTTAGGTGGAAACCCTGATCTAAGCTACTCTTGGCTGAGAATTTCCCTAGAGGTTATCAAGGAAGGTTTGGAACTCAACAACATGAAGAAATCCCTGCGTGTTATTTTCTGTTACCATGTATTTTACAGCTGAATTCTCCTCAAACCATATTTATAAACTCTATGACCTCCTTTTGAAAACTTTTTGCTAAAGCAAAACAAACACACAGAAAAATATGCAAATCATAAATGTATAGCTTGATGAATTTTCACAAACCGACTACACCCATGTGACCTGCACCTGGATAAAATATAAAACATTACCGGGGCTTCCGTGTGGCGCAGTGGTTGAGAATCTGCCTGCCAATGCAGGGGACACGGGTTCGAGCCCTGGTCTGGGAAGATCCCACATGCCGCGGAGCAACTAGGCCCGTGAGCCACAACTACTGAGCCTGTGCGTCTGGAGCCTGTGCTCCGCAGCAAGAGAGGCCGCGATAGTGAGAGGCCCGCGCACCGCGATGAAGAGTGGCACCCACTTGCCACAACTAGAGAAAGCCCTCGCACAGAAACGAAGACCCAACACAACCATAAATAAATAAACAAATAAATAAAAAATAAAAATTAAAAAAAAAAAACAAAAAAAAAACATTACCAGGTCTCCAGAAACTATCTTCATGCTCCCTTCAAGTTATTTTTAACCTTAAAATTTTTTTTAAATTTTGAAATAGTTTTAGACTTACAGAAAATTTGCAAAAAATAATACAGAGAGTTCCTGTATATCCCTCACTCTCTTTCTCCTAATGTTAACATCTGAGCTAACCATAATACATTATCAAAGAGAAACAGGAACCCACTCGAACTTGCTCCTAAGGGCCAACACTTGGATGATTTGAGCAACAATAACAACAGCTACAAATAAACAAAACAATAGCCTTTAACCCATAGGATAAAAGAAATATCCATGAGTTGTATTTATAGAAATAATTGAATAAATAAATAAGAGAGAAAGGGCAGCTCTTAAAGTAGAATTCCAATTAATAGATACAGTAGAAATGATGGATATAGAAGATCATCATTAGGCAAACACCACATTGATAATTGTGGAAAGCAAGAATCATTGCTATTAAAAGTATGGTGAGCAATGCAGAAGTATGATGGGCAAAAATATGATGAGAAACAGGACATTTGCATAGCTTCAAAGTATTTCCTTAGAAGATACTTATTAATTGCATGGAGAAAAAATGGTAGCTTTCCCAAGCAGAGAAACTTGTTAGGAACCACCTTAATCTAGTAGTAAAATTGAACACCTCTGGTAATAAGACATATTGAAGTCATGTACCTCCTGGTATGTTGTACTGAGAAGGGCACAGCATTACTTCTGCAATATTCCTGCCCCAAGTACACAACCTCAATTTAATCATCAAAACAGAACAAACCGAAACTGAGAGGCATTCTGCAAAATGACTGGCCAGTTCCCTTAAAAAGTGCCAAGGTTCTGAAAGACAAAGACTGAGGAATTGTTACCGATTTGGAGAAGTGTAAGAAACATGATGATTTAATGTAATACGGGATCCTAAACCAGAGAAAAAGAACAATAGTGGAAAAATCGGTGACATTCAAGTAACAACTGTACATTAGGTAATATTCATGTGAATTTCCCTTTTACTCTTTGGAAGATGGAAGAACAATGTTTAACACATATCTACTGCTTACTTTGTGCCCGATCCCATTTCTATTTTACACAGACAGGCACAGACAGATTTAGCTGTATTTGGCCAGAGTCTCACACCTGGTGAGCTGCAGAGCAGAGATCAAACCCCGGCTGTCTGTTTCCTGGAGTCCGTGTTTAACTCCCCTGCTTTGTCTCTGTACCAGAGTTCTTTGAGGGATTGTCCAGGGCACACTTCTGGGCCCTGGACCCTTGAGCTGGCTGACCCAAACAAGCAGCATTCCCCCCACCCCCGTCTTCAGAGTGGGTCTGCCTTCCTGGCTGGGATGCGCCTCACCAAACCATTTCTCCTGAGATTCTAAAATAGAAGCTCGGGGCTCTGTCTTCCCACAGAAAATATCGACATCTATATTTATCCCTTTTCCAGAAGCTGAGGAGACCCAGTTCATGCTAATTGCAGTTTACCAAACAAGCTGATTCTTAACCCCATGAATATTTTTGCCATTGAAAGCGCCTACAACTTGTGAAAATGAACACATGGCAAACTGCTCTGCTCTTTTTGCTTCCCACACATGATTATATTTCATTGCCTATTAACTCTGCGGTTGCATCACGGGCATCACAGAGACGTGACCAAGGATCCCAGTGACCCCCCAGTCTGAGCACAGCATGGCCTTTCGGTTGGTTTTTATACACAAAATTCGGGCTTGAGGGGAACCTGGCCAGACACTGCTGGAAATGAGGTCCTCCACTGAGTCTTAGGCCAGTAACCCAGGATTTAATTACTTATTTTTTAACCTTTTAAAAACTTTGTTTTTAAAACCTTTTCATAATGACAAAGAGCAAGAAGAAGAGAATAATGAATGCACATATGTCCATCATTTAGATTCAACAATTATCAACATTTTGCCAAATATGCTTTACACACACATATGCTCGTCACACACACACATACGCATTTATTTGCTGGATGATTTCAAAGGAAACTACAGATTCTGTGTATCAAGGTTTAAATGGGGCAGCATGTTGCAGGATCTACTGTCTAGAACCGACCTTGGGTACACCCCCCCTTTTTTTTTTTTTTTGGCAGGGTTGGGAAGATATTCAGGAATGAGTGGCATTGATTAGCCAACAGGGTGGAGTAAAGACTGTGGGTTTAACATTCCATCGTGGAGTCATCGAAAGTAAAACCTGGAATTCTGTTCCATTCCCTGGCTCCAACCTCCCTCTGCTCTTTTTTCTCTCCTCTCCTCTAGGCTTTAGTTGAATTGTTGACTTGACCATCAGAACGTGTCCCGTGCTTCCCTACCCTTGTCTTTGTTCAGGATTTCTCCTTCATTTTATCGTTCCTTTTCGTCTCCCACTCTTCACCACCACCTTCCTCCTATCTCTGCTTGTCCAAAGCTTACTCATTTTCCAAGACTTGACCCAATGCCACCTCCTTCCAGAATGCACCTCCTCCTTTTTAAATGTATCTCTCCTCTCCCCCCCAATATAGAAGTATTATTTCCCCCACCCCAAGCCCCCATTCATTTTATCAGTGGTGCTTCTGTGTCCCCTACCTCTTTTCATTTTACCTTTTTTACTTAGTTGTGTGTATAACCTATCTTTTCCTCTAGATTATAAGCTTCTAAAGAGTAGCTGCCACACCTTATTGATTTATATTTCTCAGCAAGCCTTGCACCTAGTGGTGCTTAATCACTGCTTGTATGTGAATGAACAAAGGCCCCATAATGCTGGCCTAGCTCATTAATGTTCAGAAATTGGTGTGGTCACTCGGGACCAGCCTTTCCAATGTATCAGTCTCTGGCTTGAACGGCTAGAGAGAGCCAGAGAGGATCAAGATCCATTTCAGGGCTGTGGTCTTTTGAGACAGTTTTAGTGGGTACCATTGTCCCTTAGTGCAGTGGAGGTCCTTTGCGATGCTACTGTCTGGCCTATTGGAGCAAGGGTAAGCATACCAGGGTTTACTTTAAGGGCCTGGAGGGCTGGCAGATGGCAGGGGTCTTTAGTCTTCTTTGGCAGGCTGGATTCTCAATGCAATTAGGAATAAAAAAAGCGCAAAGAGACCAGTTCATGAAATACATCCTTCTTTATTCAGATAAGATACAGTTTATACACTTTAAGAGGTTAATGTCCTTTGCTCCTGATTATAAAACTCTGATTGGCGTATTAATCAGGTTATAAAAGTGAGAGAAGGAAGAACCGCAAAAGAGGCAGCAGCTGCTCTTTTGCTGCCGAATCCATTCAGGATATAAAATTTCTGCTGAGATATTTATTGTAAAATAGGGTTTTTTTTTCCCTCTTCTTGCTTTTATTTTTAGCCAGTGTTACCCCAGCATCTGTTCCACCTCGTGTGAGAAATGTGTTGGAATAGGGGGTGAGAGGAATGCACTTACAAAAATTGGGAAGGCTTCTGCAGAGTGCAAGAAGAGAGGGAAGACGTCTTGCTCTCATCAAAGGCTGAGAATCTTGGGAGGAGCTTGCTTCCCTCCACTTGACACTCATACTTTCAGATCCCAGAGCTTTGAGAGATACCTGGGAAAGACTTAGCTTTTGTCAGCAACATCCCCACCAAGTAAATGTCTCATTTTTCACTTGATTACCTTCAGTGATGAGGAACACATTACCTCTTAGAGCAGCTTTTTAAAATTTTTTTTAATTTAATTTTTATTGGAGTATAGTTGATTTACAATGTTGTGTTAATTTCAGGTATACAGCAAAGTGACTCAGATGTGTGTATATATATATACACACACACACACACACACACATATACATACACACACATACATTCTTTTTCAGATTCTTTTCTCATATAGTTTATTAAAGAATATCGAGTAGAGTTCCCTGTGCTATACAGTAGGTCCTTGTTGGTTATCTATTTTATATACAGTAGTGTGTATATGTTAATCCCGATCTCCTAATTTATCTCTTCCTCCTACTTTTCCCCTTCGGTAACCATAAGTTTGATTTCAAGATCTGTGAGTCTGTTTCTCTTTTGTAAAGAAGTTCATTTGTATCATTTTTTAAAAACTAGATTCCACATATAAGTGATGTCATACGATATTTGTCTCTCTCTGTCTGACTTACTTCAGTTAGCATGATAATCTCCAGGTCCATCCATGTTGCTGCAAATGGCATTATTTCAAAGAGGAATATAAAACAGAGTGGTTTCCTGGATCTTGTTGCAAGGAACAAAAAGCTAGCATAGGAGCCCATCTTTGTCGCAGGGAACAGCATGACCGCATCTATTAGAAAGTTCTTCCACCTTCATAGTTGAAGCTTCCATCCATTATTTTACCCTTGGTCCACTGAGGCCATGTATTACAAATCTATTGCCTCTTCAGATATTTAAAGACTCGATTTCTCTGCTGAGTGTTCTCTTCTCCAAGTTAAATTTCCACAATTGTTCCATCAGTTCCTTCCAAGGTGTTGTTTTGAGAGTCTCCACCATTCTGACTGCTCTTTCTCTGGTCACCTGAGGCTACTCAAGATATGGGTCCCAGACTTGAATTCATTGCTTTCCCTGAAGAGATACTTACTTTGCAGGTATAGGGAAGGAAAGAGATGTTGCCATCTTATTTTGCCTTCCATGACGTCTCACCTCAAGTCTGCATTAATACACTGAGAACCTTGGGTTTACAGGTTATCAGAACTTGCTGTTAAAACTGAATTGATAGGTTTTATAAAGAAAACGCCATACAACATAGGGGCTGAAATTTCAGGGCTTCCAGTAAAGCACTTATTTATTAAGATAAGTATTCTGACTCTTGCAGAAAAAAATTTATGATGGACTACAAGCTTAAACCATACAAACTAGGATAGTCCAGAAAAATATCCAAAACAATGTGGAAAAAAAGAAGAGGTAATTGCACAAAGAGTCAGAGGTGAATTATTGGACTTGAACATTAAACACTGTCCAAGTGTCCCAATAATAAAGACAAAAATGAAGACATAGTAAGTCATTTGGACTTTTTTTTCCTGATAGAAGAAAGGGTGTTCATTTGGTGGACAAATTTTGTTCTATGAAATATTTACCACATAATAAAATCTGTTTATTTATATTCCACCTCATTCCCTCTGAAAGCAAGCTCTGTGGTGCTAGGGACCATGCCTGTCTTGTTCACCGTCCTATTCCTCTTTCTGAATATAGTGTTGGCATTTGTAGACATTCAAAACATTTTTTGACTGAATTCCACAACGAATTTGAGGCAGTTGATTATAAGGTCACTTGCAATAAAACATTATCAAATAGAAATAAGGAATTGGAATGAGGAAAGCAGAAAAATAAAAAGAAGTAAAACATGAAGTTTGGTGGCAGAAAGAACGCTAGCTGAGTTCCCGTGCGAGTCCAAGGATTTCGACTGTAGGTGAACTTCATATTTGATACTGAGCTCTTGGTGACAAGAGTGAAAAAGAAGACATAATCGGCCTCATGGATCTTATGACTGAAATAGAAAAGTATTTCGCTCACTCTCAAGAAGCAAAACTTTTCCTGACGCTATTTTGGAAGAGCAATTCACAGGTGTGGAACCCTATAGGGCAAGGAGGGTGTGCTGAGCAATGCTTTTAGCAACATATGCATTGAAAATTCCTAATGGCTATCCCTGTAGCACCCTGGGATGACAGCAGAGGGACCACAGCAACCTCTAACTCAGTCTGCGAAGGTGAAGGCATGTATCCTGTGGCTCCCGACAGAGCGACACTTGGAGATGTAGGAGATGTGCTCTTGAGCTTTGCTTTTGTACCTACTTCTACTTGGTCACTAAGAATTCAAAACGAAGTCAAGTTTAACCCCTAGAGGAAGGAAAGTGTTCAGGGACCAGCATCGGGCCGCTGTCTGTGCTGGAGATGGTCACCCTGAATCTTGTAATGCAGGTGAACTTGGTTTAATGGATGCTCAAGGCCTGGCCCATTAACTTGAGTTAACTGTAAATTGTGTCCCCAAGGAACCGAATGAATCAACCTGATTGATGTCATCTTAGTTTGGATTCCCTTGAAAGCAGATTCCCAAGACAAGCCCTTGAGTGCGGGTAGTTTATTTGAGAGGTGATCCCAGGGAACTCAAATGAGGGGATGGGGAAGGTAAGACAGGGAAAGAGGAAAAACAAAAGGTGTTTGGTAATGATTGGTTTGCCCTCCATTTGGAGAAGAGCTACTTAATTTTTACCTTTTGCGAAGTTTTCTTTGCTTCTCCAGCCAATTATGATTTTTACCTTTGTTTGCTCCCATTACATTTTGTGCTTAGCCCTTGTATATCACTAATCAGGTCACGTGCTGTTGTGGCATCTGTAATACATCTGTTTTTTCTACTGGACTGTAGAAAATAAACAATATTTTGATGTCTTTGGTCTAGCACATAAGTGTTCAAAAATATTTGTTGATTGGATTAATGTCGAACCCTCACAGTCAAGTGGAGCAATCACATCTTTGAGAATCCATTGCACAGTTCTCTTCTGTGTGGCTAGACCTGTCCGGAAGAAACAAATTCTTTGATAAAAGGTCAGCAGGAACGGCTCTCTTCTTTTGTAAGTAATACCACCAGAGGTGATTTTAGATTTTTGTTGCTATGGAAACCTCGGAAAGTACATTAACTTCAATGCAAAGGCATCTTATTCCTTCAAAATTTCATGTTTGACTGATTTAAATGCAGGTCCCAGCTGGGTGATTAAATGCACTTCCTATGGGGGAAGGAGTAGAATGTAGTGGTTACACATGTAGGCTTTAGATCCAGGCTGCCGGGGTTCAACAGTTGGCTCCATCCCATAATACCCATGTGACCTTGAACAAGTCAGAAGAAGAAATTGAGGCTTAGCAATTTTATGAATCTTTCCCAGGGATTCACAGCTCCACCACTTACAACTTTTTACGGTAGTTAATATTAGCTTCAGAAACCTGTCCAAGGACATGCTCTTCACAAGTGATGGAGTTGGAATTTGAACAAGAAAAAAAATTATCTTTTCTTTTCCTTTTTTTTCTTTCCCCTCTCTTATGCTTTCCTCCCTTTCCTTTCCTTTTCCTATTCTTTCCTAGAAGGAAAATTCACTTTAACCCCTACTGGAATGGGGTTTAATTACCCTCCTGTATGAAGATAGGAAGAGTGTATTTCTAGAAGCAGGCAAGGCTTGTTGTGTCACTGTCCCTCACAAATATTCTAATCAGTCTTGAATGAAACATGTTTATTTCAATAGCCACTATTTACTGGGTACCTACTACATACCAAGTTCTTTACCTGCATGATTTCTTACACTCAATATAATTCTGCAATGCAAATTCCATTGTCATAATTTGGTTTTCTTGGAAGCAGGCCCTAAGGCAAGGTTCCCACGCAAGTAGTTAATTTGGGAGGTGATCCAGGAGACATTGGTGATGGACTGGAGATGTGAGTGGGGAAGGGAAGCAGCCAGTAAAGGGCGTGTTGTCAAGCAAGTTAACACTGGGGGCAACTGGGCTTATTTCTCTGGGGCAACTCTGGAAACCATAGTGGACAAGTGTCTTGGAGTTGTCTCAACCAAGATGGGAGGGAGCTGGGGTGTCTTATGCACCATTCCAATCGTTCATTTGTTGAGGTCTGCACTCTGGGACATGTTAATTTCCAGTGCTCCTGGCCTACCGTGGATGAGCTGCACGGGCACCTGAAGACAGAGAAATCCTTAGGCAAAAAAGTGCAGATGCTGGCAGGTGGAAGATTTGAGGGAGTATGGTCGGGGAACCTACAGCGTTTGCTGCAATTAATTACTATCCACATTTTAAGGACCAGGAAACTGAGGCTGAGAGAAGTGAACTGACCTTCCCCGAATCCCTGGTATGTAAAATGTTGGATCTGCCATTAGAATGCAGGTTGTTCTGACTCCAAAATCTGAACTTTGCCTACTCCTTGCATCATCGGGCTGGGGAGGAACTAGTGAGTCTGTGTGAACTCAGCCTAGTCTGAGGATGAGGACGGATGTGGAGGAATGAGCTTTTGAGGATACTAGGGAGTTTGGTGTAGTTTAATTGTTCTGTAGTATAGTATCGGGTATCCAACTCTGTCCTCCAAAAAAGATATGTTGAAGCCCTAACTCCTAGTAACTCAGAATGTGGCCTTACTTGGAAATAGGATTATTGTGGATGTAATTAATTAAGATGAGGACATTTTAGGGTAGGGTGGGTCCCTAATCCAGTATGACTGGTGTCCTTCTAAGAAGATGGCTATGTGAAGACACAGACACACAGGGAGAATATCATGTGATGACGGAGGCAGAATTTTGAAGTGATGCAGCTGCAAGCCAGGGAATGCCAAAGATTGACAGCAAACCATCAGAAGCTAGGAAGAGGCAAGAAAGGATTCCCCTAAGGTTTTAGAAGGAGCATGGCCTGGCTCCTTCTAAAAGGAGGATGTAATAATGTAATAATGTAACCTTGATTTCAAACTTCTAGTCTTCAGACCAGTGAGACAATAAATTCCTTTTTTCTTAAGCCACTCATTTTGTGGTATTTTGTTATGACAGCCCTAGGAGACTAGTACACACCCATTGTTGGGTTTTTTTTTTCTTTAATAAAACTTTTACTGACTCTAGTGATTGTACAAGAGGGGCATTTGGCGCCAGCTTGCAGAATTGTTTGAGTTGGGAGCTCCAGCTGTAGCTTGCATGACTTGCTTTCAGAATGACGTGCGTATCTTGAGCAATCAGTGCCTCCGACACAAAGAATGTAAAACAACCAGGTTTGGATAAAAAGAATTTCCTTCTTTAGTACTTAGTAGGCTTTACTCTGATTGATGTAGCTAACACTGCTTCCAGCTAAGGTAAAATCGATCCTATTTCATAGGCAGGGAAACAGGAAAATAGAACAGTTAAGGAATCCAGCATGAGGAGCCAGGACTCTGCTCATCTCTGCCATCTGAGGTAGCCTTGTGCAAAGCTTTTCTTCTCTGACCCCCTACCCCTCCACCCCAGACCCCAGGAGCAGCTTTGCTACTTTTCTGCACTGCCAGGATCTGAGCAACTTGCCTGGGACGAAGCAACACTCTAAAAGAAGATTCATCCTTAGAAGGTATAGTCCTCAGACTTAGAGGGAGAACTGAGCATGCTCTCCAGGGGAGGAAAGTAAGGAACTGATACCTAAATGTGTTAAGGGCACCCAGAGGTGGTGGGTGAGATGTTCCATGTGCTGACGTGAAGCACAACCCACTTTCTGCTCCTGTCATCTTGAGACAAAAGTCACTTCAGGGTGGCTTCTGTTCCCATCACCTTGTACAGCTGACATGGAAAACGACCTCAAGCTCTAATGAGTCTGGTTGCAGAGTATTGGGGGTTGCTAGAGGCCCTCGGTACCGTTACTTAAGCATCCGTTAATGGTATGTAAAGCTTTGCTTACCGTTACTTTGCGTCCACTTTGGCTACTCTGGGGCCACACCATCTAGTGGGAAGAGTGCAGGAATCGGAGACAGGGAGGTCTGGATTTGAATTTAGGAACTGCTTATGATTTATTTGCTGTTTCCTTGTGTATCTGTAACCATGATGTGGGCATAAAAATGCGCATGTCACAGTGTTGAAGGAGAAAATGAGGGTAAAAGAGAATCTGTGTCACAGGCTCTTAAGAGGGTCAAATGTGTAAACCATGAGACCCGTGTCTGTGAGCACTCAATGCCTGTTAACTCTTGTTATTATTATTGTTACAGTTATCACTATCACAAGAGATAATGTAAGCGGTATATCTGGAAATACATGTTTTTTTCCCTAGGCTGCTGATTTGACTACTGCAAATGTGCATTGAGTCCAACAGAAGGGGAAAGTACTCTATCTATCTATCTATCTATCTATCTGTCTGTCTGTCTGTCTATCTTATAACAGTATCCAAATACGTTCTTCTCTGGGCATTTATGAAGACGAGAAAAAAGAGTTGTGGTGCCAGACAGAGTTCACTCATTAGAGTGACAGGTAAAAATGAACAGGCATCACCACAGGGTAGTCTAGAGGTAACCACCAGTTCCACCGCTCTGTGATGGTAATGACCCTTAGTCGCGTGTGCCTTTAGTATTGCTTATCCCAGTTATGGTCTAGATCAGTGTTTTTCCTACTTTAACAGGCTTACCAATCACTTGGGAACCTCATTACAGTGTAAACTCAGATTGAGGGGCCTGGGATAGAGCTTCCAGGAGGTGCCAGTCCTGCTCAGCCACCACACTTTGAGTAACAAGGCAATGGTTGCTCTTTTTTATTGTCCTTCTCTTGTTCTGTTGCATCTGCAGATCTAATTCTATGTGGATCCCCTTGCCCTTCATCAGTTCACATTAGACTGATACTTTTTATGCTCATTCATTCTTTCAACATTCATTGAGTCATTACTATGTGTCAGGGACTGTGTTTAGCATTATATGTCACAGGTGACATTCTGGGTTAGGTCATGGGCATGGATTTCAATGTCATTGATATGAGTCCCAGCATTCTCCATAGAGACAGATCTCTCTGGTCATGAGGTCTACGTTTGATATTTCCCTGCATCTTTCTACCTATCAGAGCAGTGGACTGGGTCAGGAACAAGTGGTAGGGAGAGAAATTATTCTTTCCAAATTCAAGCCAGATGGCCTCAGTTCCTAACATCTGCATGGCTTAACTCTTTTTTTGATTCCCTACCCATTTTGACATCATATTCTACTCTTTTGTCAGATTCTACTTGAAATAGAATCATGGGGCTATACTGAATTGTGCACAGCAGATAACTCAGGTAAAGTCTCAAATCCATTCTCTCAAATCTTTCCATATTTATTATCAAAGAGGTTTCTTCCAGCCCACTTTCCCCCCCATCTCATTGTCTCCTTTCTTCCCTTTCCCATATATATTCTCTCTCCCTCATGTTCTCCCCTCTTATGCTAACCAGTTTCATTCTGTCCTAGCTCTCTAATGTTTGTGTATCAGGTTTGGCAACTAATGGGTCCTCCATTTGTCAGAGCCCACCCTCCATAGACGGTAGAAGGATGTTAAAAATGATAAACACTTCTTTCTTATAAAACATAAAATCTCAGAAATGACCAATGAAAGAGTTTATTTCATCTAGTGTCCTATAGAGAGAATTATTCTAAAGGAAATGATATAAATGATAATGAAAAATAATGCATCACCAATGCCTCTTGCCACACTCATGCTGTAGATGGCTGAGCCAATCTTGCAATTGCATCAGTTTGTTTCTGTTTTCAGTTTCCGTGGAGAAACAGAAGCTGCTTGGCAGATTCTCAATACGATTTCACAGTTTTTAATCCTTATGAATGAAATTGCTTAAGTTCAATCTATATAGTAAAGATTTCTTCTTGTATTTCTATTTCTCCAATGATTTCTGTTTTTATTTGCTATTGAACAAGTCTATGAAAATGCTAGAGGCAGAATATCCTTTCAGGAAATCTTGTTTTGTAAAATTCTTGTTACAAAATGCCTCCTTCTCTGAACTGTTGTGATGGGAGGGTTTTTACAGCTCTTTCTGGCTTTCGATGGATGAAACAGCTTCTGGGCTGAGTGTTGGCTAAAATAATTTTTTCCCCTCAGATTAAAAAAAATAATTTGTTCTATGATTGCTTCTTGGGTCCCACTATCAAGTGTGTTTTCTCTGGCCACTCTCCCCACTCCCTGTCTCTGCCTATAGCAGCTGGTCTTAAACACTATGTACTTGCTTAATATCTGGTTTTATGCTCAGCTGATTCATGTCCCCTTGCATGTAGACTACAGAAGTCAATGAAGGAAATCATCTTTACATTCTACATGTTTAATGAGGGTTGTGTCTTTTCTTCTTTGACCCAAACTCTGGCTTGCTGGTGTGTGAGCTTGTTTACTCTGGGTAAAACACAACTTCCATTTTGGCAGTGATATGGCTTAACAAGTCTCATAAAAAGAATTGGAAAGATCGCTGAACATCAAAGAGCTCTTATGCGCCACCATTTTGTAGAATGTAAAAGAATCTGGGACATATGGATTAAATTCCTCTTAAAATATACACATTCCTCTTAAAAACTGCTTGAGACAGGTCACATTTTAGATTTCCTCAACTGCTCTATTTTCTCCCCTTTGGCTAGGGTCCTGTCCCACTTTGGGAACTTTATTTGAATGGCCAAAGGTAATGCCTTGATGAGCCTGCAATTATCCATCCTAAAGAGGTTTCAGAGACCCGCTTTTTAATTTTCAATCACTTTCAGCCTTTCTGACAGATGTTTCTAATAGTCCAAGTATGGGCTCTAGAGAAGACCATTTGGGTAAAGTCACATCTTGAACACACATAGTTTTATCTTTCCGAGTTTCTGGTCAGAAAGGTAGACTGTAAGTTGATGTGGTTGACCACCAGTTCCTTTTGAAACTTCTTATGAACTCTTGATTATTACAGCATCCTGGTTTTCTCTCTACCTCTCTGGCTGCTCTTTCTCAGACTCTACTGAGAGCTGCAGGAGGACTGAGACTTTGTTCACTGGTATATCTCTAGGACCTTGAATAGTACTTGGCATATAGTTGGTGTTCCACAGACATTTATTGACTGGATGACTAAATCTTCTGAATGGAGTTCTGCTTCAATGCTTTATCCTTAAGCTTAATCTTTAAATTCTTTCTCTACCCTGACTTCCCTAGAAATCTCAGTCACTCTTACTCTCTCAGCTGCTACCCACTGACCCATCTGTCTTCCTGCTTCCTATGTCACAACTCCAATTATTTGCAGACGTAGCAATTAGCTATCTTCTCATCACCTTAGGAAAAATAGTTTAAAAGCAACTCACAATCCTTACCCCAGCCTCAAAGTCAATCTGTCTCCACTTTTTCTTTCTCCCCTATTATCTAGACACTTAGAGCATCTTTTACATTCCTCCATTCATTCTAATTCTGCTACCAATTCTCTAGTTTTCTGTCACAACACAATATTTTCTCTGAGCTGGTCTCCCTGCCTTTCTTATCTATCTTTACATTACTGGTAGATATTTTACATTCTGTCTTACATTCTAATATTTTATATTCTACAACCTTGCTGTACATATATCATTTTTGTGCTCAGAAACTTTCAGTGTAATAGGACCCTCCAGAATAGGAAGATAATTTTTAACTAAATTTTCATGGGCCTCCACCACTTTGCTCCAGTCTATCTCCTTAACCTTACCAAATTGAAATGGTAT
Source organism: Balaenoptera borealis (assembly GCF_965194805.1). Classification (NCBI taxonomy): domain Eukaryota; kingdom Metazoa; phylum Chordata; class Mammalia; order Artiodactyla; family Balaenopteridae; genus Balaenoptera; species Balaenoptera borealis. The sequence goes on from NC_138865.1 coordinate 95,982,818, forward strand.
GCTAAGGTGATTTATTTGGAAATAATATACAGGATGACTTGGTGAGGAGAGGTATTTGTGACTTGGATCTGGAGCAACTATCATTGAGGCTAGCCTTAGAAATAAAGCCCATGATTCATAAAATGAAAGGGGCTGGAGGCTAAGAGACAATTCAGAAAGTCCTTAAATGCTGCCTGCTCATGTTTTAGTACTTCTCATATATATCTAGACTAAGAGTTACTTAAGACTTGAAACTATATCTTATTAAGATAGAAATTATTCCTGAAATGGATAGTATAACAGGTTCTGAAAATAGATGTGGGTTCAAACTGTGATTTCCGTTTCCCAAGCTGTAACTTCGGGCAAGTTATTTAACTTCTCCAAAACTCAGTTTCTTCATTTATAAAAAGGAGGTAAAAATACCTAACTACAGAATTTTTGCAAGATTAAAGTGAGATAATCCACATACTATTGCAGGTAGAGTCTTGAGACATCATAGTACTCAGTAAGTGGTAGATTTTTTTAATCATTATTGTTCTTTTTCTTTTTAGATCCTGTAGATTTCTTTTGGTTCAGAAAACATGACTACTTTAATTTAACATCTTTGTATATATCTAGGACCCAACATAGAGATGAGTATTTTACAAACTCGATGTTTTTCGAAGGGTAATACAATGTTATTGACATTTATTAAAATGGCTATCTTGATTGTTGGATACTTCATTTTTATTATGAAAATGGTAAACCAAAAAATCTAGCATTGGCCAACATTCCACAGTTGATGACATCATTGCTTTTTGATTTTTATGATTCTATTATCGAAAGCTTTCTATGTGGATAACTGAGACTAATCTTCATTGAGTATTTACTAGGTACTTGGTCATACTAGGTGCCAAAAATACTGAGTCAACTCCTGCTTCGGGAAGCACTTATTTAGGGACATTCCACCGAGTATAAAGTGACATGAGAATGACTGAATCTGCCTGGAGAGTCCTAAGAGGCTTCTTAGAGGGGGTGATGTTGGAGTTGAGTCTAGAAATGATAAACAGGCCTTGTGGTTGATGGTGGGGGTGGAATCCCAGGGAAAGGAAATCACTTGGACAAATGATAGGGAGATCTGAGAGGAAATGGCTTGTTTTTGTTTTGAATTTTTGAATTTTATTTTATTTATTTTTTTATACAGCAGGTTCTTATTAGTTATCCATTTTATACATATTAGTGTATTTATGTCAATCCCAATCTCCCAATTCTTCACACACACACCCCCACCACTTTCCCCCTTGGTGTCCATACGTTTGTTCTCTACATCTGTGTCTCTATTTCTGCCCTGCAAACCGGTTCATATGTACCATTTTTCTGTGTTCCACATATATGCGTTAATATACAATATTTGTTTTTCTCATTCTAACTTACTTCACTCTGTATGACAGTCTCTAGATCCATCCACGTCTCTACAAATGACCCAATTTTGTTCCTTTTTATGGCTGAGTAATATTCCATTGTATATATGTACCACAACTTCTTTATCCATTCGTCTGTTGATGGGCATTTAGGTTGCTTCCATGACCTGGCTATTGTAAATAGTGCTGCGATGAACATTGGGGTGCATGTGTCTTTTTGAATTATGGTTTTCTCTGGGTATATGCCCAGTAGTGGGATTGCTGGATCATACGCTAATTCTATTTTTAGTTTTTTAAGGAACCTCCATACTGTTCTCCATAGTGGCTGTATTAATTTACATTCCCACCAACAGTGCAAGAGGATTCCCTTTTCTCCACACCCTCTCCAGCATTTGTCATTTGTAGATTTTCTGATGATGCCCATTCTAACTGGTGTGAGGTGATATCTCATTGTAGTTTTGATTTGCATTTCTCTAATAATTAGTGATGGTGAGCAGCTTTTCATGTGCTTCTTGGCCATCTCTACATCTTCTTTGGAGAAATGTCTATTTAGGTCTTCTGCCCATTGTATGATTGGGTTGTTTTTTTTTTTAATATTGAGCTGCATGAGCTGTTTATATATTTTGGAGATTAATCCTTTGTCCATTGATTCATTTGCAAATATTGTCTCCCATTTTGAGGGTTGTCTTTTTGACTTGTTTGTAGTTTCCTTTGCTTTGCAAAAGCTTTTAAGTTTCACTAGGTCCCATTTGTTTACTTTCGTTTTTATTTCCATTACTCTAGGAGGTGGATCAAAAAAGATCTTGCTGTGATTTATGTCAAAGAGTGTTCTTCCTACGTTTTCCTCTAAGAGTTTTATCATGTCCAGTCTTACATTTAGGTCTCTAATCCATTTTGAGTTTATTTTTGTGTATGGTGTTAGGAAGTGTTCTAATTTCATTCTTTTACATGTAGCTGTCCAGTTTTCCCAACACCACTTATTGAAGAGACTGTCTTTTCTCCATTGTACATCCTTGCTTCCTTTGTCATAGATTAGTTGACCATAGGTGCGTGGATTTATCTCTGGGCTTTCTATCCTGTTCCATTGATCTATATTTCTGTTTTTGTGCCAGTACCATACTGTCTTGATTACTGTAGATTTGTAGTATAGTCTGAAGTCAGGGAGTCTGATTCCTCCAGCTCCGTTTTCTCCCCTCAAGATTGCTTTGGCTCTTCGGGGTCTTTTGTGTCTCCATACTAATTTTCAGATATTTTGTTCTAGTTCTGTAAAAAATGCCATTGGTAATTTGATAGGGATTGCATTGAATCTGTAGATTGCTTTGGGTAGTATAGTCATTTTCACAATATTGATTCTTCCAATCCAAGAACATGGTGTATCTCTCCATCTGTTTGTATCATCTTTAATTTCTTTCATCAGTGTCTTATAGTTTTCTGCATACAGGTGTTTTGTCTCCTTAGGTAGGTTTATTCCTAGGTATTTTATTCTTTTTGTTGAAATGGTAAATGGAAGTGTTTCCTTAATTTCTCCTTCAGATTGTTCATCATTAGTGTATAGGAATGTAAGAGATTTCTGTGCATTAATTTTGTATCCTCCTACTTTATCAAATTCATTGATTAGCTCTAGTAGTTTTCTGGTGGCATCTTTAGGATTCTTTATGTATAGTGTCATGTCATCTGCAAAGAGTGACAGTTTTACTTCTTTTCCGATTTGGATTCCTTTTATTTCGTTTTCTTCTCTGATTGCCGTCGCTAGGACTTCCAAAACTATGTTGAATAATAGTGGTGAGAGTGGACATCCTTGTCTTGTTCCTGATCTTAGAGGAAATGCTTTCAGTTTTTCACCATTGAGAATGATGTTTGCTGTGGGTTTCTCGTATATGGCCTTTATTATGTTGAGGTAGGTTCCCTCTATGCCCACTTTCTGGAGAGTTTTTATCATAAATAGGTGTTGAATTTTGTTGAAAGCTTTTTCTGCATCTATTGAGATGATCATATGCCTTAAATTCTTCAATTTGTTAATATGGTGTATCACATTGATTGATTTGTGTATATTGAAGAATCCTTGCATCCCTGGGGTAAATCCCACTTGATCATGGTGTATGATCCTTTTAATGTATTGTTGGATTCTGCTTGCTAGCATTTTGTTGAGGATTTTTGCATCTATATTCATCAGTGATATTGGTCTGTAATTTTCTTTTTTTCTAGGATCTTTGTCTGGTTCTGGGATCAGGGTGATGGTGGCCTCATAGAATGAGTTTGGGAATGTTCCTTCCTCTGCAATTTTTTGGAAGAGTTTGAGAAGGATGGCTGTTATCTCCTCTCTAAATATTTGATAGAATTCACCTGTGAAGCCACCTGGTCCTGGACTTTTGTTTGTTGGAAGATTTTTAATCACAGTTTCAATTTCATTACTTGTGATTGGTCTGTTTCTTCCTGGTTCAGTCTTGGAAGGTTATACCTTTCTAAGAATTTGTCATTTTCTTTGTGGTTGTCTATTTTATTGGCATATAGTTGTTTGTAGTAGTCTCTTAGGATGCTTTGTATTTCTGCAGTGTCAGTTGTGACTTCTCCTTTTTCATTTCTAATTTTATTGATTTACGTCCTCTCTCTTTTCTTCTTGATGAGTCTGGCTAATGGTTTATCAATTTTGTTTATCTTCTCAAAGAACCAGCTTTTAGTTTTATTGATCTTTGCTATTGTTTTCTTTGGTTCTATTTCATTTATTTCTGCTCTGATTTTTATGATTTTTTTCCTTCTGCTAACTTTGGGTTTTGTTTGTTCTTCTTTCTCTAGTTCCTTTAGGTGTAAGGTTAGATTTTTTATTTGACATTTTTCTTCTTTGTTGAGGCAGGATTGTATTGCTATGAACTTCCCTCTTAAAACTGCTTTTGCTGCATCCCATAGGTTTTGGATCATCGTGTTTTCATTGTCATTTGTCTCTAGGTATTTTTTTGATTTCCTCTTTGATTTCTTCAGTGATCTCTTGTTTATTTTAACGTATTGTTTAGCCTCCATGTGTTTGTGTTTTTTATGGTTTTTTTCCTGTAATTGATTTCTAATCTCATAGCGTTGTGGTCAGAAAAGATGCTTGATATGATTTCAGTTTTCTTAAACTTAAACTTAGAGGCTTGATTTGTGACCCAAGATGTAATCTATCCTGGAGAATGTTCCATGTGCACTTGAGAAGAAAGTGTAACCTGCTGTTTTTGATGGAATATCCTATAATTATCAATTAAATCCATCTGGTCTGTTGTGTCATTTAAAGGTTCTCTTCCTTATTTATTTTCATTTTGGATGATCTGTCCATTGGTGTGTGTGAGGTGTTAAAGTCCCTCATTATTATTTTGTACGGTCAGTTTCCTCTTTTATAGATGTTAGCAGTTGCCTTATGTATTGAGGTGCTCCTATGTTGGGTGCATATATATTTATAATTATTATATCTTCTTCTTGGATTGATCCCTTGATCATTATGTGGTGTCCTTCCTTGTCTCTTGTAACATTCTTTATTTTAAAGTCTATTTTATATGTTATGACTGTTGCTACTCCAGCTTTCTTTTGATTTCCATTTGCATGGAATATCTTTTCCATCCCCTCACTTTCAGTTTGTATGTGAAGTGGGTCTGAAGTGGGTCTCTTGTAGACAGCATATATACGGGTCTTGTTTTTGTATCCATTCAGCAAGCCTGTGTCTTTTGGTTGGAGCATATAATCCATTCACGTTTAAGTTTATTATCGATATGTATGTCCCTATTACCATTTTCTTAATTCTTATGGGCTTGTTTTTGTAGGTTCTTTTCTTCTTTTGTGTTTCCCACTTAGAGAAGTTCCTTTAGCATTTGTTGTAGAGCTGATTTGGTGGTGCTGAATTCTCTTAGCTTTTGCTTGTCTGTAAAGCTTTTGATGTCTCTGTCGAATCTGAATGAGATCCTTGCTGAGTAGAGTAGTCTTGGTTGTAGGTTCTTCCCTTTCATCACTTTAAATATATCATGCCACTCCCTTCTGGCTTGTAGAGTTTCTGCTGAGAAATCAGCTATTAACCTTATGGGAGTTCCCTTGTATGTTATTTGTCATTTTTCCTTTGTTGCTTTCAATAATTTTTCTTTGTCTTTAATTTTTGTCAAGTTGATTACTGTGTGTCTTGGCATGTTTCTCCTTGGGTTTATCCTGCCTGGGACTCTCTGTGCTTCCTGGACTTGGGTGGCTATTTCCTTTCCCACATTAGGGATGTTTTCAACTATAATCTCTTCAAATATTTTCTTGGGTCCTTTCTCTCTCTCTTCTCCTCTGGGACCCCTGTAATGTGAATGTTGTTGCATTTAATGTTTTTCCAGAGGTCTCTTAGGCTGTCTTCATTTTTTTTCATTCTTTTTTGTTTATTCTGTTCCATGGCAGTGAATTCCACCATTCTGTCTTCCAGGTCACTCATCCATTCTTCTGCCTCAGTTATTCTGCTATTGATTCCTTCTAGTGTATTTTTCATTTCAGTTACTGTATTGTTCATCTCTGTTTGTTTGTTCTTTAATTCTTCTAAGTGTTTGTTCAACATTTCTTGCATCTTCTCAATCTTTGCCTCCATTCTTTTTCCAAGGTCCTGGATCATCTTCATTATCATTATTCTGATTTCTTTTTCTGGAAGGTTGCCTATCTCCACTTCTTTTAGTTGTTTTTCTGGGGTTTTATCTTGTTCCTTCACCTGGTATATAGCCCTCTGCCTTTTCATTTTGTCTGTCTTTCTGTGAATGTGGTTTTTTTTCCACAGGCTGCAGGATTGTAGTTCTTCTTGCTTCTGCTGTCTACCCTCTGGTGGATGAGGCTGTCTAAGAGGTTTGTGCAAGTTTCCTTATGGGAAGTCCTGGTGGTGGGTAGAGCTGGGTGTTGCTCTGGTGGACAAAGCTCAGTAAAGCTTTAATCTTCTTCTCTGTTAATGGATGGAGCTGGCTTACCTCCCTGTTGGTTGTTTGGCCTGAGGTGACCCAACACTGCAGCCTACCCGGCTCTGTGTTGGGGATCATGGTGGATTCTGGGAGGGCTCACACCAAAGGGTACTTCCCAGAACTTCTGCTGCCAGTGTTCTTGTCCTCATGGTGAGCCACAGCCAGCCCCTGCCTCTGCAGGAGACCCTCCAACACTAGCATGTAAGTCTGGTTCAGTCTCCTTTGGGGTTACTGCTCCTTCCCCTGGGTCCCGATGTGCACACTACTTTGTGTGTGCCCTCCAAGAGTGGAGTCTCTGTTTCCCCCAGTCCTGTTGAAGTCCTGCAATCAAATCCCACTAGCCTTCAAAGTCTGATTCTCTAGGAATTCCTCCTCCCATTGCCGGACCCTCAGGTTGGGAAGCCTGATGTGGGGCTGAGAACCTTCACTCCAGTGGGTGGACTTATGTGGTATATGTGTTCTCCAGTTTGTGAGTCACTCACCCAGCAGTTATGGGATTTGATTTTATTGTGATTGTGCCCCTCCTACCGTCTCATTGTGGCTTCTCCTTTGTGTTTGGATGTGGGGTATCTTTTTTGGTGAGTTCCAGTGTCTTCCTGTTGATGATTGTTCAGCAGTTAGCTGTGAATTCCGGTGCTCTCGCACGAGAGAGTGAGCACACATCCTTCTACTCCCCCATCTTGAACCAATCTGGAAATGGCTTGTTTTGAGTAGACAGGCAATTATTTATCACTTCAGAATTCCTACATAAGAGAGATTTGGGGGAAGTGATCTGGTTGGAAGAAAGAACTAGGAAACTTGCACTGAAGCTGAATTTTCATTGCCTCTTAACACAAAATTGATAAGCTATCCATTGCCTATATTAAAATGAAGATGTGTGGCTCCTGGAGTTTATTGAAGAGGATGGGTAATCTCTCCCAAGTCATCTCCATGGCTCTGCAACCAGGACAGTCAGGAGAATCGGCTGAGATGAGTTGCAGAAGAGCAGCCACAGAGGAAGGTGAATCCAGGTGATAGAAACCATAAAGCATGTTAAGGACCCATTGCAGGTTTCAACATGATCAGCTTGATGCCTTAGAAAGTTGACTGGTTAGAGTGTGGAGGGAGCATTGAGAGAGGACAAGAATGGAAGCAGAGAGGTGAATTAGGAGCAGCAGTGGGATGGAGTCAAAGAATAAATAATTGACTACATGCTTGACTACAAAACTGTTTTTTCTTGATTCACATGAAAAACTGTTTCTGAGGTAGTTACACCAAAAATATTTTTACACATCTATTGAACTATTTCCATGTGACGAGAACTATTTGGGCTCTTTCCATGGATTAATTTGCTTAATCTTTTTGACAACCCTGTATTTAAGGATATACTATTTTCCTCATTTTATAGATAAGAAAATGAAGGCACAGACAGGTTAATAACTTGCCCAAGATCACAGAGTTCTAAAGAATTGGAATTAGGCTTAGAGTCTAGGTGATCTGATTCCAGAGCCAGTGTTCCTAATCACTACATTATATTGTTTATTCACAACAACAATATTTTTATATTTCTATAATAAATTATTTAGAAGATGAGTGAGGTGTTATATCTATTACAGTGTTTTGCACATAACGTGTGCTTAATTCATATCTGCTGTGTTAATAAGTAAACTTTAATAATAATAATCACTTTCATTAATTAAGCATTTATGTGCCAGGCACTGGGCTAGGTGTTTACATAAATTAGTCATGAAAATAACCCTCCTAGATAAACACAGTAGAACACTAATACTTAATGTTTATTTAATCAATTAAGATTACAAAAGAGGTTTACCTATAGTGTCCCTTTTGATCTACATAAAAATCATGTAAGGTAGGTAATAATTTACCCTAGTTTTGAGGCTAAAAGGTCATACAGTTATTATAATACAATTATTATACAATTATTATAATAAATTGTGACACTAGTACATGAACCCAGGTCATACAATTATTATAATAAATTGTGAAACTAGTACATGAACCCAGGTCTTCTGATTCTGAATGGTGCTACCACCATACTGCACTGCCTTTCAGAGATCTTTATACATGATAAAATATTATTCCCTTGAAAGGGTTAAAATAACCAGGGACTATGCCACAGGGAGGGAGATTTTAAGCTTGCCCTTGAAAGATGGGAGCACAGATGTTGTGGGAGAACATTCCAGGTAATAGGAATGGTTGTCAGAGAAGAAAAGAAGGTTGGAAAATGTGAGGTATTTTTGATGATTAGCAGCTCAGGTGTGTGACAAGTACTTAGCAAACTGTAAAGGCAGTGCGTAAACATTAGTAGTTATTATTATGTGGTTCATGATTATTTTCTATTGGAGTGTGCCAATTTGGATTTCCGACACATGTTGTGTTTTGTTTGGATGAAAGGAGAAATCTTAAACTTTTCAAGCAACTGGAACACATGTTATACACACATATACTTCGGAGACTGGACCCCTGCCATTCCTATTTTTATATGTTGAAATCTCTAACTGTCTAATCGTGGTGGTACGAAGTTCACTGCCTTAGCAGCCAAGATTGATTTTTCCTTTGAGTAGACATGCTTCACAGAAGTATCCTTTCCCGTTACATTTTGAAAGTCATCAGACATGCTGTTATAAATGATCACAGAAGATTACTGGAGATGCTGCAAAATAATAGTGAACCAAGCAGCATCTGTAATTTCCAAGGATGGCTCGCAATCATCACTCAAAATGAACCCTATCTGAGTGCAGGGCTGAACTTTTTCTTTTCCTCCCTCTCTCTTCCTTTTACTACTTTATAACATAGCTGAAATGGATACTGCTCCTCATGAATTTTTATGCAAAATATTAAGTTGCCAACCACTGCTGTGCAGACAAGGTCTGCTTGGGAAGATGAGAGTTAGCCTGCACAGTTCGCTGGCTGACATCCTTAGGTGAAAAGGCTCTATGTCAAACTGGCCAACTGAGAGTAAGAGTTCATGCTGGTTGCTGACCCCAAAAACGTTTGGGATGCCTCTTCGTTCAGACTCTCATCTAGGCTCAAAGGAAAATGATTCCATATTTGTTGACAGAATTGCCAACTGCTCCAGGTATCTGTTTTCTTAAGACATTTTATTGTATCTCAGTCTTTCATATGGATAAACCATGAGAAAACAGAGTTCACCAAACCGGCAGCTGCCAAGCCACCCTGCCCAATTCCTTCTGGGCTCAGATGCAATTGCTCCCACGACCTATTGGTTCTGTTTCATGACTATCTGTCCACACTGCTACTGCCCAGCTCATCCTCTCTGCTTTTCTCATCTAGACCACTGTAGCTGCTTTTGACTTGATTCCCCTCCTGTTGTCTCTTCCCCTTCCTTCTAGCTCTTTCAGAATGATTTTTCCACCTTCTAGACCTTGTTGTGTGGCTCTTTTGTTGTAAAATCTCTGATGGCTCCCACGTTGTCTAAGGGAGAAAGTCCAAGCACAGCAACGATGGCTGTTCTCGACCTTGACACAACCAGCCTCTACCCATCAACCTTGCAGTTACTTCCCTGCTGTGCTACTTCTGAATTACCATTGTTTCTCAGATATGGCATGTAATTTCCTGCTCCCTTCTTATACACTTTCTGAAGCTTTTCCTGATTTCAACACCTCTGCCCTTCCTAGGAAAAAAAAGATTTTGGTTTTCCTTCCTCTGTGTCTCCAAAGTTAGAGAAAGTGCTTCCTTTAAAAAAAAGTTAATCCAGCCAAAAAATTACTGAGGGCTTCATAGATACCAGACACTGTGTTTTGTACTTGAGGCTGAGATATGTTATACTTCAGTTGAGCAGTTGGGAGATGAATGTAGGAACAGACAATCATAACCCAATGATATAAAGATTATAGTACAGAAGTGATCAAATAGAGACCAGAAGGAGACCTTTCTAGACACCTTATCTAAGGTTACCCACCTTTACATAGCCAGTTATTCTCTGTCACATTACGCAGTGTCATTTCCCCCATAGCATTTGCTCTCTGAGCTTATTTATTCTGTTATTTCCTTGTTTATTGTGTCTCCACTGGGATGCAAGCTCTGTGAGAGCAGATCCCTTGACTCATCACTCTTATAATGCTATGTTTAGAACAGAGCTTGGCATAAGGCAGGTGCTTAAGAAATGTTTATTGACTGAATGAATGTGGTTGGAGAAGGCTTCCTGCTCCCTTTTCCCTATCCTCTTCCTTTTTATCTTTTAGATTAACTAAGAATGGCCTGAACCCATTCTAACTACAACCATTGAGTCATTGTAACTGTGATGTGCTTGATGTGAAGTTTAAGTTTCATTTCATTCTGAGGACTCTTCTGACCATCTGTTACTCACAGTCATGTATTCATTTGTATGTCTGTTTACTACCTTTACCACAAATGTGCTAACCACAAGGCTAGATGTAGGAAAAGGAAGATGAATAAGATCAAGTCCCTCAATTAACTCATTACGTGGGATTAAGCAGATACTATACTATATTGAAAGAGTGTTTTTAATGGCAGTAAGCAAGAAGGTTTTGATGAAGGCATAAATTTCTTTCATTGCACCTCAGACAATATCATTGCTAACCACACTCTAGGCTCTATCTTTTGGGTATCTTTTGTTTTCTTAAATTCTCTCAAATATGCAAATCACTAGATATTTATAAACAGCTACTTTGTGCTCTATGGTTAGACGTGAGGGAACAAACAGGAATGACAGGCATGTTGCTTCTACGAAACATACAGTCAGGTAGACTCTTTCCAGAATGAATTCGAAACATTCTAGAGCAGGGTATCAAAATCCTGGTATTAACGAGGTGAAATGAATATGTTCAACATGGTCAATCCAATACAGGCTGTCATCACATTTGGATTTGAGATTATTTTCTGCAAAGGAAAAGTGGGAACCAGATTAGATTACAGAGCTTTTCAATGTGAGAATGCTGTGATTCTTAGTGGATACTCTATTTTCTTTAGGTTGAATTCTTAAGAAAAATTTTCATGGAAGACCCAACATCAGAGACATCAGATGATTTAATATACAGTGTCCTACACAATAGTTTTTATAAGCATGATTAAATCTAATAACTTGCATTTCTTGAGCCAGGAGCTGCTGTAAATATGCATATGTTCATCTCATTTAATTCTCACTTTATGTGATGGGTGCTCTTATTATCCCCACTTTACAGATGGAGGAACGGAAACCTAAGAAATTAAATAACTTGTGTGGGAGAGCCAGTGTGGGAGAGCCAGTAATAACATTCAGGCAGCTTGACTAGGGAGCCCGTGCCCTTAACTCTTCTTCTGACAAATACAGCAAGAAATAGAATATTCCTGATATGATCCCTCCATGAAAACAGTGGTCATGTCATTAAAGGGCAACTCAGGACAAATCTGTGATTGTTTGACTGTAGAGCCATGGCTGGTTTCATGACCTTATGTTAAAATGCCTAAAGGAATGGTTTTGTGGTGTGAATATCTTCCCTAAATACTTAGGAGCTTCTGTCAGAGGCCAGACTACAAGCCATATGAGACTGATACTGTCTGATAAGGCTTCGTGTATTTGACTGAAGACAGATCTTTATATTGGGGAAGCCAAAGGAGTAGACAGTAGGGCTGATGTTGCTGATATGAAGGCCAAGAACCCCAACAAGCAATTCTCCCTTGATGACAAACCACTTCCTTTCCACATGGAAAGAGGCCATGGGGGAACCTGCAGAAAAAAACATAGTTTTTCCTAGAATCAGCTTTTGATCAATGATAGCACTTGGATTCAAGTTTTGACTGGCTAAAACCCCTGGAAAGATTTCTCTTTCTGCCTCTTGGAAAAAAATTGTCAAGGTGACACCTCTTGGTTTCATCTACCAAATTGAAGAGAACATGGCTGAAAGAATATACTGAAAAAATACAATTGATTTTTTAAAAAACCAGTCTGGGCTCCATTTTATACATTTTCTGGCCTTTTAAAAAATATTACATTACGATGAATGCTCTGAACTAACAAGTCCTTTAAATGACTCTATAATGAGAAAACTCTTTTGTATGAATTTGTGAGGTTCACTGTCAATTGAGATCAATAAATCTTGCACCAGTTGATTTTTTTTTTTAAATGCAATTTATTGGAGGGGGGAAAGACTGTATGGACTGAATTGCTTGTTTCAGCTTTGAAAGATAAAAAAAAGATTCAATAGCAGTGAGACTAAAGTGTCTCTCCATGTCACGTAACCCCCTCCCTTCCCTCACCAACTCCCACTCCTGGTTTTCTTTTTTTAGTGCTCTATCTGCAATCACCCTGGTTGGGGCTGCTGCAGAATCATCAAGAAGTGGTGCTATGAAAAAATTCAGAAAAGGGATAGGATACTGCCTGGGTAGTGGACGTAGAATTCCAGCAGCTTTGTCCATGAATTTCTTTCATACTTTCTATTAGATCTATAACTCAGGAGAACACCATTCTCAGGTGCTTGTGGGCTCCATCCTCAGCTCAAGGGTCCCTTACGTCTGAGGTAGAACTGACCTATCATCCCTTGGAAATATTTTGGAAACTTTTTTTTAGGCGTTTGTCTCCTTCCACTAGATGGATTTAGAATTTGAGTGCCTGATTTCAAATCCTAGCTATATTTACTTAGACCTTGGGAAAATTCCTTAATGGACCTTCCATTCTCCATCTGTAAAATAGGGATAATATCAGTGCCTACCCTCATGGGGTTAATTAACATGTAAAGTGCTTATATGTAAATTATAGCGCTCTGATCATGTGAATTACTCAATATTTTTTTATAAATATGAGTGTGTGTGTGTGTGTGTGTGTGTGTATGTGTGTGTGTGTGAGAAAGAGAGAGAGATTGTAATTGTCTTCAAAATAAGAATTGCATCTTTTCCTTCTCTGAATCCCAGAATTTAGTATAGACTCTAGCACATGGTAGGTGCTCAGTAAATGTTAATCAAATTAATGACAGTAATGAAACCTAGTCATGATGATTCCATGGATTTTTTCGAGTCAACTCCTAAATTAATTGTCTCCTTTTCAATTTGGAATTGGCTCTGCTATGAATTCAGTGTGATGTCAGGAGAGGGATGGTTTTCTTATCCAGAACAGGGAATTGGCATGTTGAGGTCTTCGGAGCTCTGAAATTCCTTGCTCCCTTCCCTTTCTCTCCTCTTTGCTCTGGTTTGTATGAATAACCAGAGGTCAAGTGCTGTCAGCATACAAGCCATTGGTCTGTATACTTTCTATGAGGCCATAAGACCCAGAAGTCCTGGGCCAAGCAGTTGGCTGATTCTGAGTGGAGAAGCTCAGTTAGGAGTTAAAAGAGGTATTACCAGGGGTTATAAGATCTTCACTCTAGTCCTTGTTCTGTCTTTTTGTGGCTCTGTGACCTTGGGTAAGTCACCTAACCTCTCTAGGCCTGCTTTCTAAGTAGGTATGGTGACATTTGCTCTGTCTCTCACTCAGAGTGGTGGTGAGGTTCCAAGAAGATCGAGTGCTTTGTCCGCTGTAGCATAAACACAGTTGTCATCATGCTGCTGTGGTTTGGGGGTTAGGATTCATTGGTTCCCTTGCTTTGAGATTTTACAGAGACGGGGGTACAGAGAACTTTCAGAACTTAGAGTCAATAGACATTTCCTCAGAGAGGTCAGATCATGTTTAACTTATGGATGGAAAAAGGGTTGTGAATTATAGGCCATTATGAGCACTGGACTCCAACTATCTGTCCGATGACAGGTGGGTATTATTCACCTTGCTTTTCCCATGAGAAAACTGAGAGCCAAAGACGTTACATGACTTGTCCAAGGTCACACTGCTTTTAAGAAAATGTTATTGAGATTCAAATCCAGGTCTATCTTAACCATGTCCCTTGATTGCTTCCCAAAATAGAGATGATGGTAACATAAATACCATTAAATTTACGTAACATCTGATAATCTTTTATCTGTTGCTGAAGCATTGTTTAAAACATAAAAGAAAACAAATGAAATACTTTTGCCCTTTTGTGTTCTGTCATTGTTGACAACTGTCACCTCCTACACAGAGTCTTATTCTGGCTCTTTGTCAATTATGCGAATACACTGATAGCGACACGTCATCTTCAGAGGGCAGCGCAGAGTTCTCACTTCCCGCCTGAGGTTTTTTCCTCCCTGCCAAGGAGAAGCATCTGGCCTGTTGCTGACAGAATGAGCAAACAGTAGTCAGGGGGTACTGGAGCCCAAGAGAAGTGAGGAGATGGTGCAGAAGCAAAGTGAATGCCAGGCTATTAGCCCAATAAAAAACATACTAAAGCTCTGTGGGACTATCAGACAGTCTCACAGAGAATGAAACAAGGTATCATTCACCAAGTTCTGTCCATTCTATCTCCTAATTCTTTAATTCTGTCAACCTCTATCTGTCTCATTGCTATTTTTCTTTTACGGGCTCCCATTATCTGGAACCCTAATTACTGCAAGAGCCTCCTGAAGGTCTCCCTTAATTCTTTCTTACTTCCCACCCCATCCAATCCATTTTCCACACTATGGTCAAGATGGTCTTCGTAAAATGTATATCTAGCCACTCCCTGGCTTGACACAGGTCACTGTTCCTTGATGTTCTTAGAGCGAAATCCAAACTGCTTAAGAGTCTCTACAAGTGCCTTCATATTCCTACGTCTCTAGGCTTATTCCTCTTTCTTCCCAAAGGTCTACCAGGACTAGTACTCCTGCGACATTAAATGTCTTTCAGCCCTTGGAATTTGCCCTGCTTTTTCTTGCTTCTGGGCAAAAGCGTGTGCTTTTCCTTTTGCCTCCTTCAAGATTCCTCCCTTCTTCATGTGACTTACTATTACTTATTTTATAAAATATCTGCTTAGAGGTGCCTTTCTCTGAGAAGATCCAGTTGACTCCTCTGGCACTCCTAACAACTGGCCTACAGGGAAGGATTAGTGATTGTGGTGTCAGGGATTAGAGCTAGGGATATAGTACAAAAAGCTATCAAGCACAGACTTTAGCTAAATTCAAGGGAGACATTTCCAACAGTTTAGCTGTCCAAAGATTGAGTGGGAGAGCAACTTCCCAATCACTGGGAGTGAGCGGTAGAGGCTGGACAGCCTCTTGGAAGGCAGAGTGCAGAACATTCTGAACTGGGACAGGGGTTTGTGGGGAAGGAGAGGAAAACGAGATGATTTTTCACTGTCTCTCCTGAGACTTTATGAGTTTAATCTCTATAATCACATTTAGTAAACAAGCGATTTTCTCTTTGGTTCATGTTTGGGATTAAACAAAACTGATGTTTTTCTTTTCCTTCCTTCCTTCTTTTTCTTCTTTTTTTTGAATCCAAACAACTTCATTGAGAACTAGTCCTAGCCTTACCGCAGATGAGGAAGGAACAGAGAATTTAATATTCACCAGCATAAATAGTAATAATAATAATAATAATAAAAACAGGCTCAAAGCAAAGATACCATGCCCTCTGCCCCTTGTGGTATCCGTGTGTCCCTATATATTAAAAAAAGAGCCCCGTCCCACTTTTTTCTTAAAGCAGGAGGAGAGCTTAGCTAAGTAAAAATGAGGATCTTGGGTAGAAGGACCCTCTCAGGTGTGAGAGCTACACATTCTGCTGTTCATGTAGATCAGAGTGGGATGGGGATTTTCTCTTGGCTGCCCCTTGTCAGGGCTGAATTTTTCCAGATACACCCCTCTGTTATCACCTGGATGGGGCAGGAGAGGAGGGATGGAAGGATTGCTGATTCTTAAACAGGGTAGCTCTTGGGTCAGCATTCTCAATACACTCTTTCCCTTAAGAGACACATAGCAGCTCCAGAACACCTACATACACAGGTTGAAGCCACCAGCACTAGTTATCCTAAAGCACAAAGCTTCATGAACAATTCTATAAATATTTGTTGAGCATCTACAGGTATTGTTATAGGTGAGAGCAATATACTGAACGACACAGACAGAGTCCCTATCCCCAGTGTTCCAGTGGGAGACATTGAACAAGTAATCAAATAAAAAGCATATTATATTTTCAGGTGATGACAAATGCTATGGAGTAGCATATGGGTAAAGGGCTAGTTATGCTGCAGTAGCAAACAAGCTCTAAATCTCAGTGGTTTACAATAAGCAAGCTTATTCCTTGCTATCCAAGGCATTCCTTGCTTATTCCTTGCTGCACCTTGTCTATCGTAGGTTAGCTGCACCTCTGAGCTACGGTTTGGGATCCAGATTGACAGAGCAGGCTCCCTCTGGAGCACTTCCAGTCATGGTGGCAGAGAGGAAAGAGAGATAATAAAGCACAGCTGCAAGCTGTGAAAGCTCCTTCCTGGAAGTGGCACATATCACCTGTGTCCACATTTTATTAATCAAACTAAATTATATGGCCACGCCTGATTTATATTATCCTCCCACTGAGTGAGGCACTGCGGGGAGGGAAACAGGGGTGTTTGGTGGACGGTGATACAATCTAACAGAGAGCACACATTCAATCGGGCCAGGGCTGGGAATCCAGAAAGTATTCTCTGAATGAAGTGAGGCAGTAATCCATGTGGAGATATGGGCAAAGCCTCTTCTAGGCAAAGGGAAAGCAAGCACAAAGGGTGTGAGGGAGGCAGGAGGGTGATTGTGTTTGAGGGACAGCAAGAAGGCAAGTGTGGCTGGAGCACAGAGAACGTCAGAGGAGTGATAGGGCTGAGGCCAGGGAACTAGGCAGGAGGACAGTCACCAGGGCAAGATAGAGCCGTCATCACCATCTGTTACCGACCAGGGTTCTTAGCCTTCCCCAATCAATAGAAATTGACTAGAGACCAGACAGGAAATTCAGGCAAGGCTTTACTGGGGCCCCTGTTGCAGCAGCGGGGAGCGAGAACAAACCACAGGTTCCCTTGCTTGCTCGCTCTCTGAGGGGGGCAAGATTGTTCCTTATATGGGGTGAGGGTAGGGGTGTGTCCAGGGGTTGGGCCGGAGGGGTGGCTTAGGTGTTTTGCCCACCCCTTAGGTGGTGTTGTGTGCAGGGGGCATGCGCAGTACGCTGCTTTTGCTCCTGACACCCTGTTTTTGCCCCAGGCTCTTCAAAAGTGGCAGTTGGGTTTTTTTGGTCTCTTTGTATCTTTTGGGTCCAGAATTTGCCCCAACTGCGCATGCACGCAGCTGTTTTTAGCCCCATACAGTTTCTTTGTATTCTGTTGCTCAAGGAGAGGTGTGTCCAGGTGCAAACATTGCAGCAGTGCAGCAAAGGGTCCCAGGTCCCAGCCTGTCTCACATCCAGTGGTGTCTGTTGAGTGCCCACCATATTCCAGGCACTCGTCTAGGCTCTCGGGACAAATCAGTGAATAAGACAGACAAGAATATAGGACTTTCCATTTTAGTGGAGAACAAGAGACCATTAACAATAACTGTAATAAGTTAATTATATAATGTCTTAGATGGTGATAAATGCTATGAAAAAAAAAAAAAAAGAGATCAGAGTAAGATCAGAAAAAATAGACCAGAAGTAGAGGGCTACAATTTAAAACATGGTGGTTGGTGTAAGCATCATTTAAAAAGTGGCTTTTGAGCAAAAACTTAAAGGTAGTGAGAACATTAGTTATGCAGATTTTATGGTCACGAAGACCAAAAATTTGGAGTTTAGTCTAAGTGAGATGGGAAGACTTTGAAGTGCTTTTTGTCAGGGGAATACCATGATCTGACATACGTTTGAAAACCATCACTCTGGCTGCCATGTGGGGAACAATTGGACAGTATAGCAATGGTGAGGGTGGACCAAAGGTGTCAGCTGTTGCCTCCTATTTATTCACATGAGCGATGAAGACTAGAACTAGGGTGTTAGGTATGGATTTGTGAGAAATGGTCAGTGTTCTGATATCTTTTAAAGTTGAGTAAATACAAGTCGGCATATGGATTGGAGGGTCTAAGCAATGTTCTCATTTACTGAGTTGGGAAAGACTGAAGAGGAACAGATAAGGGGCAGCTTGCAAGGTACAGGGTGCAGGACTGAATGGGTATCAAAAATTCTCCTTTGGACACATTAATTTTGAGAAGCCTCTTAGATATCCAGGTAGGAATTTTGAGAAGCTTATTAGTCAACACGTGGAACCAAGGGAGAGTCTGGGGCTGGACAGTCGCTTTTAGACACCGTGACAGAATAGATGATATTTAATTATGAAACTGGATGAGTGTGCCTTGGACGTGCATATAAAAAGAGATGAAATAAGAGCTGAGGACTGAGTGCCTGGGTATTCCAACATGTGGAGAGTAGAATGAGGAAGAGTCAGCAAAGAAGTCTTAGAAGGAACAGTCAGTACAGTAGGAGAAAAGTCTAATAAACCAATGAACAAGCCATCAACAAAAATGAAACAAAACAGGATGTGTACTGTTCCAGAAGACAAGAGAGATAAGTATTTCAAGAGGGAGAAGGAAATTAACTCTGCCAAAGGTTACTGAGAAGTCAAGTATGCTTGAAACTAAAAGTCATCTATTGTGTTCATCAAGGTGGAGGGCACTGGTGGCCCTTATAGGACAATTTGGGTGGAGTGGTGGAGATGAGGGCTTGATGGGAGTATTTTCATTAAAGAACAGAAGGTAGAGAAAAAGAAACAGTGAGAACAGTCAGTCCTTCTTATAATGATGTGGGAGTGATTAGAAAGAGCTGTGGGGCAAGGGAGGTTTTCTTTTCTTTATGTCTGTTTTGTTTTCATTTGGTTTTATCTTTGTTAGTTTAAGTGGGAGATATTACATCATTGTTGTGTGCTAATAGAAAGGCCCTTTCAAGTTCTGGACCTGTCATGCAAGTCAGAGCCTTCACATCCTACAGCCCTTTATACATTAACTCAACCATTTTGGCTTGGTTTTGTTCCTTCCTCAAAGCCATGAAGTCATGTAATAATAGAGGCAGAAGTTGCACTTAGAGTCCATCTCTCTCAGATCATTCTGGCTCATCCAGTCTTCTCTGGTACCAGCAGTCTGAGAGCCTTCCTCTTGAGTAACATTATTTGGCACTCCTCAGTCCTCTCAGTATTTGGTGGCACTGACTTATGAATTCTAATTCCTTCCTGGTTTACATCATTTTACTTAGGTCTGCATTCTGTTATACTGGAAGTCAACATTAGATCTTAGGGACCAATGGTCAGCATGAATGAACCATGTCTTTCTTTGCATCAGATCTGCCTTAAGATTGTTTTCTAGGCCTATCAAGCTATCACTTCCCTTAAGAAGTGCAACCAGTTGTCAAGGTAGTTTTTGAAAGCAGAACTGAAGAGGATTTCATTTTAGTTTCATGATTTTGCTTTGCTCTGGCTTCTCCCAGTTTGGGGCCACCTGCAATTATGAAACACATCCCTAGGTCTATAAAATTAGCATACAAGCCCAGCCTACAACCAGTTAGCCAGCGTGAGCCTTGCACTCATTTCTCTGGTTACTCTGCCTATTAGGTCTGTCTTCCCATCTTAACAATGGAATCTGTGGATTCCCGGTGGTGTGTACTTGCAAATTAGTTTTCACACAGCAACTTTGTATTTCAATTTCTGTCTTTTTGAGCCAAGCCTAGTATTTTCATTAGCTTTTTAGAAAACAAGGAATTGTATCCCTTCTCTAGGCCTGTTCTGAGGACTTCGGTGACTATTCAGAGCATTCCGGCTGTCTGTATTAGGAGGACTGCTCTTCCTGAAAGCCTCTGTGTGCCTCTGGCATATGTCCACCATCTCCACCACTCCCAAAGTTCATCGGGTTTTTCTTCTTGGGAAAATGATCAAGGCCTTGCTTCCTTTTGTTCTAAGTAAAATGTTAAGTGCCAAAATAGAGTATGCTTTAGTTGAGAAGTTTTATATTTGTCCACCTAGCAGAGGTTCTTGGCCTCTGGGGAGACCATGTGATTTTATTGGAACATGAAGGAAGAGGAAACAATAGAGTTCTGGAAACTTCATCTGGAATTTTCTTTTGCTGACTGTCCCAAGGATGCTCCACTCTTTGTCTCTCCAAAAACATATTGGGACAAAGTGAAAACAGCTTAAGACTTGCATGTAGTCAAATAGACTTGGATTAAGATAAAAGTTTGCAGCATTATTTATTGACTCTGTGACTTTGGACACAATTTCAGACTCAGTCTTTTCTTCTGTAAAGGAAGGATGATAAGACTTATGCCATTGAATTTTAGAGAGCATTAATAATAATGCATCAAGTGCTCAGTATAAATGGTAGCTGTAAAATTGATATCATTAATATAGGTAATAACGACAATAGAGCAGAGCACATGCCGCATACTATGCTCGGCAGTAAACAACGGTGAATAAGAAATAATCTTTTACTCTCAAATATTCCCTGATCTAGTGGAATACATAAAGGAATGATTTTAATACAACACGGCAAATGGAATGGTAGATCAAGTACAAAGTCTTAAAGAAGCCTCAAAGAAAAAAAATAATTGATTCTGCCTATGAAGTATGGGAGAGGTGCCACCTGAGTTAGGGTTTTATAAAGAATAAAGGACATTTTGTTCTGGTCATCTCCCCTAACTGGCTGTCCCCACCCTCCACATCCTCTTTGTCTTCTGCTGAAGATGGTATTTAAGATGAGAATCACTCAGGTTTCCTGGATCTCTCCCATGTCGACGGGTTAGACATTTTGTTTGATCTTCTTCTCTTAATCTGTCTCATGTCGATTTAATTCTTAGATCAGCCAGAGAAGCATGGAGGGTAGAGGAAAATGTCTTCCTCCTCGACAGCCCCTCCCCCAAAGCCGTCGGGCTTCTCTAGGCCTGCTTGGGCTTTGTGGTCCTGGGCAAGTCCATGCCTCTTTTCTATGCCCCTCAACTTCCCCATGTGTTGAGAATATAGAATAATCCATGTGTCTCCTTGTTGACTGAAAAAAATTTACACAACCTAACAGTTGGAAAAAAAAAAAAAAGAATAAAGGACATTTTGGTCAGTAAGTACACTACAAACAAAGGAATGAAGATATGAAAAATATTCTGGCATTTGAAATGATTTTCAAATCATTTCATTTTCTGGTAGGGTAGTGGTAGTTGCCTAAAGCCAAACTTCTGCATATCCCCTACAAAAACCATACATATCAATAAGGGCGAATAAAATCACCCATACTCCATACCTACAGCATACTAAAAGGCATAGAATACTACAAGCTCCATTTTTGTGCAAGTAGAGCATGGTAGGCAGAATAATTACCCCTCCCACCTCCACTCCTGCCCAAGATCTCCACATCCTAATCTCTGGAAACTGTGAATATGTTACTTACATGGCAAAGGGGAATTAAAATTGCAGAGAAAATTAAAGTTGCTAGTCAGATGATCTTGAGATGGGGAGATTATCCTAGATTATTCAGATGAGATCGATGTGATCACAAGGGTCCCCATAAGTGGCAGAAGGAGGAAGAAGGGAAAGAATCAGAGAGATGAGAATATGAGAAGGACTCAGCAAGACCTTGTTGGCTTTGAAGATGGAGGAATGTGGCCACCCGTCAAGGAATGTGGATGGCCTCTAGAATCTGGAATAAGCAAGAAAATATATTGTCTGCTAGAGCCTCCAGAAGTAACTCCGTCCTGTCAGCACCTTGAATTCAGCCTGCTGAGAACCATTTTGGACTTCTAACCTCAAGAACTGTAAGATAATAAAGTCGTGTTGTTTTAAGCCACTAAGTTTCTGGTTATTTGTTCCAGAAGCCCTAGGAAACTAATACATAGGGAAATAAACATTCCAATTCCTAGGGACACTCTGAAGTCTGGGCTGGAGAAGAGTTATGTAGAGATTTCCCCAAAAAGAAGGAAGAATGGGGTGGGGGTAATCCTAACATTGGTGGAATCAAATAAAATCACCCTTATAAAGAAGGAGACCTACACTTAATGGAGAAATACTGAAAGTGGTTCTGAGACATATGCATTGGAGCACTGGTTACTAGAGAATCAAAACAGAGAATTTAAAGTATATAAGACTAAAAGCAGCAGTTTGAGAAGCCACTGCTTTTGGGGAAGAGGAGGCTGATTTGGAGGGAGAAGATGTCTTTTGGAGGCTTGGTGGTAAATGGAAAGAAGAAAGCAAGCTGTGCAAATAAAGCATATTTCAGAAACAAAAGATAATCATAAAATTAGAAGTCACACCAACTCTTATCTCCAGCCTCCATCCAAATAAAAGAAACCTTTGTCTAAGGGACTGATTAAAGCAGTTGACTTCACGATAGCAATGGAAGAGAGTACTCTTGAACTAGGAAATCTGATAAGCCATTTAAACCCATCACTTCTGCCTATATAACGAGTTATTGCAGGTCAGGAAAATATAAGACATTGAAGAATGAATTGATAATGACATCTACTAGAGGAGAAGAAAACAAAACAAAAATTCTTCTGCTACCATAAAGGCATGGTAGATGAATACAAACCTTTTAGAAAGCAATATGGCAAAAGTGAATGAATAATTATAAAATGTTGATATTTTTAATTTTGTTTCTGTGAATTTACCCTAGGGGAAAAATATGATAAAAGGAAAAAGGAAGATGTACAGTACAGTGTCACTTATATGGGAGAGAGTTTGGAAACAGTCTAAGTTTTCAACAATAGAGAACTTGATATGAAAATTATAGTAAACTTAGTAGACTATTATGTGATAACTATAAAGTACAGAGCAATATATAGACATTCTCAATATATAAAAAAAGCACAAAATTACACGCATCCTGGGGAAATCAACGTGAACACAGATAAAGGCAAGAAGGGAACAAGAGAATACAAATGCTTTGTTTTGTTGAAAATGTAAGATTTTGCAATGTCTGTTCTACTTTCCATTTTTTACTGTGATTATACTATCATTGTACAACACATTATGTAATAATCATCACTACATTCTTTCTTTGGGCTCCACAGCTTAGTTCCATTTCTATTGCAGAAATGTGCTTCTCATATTTTGTTTATTTGCCCCTTTCCTCCGTTAGAGTGTGAACTTCCTGAAGGCCTCTCTCATACTAGTATAATGCCTAGTACACAGTAAGTACTCATTTACTATTCAGTGAATGAGTGGTTATAGTTAATAGTATTCTGAAGTCTGGAATGATGGAAGGAAGGAATCCCACTAAGATGAGGCAAGTGATGACCATAACATCCCAATCCAATCATACGTCTGTTTCTTGTGTGATACTATGAAATATTTTTTGTCCTGTTGTGTGTCTTGGGGGTGTGTACGTGTGTAGGGGGGCAACTGGAGAGGACTAAAGCAGCAAAGGAAAAAAGGAATCTTAGTTAATATGAATTTACTTGTGAACCATTTGAATGAAATTGGTTTGCATTCTCAGCTTTCAAAGCTTGATCACAGTTCTTCTATCCACTAACTTGGCATCTAAAACAAATGGATCTTTCTTCCATCAGCAACACAGAAAACCCTGTTTATGGGTCTGAGTCAGGACTATGACCTCAATTAAGCCAGGCTGTGAGATGGAGTATCTGGGGAAAATAGGATAAAGGGACACATTTTCTATCCACTGCTCTATATTTTATCTTTGGGTCAAATTAGCTCCTCCAAAATGTTATGTCCTTGGGCTGTGTTAGCTTAGGAACTTACCAAGAGATTTGACTGAAGTCCACTTATCATTAATCCCTGGATGTTATAGAGAATTGAGTATTTTTATTTTGAGAATTGTTATTTGAAAATAACAGCATTGTTATTGAGAAAAGACATAGCCCCATCTGTGTTTGTTGTAGAACTCTAAGCTCCATGAAACCAAGAACCCTTGTTTGTCATTGTATCCTGGAGAACTTCAGCACTGGCCTGATGCCAGACATATAGGACACTCAGTATTGTTGAATAAATGAATAAATTTGTTGACAACCACATTTTTTCCCATTACGTTTTATCTAAAGTCTCATGAGAAAATTTACCTTTGAGAAATTGAGATGATTCCTCTTTTTCTGATACAGAAGTTAGGAAAGTTAGTTTCCTCTTTCTTCTCTTCCTCCCTCCTCGCCCGCCCCGTTTGCCTCCTCCTCTTTCTCCTCCTCCCCCTTCCATTGTTCTCTTCCTCCTCTTCCTTCTTCTTCTCCTTCTCTTCTTCCTCCTTCTTCTTTTTGATGCTTTAGCCACTAGAAATTTTGAAACCAAAAGCATTTTTAGCCAATATCATGCAGTTGTAGGAACTCTAGTAGTCATTATCATTATCATATTTCTTCCTGTTTTTTTTTTTCCAGGGCTCTACTTAAGTCCATAGCCCTGTAATAAGACATGATTTGAAGCCTGGTCTCTCCACTTGTCTTCCCTGAGCCTGTTTCCTCATTTGTATAAGGGGCATAACCTCCTTCCCTCCCAGGTCCACTGTGAAGAGTAAATAATCAAAGGGCTATGCAACAGGCCTTGATCAATAAATCCTTGTTTCCATCTTCCTTTATCGTTAACTATCTCAAATCATTTTTCTAGAAAGGAATAAGTTTTAAATGAGTATTAAAATACCCCAGTGTTGAGGGCCCTCAGGTTGCATGGCACTGCACCAAATGTGTGTTGTATCTTTGGGGATGGGAACCATTATAAAAACCATACTGCCTACCTTCAAAGTTCCAGGCTTGCAGTGGAGAGGGTGAGGTGACTTTGTTTTTAATGAAATGAGATGCCCTGTGTTTAGAGGCAGTGCTAGGAGGAACTGTGATGTTTTTACTTTGGCCCAGAGAATGTGAAGTAAACAAAGGTTTTCCACCTACGGTTTGGCAGTATCAGGTATTTGTAAGCTTTTGGATCTTTAGGAGTGATTTGTCCTCCCACTTCCTGCGTACAACCTGCCACTTAGCAGGAGCTCTCACCCTCTGCCATACCAACATGGGAGGCAGAAGACTCATCTCTAGACAGGGAGCATAGATATGGTGTGTGTGAAGGGCAGAAAGGATGAAAGGGAGTTATGTCATTTGAGACTGGTAAAAAAATAGGCACTGGTTCGTGGACCACACTATGAATACCATTGATGTAAACAATCAACAAACAGATATATAATATGTAAGGTGATGCTAATGGAAGAGGCACAAAGGTACTCACATTCACTGGGAGGGAGACACATACCAATGTAGCCCAAGGACTCTCCCCAAGCTCTCTGGGACCACTTATTTCCTGCTTATCACACACTTGCACTGTTGGTTTTATCTTCAGGTATGCAAATATAAAAACTTGTAACTCATGAGTGGTATGTACCTTGTCTGTGCTGTTGGACTTTCACACTCTACTGCTGTTTGTTTATACATGTTTCTCTCCTCCACTGAACTGTGAGTTCCAAGAGGGCATTGTCTATGTCCAATTCACGTTTAAGTCCCAGAGACCAGTACAGAGCTAGGGACATAGTGGGTGTTCAGTAAACATTCGATAAAAATAACTCTGTTCTCCTGGATCTGACAGTCCAGGGGGGAAGTAAACCAGTGCTTTTTGGATAATCTTTGGTGAAGGACCAGATTTTTTCCTCTTAAAAATTAAAAATTTTTTCCATGAAGCTTCCCTGGTGGTGTAGTGGTTAAGAATCTGCCTGCCGGGCTTCCCTGGTGGCGCAGTGGTTGGGAGTCTGCCTGCCAATGCAGGAGACACGGGTTCGAACCCTGGTCTGGGAAGATCCCACATGCCGCGGAGCAGCTAGGCCCGTGAGGCACAACTACTGAGCCTGTGCATCTGGAGCCTGTGCCCCACAACAAGAGAGGCCGTGATAGTGAAAGGCCTGCACACCGCGATGAAGAGTGGCCCCTGCTTGCCGCAACTAGAGAAAGCCCTCGCACGAAACGAAGACCCAACACAGCCAAAAATAAATAAATAAATAAATAAATAAATTAAAAATCCTTCCCTCTACTTTAAAAAAAAAAAAAAAAAAAGAATCTGCCTGCCAAGGCAGGGGACACGGTTTCGAGCCCTGGTCCGGGAAGATCTCACATTGCCGCGGAGCAACTAAGCCTGTGCACCACAACTACTGAGCCTGCACTCTAGAGCCCACGAGCCACAACTACTGAGCCCACCTGCTGCAACTACTGAAGCCCGCGCACCTAGGGCCCATGCTCCGCAACAAGAGAAGCCACTGCAATGAGAAGCCCGCGCACCACAATGAAGAGTAGCCCCCACTCACCCAACTAGAGAAAGCCCACGCGCAGCAACGAAGACCCAACACAGCCAAAAATAAATAAATAAAATAAATAAATTTATTAAAGAAATTTTAAAAAATTAATTTTAATTAAAAATTTTTTCCAATCTCTTGTAGACTGATATCTTGAAAATATTTGAAAAAAATTGAAAGCACATATAAAGCACAAGCCCTAATTTTTTTATTATTAGATTCTACAGACATGAACTTCCTCTGTCAAGTTGCTAAAGAAGTTTCAAAGCATTTTTTCTCTGTTTCTTGTTGCAGACTGGTAATCTTGCAGACTGACAGCAATCTGTGGACCACACATACCACTTGAAATGTTATGTACAAATACACATATAATGTGCAAGCGTCGTTAAAATGCTATAGACACTTAGTCCAGCAGTGGAATAGAGAGTGACAGAGCTGGAGGGTGGTGGTGCCACTTTATTGAAGGAAGTCAGAGGGGCTTTTCTAGTGACATGAAGTTTGAACAGAGAATGGGATGAAGTAAGAGTGTGAACCTTGCAGATATCAAAGGGGGAGTTTGAGGGGATGGAAATCATCAGCACAAAGGTCCTGGATCAAGATTTGTGCTATGTTCTAGGAGTAGGGGGCATGGGAGAAATGGGTCAGATTACTAGGATCTATAAATATTAAAATAAGTTTGGACTTTATTCTGATCCTTTGGAGGGTGTTGAGCAAAGGAGTGACGTGAATTACAAACGTGGCCATACTGGCCACTCCTTGGGGAATAGATTACAGGAAAGAAAGTTAGGAGGCTCTTGTACTATCTATAGGACAAATGATGGTGGTTCAGCCATGGGGGGTAGCAGGAGAGATGATGAGAAGTGATTGGAGTAAGAAATGACCTGGAACGGAGGACAGCCAGTGTTGGCTGATAGATTGAATACTGGGAGTGAAAGAGAGGAATCAAGGCTGACTCCAAGGGTTTTGATCAGAGCCCATAGCCAACTGGTGCTGCCATTTGTTGAGATTAGGTAGTCTGAGAGTGGAGCAGGTTTTTTAGTTGGGACATGGGTAAGAATTAAGAATCATTCTGGATATGTTAAATGTGACATACTTACTTGACATACAAAGGTGATGAGTAGGTAGAAGATGAAGAAGCAGAGTGGCCACATGAGGATAAGACCATAAACTTAACTCTGCAAATTTACTCAGTAAGTAATTATTAAGTCCTAGACTCATGTTCAGTGTGCTCTGTAACAGGCTATATTTGGGAAAGCATTCTATACCTACAGAATGGTTAATATTTTAGAAAAACGTTTTCATGTTCAAAGGAATAAACTCTAACCTGTGTTTCAAACCCAGCTATCCAGAATCATTTACCCTTTAGGAGTCCAGATAACTAAATGGCTGCCTTCAAATGTTACATTTAAAAAACATTACAGTATACAAAATGTTTTCCCATAGGCTGTCTCTCCAGCCCTCCTTGGTAAGCAGAGCATTATTTTGAATCTTCATTTTATTGATAGAGAACCTAAGGAAGCAGATGACAATATTAGTCAATGATGAACCTGGGTCTGGGTCCTAAGGCTTCTTCCCATGTGACCAAGGCTTTTCCCTCCACATTACCCTCCCTCCCACAGAAATAATACCATACTCTGTGCCCAATGGGGAATAAATAGGCTTTAGGCTCAATCAGGGTCTATAGTGTTGCTTCTTTCCAGAAAATACATTGTAATTTCTAAGCAATTGACTTGTAAACAGTTGGAATCTAGCCTGGTGCTGAGTTAGAGACCATTTCTATTCCTTAGTGTTTCCACAGCACAAAATTTTCCAAAAAAAGGCTGTTTGTGATGAACATTATAATTTTCTTCTCTCCCAGCCTGGTTCTCCCTCCAGTATTCCCGGTTTTCAGTCACTGGCATCACCAAAGCTAGAAACATCTGTCATTTAAGGCTATACCTTCTTCTTTATCTCTAACATCTCATGAGTTACCAAATCTAGCCCATTCTACCTCCTAAAAATCTCTGGCTGTCCCCTGGTCTATGGCAGTGCCCTAGTTTCAGCCCTCTCCATCCCTCACCTGCACTGCTGCAGTAGCCTTCTCGCTGGCCTCTCTGCCACCTGGCTTCTTGCCTCTAATCTACTTTCTACAATCCAGCCAAAGGGCTTTCTAAATGCAAATCTAGTCCTATTAAAAACTGACCTTATTTAAAAGCCTCTAATGCTTCCAATTGCTCTTGGGATAAGATCCAAGCTCTTTAGAGCAGCGTACCAGGACCTTCGGAATTTGCACATGGGATATGAAACTGAAAAAATGTACAGTCTCCTCTTTGATGAGCTCACAGTTTGATTAGGGAGGCCAATGCATACACAAATCATTTTAATGCACTATGCAGAATGTTCTCATATGAAAATGTAAACAAATAACTGTAATAAAGTGTAATCTTTGTTATACTTCTATGATTATGTAAGATGTAGCACTGCAAGAGAGAAGTTCAGCTTGTTAAGGGAACATTCTCAGAAATCATCTGTTTAGTTTACCCACGCTGTGAGGCAAAATTTAACAGATATTGTCTGGAAGGTTCCTACCAATGTAGACATATTCATACCTTACACAGTACTTAGGAGGGCTCTTTCATTTGGGACTTGGAGGAAAAAAAACCAGAAGGATTTGAAAATGTCATCTTGTCTAAGAATTATGTGTATTTTACGACACAGTCCTATTCAGGGATCATTCTGAATACTATTTTGTAGGCTCTGATATTTGTCTTCAGTTCTCCTTCATGAAAGGACTCTAAACCCATGGGGCAAGAAATGTTTCTTTGCTGCTTGCATTGTTCTGGTACTTCTTTTCTTCCCCTGTATGTCATTCTGGACTGAGATGCCCCTTTCTCAATTCACGATCCTTAACTAAATAGTTTCAAAGCGCTTAAATTTTGCTTATGCATTTGTTTGAAGTAAGTCATTATGTTTGTTTTTTGTTTTCAATTCATTTTTGTGTTTCTGATCTTCATACCATATAAGGCCATCACTCAGTGTTTCTATGCGTGATCATGGTGCTATAATATTAGCTTGTGTGTGTTAAACAACTATACATGTGAAAAATAAATTCCTGTTTAGACTATGAGCTGAAAAAAGAATCCCCACGTACAGTACCCATGACACTACCTGTGTAACCCCACGACATTTCTGCAGCACAGCAGTAGTTCTGGGGAATTAATCGTTAATCTGGCATTTCTCGCTGTCTGTTCCTTAGAACATGAATTCTGAGAAATGCCTTATAGGGAAAAAATGTCTTACAGTCAAATACGCCTGGAAAATTCTACACATTTGATCTTAAAGAGTCCTATGGCATAGAACACCTTGGAGATATCAATAAATGAAGCAGTAAAGAACATGTTTACTATTGTTTAACCCAATGTTTTCCAAACTTACTTGACCACAGACCTCTGTTTATGTTGCACCCATTAACAATTGTTAGAAAAATGATAGCCTCCTCACTTTGGATTAAGTGTCAATAAGCACTTGTCATGTTGTATTGTAATTTTATTTTTTCACCATTTTATTGTAAAGGCTTTCAAAATTATAGAAAAATTGAAAGCAATGTGCATCAAAAGCAAACATTCCCACCTTCTAGAGTCTACAATTAACATTTTGCTATGTCTGCTTTATCTATTACTGTTTCTCTTCTTCCGCTAGACGGGGGTGCCTTCATGATAATTAATCTAATTTACTTTTATTTCATCAGTACTTAGCAGAGTACCAGGCCCATAGTTGGTAACCAATAGATGTTTGTCCAAATAATGAATGAATGAAATGAATGAATGAACAGATGGATTTTGTTATCCCTTCAGACACCTTCCTAGCACATCACAGAGGTTGAGCATCCAGGGAGATGCTAGGCAGAGCTGTTCCACAGCCTTTCTAAGTCTGAGCAAATATTAACTAAAGATAAGGCACGGATCCTGAGACAGGCCTTCTCCTGGGATAGAGGAGGGAGCCTGCAACCTTAGCACTATGAGCTAATGAGGAGCCCCTGGGTCTCTGTTATCATCTCTGTCCCTACAATTCATTTTGAAAGGAGGCAGCTTTTGCAAGACCTAGTGAGCTGTGATGAATGAATTCAAGGACTGGCCTGCCAAGTCTCGCCCACGTGTTGGATTCTCCTCCCTTCACGGGTTTCATGCTTTTGTGAGATCCTGGTGTCTTCTTAATTTCCAAAGACTTTTCATTTCCACTCTGATTTTTATCTGCCCCTCATCTTTCATTCCTGGAAACCTGATCCTTGGTTTGTCTGATGATCCACTTTCTTCGATTGTAACTGCAGGTGGAAAACAGTTATTTAATATGTCTTCTGCCCTTTTATCCTCTAGTGTCTGGTTACCTACCTACCAAACATGGGTCCTAAGGAAGCAACTGCCCTTCTCCTTGTATTTCTTTTCTGTTTCTGTATCAACAAAATCAAAATCAACCAAATCTTTATTCTTCTCAATGTTTAAATTTGCTTCACTTTCCTTTCCAGTAAACTCCATTTTAACTTTTCTCAGATTCTTTATCTTGATGTTTGTTCTTCTTTACTCCTCCCTTTTCCCTTCTGTTCCATTTTTTACCCCATCCCCTTTGATTTTCTATCTCTGATAGAAAGGAGTCAGTGGTGTAAGTTTACAAGAAACGAGGTTGAGGATTATAACCAAATCAGTGAAGTATGTTGAATGAGCCTTCAGAAGTCAGGCTAAGGCTCCCATTTACTTTTTCAAACATGTCTTCCTGAAGCCCCTGTTCCCAAACATGCCCCGCATTTGCCAAGGCCCTGTATTTGCCATGTCTCTTCTTTTATTTAGATACTGCCTCTGACTCACTTTGTTTTATTCCTGTCAAAATATGACTCTTGCTTCAAAAATCCATTACACATCCTCCCTCCAATCTGATCTTCCTTGGTTTTTCATCAATGTATAAACTCATCCCTTTCTCTCTGAAAATCCATGGTACCACTTAGTTCTAACCTCTCCTTTGACATTTATTCAGTATTGTTTCTAAAAACTATGTAAGTGCATTGTCTTGTAACATGTATTTTTTTAAAAAACATAGTTAAATAATTTATTACTTTAAAAAATAGAGCGCATATGCAGAGTGATATACAATTCAAGAGATAAAAGGATAAGTATTGAAAAATAAGTCCTTCCTACTCCAAGTCCCTCAGTCATCCAGTTCCTTGGAGACAAGCGTTACTAATCTCTTTTGTATCCTTTTAGATATTTTCTGTGTTTTGTTTTTAAATACACATGGTAGCATATTATAAGCACAGTTCTGTTCCTTGCTTTTTAAACGTAGCACTTTATATATTGAAGCTCATTCTTTATCAATTGTGGTGTGTCATTTTTTTTTCCATTGTGGATGTTGGTGGATATTTAAAATGTTTCCAGTGTATTGCGATGAACACTATGCTTTATCTTTAGGATAAATTCTGAGAAATAGA
Organism: Balaenoptera borealis; assembly: GCF_965194805.1. NCBI lineage: Eukaryota > Metazoa > Chordata > Mammalia > Artiodactyla > Balaenopteridae > Balaenoptera > Balaenoptera borealis. The sequence continues at coordinate 96,014,590 of NC_138865.1, forward strand.
ATTGCAAGATCAAAGTGTATGTATTTTTTTTCCCTTAATTGTTTTTTAATTGAGGTAAAATTTATATACAGTGAAATTCATCTGTATTAAGTGTACAGTTTGATGGGTTATGATAAATGTATATACCCATGTAAGTCACCATTCTAATCAAGGTATAGAGCATTTCCATCACCTCAAAAGTTCCTTGTGCTTTTCCTAGTCAATTCCTATTTTCTCAAAAGACAATCAATGTCTTATTTCTAATGGTAGTTGAGTGTCACATGCTCTTGAACTTTATATAAATGGAATCATACAGAATGCATATTTTTGCTCAACATAATATTTTTGAGGTTCATTCCATGTTGTTGGGTATTTCAGTAGTTTGTTTTTTTATTGCTGGGTAGTATTCAGTTTTATGACTATGTAACAGATTTTTACCCATTCTCTCTGTTTTTTTTTAAACATCTTTATTGGAGTATAATAACTTAACATTGTTGTGTTAGTTTCTGCTGTATAACAAAGTGAATCAGCTATACATATACATATATCCGCATTTCCCCTCCCTCTTGCATCTCCCTCCCACCCTCCCTATCCCACCCCTCTAGGTGGTCACAAAGCACCGAGCTGATCTCCCTGTGCTATGTGGCTGCTTCCCACTAGCCATCTATTTTACATTTGGTAGTGTATATATGTCCATGCCACTCTCTCACTTACCCTTCCCCCTCCCCATGTCCTCACATCCATTCTGTGTGTCTGCATCTTTATTCCTGTCCTGCCCATAGGTTCTTCAGAACCATTTTTTTTTTTTAGGTTCCATATATATGTGTTAGCATACGGTATTTGTTTTTCTCTTTCTGACTTACTTCACTCTGTATGACAGTCTCTAGGTCCATCCACCTCACTACAGATAACTCAATTTCATTTTTTTGTGTCTGAGTAATATTCCATTGTATATATGTGCCACATCTTCTTTATCCATTCATCTGTTGATGGACACTTCGGTTGCTTCCATGTCCTGGCTATTGTAAATAGTGCAGCACTGAACATTGTGGTACATGACTATTTTTGAATTATAGTTTTCTCAGGATATATGACCAGTAGTGGGATTGCTGGGTCATATGGTAGTTCTATTTTTAGTTTTTTAAGGAACCTCCATACTGTTCTTCATAGTGGCTGTATCAATTTACATTCCCACCAACAGTGCAAGAGGGTTCTTTTTTCTCCACATCCTCTCCAGCATTTATTGTTTGTACATTTTTTGATGATGGCCATTCTGACTAGTGTGAAGTGATACCTCATTTTACTTTTGATTTGCATTTCTCTAATGATTAGTGATGTTGAGCATCCTTTCATGTGTTTGTTGGCAATCTGTATATCTTCTTTGGAGAGATGTCTATTTAGGTCTTCTGCCCATTTTTGGATTGGGTTGTTTGCTTTTTTGATATTGAGCTACATGAGCTGCTTGTATATTTTGGAGATTAATCCTTTGTCAGTTGCTTCATTGGCAAATATTTTCTCCCATTCTGAGGGTTGTCTTTTGGTCTTGTTTATGGTTTCCTTTGATGTGCAAAAGCTTTGAAGTTTCATTAGGTCCCATTTGTTTATTTTTGTTTTTATTTCCATTTCTCTAGGAGGTGGGTCAAAAAGGTTCTTGCTGTGATTTCTGTCATACAGTGTTCTGCCTATGTTTTCCTCTAAGAGTTTGATAGTGTCTGGGCTTACATTTCGGTCTTTAATCCATTTTGAGTTTATTTGTGTGTATGGTGTTAGGGAGTGTTCTAATTTCATTCTTTTACATGTAGCTGTCCAGTTTTCCCAGCACCACTTATTGAAGAGGTTGTCTTTTCTCCATTGTATATTCTTGCCTCCTTTAACAAAAATAAGGTGACCATATGTGCATGGGTTTATCTCTGGGCTTTCTATCCTATTCCATTGATCTATATTTCTGTTTTTGTGCCAGTACCATACTGTCTTGATTACTGTAACATTGTAGTATAATCTGAAGTCCAGGAGCCTGATTCCTCCAGCTCTGTTTTACTTTCTCAAGATTGCTTTGGCTCTTCAGAGTCTTTTGTGTTTCCATACAAATTGTGCAATTTTTTGTTCTAGTTCTGTGAAAAATGCCTTTGGTAGTTTGATAGGGATTGTATTGAATCTGTAGATTGCTTTGGGTAGTATAGTCATTTTCACAGTGTTGATTCTTCCAATCCAAGAACATGCTATATCTCTCCATCTGTTTGTATCATCTTTAATTTCTTTCATCAGTGTCTTATCTTTTTCTGCATAAAGGTCTTTTGTCTCCTTAGGTAGGTTTATTCCTAGGTATTTTATTCTTTTTGTTGCAATGGTAAATGGAAGTGTTTCTTTAATTCCTCCTTCAGATTTTTCATTGTTAATATATAGGAATGTAAGAGATTTCTGTGCATTAATTTTGTATCCTGCTACTTTATCAAATTCATTGATTAGCTCTAGTAGTTTTCTGGTGGCATCTTTAGGATTCTCTATGTATAGTGTCATGTCATCTGCAAAGAGCGACAGTTTTACTTCTTCTTTTCTTGTTTGGATTCCTTTTATTTCGTTTTCTTCTCTGATTGCTGTGGCTAAAACTTCCAAAACTATGTTGAATAATAGTGGTGAGCGTGGGCAACCTTGTCTTGTTCCTGATCTTAGTGGAAATGGTTTCAGTTTTTCACCATTGAGAATGATGTTGGCTGTAGGTTTGTTATATATAGCCTTTATTATGTTGAGGTAAGTTCCCTCTATGCCTACTTTCTGGAGGGTTTTTATCATAAATGCATGTTGAATTTTGTTGAAAGCTTTCTCTGCATCTATTGATATGATCATACGGTTTTTATTATTCAGTTTGTTAAAATGGTGTATCACGTTGATTGATTGAGTATATTGAAGAATCCTTGCATTCCTGGGATAAACCCCAATTGATCATAGTGTATTATCCTTTAAATGTGCTGTTGGATTCTGTTTGCTAGTATTTTGTTGAGGATTTTGCATCTATGTTCATCAGTGATATTGGCCTATTGTTTTCTTTCTTTGTGACATCTTTGTCTGGTTTTGGTATCAGGGTGATGGTGGCCTCGTAGAATGAGTTTGGGAGTGTTCCTCCCTCTGCTATATTTTGGAAGAGTTTGAGAAGGATAAGTGTTAGCTCTTCTCTAAATGTTTGATAGAATTCGCCTGTGAAGCCATCTGGTCCTGGGCTTTTGTTTGTTGGAAGACTTTTAATCACAGTCTCAATTTCAGTGCTTGTGATTGGTCTGTTCATATTTTCCATTTCTTCCTGGTTCAGTCTTGGAAGGTTGTGCTTTTCTAAGAATTTGTCCATTTCTTCCAGGTTGTCCATTTTATTGGCATAGAGTTGTGTGTAGTAATCTCTCATGATCCTTTGTATTTCTGCAGTGTCAGTTGTTACTTCTCCTCTTACATTTCTAATTTTGTTGATTTGAGTCTTCTCCCTTTTTTTCTTAATGAGTCTGGCTAATGGTTTATCAATTTTGTTTATCTTCTCAAAGAACCAGCTTTTAGTTTTATTTTTCTTTGCTATTGTTTCCTTCATTTCTTTTTCATTTATTTTGGATCTGATCTTTATGATTTCTTTCCTTCAGCTAACTTTTTAGTTTTTTTGTTCTTCTTTCTCTAATTGCTTTAGGTGTGAGGTTAGGTTGTTTAATTGAGATATTTCTTGTTTCTTGAGGTAGGCTTGTATTGCTATAAACTTCCCTATTAGAATTGCTTTTGCTGCATCCCATAGGTTTTGGGTTGTCCTGTTTTCATTGTCATTTGTTTCTAGGTATTTTTTCATTTCCTCTTTGATTTCTTCAGTGATCTCTTGGTTATTTAGTAGTGTATTGTTTGCCTCCATGTGTTTGTATTTTTTACAGATTTTTTCCTGTAATTGATATCTAGTCTTATAGCATTGTTGTCGGAAAAGATACTTGATATGATTTCAGTTTTCTTAAATATACCAAGGCTTGATTTGTGACCCAAGATATGATATATGCTGGAGAATGTTCCATGAGCACTTGAGAAGAAAGTGTATTCTCTTGTTTTGGATGGAATGTCCTATAAATATCAATTAAGTCCCTCTTGTTTAATGTGTCATTTAAAGAGTATGTTTCCTTATTTATTTTCAGTTTGGTTGATCTGTCCATTGGTGAAAATCGGGTGTTGAAGTCCCCTACTGTGATTGTGTTATGGACGAATTCCCGTTATGGCTGTTAGCATTTGCCTTATGTATTGAGGTGCTCCTATGTTGGATGCATATATATTTATAATTTTTATATCTTCTTCTCGGATTGATCCCTTGATCATTATGTAGTGTCTTTCTTTGTCTCTTGTAATAGTCTTTATTTTAAAGTCTATTTTGTCTGGTATGAGAATTGCTACTCCTGCTTTCTTTTGATTTCCATTTGCATGGAATATCTTTTTCCATCCCCTCACTTTCAGTCAGTATTTGTCCCTCGGTCTGAAGTGGGTCACTTGTAGACAGCATATATATGGCTCTTGTTTTTGTATCCATTCAGCCAGTCTATGTGTTTTGGTTGGAGCATTTAATCCATTTACATTGAATTTAATTATCGATATGTATGTTCCTATTATCATTTTCTTAATTGTTTTGGGTTTGTTATTGTAGGTCTTTTCCTTTTCTTGTGTTTCCTGCCTAGAGAAGTTCCTTTAGCATTTGTTGTAAAGCTAGTTTGGTGGTGCTGAATTCTCTCAGCTTTTGCTTGTCTGTAAAGGTTTTAATTTCTCCATCGAATCTGAATGAGATCCTTGTTGGGTCGAGTAATCTTGGTTGTAGGTTTTTCCCTTTCATCACTTTAAATATGTCCTGCCACTCCCATCTGGATTGCAGAGTTTCTGCTGAAAGATCAGCTGTTAACCTTATGGGGATTCCCTTGTATGTTATTTGTTGCTTTCCCCTTGCTGCTTTTAATATTTTTTTCTTTGTCTTTAATTTTTGATAGTTTGATTAATATGTGTCTTGGCGTGTTTCTCCTTGGATTTATCCTGTATAGGACTCTGCGCTTCCTGGACTTGATTGACTATTTCCTTACCCATATTAGGGAAGTTTTCAACTATAATCTCTTCAAAAATTTTCACAGTCCCTTTCTTTTTCTCTTCTTCTTCTGGGACTCCTATAATTCAGATGTTGGTGTGTTTAATGTTGTCCCAGAAGTCTCTGAGACTGTCCTCAATTCTTTTCATTCTTTTTTCTTTATACTGCCCTGTGGTAGTTATTTCCACTATTTTATCTTCCAGGTCACTTATCCATTCTTCTGCCTCAGTTGTTCTGCTATTGATTCTTTCTAGAGAATTTTAAATTTCATTTATTGTGTTGTTCATCATTGTTTGTTTGCTCCTTAGTTCTTCTAGGTCCTTGTTAAACGTTTCTTGTGTTTTCTCCATTCTATTTCCAAGATTTTGGATCATCTTTACTCTCATTACTCTGAATTCTTTTTCAGGTAATCTGCCTATTTTCTCTCATTTGTTTGGTCTGGTGGGTTTTTACTTTGCTCCTTCATCTGCTGAGTATTTCTCTGTCTTCTCATTTCACTTAACTTACTCTGTTTGGGGTCTCCTTTTCGCAGGCTGCAGGATCGTAGTTCCCATTGTTTTTGGTGTCTGCCTCCAGTGAGTAAGGTTGGTTCAGTGGGTTGTGTATGCTTCCTGGTGGAGGGGACTGGTGCCTATGTTCTCTTGGATGTGGCTGGATCTTGTCTTTCTGGTGGGCAGGACCGTGTCCCGTGGTGTTTTTTTGGGTATCTGTGAACTTACTATGATTTTAGGCATCCTCTCTGCTAATGGGTGGTGTTGTGTTCCTGTCTTGCTAGTTGTTTGACATGGGGTGTCCAGCACTGGAGCTTCCTGGTCATTGAGTGGAGCTGGGTCTTAGCATTGAGACAGAGATCTCTGGGAGAGCTCCTGCCGATTGATATTATGTGGGGCCGGGAGGTCTCTGGTGTTCCAATGTCCTGATCTTGGCTCTCCCACCTCCGAGGCTCAGGCCTGACACCTGGTCAGAGCACCAGGACCCTGTCAGCCACACGGCCAGGTACTTGGGGAGTTTCTTGCCTTTTGGGAAGTCTGAGGTCTTCTACCAGTGTTCAGTAAATGTTCTGTAGGAGTTGTTCCACATGTAGATGTATTTTTTATGTATTTGTGGGGAGGAAGGTGATCTCCACATCTTACTCCTCTGCCATCTTGAAGGTCCTCTCTACCCATTCTTTTTCGATAGACATATGAGTCATTTATAATTTGAGGCTATTATGAATAAAGTTACTAAGAACATTCTGTAACAATTTTTTAGTGGATATATGTTTTCATTTCTCTTGGGTAAATATGTAGAATAGAACTTTTAGGTATAGGTTAGATGTATGTTGAACTTTGTTAGAAACTGCCACATAGTTTCTACATTCCCATTAGCAATGTATGAGAGTTCAAGTTTTTCCATATCTCTACCAGTATTTGTTGCTGTCATTTAAAAATATTATTTATTTGAAGGAGTATGAAATAGTATCTCATTGTGGTTTTAAATTGTGTTTCCTTGGTGGCTAATGGCATTGAATCCCTTTTTATGTGCTTATTGTCCATTCATATATTTTTCTTTTTGCAAAGTGTTTAAGTCTTTTGCCATTAAAAAAATTGGGATTGTTTATCTTTTGCTACTGATTTGTATGCGATTTAAAATATAGTCTAGAAACAAGTCCTTTGTCGGATATATGTTTTGTGAATATTTTCTCCCAGTCTGTGGCTTGTCTTTTTATTTTCTTATCAATGTCTTTTGATGAGCAGATGATTTTATTTTTGTGAAGTTTAGTCTATCAATATTTTTTCTTTTATAATTATAGCCTGTTGTATTCTTTCTAAGAAATATTTTCATACCCTAAATTTGCAACCATATTATCTTGTTTTTTTCCTAGATATCTTATAGTTTGCTATACATTTAGGTTTATGATTCATCTCAAATAAATTTTTCTGTATGATGTGAGGTAGGTTTTGAAGTACTTTTTTATCCCCACATCTTTTAAAAGTTGTTCCAGCATCATTTGTTGAAAGCCATTCCTTTCCTCATTGAATTGCTTTGGCATCATTGTTGAAATCATTGACTGTTCATTTATGAGTGGGTCTATATCTAGATACTCCAGTCTGTTCCGTTTCTCTTTAACTCTCATTATGCGAGTACTACAGTGTCTTGATTATAATCCCCCAACTTTATTCTTTATCTTCGAGATTGTTTTGGCTAACCTAGGTTTTTTCCTTTTCCATATAAATTTTTGAATTAAAAAATAAGATAAAGTCTGCTGCATTAAAGTTATAGATCAATTTAGGTAGGATTAACATCTTCCAATCTATTAATAGGGTATATCTTGTCATTCATTTAGGTCTTCTTTAGTTTCTTTCAGCAATGTTTAGCAGTTTTCAGTTTTGAAATTTATTCTTCAGTATTGTGTCTTTTTAATTGTATCTTTTTAATATCTATTTTTGAACTGTCCTGGTACTAACTTAAATTCCTACCAACAAAATAGGAGAGTTTCCCTGTTTCCCATCCCCTGAAAAATACAGAATTTTAGAATGGGTTTTGTCTTTGCCAATTGAATGTTATCTCATTTTAGTTTTAATTTTCATTTCTTCTATTGTGAATGAGTTTGAGCATTTTTTCATGTCTAAACGTTTTTTATTTCTTTTTCTGTGAACATATTCATGTTCTTTGCCACTTTTTCTCTAAGGCTATAGGTCGTTTTTTTTGTTGATCTTCACAAGCTCTCTTTATACACACAAAAAATAGCCTTGCTATGTGTTATTTATTTCCCCCCAATTTTTGACTTTTAACTTAAATTTTTATTTACCATGCATAACAATTTGGAATATAGAACAATCTTTTATAATTACTGGGTTTCATATCATACTGAGATTTATCTTTAAGATTATAAAAAATTTCATGTTTTCTTTGTGGAATTTTGTGGTTTCAGTTTTTACATTTAAGCCATTTATCCATCTGTAATTTATGTATGGTAAAGATCCATGAAAATATTTATGTGGCAAGGATCTTTATTTTTTCTAGAAGGTTACTCATTTATTGAACAAATCATCATTTTCCCACATGACCATATCATCATATACTAAATTCCTGTACGTGGTTTTTCTATTTCTCTAGACTCTCTATTCACGCACAAGTACCACATTGATTTAATTATGCTGGTTTAAAATATATTCTAATATCTTTTAGGAGGAGTTCTCCCTTATTACTTTTTCTTTTCAGAATTTTCTTGTATATTCTTTCATGTTTCTCCCCCCACATGAAATTTAGAATTCGTCTAATTCTAAAAATAAAAGCTCTGTTGATATTTTTATTAGGTCAAATTTATAGGTGTTTAGAAATAATATACATATTTGAAATATTGTGTCTTTCTATCTAAGAATAGGATATTCCTTCCATTTATCTGAGCCTTCTTCTGGATTTTTCAGTAAGTTTTAAAGTTGCTTAGATTTTGGATATATCTTATTAGGCTTATTTCTATATATTTTATGTTTGTGGGTTTGTGTTTTTTTTGCTGTTGTAAACAAGATCTTTTCTTCTATTATGTTGTGATATTAATTTTGTATGTATCCAACTGATAACATTCTATAATCCTTGTCTTATTTTCTGTCTTGAATAAGAATGCTTTTAGCGTTTTACTTGTAAGTTTGATGGTTACTTGCTTTTTCTCTCACACATATATATTATGTCTTATAAGTATCAATTAATTTATATTTTAGTAAAAGTTATAACAATCAAAAATAGTTTTGAATTTGATTAGGTGCCTTTTTAGGATCAACAGAGATTATCATGTGATTTTTCTCCTTTAATCTTTTAATATGATAATATTTCCTAATATTGGACTATCTTTGGTATGACCCCAATTTGGTTGTGGTTTATTTTGCATTTGTGTTTCTGAATTCTTCTTGTTTATATTTTATTTAGAATTTTTTTCATGAAGTCTTATAAGTGAGATTGGGGCTATCATTGTCAGATTTGCTATTAATATTTTCCTGACTTTGTTAAAAAAAATTGGGAGCATTTATATTTTCTTTACTCTGGAACAGTTTAAACAGTATTTGAGATATATATTTGTTAAAGGTTTGGTTCTGATCCTCTGGTGGAGAGGGGGTGAGTAGTTTTTTGACAACTTTGTCTATGTCTCATGTGATAATTTATTTTTGATTTTCTAACATTTCTTGGGTCTTTTTTTGGTAATTAATATTTTCCTAGAAAATCATCCATTTAATTCAGGTTTTCTAGTTAATTTCTATAGTCAAAGTGAAATAGTCTTTTGTAATCTTTAAAATTCTTCTATATTTGGTCAATTCCCCATTCTAATATCCCATTTATATACTTGTGCTTTTCCCTGCCCTCTTTTATAACCTAAATTAACTAACAGTTTATTTTTTAGTGGCTTTATTAAGGTATAACCAACACATCATATAATCTGCCTATTTAAAATATACAATCAAATAGTTTTTAGTGTGTTCAGATAGTTGTGCAACCCTCACCACAATTTTAAGACATTTCATCCTCTCAAAAAGAAACTACGTACTCATTAGCATCATTCCGCATTTATCCACAGCCTCTCCCCACCCCACACCCCAGCACTAGGTAACCACTAGTCTACTCTCTGTCTCCATAAAAATTGGTCCATTCTTGACATTTCATGTAAATAGAATAATGCACTACGTGGTTTTTTGTGACTGACTTCTTCCAGTTAGCATTATGTTTTCAAGTTTCATCCGTGTCCTACCGTGTCACTACATCATTCCTTCTTGTTGCCAAATATTCATTTTATGGATATACCATATATTATTTGCCGATTCTTTAGTGGATGGGAATTTGGGGTTTTTCTACTTGTTAGATATTATAAATAATGCTACTATGAACATTTGTGTATAAGTCTTTTTGTGGACATATGTTTTCATTTCTCTTGGATAGTAGATACCTAGGAGTGGAATTGCTTGATCATATGGTAATTCTATATTTAGCATCTTGAGGAACTGCTAAACGGTTTTCCAAAGTGACTGCACCATATTAAATTCTCACAAGCAATACATGAGTGTTCCAATATCTTCACATACTTCTTAACATTTGCTAGTGTCTCTTTTTTGATTATAACCATGATAGTGAGTGTGAAGTTAAGACCTGATCATGGTTTTGATTTGTATTTCCCCTTAATGGCTAATGATGTTAGGCACTTTCCAGTATTTACTGGCCATTTGTGTATCTTCTTTGGAGAAATGTATTTCAGATCATTTGCCCATTTTCATTTGGGTTGTTTATTATTAAGTTGTAAGATTATATATGAGAATATATATGTTCATGTATACGTATACAATTAGCACATAATATCTTTTTTGTGTGTGGTATGTAGTCGGATTTTCTTTCTGACTTAGTTTTAGTTTTAGTATTTTTTCCACTTAATACGTGAGTTTATCCTGTTTTTATTAATGGCTTTGATAGATAGGCTAGTCTTAATTTTGCAATATCATCTTGTAATACACATTCTTTTTTATTGATTCTTTTTAAAAATCTTTTTTACAAATGATCTGTTTTCTTTTTGATAATTGTTTAAGTTTATATTTTGTTTTAAGTTCTCTTGTTACCTTCATTACTGTAACTTTATATGACATACTCAGTTCTCTATTTTTTAAAGACAGTATATTAAGCAATGATGAAAGTAACATTCTTCATTTTTTTCTACCCTTATTTCTTCTTTTCTTTTTTCTTTTCTTTTCTTGTTCTTCTGGTACTTTATATGTATGCTTTTCATATTATGTGCTTAAATATATATATATTTTATACTATTTCTACATTATATGATTTATAAAATTTGTATACTTAGGATTCCCACAGTCATTTTAGACTTAGGCTTGTGGCTACCTCAACTGAGTGGTCACTGCCAGACTTTTTTTTTTAAATAGTTATTCAATTCATTTCTTAATTTACTTAGGTTTTTCCTTTTTATATAATTTATATTTTCTGGGGTTTGCAAGTTCAAAATGATTTTCTCCTGTCTTTATACTTGAATTATTAAAAATCTTCCTCTAGGATTTTTTAAACATAGTGTTTACTATAACTTTATTGTATCCTTGAAGATTGCCCTTGAGAAACCCATGATTAGCTTGTTTTGTTTTATTGTTATAGGTAATCTTTTTGCTTAAAATATGATAGCGTTATTGAGATATGTTTTTAGGTGGTTGTCCTATAATATATTCATTTTCTCAGACAGAATGGACCATTTTAATCTTTGTATCAGGTATTACTTTCTTTCTGGAAGTTTTCCTGAAATATATCTTAAATTTTTTCCTTGTGTTTTTTTCTCTTTAGGAATATTGATCATATGCATGAAAGATCTCCTTAGTCTATTTTTTATTAATATAATTTTTCTCTAAGCTACTTTAATGAATTGTTTGTTTTGATTTAATTTTGTTTACTTTTTGCAATTTTATCATCCTTTACTCTTTACTATGTTTTCATGAGACTCCATTCTTTTTTGTGTGTGTGCACTGCTTATAATATGGTATTCATTATTTAATGCTTTTACTCTTTACTCTCCATCTTTTCTTAGATCTGACCTCTTATATTTTACTTTCTTCTATCATTCAACCACATAGTCCCTGAACTCTTGTATTTTTACTTTGGGTTCTTTGATTTTTTTTAATGCTTTTTGATTCATCACAATAACTTGTCATGATTTTCCTCTGCCTGTTAACATTTCCTAGTGAACAACATTACTTCTATATATGCATTTATGTGCATGTATGCATAGGTGTGTGAGAGAAAGCAATTTTGTCAATTTCTTCCTTTTTTCTTAAAAAATCTTTGGTTCTTTTTGAATATTGCTTACTTTTGAATAAAATGAACTATCGAGTTCTTGGATTGCATGTGTAGGAACTTTATGGGAAAAGAACCAAGAGATATTACAGGCTAGTAGGAGTCTCCCTATTTCACAATGAAGTGAAAGTTCTCTCTCTGTCTCTCTTCCTCCCCACCCCCACTCCCCTGTGTATATGTGTGTTTATGTGTATGTGATAGTTAAGTCTTTGGACATTTTTTTTATTTCTTTAGCCTTTGACTTTTTTTTCCATCATGATTCATCAATGAACTGTTTCTTACAAAAAAGGGATGTCTGTCTGTTTCCTTGCTTACTTCCTGGTACTCTTCATTGCCTGGGCATCATGTTCCTTTTTTTTTTCCCAAAGATATGATTATTGTGTTTTGCTTCTTATAATGCACCATCTGTTTTGGTGATTGTGCTCTCTTGACATGTTTAAGATCTGCTCCTGCAGGCTTTTTTTCTTGCATTAATCTCATATCTTGACATCTTTTAATCATATACAGTGGTTTGGGATTATAGATGTTTCTAAATTTTGTCCAAAAAAGACTGAATTCTGTTGTTCATGTTTCTTGTTGCTTTGGGAGTGATGTCTGAAAGAAGAGGGCATCTTAACACCAGAAGTCTTTTTGTTATGTTGATTTTAATAGTTTAATCCTTAAATAGAGATACAAAATAGAGAGTGATTATGAAATTAAGTTGAAGCAAATGTTAAAGATAACTACATTAATAAAAGACAAGAAAAAGAACAAAAGGCTATTTAGTGTTGCCATTCTGGATCTATACATTGGTCTATTTTGAAACTTACAGAAAAGTTTAGAAAAAAATGAATATAGGACACAACATTGGAATACTTGAGCTTAATGCATGTCTTTGTTAATTATTACCTTCATCATAAGTGCCTTAACAGTCTAAATCTCAGTTTTCTCATCTGTAGAATGGAGATAGTAATGAATTTTTTACAATTATCAGTCACCTAGCAGGCATTCAATAAATGACTATGTTTGAATACAATATACTATATGTTCCTTCCAAGTGCCTTTAAAAAACTTTTTTTTTTAAGTTAGTAGCTTTTTAATGATTGAAGACATCAAAGAGGCTGAGTTTGTAAATGTGTGAAAACCATAGATGATCATGTTTTAAGAGGATTATGCCTGGCTAAATCTTTGATTTTCAGAATGGACTGAATCCCTAAAAATTCTCCATGCCTACAACATTTGACTGTCCTTTCAAACATCAAACTCCAAACTTTAAACCTGTTTTGTAATAGAGTCTAATATAACAATGTTATTACCAATTATATTTGCCTTTGAATTTGTGTGTCCACGATATATAATAACACACTTTTTTGTGTGCTGGCTGGGTAATTCTTTCTTTCTTTCTTTTATAAAAGAACTCCTTTACTTTACTGTCTTCTATATTTATAAGAGAAATACATCTCACTGATAACAGCTAATATTAACACATTGCTTTTCATTTTCTGTATATTCTCATTTGACCTCATTTAATTATGGAAATCTGGGCCATGAGGTAATGGATGTTTGACAAAAACAACTGATTCAGACATATGGATCACTCAAAAAATCTGGATTTAAATTCTTCAGGGGTTCTATTCTGGAAACCAAAATTAATCAAATCCAGGTTTTCTGACTAAGATGGAGAGGCATCTTAATGGAAAAATACCGAATTTTGATGTATATCATATGGTCTACTGTTACTCCTTGCTAACAATATGGAGTTAGATAATTTCTAAAAGATTCATGAATGAGTAAAAGATCTTAATGACATATAAAAGCTTATATTTGAAACTAGGCAAGTCACTTACCTTTACTGAGCCTCCATTGTCTCATGTGTTTAAAAAGGATAACAATTCTTAACTCTGTTCAATTTTTTTCATTGCAACCACATTTATTGAAAGCCTACCATGGACCAGATAATGGGATTTAAATGTTTTGTAATCAGAAAATCAAATGAGCTTTCTGTGTGACATATTTTGTAACCTGCAAAAATATACATAAGTCTCAATTACCATTATTCTTACCTGCTGAGCTATTGGTTAACAAAGAAAATACTTTATTGCTCCTTCTCAGGTAAAATTGCATATATTTTATAGCAACTGTGCTTTACAGAGTGTCTGTGAAAGTCCTGGCTGGCCTGCTGGTCTCATTCAGTAAACAAGTTCTACTTACCCAATTTTCTACCCATTTGCAAGGAGTTATAAGCACAAGAACTCATTGACTCTACGTGTCTGTTCGTAACTTAATCCTCAAAGACATCACTTCCAAGAATGACACTGGGTAAATGGCATGAAGGACATAACTATTTGAAGTTATCCTGGCAGTAGACATTCATAGGCATGGCCAAGTGCTTTCAGAATGAGCCACCAATTTCTTCTTCCTTTAGGTACAATCTTGACTATATGGAATCCGTTGAGAGATTTTTGTCTATATTTGCTCATTCTACTTTCACGTTTAAGTTTAGTGAATTAGAACACTTTAGTGATCAAAACTAGGCATTTCCAAATAGAAAGTTCTGTTAAGAGCTGTTTGTACTTTCTTCATCATAGTATTCACTTTAAATTATGGGGTGTGTGTGTGTGTGTATGTGTAATATGTAATTATATCAGTGTCTCACAGATTTGGGTTTGAATCACTTCTAACACTGACTAACTTCAGCTTCTTTCAAGTCATTATTTAGACATCTATGAAATGGGTCTACGTCCTGGTTTTCAGGGTTGTGGTGAGGATTAGGACTCATGTATGTAAAATGCTTAGCAGATTACCATAAACTGGGTACACAATAATGTTAATTCCCATTTCCTAAACTCTGAGGTAGTTAATAGAACACATTTTTGGAATCAGAAGAATAAGGCTCAAAGGCTCTGAGCTTTGTGACCTATGAAGAATTATTGAGTCTCCTGGAGTTTCTGTTTTTCCATTGTGCAATGGTAACATCATTCTCTACTAGGCCTTGTGTGCTGTCACTAGGATCAAATGAGATAATGTCCTTAGTAAAAGTGTATTGTGCTATAAGATGTAGTGGGTTGTTAGTATTAATTGAATATTACATAATACTTAATTAGCATTAATTATAGAGAGTGGCAGAGTAGAGAGAGCATGGGATTTGCTGTCAGAAACTCCTGGCTTCACTTCTTCTTTGCTCTGTGACACATTACCCAATCTCTTGGAACTTTGGTTTTCTCAACTGTGAAACAGGATTGAAAATACTTACCTCATAGGATTATTCTAAAAGTTAAATGAGATAACATATGAGAAAGCACCTAGATTTTGGAACACAAAATTTTCAGTAGGTTTTCAGTAAATGTTGGTTGATTTTAGTTGAATACAGGAAGATTTAAGTCTCCTAATAGAATTTGAAAGGTACATTTAAACTGGCAGTATTTACAAATCCTTCTTGTTCTCTCTAGTGCCCATATAATTTGCCACTTGAAAATACTTCCATATGCTAGGAGTTGGTCTTCACATTTCTCTGTAGAGTTAAACACATTCATAGGAAAACATAGCAGAGAGGCTAGCTTGCATATAAATACAGGGTACACCATGTGTAAATGTTTTAATTCCATCTCCTTGGAGACACCTGTAAACAATTTTTCAGGCCTATGACCTTATTCCTGTAACTGAGCAAGAGATTCTGCACACAAACATTTGGATTAGTATGAGTTCAATTTTGATTTATATATTTTTGATATCTAGGATATGATGATATGCTAATGTAGCTTTAAAACATTATATATTTTTAATTGTCTCAATATATTCCCAATCTCAGCTCTTTTGTGGCCCTCAAGTTCACCAGGCCAAAAATGAGTTTCCAACTTCTTTCCTACTTTACAACTTTTAGACTTCAATAATAAACTCTTATAGGAATAACTGGGCATTTCACTACACTCAGAGTGTAGGCTCTATGAGCACAGGAGCATGTATCAAAATATAGATCAGTGGTCCTCTAACTATATAGTTCCCACTAATGCAGAGATTCTATTTCAGAGTTTGGAGTGGGCCCCAAGGATTTCATTTTAACAAACATCCCAAGTGATTTTGAAGAAGGTGTTGTGTAGGATATATTTTGATACACTGATCTACATCCATGTCTCCAACCTGAGACTACCATTAATGGGAAGGCACATAAGCAACTTTCAATATTGAAAGTAACCAGTGGAGCCTGTGCTGAGCCTTCCTGAGTTCAGCAAAATGACAGGTTTCTAAGCTTTTGTCTGGATTTCTGTCCATCAAGTTGATGGTAAAACTAGTTACCATTCCACAGTCCTGGAGCAGCTCCAGGCCACTTAGCACGAAAAGGGATTCCCGGATTTAATAACCAGATGCCTTAAAAAGTTTAGTTTCCAAATCTGATGTGGTAGATGCTACAGATTATTTACCTTTTCCTCATACTTTCTTATCTCCATGAAAATCTATATTCTCAGCAATGATCACGCAGCTAAGAAGTTCCTAGATTACCTAGATTCTGCTAGATTGATACAGTTGTTGGAGACTTGGAGAGCATGTGTGAGATCAGACCTCATTGGAGAAGTATTTGGATCCTATGGTGCAGCTGTGGTGAAAGTTTTACTTTCTGGTACCTTTTGGCATGACTGCTAAGCAGCAGGTGACAACAGCAATAGGGTATCTGCTCCAGAGATTCAATAGTGTGGTTGGACATTTCTCCTGACAATGTAATTCCAGGCTGCGTAGCATTCAGTCTTATTGCCCTGGCCATCCAGTAAGTTCTGTGAGCTATCTGCTACCCTCTAATAATAGACCTTTCCGCTTCAGCCAGATATAATGGCTTCTGTTGTCTGCACCTAAGCAGCCTTTAAGTTAGCTAGGCTTGACACATTTAATGAGTTTAAAGCCAGAATATTCTTCCACCTACCTACACAGACTCGTCTTCTCTCTCCTTCCTTGATGAAAGCACGAAACTGTAGGTCATTATGTAGCCCACGTCTACCTCCTTTGATGTGTGGCACAATCTCAGTCCAGGCATGATGATATTTTAG
This sequence comes from Balaenoptera borealis, assembly GCF_965194805.1. Taxonomy (NCBI): domain Eukaryota; kingdom Metazoa; phylum Chordata; class Mammalia; order Artiodactyla; family Balaenopteridae; genus Balaenoptera; species Balaenoptera borealis. Next base: position 96,031,465 of record NC_138865.1, read on the forward strand.
GTTACTTGTATGTAAAAATTGCTGACTTTCCCGAGCATTCATTCTAAGGGTGTAGACTATACCTTTCTAGGCATTTTTTCCTATATACCTTTTGTTAGGAAGGAAAGTTCTCTTCCCTCATTTTCCCCAATTCATCCCTAGGAAATTAGCCCCTATAAAATAGGGATAATTTTAGAACTATTGATATGTAATGGCCTCAGAAATTATATAGAACAGTAGTCATAATAATTATAACACCAGCAGTAATATCATTGATAACATTTGTTATTACAATACCAATAGCTGTGATATCTTGAGTAATTCCTCTTCTCCATGTAACATGCTAAGGTTTTGCATAAAGTATCTCATTTAATAATCGATGAAGTCTCAGGCTGTCTCATGACCCCTAATCCAGTTTCAGTTTTGCTTCACATTTCTGTTGCTGCTAGAAACCTCAAGTCATGGAGAGGTAATTCTGTATTATCCATAAATGTTATTCACTAATTTCAATGTTTCTCATAGACAGTGTGTGAATATACTTCAGGGAGTTAAAAAAAATAAGCAACAGTGTAATGTGAAAGTAACTGGCAGGCAACCTGCCCAAACATGCCTTGAAAAAGCAATATTCTTTAAGTGCTGGTCTGCCTTGGGACTCCGTCTCAGTTGCTTTTGTTGGTTGGCCTCTATCAAAATGGCCTGCAAAGAGAATTGTTACTGCTGTGGTCCAGGATGGATTGATGATTTTATTGCACAATGCCTGGTACACAGTAGGTGTTCAACGTGAATGAGTTATCCTGGTTCTTCTGGCTGTGGCCCCAAGGGACATGAGGGTGACTGCAGGCCCTTATCAAGGATATTATGTGTCCTCATTTGTGCAATAGTTGCCCCAAATAGGTCTGCTCTGAGATGTAACTTCCTTCTATGAGGCATTTATTTCTATTTGCAAGAACTTTCCACTCTCTGTGTCTGTTACTGCCCAAAGGTCACCTAAAATGGAGAGCTTTTATTAGCTGCAGTGAAAAGATGTACTTTCCCTTGAATGCTCTCTGCCAAGTGCCTTTCCCATTCTCTTATTAGTCAAGGAATGGATGATTTCTTCACTTGCCTAGCTCTGTGGATCTCCCACACCCCTAATACTCTTTATACTTAATAATCCTCCTCTTGGGTTCTGTCTTTTCCCCAGAAAGGAATGATGGAAGATCTATTTTCCTTACTTTCTGAGGGTGGGGTCACCAATTTACTTATGAAAATGTGAACTCATGAAGGATGTCCCCCACTGTTGAAACCATGGCTGCCATCCTTCTTCTGCATATACGATTAACTTACTCCAGGTGTGTGTGAGGGTTGTACTTAACCACTTCCTTCGCCCTGTTATATGGATGACACAAGCAGGGAATGATTGTGACAACAGGAAGAAGTGGAGCCAGTGGAACAAGACTTTTATTTGGCTCCCACTCTGCAAGCTCCAGATTCCTGTTGAAAAGAGATAGACCCATGGCTGACATGAAGCTCTTGTGATAAGAAATTTTCAGCTTCTGGTTGGTTCATCATTCATGGCCTAAGAACAGGGGAAATGTACTTTTTTTGAGAATCTGAAAATGCCCCAAACTCTAAATCACATTCATTTGCATTTCTCTTCAGAAAAGGAGGTGGAGCATGGGGGAGGCCTCTGTTGATGAGAATTAAACTCACAAAACAGGATAATTCCTAGAGTTGTGCCAACATTATCAGCTAGTAATATGGAGTATCTATCACTGGCACCAGCTTGCCAGTGGGCTCAGGAACCTTCTGGGCTGCATTCAGTTGGCATTGGCAAATTACCTGCAGAGCAATTCATGCTGTCTGGATCATTTTCTAGCATCTTAAACAGAAGAAAAATGAAAAATGTAAAAAGAAAAAAAAATCTGATTAAAAAAAATCATGGTTTCTTTTTCTACTCTCTTCTAAGCAGTGGATGTTATACTTAGAATTATATCTGGGTTTCAGCAAATCACTTGTATCAGTGATCCCTCCAAGCATGTCTACCAAAGGAAAAATTTCAAAACCCATAAAATTGGGAGTGGTGGCTTAATATCCAAGGACAGAATCAAGGTTCCAAGTGATAGAATAAGAGGCTGAAAACCAAGGTGAGGTATAGCATAGCTGGGCATCAAGTCCCTCAATTAAATGAAAAAGTCAATTATCTAAGTTTTGAATAGCATGACTTAATTGTTGTTCTTGTGAAAAATATATACAAGGGTTGAACTGACTGTAAGGTCATTATGAATCAGTTGTCTAATGTGGCACTAGACTGTAAGCTCCTTAAGTTTAAAAATCATGTCCTCTTTGAGTTATTGCCAATGCTGAGATAGTGTTTGGAAAATATCAGTAATAAATACATATTTGTGGAAGGTGGATTGCTAAATGTGATCCTAGAGGTATAGAAAAAGATTCTAAAGTGATGAGAGAAACATTGGTAAAAAGACGAGGGGAATGTGATGAGGTTGTGCAAGTTTGCAGAAACCACATTACAGAGAAAACAAAGAATGGGGGCTTGCTTTCCTTGGCAAAGTGAGATTCAGTAAGGGGACATTCCATGACAGTTGCATTTAATTTTTTTTTAAATTTTATTTTATTATTATTTTTTATACAGCAGGTTCTTCTTAGTTATCTATTTTATACATATTAGTGTATATATGTCAATCCCAATCTCCCCTCCAAACCCACCTACCCCGCTTTCCCCCCTTGGTGTCCATACGTTTGTTCTCTACAACTGTGTCTCTATTTCTGCCTTGCAAACAGGTTCATCTGTACCATTTTCTAGGTGCCACATATATGCGTTCATATACGATATTTGTTTTTCTCTTTCTGACTTACTTCACAATGTATGACAGTCTCTAGGTCCATCCACGTGTCTACAAATGACCCAATTTCGTTCCTTTTTGTGGCTGAGTAATATTCCATTGTATATATGTACCACAACTTCTTTATCCATTCGTCTGTCCATGGGCATTTAGGTTGCTTCCATGACCTGGCTATTGTAAATAGTGCTGCAAAGAACACTGTGGTACATGACTTTTTGAATTATGGTTTTCTCAGGGTATATGCCCAGTAGTGGGATTGCTGGGTCGTATGGTAGTTCTATTTTTAGTTTTTTAAGGAACCTCCATACTGTTCTCCATATTGGCTGCATCAATTTACATTCTCACCAACAGTGCAAGAGGTTTCCTTTTTTCCACACCCTCTCCAGCATTTGTTGTTTGTAGATTTTCTGATGATGCCCATTCTAACTGGTGTCAGGTGATACCTCATTGTAGTTTTGACTTGCATTTCTCTATGATGAGTGATGTTGAGCATCCTTTCATGTATTTGTTGGCAGTGTGTATATCTTCTTTGGAGAGATGTCTATTTAGGTCTTCTGCCCATTTTTGGATTGGGTTGTTTGTTTTTTTGATATTGAGCTACATGAGCTGCTTGTATATTTTGGAAATTAATCCTTTGTCAGTTGCTTCATTGGCAAATATTTTCTCCCATTTTGAGGGTTGTCTTTTCATCTTGATTATGGTTTCCTTTGCTGTGCAGAAGCTTTGAAGTTTCATTAGGTCCCATTTCTTTATTTTTGTTTTTATTTCCATTTCTCTAGGAGGGGGGTCAAAAAGGATCTTGCTGTGATTTATGTCATGGAGTGTTCTGCCTATGTTTTCCTCTAAGAGTTTTATAGAGTCCAGTCTTACATTTAGGTCTTTACTCCATTTTGAGTTTATTTTTGTGTATGGTGTTAGGGAGTGTTCTAATTTCATTCTTTTACATGTAGCTGTCCAGTTTTCCCAATACCACTTAATGAAGAGGTTGTCTTTTTCTATTGTATATTCTTGCCTCCTTTATCAAAAATAAGGTGACCATATGTGTGTGGGTCTATCTCTGGGCTTTCTATCCTGTTCCATTAATCTGTATTTCTGTTTTTGTGCCAGTACCGTACTGTCTTGACTACTGTAGCGTTGTAGTATAGTCTGAAGTCCAGGAGCCTGATTCCTCCAGCTCTGTTTTACTTTCTCAAGATTGCTTTGGCTCTTCAGAGTCTTTTGTGTTTCCATACAAATTGTGCAATTTTTGTTCTAGTTCTGTGAAATATGCCATTGGTAGTTTGATAGGGATTGCATTGAATCTGTAGATTGCTTTGGGTCTGTTGGGTAGTATAGTCATTTTCACAATATTGATTCTTCCATTCCAAGAACATAGTATATCTCTCCATCTGTTTGTATCATGTTTAATTTCTTTCATCAGTGTCTTATAGTTTTCTGCATAAAAGTCTTTTGTCTCCTTAGGTAGGTTTATTCCTAGGTATTTTATTCTTTCTGTTGCAGTGGTAAATGGAAGTGTTTCCTTAATTTCTCCTTCAGATTTTCCATCATTAGTGTATAGGAATGTAAGAGATTTCTGTGCATTAATTTTGTATCCTGCTACTTTATCAAATCCATTGATTAGCTCTAGTAGTTTTCTGGTGGCATCTTCAGGATTCTCTATGTATAGTGTCATGTCATCTGGAAAGAGCGACAGTTTTACTTCTTCTTTTCTGATTTGAATTCTTTTTATTTCCTTTTCTTCTCTGATTGCCCTGGCTAGGACTTCCAAAACTATGTTGAATAATAGTGGTGAGAGTGGACATCCTTGTCTTTTTCCTGATCTTAGAGGAAATGCTTTCAGTTTTTTACCATTGAGAATGATGTTTGCTGTGGGTTTCTCGTATATGGCCTTTATTATGTTGAGGTAGGTTCCCTCTATGCCCACTTTCTGGAGAGTTTTATCATAAATGGGTGTTGAATTTTGTTGAAAGCTTTTTATGCATCTACTGAAATGATCATATGGTTTTTATTCTTTAATTTGTTAATATGGTGTATCACATTGATTGATTTGTGTATATTGAAGAATCCTTGCATCCCTGGGATAAATCCCACTTGATCATGGTGTATGATCCTTTTAATATATTGTTGGATTCTGTTTGCTAGTATTTTGTTGAGGATTTTTGCATCTGTATTCATCAGTGATATTGGTCTGTAATTTTCTTTTTTTCTAGGATCTTTGTCTGGTTTTGGTATCAGGGTGATGGTGGCCTCATAGAATGAGTTTGGGAATGTTCCTTCTTCTGCAATTTTTTGGAAGAGTTTGAGAAGGATGGGTGTTAGCTCCTCTCTAAATGTTTGATAGAGTTCACCTGTGAAGCCATCTGGTCCTGGACTTTTGTTTGTTGGAAGATTTTTAATCACAGTTTCAATTTCATTCCTTGTGATTGGTCTGTTTATATTTTCTGTTTCTTCCAGGTTCAGTCTCAGAAGTTTATACCTTTCTAAGAATTTGTCCATTTCTTCCAGGTTGTCCATTTTATTGGCATAGAGTTGCTTGTAGTAGTCTCTTAGGATGCTTTGTATTTCTGTGGTGTCTGTTGTAACTTCTCCTTTTCATTTCTAATTTTATTGATTTGAGTCCTCTCCCTCTTTTCTTGATGAGTCTGGCTAAAGATTCATCAATTTTGTTTATCTTCTCAAAGAACCAGCTTTTAGTTTTATTGATCTTTGCTATTGTTTTCTTTGTTTCTATTTCATTTATTTCTGCCCTGATCTTTATGATTTCTTTCCTTCTGCTAACTTTGTGTTTTGTTTGTTCTTCTTTCTCTAGTTCTTTTAGGTGTAAGGTTAGATTGTTTAGTTCAGATTTTTCTTGTTTCTTGAGGTAGGCTTGTATAGCTATAAACTTCTGTCTTAGAACTGCTTTTGCTGCATCCCATAGGTTTTGGATCGTTGTGTTTTCATTGTCATTTGTCTCTAGGTATTTTTTGATTTCCTCTTTGATTTCTTCAGTGATCTCTTGGTTCTTTAGTAATGTATTGTTTAGCCTCCATGTGTTTGTATTTTTTACATTTTTTTCCCCAGTAATTGATTTCTAATCTCATAGCGTTGTGGTTGGAAAAGATGCTTCATATGATTTTAATATTCTCAAATGTACCGAGCCTTGATTTGTGACCTACAATGTGATCTATCCTGGAGAATGTTCCGTGTGCACTTGAGTAGAAAGTGTAATCTGCTTTTTTTAATGGAATGTCCTATAGATATCAATTAAATCTATCTGGTCTATTGTGTCATTTAAAGCTTGTGTTTCCTTATTAATTTTCTGTCTGGATGATCAGTCCATTGGTGTGAGTGAGGTGTTAAAGTCCCCCATTATTATTGTGTCACTGTCGGTTTCCTGTTTTATAGCTGTTAGCAGTTGCCTTATGTATTGAGGTGCTCCTACATTGGGTGCATATATATTTATAATTGTTATATCTTCTTCTTGGATTGATCCCTTGATCATTATGTAGTGTCCTTCCTTGTCTCTTGTAACATTCTTTATTTTAAAGTCTATTTTATCTGATATGAGTATTGTTACTCCAGCTTTCTTTTGATTTCCATTTGCATGGAATATCTTTTTCCATCCCCTCACTTTCAGTCTGTATGTGTCCCTAGGTGTGAAGTGGGTCTCTTGTAGACAGCATATGTATGGGTCTTGTTTTTAAATCCATTCAGTGAGCCTGTGTCTTTTGGTTGGAGCATTTAATCCATTCACATTTAAGGTCATTAATGATATGTATGTTCCTATTACCATTTTCTTAATTGTTTTGGGTTTGTTTTTGTAGGTCCTTTTCTTCTTTTGTGTTTCCCACTTAGAGAAGTTCCTTTAGCATTTGTTGTAGAGCTGGTTTGGTGGTGCTGAATTCTCTTAGCTTTTGCTTGTCTGTAAAGGTTTTAATTTCTCCATTGAATCTGAATGAGATCCTTGCCGGTTAGAGTAATCTTGGCTGTAGGTTCTTCCCTTTCATTACTTTAAATATATCGTGCCACTCCCTTCTGGCTTGTAGAAATCAGTTGTTAACCTTATGGGAGTTCCCTTGTTGCTTTTAATAATGTTTCTTTGTCTTTAATTTTTGTAAGTTTGATTACTATGTGTCTCGGTGTGTTTCTCCTTGGGTTCATCCTGCCTTGGACTCTCTGCACTTCCTGAACTTGGGTGGCTATTTCCTTTCCCATGTTAAGGAAGTTTTTGAGTATAATCTCTTCAAATATTTTCTCGGGTCTTTTGTCTCTCTCTTCTCCTTTTGGGACCCCTATAATGCGAATGTTCGTGTGTTACTTGTTGTCCTAGAAGTCTCTTCAGCTGTCTTCATTTCTTTTCAATCTTTTTTCTTTATTCTGTTCCATGCCAGTGAATTCCACCCTTCTGTCTTCCAGGTCACTTATCCATTCTTCTGCCTCAGTTATTCTGCCATTGATTCCATCTAGTGTATTTTTCATTTCAGTTACTCTATTGTTCATCTCTGTTGTTTTGTTCTTTAATTCTTCTAGGTCTTTGTTATACAGTTCTTGCATCTTCTCAATCTTTGCCTACATTCTTTTTCTGAGGTCCTGGATCATCTTCACTATCATTATTCTGTATTCTTTTTCTGGAAGGTTGCCTATCTCCACTTCTTTTAGTTGTTTTTCTGGGGTTTTATCTTGTTCCTTCATCTGGTACATAGTCCTCTGCCTTTCCATTTTGTCTATATTACGGTGAATATGGTTTTTGTTCCATAGGCTGCAGGATTGTAGTTCTTCTTGCTTCTGCTGTCTGCCTTCTGGTGGATAAGGCTATCTAAGAGGTTTGTGCAAGCTTCCTGGTGGGAGAGACTTGTGGTGGGTAGAGCTGTGTGTTGCTCTGGTGGGCAGATCTCAGTAAAACTTTAATCCATTTGTATGCTGACAGGTGGGGCTGAATTCCCTCCTGTTGGTTGTTTGGCCTGAGGTGACCCAGCACTGCAGCCTACCCGGCTCTTTGGTGGGGCTAATGGCAGACTCCAGGAGAGCTCATGCCAAGGAGCGCTTCCCAGAACTTCCACTGTCAGTGTCCTCATCCCTGTGGTGAGCCACAGCTACCCCCCGCCTCTGCAGGAGACCCTCCAACACTAGTTGGTAGGTCCTGTTCAGTCTCCTATGTGTCATTGCTCCTTTCCCCGGGGTCCTCAGGTGCATACTACTTTGTGCGTGCCCTCCACGAGTGAGTCTCTGTTTCCCCCAGTCCTAAGTTCTGCAATCAAATTCTGCTAGGCTTAAAAGTCTGATTCTCTGGGAATTCCTCCTCCCATTGCTGGACCCCCAGGTTGGGATGCCTGACGTGGGCCTCAGAATCTTCACTCCAGTGGATGGACTTCTGAGGTATAATTGTTCTCCAGTTTGTGAGTCACCCACCCAGCGGTTATGGGATTTGATTTTATTGTGATTGTGCCCCTCCTACCATCTCCTTGAGGCTTCTCTTTTGTCTTTGTATGTGGGGTACTTTTGGTGAGTTCCAGTGTCTTCCTGTTGATGATTGTTCAACAGTTAGTTTTGATTCTGGGGCTCTCGCAAGAGGGAGTGAGAGCATGTCCTTCTATTCCGCCATCTTGAACCAATCTATTTAATTTTTTGACGAGCATAATTTTGCTTATTTTATCTCCAGAGAACAAATTATTTTCAGTTACAAAAACAACAGAGAGTCAATTTTACCTAAATATTAGGGAGATTTTTGAACCTTTTATGGCAGAAACTGCCAGTTGTCCTCCAATATCCTTTTTTTTTTTAATTTTAGTAGAATCTTGATTTTTGGATAAGCCTATGGTGGTCTAGAATAAAGAATTCCTTTTAGCCATGCATGGAATGTAACTGAGTCCTGGTCAACTGGAATTGAGGAAGAATGATATATATATGACTTCTGGTCTGGTTGGATCCTCAAAAGGAAGTCTATGCCTCTCCCCTTCCTCCTCTCTCTTTCTTGCTAGTGGAAATGTAATCTCATGTGAGAAAAGGATCTGGAAAAGCCACTTTGTACCCTGAAATGGAAGCTGCATTTTCAAGATAGCAGAATGGAAGAGAGATATAACCCGGATCCCTAACGATTGTAGAGCTGCCATAGCAGACTTTGCCCAGAACCCAGAAGTGGCCCATTCCTCCTCCTTATTAAAGCTAAAACTTAATGAATTATATTTTAGATGGAAATTCTCACTCTCTTTTGTGAATCAACTATAGGTTTTTCCTTGATGGTTGCCATGAGGCTTTCTTTCTGGGAGATATTGGTGAGTTGTAGTGAGACAGAGAGAAAGTGCAAAGATGGCATCCCCTGGCTTACCTTCCTTGAGAACACCTGCTTCTTTCACATAGTGTCTGGGCACTTTTCAAGGGGCTACTTCTGTGTTGGACCCCGGGGCAAGTGAGTCTGCACATGGGTGCTTTAAGAGCCATTCCTCAACTCCCCACAGCCCTGTGAATCTCGTGGGCATAAGCCCCATCGGTCCTGAAAGCCAGGTGTTTTATGGCCTTATCTCTCAGGTGCTGGTGTTAAAACTTGGGGTACCCAGTGTGACATATGAATTCTTTGCTCCTCAGGGAGAAGCTCTGGCTTTTGAGTTCCCTCCTGATTGTGAGTCACTGTGCCAAGAGTGGGGTTTATGGTGAGCTTGTGTCTCAGCCTTTCCTACCTGCTTCAACGTGGTTTCCCTCTTGTTTGCCTGATGTGAAGGGGTTGCTCTGCCAGTGTTTAGATTTTCTTTAGAGGACATTGTTCCATATATAGCTGTAGATTTGGTGCGTCCATTCAGGGTCTTCCTATGTTGCCATCTTGAACTGAAACCTCGGAGGGAAATTCTAAACGTTGTTATGAGATAGTCGTGAGAGTATAATCATCATCTCTCCTGTTAATGGTTCCAATCTAGAGTTTCATGAATATCTCGTTAGGTTTAGGAGGTGGGGCCCCCTGGAAAATCTGAGAGTGATCCATATACTGATCCTATTTTAGTCATATATCTTTCAGGAACTAGATACAGAGTATTATACTAATGAGCGTTGTTAACCAATTTTTTAAAAAAAATCTGACATTCACACAGTAACTGGAACAAGAAACTGGCAGATCCCCATTTCCCTCTTTACAGCCAGGTTTCTGGTCTTTATGTGGGGCTTAGACTGTGGGAAAATCTTCCTGTTGCTTTCATTTACTGCTGCCATTTTCCTGGAGCCCATGATGGGATGGATTTTCCTCTCCCTCCTCTAGGCTTCTACAAGTCATGGAATTGACAGGTGTGACTCTCCAGTTTTCATAGACTTACATTTCATTAGGCCCTACCTTCTGGGATAGTTCAAGGAGAGGTAACTTTGGTTCTTTCTTTCACTCTCACCATTGACTTTCTCTACATTTTCTGTCCCCACTTCTGTGTCTCTTCAGGGGCACTTCCATCCAGCTCCTTTTGCAAGTTTCTTCTTCTCTTATGAGCTATTCTTTTCTTCAACTACCCATTCATCCAACAAATATTTGCTGAGCACCTATTACCAATTCACATCCTCAGCAATGCACTTCGCACACAGAGATGAATAAGACCCATTTATACATTCAACAAATGATTATTATGCTAGGCAGAGTGTATACAACAGTGAGCAAGATAGATTCTCAAAGAGCTTTAAGCTAGTGAGGGAGCTTAACCCAAGGGGAGGAATACAGACTCATCAGCAAATAGTAGTTAACATTTATGGAGTGATTACTTAATCCCAGTTACTGTTCTAGGTGCTTCACATGAATCATCTCATGTAATCATCACACAAACTTACCAGGCAGATAGTTTTCTTGTTTCCATTTTACAGAGGCAGGAATTGAGGAACAGAAAGATAAGTCATGTGCCCAAGGCCACACATGATGTAATGATGTAAAATGATGGAGCTAAGTGTTTTCACTCCAGACCCTGAATTATTAGCCAGGGGTGGAGATGGGAATAGACTGCCTTTGTAAGGAAGAGTATTTTATCACTGAGATTGTTTAGAATTGCAGGTACATAAAACTTTTAGTGCATTTTTTCCTTTTTTTAATATATTCTACATATCACGCACCCTTTATTGCCTGCATCCTAGCAGACCGCTCCTACCACTCCCCTTGGTACTTCCTCTTTTTTTAACCACTATATTCTACTGCTTCCCTGATCACTGTAACACAAGTGGGAGAAATGAAAAAGGACTATGGGAGCCTGAAGGAAATTAATTAATCCAGAGGGTTGGAAGAAGCTAGCGGAGTTGATGCTTTAGCTAAGCCTTAAACCGTAAGTGGAAGTTTGCTAAGCAAAGTGGGTGAGAGGTGAGGGGTGCAGGAAAGGGTACTCCAAGCAGAAGAAACTGCTTGAGTGAGGGCGTGGAGACAAAAACCATATGTGCAGAAACTGACAAATAGTTTGGTGTTACCATATCCAAAAGTCAGAGACAAAACTTGCTGGTAGACAAGTAAGCAGGGGCCAGATTTTATACAGTCACACGTACTAGTCTAAGAAGCTTGAACTTCATCCTGAGTACAATAGGGATCATTAAGGGATTTCAATGAGGGTGACGTGGTCCGATCGGAGTTTTAGCAAAACACGCTTGAGGATGGATTGAAGAGAGACAAGACCAGAGACAGAAGTCTGTCTTTCCCAACTGCCTCTGAATTCTATTCCTTTCCAACTTACCCTCCTGTACCATCCTCATGAAACAGCTAAGACAGGAAAATCAGAAACTGTTTGCATAGCAGATAGGGGACCCTCTTCAAAAATGCAACAGCACTGGCCAAGGAGCTACTGCTCAGAACATATGTCGCCGAGACCTGGGACACTCATGGTTAATTTGGGGAAGGCTGTGCATCTCAATAAAAGCATCTCTGTGAGCTAACTGTGTCAGCTTCTCACTCCAGCCAGTAACAAATTACTCCATCTCTGGCAGAAGTGTACTTGCTGACTAATTCATGTGGTAACACTGGATTTGCAACATGAAACACTAGTGCTAGCTAAGGGTATAGCTAGCAATTTGAAATTGGTACACACAGCAGTCAATCTATTGCTCCCTGTCTCCGTTGTCCCCCAAAGTAGGCTTGCCATTAAATCCAGTGTGAGATGCTGCCCAGTGGGGACACTCCCACTCACAGCCAGCTGCAAGCCCTCACCCTCTCCCCATTCCTCTCTCTCTGCTTCTCTGTCTCTCTTGTACAGACACAGAAGAAATAATACAAACGAGCATTAGGATAGGGCTTTTGAGTTTACTTTTTCATCCAGCCTCTTGCTTTCTCATCCCTTCACAGTCCATGGAGGAGAAGAGAGGATACAGAGAGAGAGAAAGAGAGGCAGGGAGGAAAGCAGTAAAGAAAAACACATTTTCTGTGCATGGATGGGCAGTTTATTACTTTGACTGGGGACTAGCAAGGAAGAAACAGAGAAGCCAGCTAAATTTATTTTGACAAGCACTTACTGAACCCATATGCTAGGCTCTGAGGACCCAAAGATGATTAAGACAGGGTCTCTACCTTCGGGTTGTATCAGTTAGGTTGTGGGGACATATGCAAAATGACAGAGGTGTATGATTAGTACAAAAGCAGCCTGAGGAAGGACGGGAAATCCTAGGGTAATGGGAAAGAGAGGGAATCTTAAAGAGGGGGTATCCTGGCTGCAGAGTTCCTCAGACATACACAAGGGAGAGGAAATATTCCAGCTAGAGAGAGCATTGTGAGCATAGATACAGAGGCAGGAAACAGCATTGCTTAATCCCAGAACTGGATGTGCTCCCAGGTGGCAGGAGCAGAATCTGTGCAGGGTGGTGGAGAGCAGCAAGGGACTAGACCCAAGAGGTGGTCACATGGCAGAGTGGAGGCTGGGAACATGGTGCTAGAATCATGTGCATTTTACTAAAGAAAATAGAGAGCTAGTGAGTTTTCACTGGGGGAAGTAACATGGTCAAATCCATGTTTCTAAAGGATTCCTCCTGTGGCAATGTGGGACAACAGGAGGGAAAGATTGAAGACAGGAACATAAGAGGCTGTCTATGGGAGACATGATGGCCCTGAATTAAGGTGCTTTCAGTGGAGATGGTAATAGGGATGGGTCTAAGGCACAGATAGCTGATAATTGTCATGGGTCATGATGGTAACACCTTTCAGTGCTCTACTCTTCTATAAATTACAAAGAGAAACTAGTCCTATGTTTTTCGGTCTTCTCTTTATCTTCCATCTAAGGCAGCACCTGTAGAATTGTGGTTAATTCCACCAACTGTGGGGTCAGACAACCTGAATGCCAATTTAAGCTCCACTGCTTACTGGTTATGGATCCTTTGAACAAGGAACGTAGCTTCTTATTGACTCGTTTATGCAATGGAGACATATCTAATGATGTCACCTACTTCATTGGATTGTTGTAAAGTGGTTTTAATTGTAGTTGCTGGAGACCAATTGCTGGAATTTGTATTTCTGCTTCACCATTTTCCAGGTTTGTGACTTTGGACAACTCACTTAACATTTAAAACAGGCTTTAGAAAAGGCAATCATTTCTTCAATGAGTAACTGAATAGCCTACATTTGTAATATTTTCCAAAGGTCAACTTTGAACATGTTTGAACATCTTTGAACATACTAATAAGTATGGTTTTGGGAACTGAGCAAGGAGAATCTGTTCTTAAAATGCTAATAATTACTTTCACTTGCATATCACTTTACAGTTTTAACCTACTTTAATAATCATTTCCTCATTGACATTGGCCTATCCTTCTGACTCTTTCTGTTAAATTACTGATGGATTACTGGTCACTCAAATATCCCAGCAGCTGGAATTGACAAATTAATGGTCAGTGTTTATCTTGCATCTCCTTGTTTTAGGCACATGTTATATAGACAGCTATTATGCAGTGGAAATTGCTTAGAATGAAGAGTTGGAAGACGTGGGTTTAAATCTCAATCCTGTCATTTATCATTCAGGTGCCTTGAAACATTGCTTAAATCCTTTGACCCTGTAGAGTTTCAGGTATGTATAAGCACGTGTGAAAATGCGTATACAAATGGCTCAAGTGGAGCCTCGGAGGGCAGGGAAAAATCCAGAAAAAAAGGGACATGAGAAGGGAAGCTTTTCTAGGAAAGAACAGTGGTCCTATAGGCTTTTGTTAATTATTCAGGCCATTCTCCATAAGTCCAACTCAGAGACTAGGAATCTGTGATGTTGGCCACTTCCAAACCCTCAACCTTTCTTTTTTTTTTTTTTTAAATCTAATAGGGACTCAGGAAGCCTTCTCCAAGGCAGTTTCCAATAGTACTTCCTCCTTTCCCTTTTTCAGGGGGTAAAAGATTCTAGTGAAAGCATATTAATTTGAGTCATTGAATCTGAGTTCAAATTCCCACTCTGCTGCATCCTAATTATGTGATCTTGGGCCAGTTAATTAACCCCAGGACCTCCAACTTCTCCATGCATCATGTTGTTGAGACACTTCATTAGAAAATGAATGTGGAACTCCCTGCACAGATCCTGGCATATAGCAGAAGTTCAATGTTCCTTTTGTTCTGAATTTCCTTCTTTCTTTTCTTCCCTCCACCAGTTGGTCTTTCCTTCCTCTCTCCCTCCCTTCTGCTGGCTCCTCTGACCCTCTTCTCCTTTGACTAAGTGGATTCAGTTCTGGAGACAGAATGGCTTACAGTTCATTTCAGGACACGGATATTTTGAGCTGTTTGTTTTCCAGCTTACACTCATGTTTTCCAATTCAGGTTATGTTTCCTGCTGGAAAACTGGGCCCTCACAAGAGCTTTTGGCAGCCACAGACTGATTTGGTTGAGAACCATCTCTTCCTTGGCAGGCAGTCGCGGAGAGCCACTCTGTGTGTGCGGGCGGTAATTCACACTCGCTCTCTGAGGTTGGACTGCTCGCCAAAGTCACTACCCACACAGCTCCATCTCCCCTGAGATGGAGACATCCTTTTCCAGCTTAATGGTTATATGCTTCCTTGGAAGTAGAACGCAGAAGCACTGGAATAGACAAAGCCGAGCTTTGCTCGTATCCTCCCTCAGAAGCTGCGTATGGACTACTGTGTCTTTAAGACCCTGTCAAGGGAATGAATTGGAGGAAGGCCCAGGCCAATAGTGTGGATATTCTGTGGAAATTCTTCCTAACCTACTGGGATGTTCCCTCGTTCCTAGGCCTTGCCTCTTATTCATCCTTGCTGGCGTTGACAGTGGAACTTAGGTGGCCATATTTGGTGCTGCCTATACTTTATGTCTTGTCTCCCATTCAATCTATTTAGATTGTTATCCCATCCAGAAGATTACCAGTATTTTATCTTGGCTCTTTCATTTTTTAGTTTTGCCTTCAATATTCCCACATTGAGCCTAACTTAACATGTCTAAAACCAAACATAGTAATTGTACCCCTGCTTTTCCTGGGCTCCTCAGTTCAGGGAAGACCATCACTAGCTCAGTAGTACAAGCTGGAGACCTGGGGGTCATCTCAGACTCTTCCAAATCCCTGTGTGTCCTCTCTCTACTCAGTCACTTAAGACCGGCTATCTTCTAAATGTCTCTTGAATTTGTTCTTCCTAGTCCTAATTACCCAATCCTAGTACTCTAATACAGAGTTTATCATTTCTTATTTTGATTATTACAAAATCCCCATACCCCCCTTTTTCTGATCTAATATATTTGAAACTCAAATGTGATTGTGTATCTCCTTTGCTTAAAATCTGTCACTAGTTCTCCAACCATTAGCCATCGGATTAAGTTGAAATGTAGGAAATGAGTTCATCCTACACCGTTCCCTCTCCCTCTCCTACACTTTGGCTTCTATAATTCCAGAAAACCCTGGACAATGTTGTGACTCCTATCTCTTTGATCCTATAATTTCTTCTGCTTGAAAAGTCCTCCATCACATATTCTGCCTTGTTCATTCATTTGTTCATTCAAAAAATTACTACCAGTTCCAACATCTAGTGTAAACAGCTCCTGTGTTTAAGACAGAGTTTGAAAACACTGAACTCAGTAATCTCTACAGTGCTTTCCAGCTTGAAAATCCATGATTCTGTGAAATCTTGCATTTCACATTCAGAGTCACCTGCTTTCTTTCATCTTTATTTTTTTCCTGGATGCCAGAACAATATCTGCTTTAGAAACTGTGTTGCAGGCTGACAGTGCCCTTTAAAAGAAGTCAGAAATTGAAGATCAAATCCATAGACATATCACCAGCCCTGTTTGTGGAAATGAGACGCAGAGCAGAAATGGTAGGGGGAAAAAAATGCCCCAATTCTAGTAGAAAGAGAATGTGAGCTCAGAGATCTCATGGGACTTGACATTTCCATCGATCATGGCCGGCAAGCATGGAAGGGGAATGACTTGGTTTAATGCAAATCCTCTGGATCTAGTTAACCATTTGGAAATCATGAATAACAATCACCTTCTTCATTAAGACACAGTTCTTGTCACCAGCCATAATAAATACATATCATATTGCCCATGCGTCAATGTTACAATGTTCTTCTGGAACAATCCCCTGGGATATGCATCCATGTACGCGTGCACTTGCATGCATGCACACACTCACACACAAACTTATTTATACACCTCTTGTCCTCTAAAACACAAAATCAGGCTGATTGATAAACAGATGGATAAGTGCTATTGCTCTCTGTCTCAATTTATAGCACCCTATCCAAACCATGTCTTTAACCTTCCCACCAGCATATAGCCATCCCAGAGGAAGTTTCCACATCTAGGCCCTGCACATTTCTAGACCTTCTTGTTTCTTTCCCATCTGTGCTCCTCATGCCTTGCTATGCTCCCCCATTTACCAGCGTCCTGCATTTTCCTCTCCCGACACCAGCTCTACAGTCCCCTTTATCCTAATATGCAGTCTGACTTCCCACTTTGTGGTCCTGCATACTCCCTTGGACTCAGTCACCCTTTTCTAGGAAAACCTTCTCTCCAATTCCTATGTCAAATTCCCTGCTTAGGGAACCCACCCCAGCAGTCACTTTTGGACTTGCCATAGCCCAGCTGAGTCAGGTATTACACTATTGTCTGTTGGCGCCAAACTCACCCTTCCACACTCAGATTTGTGATGCTGGGACTGGAGCCTTTATACCTCATTTCTGCTTTGTCTCCAGTTCCATCATAGGTTTTGTCAACGGGGGGAGCCAGAGTCAGACTAGGAAGGAGGAGGAGGGAGAAGGGAGTTCCTCCTTCCTCTCAGCTTCCTGTGGGCTTCTCTTGGGTCACCTCAGGCTTCCTTCTTTACCTAGGCAGCGGGATGTTTCTGCAGCAACAGCTGAAGCCAAAATTTCCAGCTGCATAGGGATCTTAGCCCATTCATGGGACCTTCATCCGCACTTCTAGAGTTTAATGTCTATGTTTTCTCTTTGTTCCCCCAGTCCTAGGGGTAGTAGCTCTTTCTGCATTAGCTATCTCTGTGATACCTCAGTGCATCTTTTTGTCTTTTCAGATATCTAGTTAACAATTCTTTTACTTGCATTACAATTTTTATATTAAATTCTTCCTGTTAAAATAACTGGTGTAATTTGTTTCTGTGAGATACCAACCACAGAGGAGATGATTTTGCTTGTCTAAATCTCTCTCTCAAATGCTTATGGGAGTAATGAACATTAATGCCGGATTCTACAGGGTTTGGTTGGCCACTTGCCTATTCCTTTGGTATTGTCCATTCTATTTTGGACCCCACAGGTTCCTGAAAATGCCACCCTCAGTTCAGGCATGGTATCAGTGGGGACTGGGTATGGCACAGGAACCGTGGTCATAATGCTCACTAGGCACTGTGGCCAGCTGCGTGGATGGTGGATATGTGGTGTTTAAGAGACATGCAACTCTTCCCTTCTCTTTACCAGCACTGATGGTACCTGTCTTTGCAGGACAGGAGAGAGAGCTGATATTCAGATATTTGGTTTTCCACTATCTTAGCACATGGTTGCGTTGCACTTTTGTACTCACCTTAAAGTTAGGTGTGGTCATGAGATTTGCTTTGCTCTATTTGTGTTGGCTTTAAAATTTGTCTTTTGTGTATAACATATTGTTGATTTTTTAATACAATCTAACAATTTCTGCCTTTTATTTGAGGGTTTAGTCCATTTATATTACTGTAATTATTGATATTTTTGTATTAGATCAGTCATGTTACTACTTGTTCCGACTATTTTTTCATTCCTCTATTCCACCTTTCTTGCCTTGTTTTGAGTTAATCAAACACTTTTTAATATTCACTTTTACCCCAACTACAGCAATGGCTTTTTAACCATACCTCTTTTCATTTCTTTAACTGATTGTTCAGCTTCTAACTGATGATTACCATATACACTTTTAACTCTTCACAGTGTAACTTTTTACTGCTTCATATGACATTTAGGAAACTTGCAATGATAAGGTTCTATTGACATGATCAACCTTTGTGTTATTATAAACATATATATACATTTTACAATCTATATATACTATAAACACCACAACAAACTATTACAGTTGTTTTTGTTCAAACAGTTATATGTTTTTGAAGAAAAGGAAAGAGGAAAGGAAAACTCTCTTTCGAGTTTATATAATACTTATTATGTTTCATGCCACTCATTCTTTTTTGTTGATCTGTCTGAATTTCTATCTGGTGTTATTGCCCCTCAGCCAGAAGAACTTCTTTCAGAATATTTTGCACAGTAAATATCCTGGCTACAAATTCTCTCATTTTTTGTTCATTTGAAAATGTCTTTATTTTGCCTTTGTATGTTAAGAATAATTTTACAAGATATAGGATTCTTGGTTGTCAGTCTTATTCTTTCATTATTTTGAAGGCATCATTCCATTGCCTATGGCCTCCATGATTTTGGATAAGAAGTCAGCTGTATTTGTGGCATTATGTTTCTGTACATAATATATGATTTTTTGTGGCTGCTTTTTATATTTTCTTTTTAGCTCTGGATTCAAGCATTTGATATGATGTTATACAGTACTGATTATATTTATTCTGCTTGGTGTTTACTGGGCTTCCTGCATCTATAAATTGAACTTTCTAAGTAATTTGGGAAATTTTTGATCATTATATTTTTTTCTGCTCCGTTCTCTCTGACTTCCTTTTGGAGTTCCAATTATAAATATATTACATTGCTTGATATTGTCTCAAAGGTCACTAAAGCTTTGTTAATTTTGATTAAAAAAATCTTCCTCTCTGTTCTTTAGTTTGGATAACTTCCATTCATCTTTCTTTGAGTTTACTGCTTCTTTCCTCTGACATTTTTTTTTAACATTTTTATTGGAGTATAATTTCTTTACAATGGTGTGTTAGTTTCTGCTTTATAACAAAGTGAATCAGTTATATATATATATATATATATATATATATATATCCCCATATCTCTTCCCTCTTGCATCTCCCTCCCTCCCACCCTCCCTATCCCACCATTTTAGCTGGTCACAAAGCACCGAGCTGATCTCCCTGTGCTATGCGACTGCTTCCCACTAGCTCTCTATTTTACATTTGGTAGTGTATATATGTCCATATATACACTACCACTCTCACACTTTGTCCCAGCTTACCCTTCCGCCTCCCCGTGTCCTCAAGTCCATTCTCCAGTAGGTCTGCATCTTTATTCCTGTCTTACCCCTAGGTTCTTCATGACCATTTTTTTTTTAGATTCCATATATATGTGTTAGCATACGGTATTTGTTTTTCTCTTTCTGACTTACTTCACTCTGTATGACAGACTCTAGGTCCATCCACCTCACCACAAATAACTCAATTTCATTTCTTTTTAAGGCTGAATAATATTCCATTGTATATATGTACCACATCTTCTTTATCCATTCATCTGTCGATGGACACTTAGGTTGCTTCCATGTCCTGTCTATTGTAAATAGAGCTGCAATAAATATTTTGGTACATGACTCTTTTGGATTCCCTTCATTTCTTTTTCTTCTCTGATTGCTGTGGCTACAACTTCCAAAACTATGTTGAATAATAGTGGTGAGAGTGGCAACCTTTTCTTCTTCCTGATCTTAGTGGAAATGGTTTCAGTTTTTCACCATTGGGGACGATGTTGGCTGTGGATTTGTCATATATGGCTTTTATTATGTTGAGGAAAGTTCCCTCTATGCCTACTTTCTGGAGGGTTTTTATCATAAATGGGTGTTGAATTTTGTCGAAAGCTTTCTCTGCATCTATTGAGATGATCATATGGTTTTTCTCTTTCAATTTTTTAATATGCTGTATCACATTGATTGATCTGTGTATATTAAACAATCTCAGCATTCCTGGGATAAACCCCACTTGATCATGGTGTATGATCCTTTTAATGTGCTGTTGGATTCTATTTGCTAGTATTTTGTTGAGGATATTTGCATCTATGTTCATCAGTGATACTGGCCTGTAGTTTTGGTTTTTCGTGATATCTTTGTCTGGTTTTGGTATCAGGGTGATGGTGGCCTCGTAGAATAAGTTTGGGAGTGTTCCTTCCTCTGCTATATTTTGGAAGGGTTTGAGAAGGATAGGTGTTAGCTCCTCTCTAAATGTTTGATAGAATTCGCCTGTGAAGCCATCTGGTCCTGGGCTTTTGTTTGTTGGAAGATTTTTAATCACAGTTTCAATTTCAGTGCTTGTGATTGGTCTGTTCATATTTTCTATTTCTTCCTGGATCAGTTTCAGAAGGTTGTGCATTTCTAAGAATTTGTCCATTTCTTCCAGGTTGTCCATTTTATTGGCATATAGTTGCTTGTAGTAATCTGTCATGATCCTTTGTATTTCTGCAGTGTCAATTGTTACTTCCCCTTTTTCATTTGTAATTCTATTGATTTGAGTCTTCTCCCTTTTTTTCTTGATGAGTCTGGCTAATGGTTTATCAATTTTGTTTATCTTCTCTAAGAACCAGCTTTTAGTTTTATTGAGCTTTGCTATCATTTCCTTCATTTCTTTTTCATTTATTTCTGATCTGATTTTATGATTTCTTTCCTTCTGCCAACGTTGGGGTTTTGTTTGTTCTTCTTTCTCTAATTGCTTTAGGTGTAAGGTTAGGTTGTTTATTTGAGATGTTTCTTGTTTCTTAAGGTAAGATTGTATTGCTATAAACTTCCCTCTTAGAACTGCTTTTGCTCATCCCATTGGTTTTCGGTCGTCGAGATTCCATTGTCATTTGTTTCTAGGTATTTTTTGATTTCCTCTTTGACTTCCTCAGTGATCTCTTGGTTATTAAGTAGTGTATTGTTTAGCCTCCATGTGTTTGTATTTTTTACAGGTTTTTTCCTGTAATTTATATCTAGTCTTATAGCGTTGTGGTCAGAAAAGATACTTGATATGATTTCAAATTTCTTAAATTTATGAAGGCTTGATTTGTGACCCAAGATGCGATCTATCCTGGAGAATGTTCCATGAGCACTTGAGAAGAAAGTGTATTGTGTTGTTTTTGGATGGAATGTCCTATAAATATCAATTAAGTCCATGTTGTTTAATGTATCATTTAAAGCTTGTGTTTCCTTATTTATTTTCATTTTGGATGATCTGTCCATTGGTGAAAGTGGGGTGTTAAAGTCCCCTACTATGATTGTGTTACTGTCAATTTCCCCTTTTATGCTGTTAGCATTCACCTTATGTATTGAGATGCTCCTATGTTGGGTGCATAAATATTTACAATTGTTATATCTTCTTCTTGGATTGATCCCTTGATCATTATGTAGTGTCCTTCTTTGTCTCTTGTAATAGTCTTTGTTTTAAAGTCTATTTTGTCTGATATAAGAATTGCTACTCCAGCTTTCTTTTGATTTCCATTTGCTTGGAATATCTTTTTCCATCCCCTCACTTTCAGTCTGTATGTGTCCCTAGGTCTGAAGTAAGTCTCTTGTAGACATGATATATATGGGTCTTGTTTTTGTATCCATTCAGCCAGTCTATGTCTTTTGGTTGGAGCATTTAATCCATTTACATTTAAGGTAATTATCGATATGTGTGTTCCTATTACCATTTTCTTAATTGTTTGGGTTTGTTATTGTAGGTCTTTTCCTTCTATTGTTTATCCTGCCTAGAGAAGTTCCTTTAACATTTGTTGTAAAGCTGGCTTGGTTGTGCTGAATTCTCTTAGCTTTTGCTTGTGTGTAAAGATTTTAATTTCTCCATCAAATCTGAATGATATCCTTGCTGGATAGAGTAATCTTGGCTGTAGGTTTTTCCCTTTCATCACTTTAAATATGTCCTGCCACTCCCTTCTGGCTTGCAGAGTTTCTGCTGAAAGATCAGCTGTTAAACTTATGGGAGTTCCCTTGTATGCTATTTTTTGTTTTTCCCTTGCCACTCTTAATATTTTTCTTTGTATTTAATTTTTGATAGTTTGATTAATATGTGTCTTGGCATGTTTCTCCTTGGATTTATCATCTATGGGACTCTCTGTGCTTGCTGGACTTGATTAACTATTTCCCTTCCCATATTAGGGAAGTTTTCAACTATAATCTCTTCAAATATTTTCTCAATCCCTTTCTTTTTCTCTTCTACTTTTGGGACCCCTATAATTCGAATGTTGGTGTGTTTAATGTTGTCCCAGAGGTCTCTGAGACTGTCCTCAATTCTTTTCATTCTTTTTTCTTTATTCTGCTCTGCAGTAGTTATTTCCACTATTTTATCTTCCAGGTCACTTATCCGTTCTTCTGCCTCAGTTATTCTGCTATTGATCCCTTCTAGAGAATTTTTAATTTCATTTATTGTGTTGTTCATGATTTTTCGTTTGCTCTTTAGTTCTTCTAGGTCCTTGTTAAACGTTTTTTGTATTTTCTCCATTCTATTTCCAAGATTTTGGATCATCTTTACTATCATTATTCTGAATTCTTTTTCAGGTAGACTGCCTATTTCCTCTTCATTTTTTAGGTCTGGAAGGTTCTTACCTTATTCTTTCATCTGCTGTGTGTTTCTTTGTCTTCTCATTTTGCTTAACCTATTGTGTTTGGGTCTCCTTTTCACAGGCTTCATGTTCGTAGGTCCCGTTGTTTTTGGTGTCTGCCCCCAGTGGCTAAGGTTGGTTCAGAGGGTTGTGTAGGCTTCCTGTTGGAGGGGACTAGTGCCTGTGTTCTGGTGGATGAGGCTGTATCTTGTCTTTCTGGTGGGCAGGTCCATGTCTGGTCGTGTGTTTTGGGATGTCTGTGACCTTGTTATGATTTTAGGCAGCCTCTCTGCTAATGGGTGGTGTTGTTTTCCTGTCCTGCTAGTTGTTTGGCATAGGGTGTCAATCACTGTAGCTTGCTGGTCATTGGTTGGAGCTGGGTCTTGGCATTGAGATGGAGATCTCTGGGAGATTTTTGCCATTTGATATTATGTGGAGCTGGGAGGTTTCTGGTGGACTAATGTCCTGAACTTGGCTCTCCCACCTCAGAGGCACAGCCCCGATGCCTGGCTGGAGCACCAAGAGCCTGTCATCCACACGGCTCAGAATAAAAGGGAGAAAAGAAAGAAAGAAAGAAAGAAAAAGGTTTTTAAAAAGTTATTAAAATAAAAAACATAAAATAATTATTTAAAAAAAATTTTTAAGTAATTTAAAAAAATAGAAAGAAAGAAGAGAACAACCAAAACAAGAAACAAATTCACCAATGACAACGAGTGCTGAAAACTATACTAAAAACAAACAAACAACAACAAAAAACAGACAGAAAGAGCCCTAGGACAAATGGTAAAAGCAAAGCTATACAGACAAAATCACACACAGAACCATAAGCATACACACTCACAATAAGAGAAAAAGGGAAAAAATATATATATATCATTGCTCCCAAAGTCCACCTCCTCAATTTGGGATGATTCATTGTCTATTCAGGTATTCCACAGATGCAGGGTACATCCATTTGACTGTGGAGATTTAATCCGCTGCTCCTGAGGCTGCTGGGAGAGATTTCCCTTTCTCTTCTTTGTTCGCACAGCTCCTGGGATTCAGCCTTGGATTTGGCCCTGCCTCTGTGTGTAGGTCGCCTGAGGGCATCTGTTCTTCGCTCAGACAGGACGGGGTTAAAGGAGCAGATGATTAGGGGGGGCTCTGGCTCACTCAGGCCGGGGTAGGGGGAGACGGAGGGGTACGGATGTGGGGCGAGCCTGCGGCAGCAGAGGCCACCATGACATGGCACCAGACTGAGGTGCGCCATGTGTTTTCCTGGGAAGTTGTCCCTGGATCATGGGACCCTGGCAGTGGAGGGCTGCACAGGCTCCCAGGAGGGGAGGTGTGGATAGTGACCTGTGCTTGCACACAGGCTTCTTGGTGGCTGCAGCAGCAGCCTTAGCATCTCATGCCCATCTCTGGGGTCTGCGCTGATAGCCGCGGCTCACGCCTGTCTCTGGAGCTCCTTTAAGCGGCGCTCTGAATCCCCTCTCCTTGCACACCAGGAAACAAAGAGGCAAGAAAAAGGCTCTTGCCTCTTCGCAGTTCCATACTTTTTCCTGGACTCCTTTCTGTCTAGCTGTGACACACTAGCCCCCTTCAGCCTGTGTTCACACAGCCAACCCCAGTCCTCTCCCTGGGATCCGACCTCCGAAGCCCGAGCCTCAGCTCCCAGCCCCCGCCCGCCCCGGCGGGTGAGCAGACAAGCCTCTCGGGCTGGTGAGTGCTGGTCGGCACCGATGCTCTGTGCGGGAATCTCTCCACTTTGCCCTCCGCACCCCTGTGGCTGCGCTCTCCTCCGTGGCTCCGAAGGTCCCCCCCTCCGCCACCCACAGTCTCTACCAGAGAAGGGGTTCCTAGTGTGTGGAAACCTCTCCTCCTTTACAGCTTCCTCCCACTGGTGCAGGTCCCCTCCCTATTCTTTTGTCTCTGTTTTTTCTTTCTTCTTTTGCCCTACCCAGGTACGTGGGGAGTTTCTTGCCTTTTGGGAGGTCTGAGGTCTTCTGCTAGTGTTCAGTAGGTGTTCTCTAGGAGTTGTTCCACATGTAGATGTATTTCTGATATATTTTGGGGAAAGAAGGTGATTTCCACATCTTACTCTTCTGTCATCTTGAAGCTCCTTACATTTTTAATATTCTGTTTTGTGTTTTCAGCTCTAAAATTTGCTTTTGTTAAAATAGTTGCTATTTTTTGCTGATATCCCTTGTCCTTAATTCACTGACATATTTTCTTAGAAGTTCTTGAACAAACTGCTTATCTGTGAAGTACAGGTTATACCTTCTTATTTCTTTTAATGTCTAGTAATTTTTTAATTATATGTGGACAGTTTGGAAGGTATATTGTAAAGACTCTGGATTTTGTTATCTTCTTTGGAAGAGTGTTTACATTTGTTTAATTAACTGGCTGAAATTAAACTCCAAAGTGTGTCTTCTCTGGGAAGGAAATAATCAACACAGTTATTTCAGCTTTCAGGTTCTGTATTCTTTCTTTTTCAGCAGTCAACCAATACTTTTAGCAGAATCTATTTGCAGATTTTTGCACTCACTGCCTCTGTTGCTGCCTCCTTTCCAGGATATTTCCCCCACCCTAAACACACACACACACACACACTCACTTTTCAGTAGTTTTGCCAGCTCAAAACTCCATTTTTTTTGTCACCTTAAGATAGCAGGACTGTAGCTTTCTACCATCCTGAGCTACAGGGATTGGAATATGCCCTCAGGTAAAAAGCTGCTAATTCAGAAATCTCACCAGTGCATTTCGTATCTAACAAAGATTGATCTCCCATTCAGTTTCTGCCAGTTTGTGGTACTCTCCAATGCTCTTAAAAAATATTTTGTACACATTTTATTATTGTTATCTGTAGAAGAGTTAGTCTGGCCAAGCTACTTTGCCATTACTGAAATCTGGAACTTCCCTAAATTCACTTTGCCTTTTAAAATTTTAACAAACTCTTTGAGAAGTCAGTTATAAATAAATATAATATATAACATTATGTTGTGCTTTAGTTTATGAAGAATTTTTAAATATATTTTCCTTTTTAGACCTTGACTCAATCTAGTTAGAAAGATATTTTTACTATTCCCATTTTGCAGATAAAAACATTGAAATTCAGAGACACTATCTTAAGCAAGTTCATGCATCTAATAACTGAAATTTTCTTTTGAACTCAGTTCTGCTGATTCTAAGCTCTGTGTTTTTCTCACAGTAGCAAAGCTGTCTCCAAAGGGAATCTTTGCCTATAGCTGAGGCCTGGATAGCTTTGATGAACTGCTCATAGGATATTTGTGGCTGGATGTGACTGACTGGAGATTGGAGAGGGCAAGTCTTCTCTGAGGGCTGGGCATGCAACACTGAGCAGGTTCTGCCAATTCCCACCGATATTCAGCATATGGAATTCTCAGGATCTGCATATTTGTTCCCCTGCCATGAACTGGTCCCCTAAATGCTGATGGATCAATGCCAGATTAATGCAGTCTCCCCAAAACATCACTCTAGGGGTCTTATCTGCAGATTTAGACTCAGAGAAGGCATGAAAGTGGGTTGGGCCTGGCATGAGATAAAGACCATTGAGGAAACTGTCCTGGCTACAGAGTTGGGCTCTGGAGGTACAGCCAAGCAGGAAGGCACAGAGCCCAGAGAGGTTGGCAATCTCAACATGTACCAGGCCTGGCTGAGCACAAGAGTATGGGGCATGGGGGTGAGAGGCACTAGGAGTCCCATAGTCGTAATCTTGGGAAAAGGAGCTTTAACCCAGGCAGGACCCCAGGAAGAGCAAGACCTTGCCATAAAGACCCCACTGACAACCTTGGGGGGCCTGGAATGCCTGGCAGAGTTAGGTATGGTGCTTCCATTCAACTCATTGCTCAATGCCAAGCACTATGCCAGGCATATGTTGATACTTTTTTTTATTATTATTAAGCAGGAACACATCCCTAATAATGGAGCCAACTCAGGGAATGAGCCCAGCATAGAGGAGACACTTGCAGGTCTCCCCAGGGGCCCTGGGGAACCAAGTGAGGACTAATATTGGAGCTTAATCATAACACATGAAAAGCCTGCCAAAGTTCCTATCCTAGGCATTCAATGACTACATGTAACTGAAGCCCAGATATATGTCCATTTGAATGATTCTCTTCTTCTCTGGTCTCTTTGCTTACTTATGTCCCAAGAGCTGATTTTCTGGCTCTTCTGGGTTATTGGCACCTGGAGAAAGCATGGGCCACTATTCTGCTTGACAGGCACTGTCTGTGCAGAGCTGGATCAAAGCTCTCATAGACTGCCAGTCTGACTTAGAGGGGGCTTGATGAATTCACCATCCAGAAAGTGCCCCTAGTGAGCTTGTTCCTAGAGACTGGGGTTTGCTCCAGAACAGCAGTTCTGACAAATCGGCAGGGCAATGGGAGATCATTAGACTGGCAGGAGCCTCTGCAGGCAGACAGTAGGACACTAGACCACTTTACCACCTTTCCATAGAAGTCCTGGGTGTAACATTAATGTCCAAATGGACCCACTGGGACCCAGTTGCCACATTACTCTGCACAGATGGCCAGATCCACTAAAATCTGGACACAGGAACTCCTGTGAGTGGCTCATCACTGAATGTCTATTTGTTCCCGCATGCACTCTGAATGGCCCAGAAAGCCTTATACCATGTATTTTGTGTGCTAAACTCACTCCTGATTTCATTTTTTTTTCTCTATTACTATTAAAACTTTCTCTTTGTCCCACTTTTCTCATCTACTTATTTTAAATTCAATTTTATCTACTTTTATATTGAATGTATTTAAGTAATCCACCTTAAATCCTTTATTGAAAAAAAGAAGGTATAAATAAATAAACAGGCAAATAAGCAAACATAATCTCTGTGAGAGATAGACTTGAGATCCTTATGATGGTAAGAATTTTTCTCCATAGCTCTAGGTAGCAGAGAAAACTATAAGTAAATTTTAATCATAGATGGATTTTCTTGAGTTCCTACTGTGGTTCATTTTGAGGGATGATGGTTCATTTTGAGGGACAGAAATTCCAGTCATGTGTTTGTATTTGTCCCAGCTCATGAGAGAGAATTTTGTCAAATATAAAGGAATTTTGCCAGTTGGTTGGTTTCACTTGGGTAGTTTAAAATCAGCCATGGTGGGAAGATTTATCAAGAAGTTGTCAAAAGTTATAAATTCAATTTTTTTTTTTTTGAGAATTGGTTTACCAGCACACCCCTTGGGTGCTGCCCTCCTTACTCTTCCAAAAGTTTGGTCTTGAAGTCATAAAGTTGTCTTTTGAGACTTAAAGCATGGATTATTAGATTATGGATCCCAAAAAGAGGATGGTAAAATTCTCCTGCTTCCAGGTGCCTCATGGAGAGAGATGTAGAGCACATAATCAGTCCTCCAGAAGGCCAAGTTTTCCGATGCCAGATTTAGTGAGTGCCATGTATGATGCTGCTCAACAGATCATATTGAATGGTTTGTTTGCTGTTGAGATGACCCTGCTATTATTGCAGGGTGTGTGTATGAGTGTGCTTGTGTGTGAGTGAGTGTTGCCTTGGCCTGTGGTCACCAGAAGTCACATGAGCCCTAAGTTCCTGATGGTTCCTTTAGGTTCCCAGAGGGGGAATGACCTCATTTACTTACTATTAACCTTAGAAGAGGATGCTTCATTCCGTGTGTGGCCTGACTTTCCAGCAGGCCACTCTTTAGATTCACTTGTATGGTAACTTCCCTAGGAGCCCTGTCTCCCTCTGGAGGTCTGGGGAGGACCAGTTCTGGGATCTGCCTCACCTAAGTCCATGACCATTTCCTACTGAAGAATGATTGACACTTTTTCTCCAGGTAACAGAGATCCAAAGCAACAATGTATTCATTGGAGCAGGGGATGGTCAGTCATGGAAGTATAGGTAAAGGGGTCACAGAGGTGGATGTGGGCAGTGCCTGTCAGAGTTCTCCCCAGGGAATGGCCACTGGACTTGGAGACTTACTGTACGTTCCAGGAGGGTAGGAGCTGTCTATCCTGTTGGTATGAATTTCCTGATAAATGACATTGGCAGATTGTCAAGGCCGTCTCTGTTGTGGCAGTGGATGCTGTGGGCTCTCAGAGCCTGATGCGATTCAACGTTTAAACACCTAAGGTCTCTGTCTCTAGTCCTTCCAAATTTCCCTCTGATTCTATCAGGCTTCTGTATGAAGGACTGCGTGAGTCCTGCTGACAAGATTGTTCTGGTCCATGTGGCAGTTGCATTTCTCATCAGAATTTTTAAATGGACATTATGATTTTGTGATTTATTTTTTAAACTCTTGCTAGTTTAGAATCAATGAGTCTACTTCCTAGAGTTTAAATCAGCTCAGGACCACAGACAAGAATGAATTTCTGGACCAACTTGACCATAGACCAACCCTAGAGTGTGTTGCTGCCTCCAGGGTGCTGCTGCTCTGTGAGACCCCCCTGAGCTCATCAACCCCACCCTGGGTGCAGCCAACTCTCAATGTGGCTCTATCAGCTAGAGTCCACCCAGGAAGGAAAACATTCTAAGCATTAAAAACAGAGGGAAATTAATGTAGCAAATTGCTTACATAGGTAAAAGAAAAGCTGCAAAGCCGAACTGGGGACAGCAAATCAACCCACCTTCCATCAAAGGAAATGTCTTCCATCTGTAGATAGAAGTGACAAAGGATGGAAGCCAGAGTTCAGGGTGTGGGGTCACCAGGTGGGGGTTGGAGCCATGGAAAGGACATCAATGATTTCAGAGATTCCTCCCTGAGCAGAGAGAGAAATGGGGAAGTACCGTGGTGTGTCCGTTCCTCCTGCTCTTTCATTTCCTGCCAGGGCCTCCCACTGGCCCATTGCAGCTCACACTGGTGCTGGGGAAATGCAGGCTCCAGGGCCAGCCCCCCACCACAGCCCTGCCTTAGGGAACAGAGCAGGTAAGACAAGGGACAGATCCTGCTGGCCCACTTTGCCCCTCTCTCAGCAAGATCGCTGGGGATGTATACAGTCTAGATGAAATCAGTGTTACTTTGAACAGTCCCTGAGTTCCCCTTAGGGCTGTGGTTCTCAATCAGTGTTAAGGGAACTCCTGGTGAGCTAATAAGATGTCTGAGTAGGAGTCAAGGATTACAGAACAAGAAAAGTGCTCGCCCTCAATTCTTAGGTTGACTGTCGCAGAGATGGTGCATCTGAGAACTTTTGCTGCTTTAGGAGCAACTGTGGAGAACCTGGACTTACCTTTCTCCTTTCCCCCCGAGCTAGTGTCTTTAATGTGCTGTTCCTCAATGGGATTATTGCAGTGTTCAACTTCTAATGGAATTCTTACTTTTAATTTTCTTTTTAAAGTAACAGGAACAGTATTTTCTTCCATTTTAACACCTCTAAATGGTAAAGGGCCTCATGAGCATTTCCTGCCTGTCTTTTCTCTAAACCTCACAATAACACTATGGCGTAGATATGAATATCCCCAATTTACAGATGATGTTCTGAGCCTCAGAGAGGGGAAATAATGAGTTCAAAGTCTTATGGTTATTACTATACATTTGTGTATTTGTACTCTGGCTTATTCTACACCACAACCAGTAAGAGATGCAATTGAAATCAAAACATGGGTCTGTGCTCTTATCCCTGCAATGGATGCTTTCCTGCTCTATAATATCAAAATACCAGGCCACATAAAATCCCAAAGATTGAAGACCCCTGATTTCTCCTCCTTTGTCTGTGAGCCTATTTATTGGATATACTTGAGGCCTTTATTTCAGGTGTAGAACTGTGGGTCCTATAATCAAAAGGCCTTGAAGAGATCAGATGATCTCTTGGAAACTAAGCAATCCTCCGTTCCTCCATTTGGAATCTGAGACCTAGAAAGGTTAAGGGACACATCCCAAACCACACCTGGTGCCATCATTGCTGTGGGATATTTTCTGGTTGTAAGGTGAACAGAATTCTTGCCTTGTCTCTAACCAGGCTAATGTACAAAAATTAGGGACCCAAATTTTCTCTGTTGGTGTACCTCCAATCTGGTTTTGACCCCTGAGGAAAGCATGGAAAGCAAGATGGAAATTTTCTTTATGCAAAGCACCCACTTCGCAGTCAAGCTGGATTTGGATGATTCTGCGATGATGTGTATCCCAGCTCACATTTCCCGTGTTCTTCTGAGTGGGCTTCCTTCGGGTGGGTACATCTGATGGGAACGTCTGATTGGCTCAGGATGAATTTTACAACTGAAGCCATAGTAGAAGACTGTCCATTATTCTCAGACCCCTGGCTCTCCATTTCAACAGCTTCCTAGCCCTATCATTTCTAAAAGCAGAATGCCTTCATCTTATTGGGTAGCCTGAGTTTTCACAGTGATCACCAAAGCTGCCCATGAGATGCTTGTACTCCACACCTCTGCCCTCAGCTCCCACCACTCACACCTTTGTTCATTTCCTCCAGCCATACCAGCCTCTGCACTTTACTGTGAATGTACTTCCCTTACTGCTGTCTGCCACGAAGGCGTCACCCCAAGATACTTGCTTGATTCTTTTCTTCTCTTCTTTCAGATCTGTGCTCAAATACTTCCTTCTCAGAGAGACCTTCCCCAAAGTCCCATTGAAATAGTCCCCTGTGCACATCTGTCACTCTCGAGGCATCTTTCCCAACTCCAGTTTTTTCCAGAGATCTTATCACTCCTAACACATTATATACTTATTTCTTTATTGCCTCCCTATACCCATTAGACTATAAGTCCTGAAGGAGGGTTAGAATATCAACCATGGGCTTTCCCATATCCCTGACACCTACAACAGTGCCTGGTACATAGCAGACACTCAAAAACAATTTCTTGAATGAACGAATGAATGAATGACTACTCTTATCTCTTCTCATTACACTGCTCTCCCTGAGGCCTCATCACTTCTTGCCTAAACCATTCCAGCAACTTCCTAACTGATTTTCCTGACCTGCTCCCTCTATTTTCTCCTTCACACAACTGCCACAATGGTCATTCTTACATGCAGATCTGATCCTGTCACTCTCTTCTCTAAAAACTTCAGTGGTGCCCTATTGCCCTTCATGGCTAGACTCTTGCCTGCCTCCCAAGCCTCATCTCCTACTTTCTCCTTTGTGGGCGTTGTGTCATAAAAAATACAATTAAACTTCCACCCTTCTACCATGTGATTTCTCCTGTATTAGTTTTCCGTTTGCTGCTGTGACAAAACACCACCAACTCAGTGGCTTCAGACAGCACACATTTATTATCCTTCAGTTCTAGAGGTCAGAAGTCTGACATAGGTCTCCCTGGGCTAATCAAAATATTGGCAGGGCTGTGTTTCTTCCTGGAGGCTCTAGGAGAGAATCTAGTCCTTGCCTTTTATAGCTTTTAGAGGCTACCTTCATTCCTTGATTCATGACCGTATCCCTTCCATACTCAAAGCCATAAATATAGCATCTCTACAACTTTGTTTCTATTATCACATCACCTCTGATTCTCTCCTTCTGCCTCCCTCTTCCACCTTTAAGGACCATTATTGGGCCCACCCAGATAACCCAGGATCATCTCCTTACTTTAAAGTCACTCTATTAGCAGCCTGAATTCCATCCTCAACCTTAATTCCCCTCTGCCGTGTAACCTAACATTGTCATAGGTTCTG
Source organism: Balaenoptera borealis (assembly GCF_965194805.1). Classification (NCBI taxonomy): domain Eukaryota; kingdom Metazoa; phylum Chordata; class Mammalia; order Artiodactyla; family Balaenopteridae; genus Balaenoptera; species Balaenoptera borealis. The sequence goes on from NC_138865.1 coordinate 96,063,713, forward strand.
GGGCATTAAAAGGTTGTGGACATCCTTGGGTGGGGGGCATTATTCCGCAGAGCACAGAACTTTTGGCAGGTCCCTTTCCCCTTTATTTTATATGCCTATATCCTATCCATTCATTTCATCCATCCTTGAAGGCTCATCTTCAGTTAAAAGTAACCTGATCCTTCATTTTACCCCCACTACGTATTTTTCCAAACTTCTCCTAAGACCAGTAATGCTTTTCATCTTGTATTATATATTTTTATGTACATGTCTTATTACACAAATCAGAGTACTAGTTCATGGATGGCAATAATTGAGCATAATTCATCTCTGTAAATAGAATGCTCCCACGTGTATGTGATGTTTAATAAGAATCTTGTTGAAGAATGAATTAGAGGAAAAGTAAATAAGCAAAGAAAAAAGAGCAGGAAATCAAGAAAGGAAAAAGAAATGAGAGGAGAGAAAGGAAGAAAGAAAAGGAAGAATGGAGAATTTTTGCAGATAATGTACTTTCTCTGCAGACAGGCAAAGGAGAGAATGCCTAAACCTTCAGGCTATGTTGTATCTATTCTATAGTTATTGCTTGGGCAGACAAGTCTGCTTTGATTTAATCACTTAGGTGCCATTTTGTGTACATCTCAGATGCTGTTGAGGTGATCTGGGTGAAGGCCTGGAATAATTGAGGCATGTGTATGCTCACAAACTCCTGCTCCTTCTGCATTTACTATCTCATAAATTGTACCACCACCCAGAAATCCAACAACTGGGGAACTTGAGTCCTCCATACCCTAAAGATCCAAAGGCTTTACCCAGCAGCTCCGTAAAGTTTCTACGATCCAAATATAAATTAAATTACGGGAAAACACAAGTTTGGCATCAGTTTCAAACCCAAGTCATCACATAGCAGCTGTATGACTCTGGGCAAGTTATTTGCTATTTCAGAATCTCAGATATCACTTTTCTAATAGGGAGCTGATATCATTGACCTCACAAGGTTGTTGTGAGGGTCAAAGGAAATTATACATATAAAGTGTCCATAGTACCCATACAGTAGGTGTTCAGAACAGGTTTCTTCTCTGAGCTTCTGCCCACAAATAAGGAGATGTTACCATATATGGGACACCTATTCAGACCTGACAGTGGAGTAAAATTGCATTTCAGAATCACGTACATTCCTGAGTGGCATTGACTCCATGCAGTAATTGCGACCTCTGGATTAGGAAGGTCTAAACATCCTCCAGTCACAAGGCATTACTGATGGATCAAGGGCAACACCTGATAGAGGAGGAGCAGCTGTGGCTCAAAACTGCTGTTGCACCTGGCTAATGACAGTGGCCAAGGGCAAGACATGGAACTTTACCAGATGAGTGAATTAAAAAGATCAGCACAGTAACACAAGAGAAGTCCCTTTACCTGGGCCCAGCTCCTGCATCTTCTCATAGATAAATCCCAGCCATCCAAAGGATGGCTGTCATTGTCATTTCTCTCCCAACTGTAGGTTAAGAAGAATCTAAACCCAAGCTGACAATGAATGTATTAACCAACTGATAGCCACCCTCTACTTTGAAGTGTCAGGCACCATAGAAACAGGGAGGTTTATTTTAACTGGTCTTACACAAGGTGTGCTCGGTCACCAAGAGTTATATTTATTATCATGATGGAAGCCGGATGTGGGGATGCAGTGAGGGAAAGGAGGACAGCATCATTCCTTGAGGCCTTTTTAAAGGCTTGCCTCATTTACACTAACTGAAGCCGAGGCCAGGAATGGAGAAATGATCGAGCCCCTCACTTGAAAAAGTGAGGAACTGTCAGACATAGTGCCGGGCAACAGAGCATATTTGAAGAAAAGAGTCTATAAAGGTTTATGATGAATTGTAGCAACTCAAATCTTCCCTTAATAGGGAAAAGTATTGCTCAGGGCTGGATATGAGATGTCTTGTGAGCAGTCACTCTCTCCTGGTTCTTTTACATCTTTGGGGCAGTAGCTTTTCACTAGGAGACGCATCCTCTCTGAGAGTATCACTTGTTTAGATTCTGGACATGGTAGCATATGCGTATATTCTGGCCAACAGTCATGGGCTTGCAGATCTAGAACACTGACATGGTTCATAGGCACAGAAAGCCCATTGATCTACAAGAAGAAATAGCAGCTTTTGAGAACTAAGAATGAAACACTGCTCCTTGCTTTGTTCTTTTGGGCATGCCTGAGTGCACCTGCTCTGCTAAATCCTGCATGGCTAAATCTCCCCTTTGCACAGGGTTTTCACTTGCAAAGTTGCTAGCTAATGAGCATTTGCAATAAGGCAGAGCCACTAGCTGAACTTTTGGACATACCCTTGCTGATTTAAGTATGATGACTGGTGAGGGTTTTAAAGGCTAAGTAGGAATTAGTTATGAGGGTGAAGGTATTCTACGTAGATGTACCATGTACCCTCCATTCTCCACCCCTACATCTTTCAAAAAAAAAAAAGAAAAAAAAGAAAAAAAAACTTCCAGGGGAACTCTAAGGAATTCAGAGTAGCTGTAATTTAAGTTGCTTGGAAAGGGATTGGTGGAAGATGAAGTAGGAAAGGCTAAAAGTGCCTTGGTACCAAGTTAGGGATGTACTCCTCTTTCAGAGGGGAGACATGGATGCTTTTTGGACAGGTGACTTTCATTATCATATGTCTATTTCAAAGAGTAAAGTCTGGCCACAGGGTTTTGGCTGGTGGGTGTTGCCTAGTGGTGGGGCAGACAGTCAGCGTCAGGTTGCCAATGTTGCAATCCAGACTGGAGACCAGGGCCAAGTCCAGTTGTAGTATTGTAGGCTGTTTACTAACCTGTGGACTCACATACAGAGTTCAAAGCAGAAGCCCAAATATCTGCCCTCAGGCATGAAACAACAGCAGATTAGCAGCCAGGATATCTGTATCTCAGGCTTGGAGTTGGTTGATCCTGCGGTCTTTTTATCCTTCATGACTATGGTGAAATATACAAGTGAATGACTCAGATCTGAAAAATTATAGTCTGGCATAAGTTATGGTGACTGCTTAAAAAGAAGGTCAGACAAAAACTCCAAGACCTATGGAAGGGAGTGAGCACATTGTACTTGGATATTTGGGAAAGATTCATGGAAAAGAGGACCCCTGTTTATTTGAATTTGAAAAGTTAATGGAGGAGGGGAAAGAACAGGGAGGCCAAAGTCCAAAATAGGATTGGGAGGGGAGTCCACGGCAAGGACCACATAGTCCAGTTAGGTCACTGTCAAAAGGAAAATTACAAAAGGAATAATCTTTTTTTAAAAAAAAAAAATATTTTTATACAATTTTTAAAGGTTAAAATAACTTTCCATTTACAGTTATTACAAAATATTGGCTATATTCCCCATGCTGTACAATACATCCTTGAGCCTATCTTACACCCAGTAGACAAAAGGAATAATCTTAGAATTCTTAGTGATTGTGACTTCTCGATTCATTGTCTTTGAATAATCTAGGAAGATCTTGTTTATTCAACATGTTTTAAGTATTGACTAAGATATAAACATTCTATTAGTTGATGGGGATATAGATATTAATAATAACAACAATAATAGAAAACATTTGTATAGTGATTCCTATGTATTGGACATTGTTCTAAGATTTTTTACATAGTATTTCACATAATATCTGCAACAATTCTCTGAAACAGGTAGTTTATATTTTCCTCATTTGGTATATGAGGAAACTGAGGTGCTGAAAGGCTAAGGCACCTGCCCAAGTAGTTGACTGTGGAGCTGAGATTCAGATTCAGGCATTTGGCTTTAGAGTTTGGGTTCTGGATCGCTGTGCTCTGCTGTCCCTTCAGAATGAGTCATGGGTCTTGCCCTCATGGAGCATCACCTAGAGACATTAACACATGAACTCAATTATACCACAATAAAGTTGATTTAAAACTAACCAGCCCCACCAAATGAAAGTGAAATAAAGGCATTTTCAGATAGACAAAAGCTGAGAGAATGTGTTGCCAATAGACTTGTTCAATAAGAAATGCTAAAAAGACTTCTTCAGACTGAGGATAAATGACAACTCATGAAAACACAGATTTATAGGAAGAAATGAGGAACATTAGAAATGCTGAATTTGTGGGCAAATATGAAGAAATTCCCCCCCTTCTGGATGGCGTGATTGTATGGCTCTGCAATATTCCTAAATGATAAAAATGAAACACTGTGTCATAAATCCAAATTTCTCTAGGGAAAGACAACCTGAATATGTCATGTGTCCATGTTTCACATACAATTTGCCAGTGGAGACTTTCCCTGTGAAAAACTGGGAAAGGTTTGATCCAGTTAAGTTTGTAAAGGTACTTGGGATTTTCTCTGATAGCATCCCAAAGCCCCATTTATGACTAGAAAGTCTAAATGGGCAGTGTGCCAGTCCCACCTGCTCTGAACTTCCTTGTAAGATGGCAGAGTTGAGCGGTGAAAGGATTAGTATGCAGTCTGGGAATTCATCACAGTTGCAAGAGGACTCAGGACCTGTGTAAGTTCTCTCCAATCACACACATGTGCTGGGACATGGTGTGTAGTTTAATGACAGTACCTGATCATATCATTATGTTAAGGGCCAGTCAAGGATGCTCATGATTTTGGAAAGTGCCTCAAGCTTACACGAACCACTTGAATATGAGGGAGATCCTACATGCATAGTCTTGGAAAATGACTGTAATAAGTTGCTTATGATCCAATGAATACTAGGTGCAATTATAGGATCAGAACATTTTGAATGACTCATAGATGCTATAGCTTCATTTGGGAATCATCTTAGATCAGGTTCCCCAAGAGACAGAACCTAAGACAGAAATTTGCATACCCAAGATTTATCATGTTCAGTATTTGCATATACATATTTTTTCATGTTTTTACTTTGAACATATCTGTATCTTAGGACTGATAGCTTGTTTCTTATAAACAGTATATTCTTATATCTTACTTTTTTATCCAGTCTGACAACCTCTGCCTTTTAATTGAAATGTTTTATCCATTTATAGTTAATGAAATTATTGAAATGTTTATGTTTAGGCCTATCACTTGTGATTTGTTTTCTATTTGCTCACTGTTTTGTGGGTTTTCCTCTTGTTTTCCTGCCTTATTTTGGTTAATTGTATTTTTTCTAACATACCACTTTAATTCCTCTAATAACATTTTAGCCATACTTCTTTGTATTATGTTTTTAGTGGTAACCCTAGGGTTTTCGTTATATATCCTTAACTTATCACAGTGTACTTTAAGTTAATATTGTGCCGCTCACATAAAATATAAGAACCATTTAAAATAATTCCATTTATGACTACGAATTGTGCTGTTTTGTCATCTATTTTAGTTATGTATGTTATAAACCTGACAATACAATGTTACATTGTTATTTTAAATAATCAGTTGTCTTTTAAGGAAATTAAGAAAAAAGAATAATATTTTATATTTAGTCACATATTTAGTATTTCTAATGCTCTCCATTCCTTCTTCTACATCTAAGTTTCATCTGATATCATTTACCTTCAGTCTTCCTTCAGGAAGTTCTTTTATTATTTCTTTTAGTGCAGATTTCTTGGTAACATAATCTCTTCATTTTTGCTTGTTTGAAACTACCTGTATTTCACCTTCATCTATTTAGGAGGGTTAGCTTTTTAAAAAAACAACTTACTGAAATACAATTTATTTACATTAAAATGCACCCATTTTAGGGTGTGAATAAGGACCACACCCTAACATCCTCACATCAAACATGTTTAATGTGAAACATAGATCAGGGACAAGGCAAAGATGTCTACTGTCACTTCTATTCAACATTATACTGAAGGTCCTAGTCAATTCAGTAAGACCAGAGAGAGAAATAAAAGACACGCAGGCTTGAAAGGAAGACACAAAGCTGTCTTTATCTGCAAATGACGTAATTTTGCACATAGAAAATCATAAAAAGATCCCCAAAATCTAATAATGAATATGATCACAGAGAGCAGTAGTGAGGGACAGAGAGGATGAAACATGGAAGAAGGAAAACCCCATAGTAGGATGTGTTATTGTTTTGACCACCACTATAAGTAACTGATTTATTGATGCTGCAGATTCTTCTGATAAACCTTCTTGAATCCCTCGAGAACCATCTATGCAGGGGTAGAAAGGGAGGAACACTTATCCATCATTCCCATCCCTATTGGTTGAGGATTGCCCATACTTCTGGTTTGTACGTTCATGAGTGCCAAGTTGGTTCTCGTGAGTCTCAGAACACTGCAAGGCAGTAAGTAAAAGGGGCAAGGTGCTGTCAGGTTCCACCTGGGGGAAGCTGGTTGATAAAGTAGTTGCTGGAAATAGAGGTGAGGCACAGAGAATCTGAAGTGCTGCATCAGAGGGATCCAATATAGTACATTTGCTCACTGCATCTCCAAGTAGGTTTCTGAGGGCAGAAAGAGCAGCTGCTGACTAAGATTAAAGTTCCCCTAGTTAAAAAAATCCGTAGGTCAAACAGGCCATAAAAACTACAAGCAATGGGAACAACACCTAGATCAAAAATAGCTTCCCCCTCCCCTTCCTTACACAAGTCCTGGATCAAGGACAACCAGTTCATCAACCCAGGACTACCTCCCTAAAATGAGAGCAGCAGAGTTAACATATAAGTATCTAGGCATGTTACATGTACAAGTGATGGAGCTTTTTAAGGTAAATCAATACTTCCATCAGGTCAATGGAGAATTGCCAAAAGAGAAAATTAGACATTACAGATTGTGATCCTTTTTTCTACTAGGCATTAAAAATACTTTGTTCTGTTATAAAAATAACATATACTGTTACAGGCAATTTTAAATATGAAAAAAAGTGAAAAGAAAATATTGCAGCCATAATTCATCAGCTGCAAACAATCATTTTAAAGATTTCGGTATTCAAAAAAGTTATATATATGTCAAAAATCGTTTTTTTCAGTGGTTGCATACTATTCCATGCAGTTTATTTAAATAGTCTAACCAGGGCAGAGTCAAGATGGCATACTAGGATAATGCGGAATTCACGTCTCCTCACAACTAGGGCACCTACCAGGCACTGGAGGGGGACCACGGACACCTAAGGGGATGGGAGGAACCCCCATAGACCGGGTAGGACGTGGGGTGTGGGGGGAGTGAAGGGGGAGGAGAAGTGGAGGCAGGATGGGACTGGTGCCCCTGAGGGGCTGTTGGGGGAGGGAAGGAGTTGCTACACCCAGTGGGACCCACCCATGGTTAGGGGTCCAGTGGGGACTGGGGAGACCCTGGGGAGATGGTAGGGGAGGGGCGTGAAGGAACAGAAGGGTACGAGGCCAGTGCTTTCCCTGTCCGCTTAGGCACTGGGGAGCCTGTTGGGCTCCCGGGCCTAATCCTCTGCCTTCGGAGCCTCCCTCCTGCTGTGCAGAGCCCAAGCCCCACCCTTACAACACCACCCAGGGCCCTATCTCTACACTCAGAGGCCACCTCTGAGACCCCCTCCAACTCGCTGGCCCTAAACCCCACCCACACACCCTCACTCAGGGCCCTACCTCCAGACTGTAGAACCCCAAACTCCGGAGAACCCCCTTTCCACGTGTGGCACCTCCACTTCAGCGCAGGTCCTAAGCAGAGGCCCTGCCCCACACTTGAACTCACCCTGCGTAGGCCCTGCCCCATGCTCAAACATCACCCCCCTACCCCCCTAGGTCCTGCCCCCCAGAAACCCAACCCTGCCTAAGTTCCATCCCCGCCTAAATTCCACCCCCATAGCCAAGGCTTGTTTTTCTTTTTTTTTTTTTTCTTTTTTCCTCTTTTAGATTGGGGTTCTCTTTTACCTTGTTGATTCATTGTTATTGATTCTTTTATATTTTTATTCTTCCTAATAAATCTTTTAGTTTTCTAATTTTATTTTATTCTTTATAGTTTGTTATTGTTCTCCCCTTTTGGCTTGTTCCCCACCCCAGTTTTTTTCTTTTTTCTGTTGTGATTTTATTCTACCTTGTTGCAGTTGTGTCAGTTATAGTTTTATTTTTCCTAATATAATTTTTATCATTCTAATTCTATTTTGTTTTTTATTCTTTGATATTGTACTGCTCCTTTTTTGTTTGTTTTTTTTAATCAGTCATCAATTTTATACACATCATTGTATACATGTCAATCCCAATCACCCAATTCAGCACACCACCATCCCCACCCCACCGCGGTTTTCCCCCCTTGGTGTCCATACGTTTGTTCTCTACATCTGTGTCTCAACTTCTGCCCTGCAAGCCGGTTCATTTGTACTATTTTTCTAGGTTCCACATACATGCGTTAATATACGATATTTGTTTTTCTCTTTCTGGCTTACTTCACTCTGTATGACAGTCTCTAGATCCATCCACGTCTCAACAAATGACTCAGTTTCATTCCTTTTTATGGCTGAGGAATATTCCATTGTATGTATGTACCACATCTTCTTTATCCATTCATCTGTCGATGGGCATTTAGGTTGCTTCCATGACCTGGCTATTGTAAATAGTGCTGCAATGAACATTGGGGTGCATGTGTCTTTTTGAATTATGGTTTTCTCTGGGTATATGCCCAGTAGTGGGATTGCTGGATCATATGGTAATTCTATTTTTAGTTTTTTAAGGAACCTCCATATTGTTCTCCATAGTGGCTGTATCAATTTACATTCCCACCAACAGTGCAGGAGGGTTCCCTTTTCTCCACACCCTCTCCAGCATTTGTTGTTTGTAGATTTTCTGATGATGCCCATTCTAACTGGTGTGAGGTGATGCCTCATTGTAGTTTTGATTTGCATTTCTCTAATAATTAGTGATGTTGAGCAGCTTTTCATGTGCTTCTTGGCCATCTGTATGTCTTCTTTGGAGAAATGTCTATGTAGGTCTTCTGCCCATTTTTGGATTGGGTTGTTTGTTTTTTTAATATTGAGCTGCATGAGCTGCTTGTAAATTTTGGAGATTAATCCTTTGTCAGTTGCTTCGTTTGCAAATATTTTCTCCCATTCTGAGGGTTGTCTTTTTGTCTTGTTTATGGTTTCCTTTGCTGTGCAGAAGCTTTGAAGTTTCATTAGGTCCCCTTTGTTTATTTTTGTTTTTATTTCCATTACTCTAGGAGGTGGATCAAAAAAGGTCTTGCTGTGATGTCAAAGAGTGTCCTTCCTATGTTTTCCTCTAAGAGTTTTATAGTGTCTGGTCTTACATTTAGGTCTCGAATCCATTTTGAGTTTATTTTTGTGTATGGTGTTAGGGAGTATTCTAATTTCATTCTTTTGCATGTAGCTGTCCAGTTTTCCCAGCACCACTTATTGAAGAGACTGTCTTTTCTCCATTGTATATCTTTGCCTCCTTTGTCATAGATTAGTTGACCATAGGTGCGTGGGTTTATCTCTGGGCTTTCTATCTTGTTCCATTGATCTATGTTTCTGTTTTTGTGCCAGTACCATATTGTCTTGATTACTGTAGATTTGTAGTATAGTCTGAAGTCAGGGAGTCTGATTCCTCCAGCTCCGTTTTTTTCCCTCAAGACTGCTTTGGCTATTTGGGGTCTTTTGTGTTTCCATACAAATTTTAAGATGATTTGTTCTAGTTCCATAAAAAATGCCATTGGTAATTTGATAGGGATTGCATTGAATCTGTAGATTGCTTTGGGTTGTATAGTCATTTTCACAATATTGATTCTTCCAATCCAAGAACTTGGTATATCTCTCCATCTGTTGGTATCATCTTTAATTTCTTTCATCATTGTATTATAGTTTGCTGCATACAGGTCTTTTGTCTCCCTAGGTAGGTTTAACCCTAGGTATTTTACTTTTTTTGTTGCAATAGTAAATGGGAGTGTTTTCTTAATTTCTCTTTCAGATTTTTCATCATTAGTATATAGGAATGCAAGAGATTTCTGTGCATTAATTTTGTATCCTGCAACTTTACCAAATTCATTGATGAGCTCTAGTAGTTTTCTGGTGGCATTTTTAGGATTCTCTATGTATAGTATCATGGCATCTGCAAACAGTGACAGTTTTACTTCTTCTTTTCCGATTTGTATTCCTTTTATTTCTTTTTCTTCTCTGATCGCCGTGGCTAGGACTTCCAAAACTATGTTGAATAATTGTGGTGAGAGTGGACATCCTTGTCTCATTCCTGATCTTACAGGAAATGCTTTCAGTTTTTCACCGTTGAGAATGATGTTTGCTGTGGGTTTGTCATATATGGCCTTTATTATGTTGAGGTAGGTTCCCTCTATGCCCACTTTCTGGAGAGTTTTTTTCATAAATGGGTGTTGAATTTTGTCAAAAGCTTTTTGTGCATCTATTGAGATGATCATATGGTTTTTCTTCTTCAATTTGTTAATATGGTGTATCACATTGATTGATTTGTGTATATTGAAGAATCCTTGTATCCCTGGGATAAATCCCACTTGATCGTGGTGTATGATCCTTTTAATGTGTTGTTGGATTCTGTTTGCTAGTATTTTGTTGCGGATTTTTGCATCTATGTTCATCAGTGATATTGGTCTGTAATTTTCTTTTTTTGTACTCTCTTTGTCTGGTTTTGGTATCAGGGTGATGGTGGCCTCATAGAATGAGTTTGGGAGGATCCCTTCCTCTGCAATAGTTTGGAAGAGTTTGAGAAGGATGGGTGTTAGCTCTTCTCTAAATGTTTGATAGAATTCACCTGTGAAGCCATCTGGTCCTGGACTTTTGTTTGTTGGAAGATTTTTAATCACAGTTTCAATTTCATTACTTGTGATTGGTCTGTTCATATTTTCTGTTTCTTCCTGGTTCAGTCTTGGAAGGTTATACCTTTCTAAGAATTTGTCCATTTCTTCCTGGTTGTCCATTTTATTGGCATAGAGTTGCTTGTAGTAGTCTCTTAGGATGCTTTGTATTTCTGCAGTGTCTATTGTAACTTCTCCTTTTTCATTTCTAATTTTATTGATTTGAGTCCTCTCCCTCTTTTTCTTGATGAGTCTGGCTAATGGCTTATCAATTTTGTTTATCTTCTCAAAGAACCAGCTTTTAGTTTTATTGATCTTTGCTATTGTTTTCTTTGTTTCTATTTCATTTATTTCCCCTCTGATCTTTATGATTTCTTTTCTTCTGCTAACTTTGGGTTTTGTTTGTTTTTCTTTCTCTAGTTCCTTTAGGTGTAAGGTTAGATTGTTGACTTGAGCTTTTTCTTGTTTCTTTAGGTAGGCTTGTATAGCTATAAACTTCCCTCTTAGAACTGCTTTTGCTGCATTCCGTAGGTTTTGGATCATCGTGTTTTCATTGTCATTTGTCTCTAGGTATTTTTTGATTTCCTCTCTGATTTCTTCAGTGATCTCTTGGTTATTTAGTAACGTATTGTTTAGTCGCCATGTGTTTGTGCTTTTCACGTTTTTTTCCCGTAATTCATTTCTAATCTCATAGCATTGTGGTCAGAAAAGATGCTTGATATGATTTCAATTTTCTTAAATTTACTGAGGCTTGATTTGTGACCCAAGATGTGATCTATCCTGGAGAATGTTCCATGCGCACTTCAGAAGAAAGTGTAATCCGCTGTTTTTAGATGGAATGTCCTATAAATATCAATTAAATCTATCAGGTCTATTGTGTCATTTAAAGCTTCTGTTTTCTTATTTATTTTCATTTTACATGATCTGTCCATTGGTGTAAGTGAGGTGTTAAAGTCCCCCACTATTATTGTGTTACTGTCGATTTCCTCTTTTATAGCTGTTAGCAGTTGCCTTATGTATTGAGGTGCTCCTATGTTGGGTGCATATATATTTATAATTGTTATATCTTCTTCTTGGATTGATCCCTGGATCATTATGTAGTGTCCTTCCTTGTCTCTTGTAACATTCTTTATTTTAAAGTCTATTTTATCTGATATGAGTATAGCTACTCCAGCTTTCTTTTGATTTCCATTTGCATGGAATATCTTTTTCCATCCCCTCACTTTCAGTCTGTACGTGTCCCTAGGTCTGAAGTGAGTCTCTTGTAGACAGCATATAGATGGGTCTCATTTTTGTATCCATTCAGCAAGCCTGTGTCTTTTGGTTGGAGCATTTAATCCATTCACGTTTAAGGTAATTATCGATATGTATGTTCCTATAACCATTTTCTTAATTGTTTTGGGTTTGTTTTTGTAGGTCCTTTTCTTCTTTTGTGTTTCCCACGTAGAGAAGTTCCTTTAGCATTTGTTGTAGAGCTGGTTTGGTGGTGCTGAATTCTCTTAGCTTTTGCTTGTCTGTAAAGCTTTTGATTTCTCCATCAAATCTAAATGAGATCCTTGCCAGGTAGAGTAATCTTGGTTGTAGATTCTTCCCTTTCATCACTTTAAGTACATCATGCCACTCCCTTCTGGCGTGTAGAGTTTGTGCTGAGAAATCAGCTGTTAACCTTATGGGAGTTCCCTTGTATGTTATTTGTCATTTTTCCCTTGATGCTTTCAGTAATTTTTCTTTGTCTTTAATTTTTGCCAATTTGATTAGTATGTGTCTCGGCGTGTTTCTCCTTGGGTTTATCCTGTATGGGACTCTCTGCGCTTCCTGGACTTGGGTGGCTATTTCCTTCCCCGTGTTTGCCAAGTTTTCGACTATAATCTCTTCAAATATTTTCTCTGGTCCTTTCTCTCTCTCTTCTCCTTCTGGGACCCCTATAATGTGAATGTTGTTGCGTTTAATGTTGTCCCAGTGGTCTCTTAGGCTGTCTTCATTTCTTTTCATTCTTTTTTCTTTATTCTGTTCCGCAACAGTGACTTCCACCATTCTGTCTTCCAGGTCACTTATCCGTTCTTCTGCCTCAGTTATTCTGCTATTGATTCCTTCTAGTGTAGTTTTCATTTCAGTTATTGTATTGTTCATCTCTGTTTGTTTGTTCTTTAATTCTTCTAGGTCTTTGTTAAACATTTCTTGCATCTTCTCGATCTTTGCCTCCATTCTTATTCTGAGGTGCTGGATCATCTTCACTATCATTATTCTGAATTCTTTTTCTGGAAGGTTGCCTATCTCCACTTCATTTAGCTGTTTTTCTGGGTTTTTTTCTTGTTCCTTCATCTGGTGTATAGCCCTCTGCCTTTTCATCTTGCCTATCTTTCTGTGAATGTGGTTTTTGTTCAACAGGCTGCAGGATTGCAGTTTTTCTTGCTTCTGCTGTCTGCCCTCTGGTGGTTGAGGCTATCTAAGAGGCCTGATGTGAGGCTCTGGTGGTGGGTAGAGCTGACTGTTGCTGTGGTGGTCAGAGCTCAGTAAAACTTTAATCCACTTGACTGTTGATGGGTGGGGCTGGGTTCCCTCCCTGTTGGTTGTTTGGCCTGATGCAACCCAACACTGGAGCCTACCTGGGCTCTTTGGTGGGGCTAATGACAGACTCTGGGAGGGCTCACCCCAAGGAGTACTTCCGAGAACTTCTGCTGCCACTGTCCTTGTCCCCACGGTGAAACAGAACCACACCCCGCCTCTGCAGGAGACCTTCCAACACTAGCAGGTAGGTCTGGGTCAGTCTCCCCCGTGGTCACTGCTCCTTCCCCTGGGTCCCGATGTGCACACTATTTTGTGTGTGCCCTCCAAGAGTGGGGTCTCTGTTTCCCCCAGTCCTGTTGAAGTCCTGCAATCAATTCCCACTAGGCTTCAAAGTCTGATTCTCTATGAATTCCTCCTCCCATTGCCAGAACCCCAGATTGGGAAGCCTGACGTGGGGCTCAGGACCTTCACTCCATTGGGTAGACTTCTGTGGTATAAGTGTTCTCCAGTCTGTGAGTCACCCACCCAGCAGTTATGGGATTTGATTTTACTCTGATTGCGCCCCTTCTATTGTCTCATTGTGGCTTCTCCTTTGTGTTTGGATGTGGGGTATCTTTTTTGGTGAGTTCCAGTGTCTTCCTGTCGATGATTGTCCAGCAGCTAGTTGTGATTCTGGTGTTCTAGTACAAATGTTTACATAATGGAATTGGAGTGAGGAAACTTTATGAAAATTTGGTTGGTAGTTAACATTTAAATCATTCCGTCAACCAAAATGGAAGTAATTCATGAGTTCTAGCTTCTGTGAGGAAGATAAATTTGATAGAAGTCCTTCATGACATTGGATTTAAATGATATATTGGATCTTGGGCTGGTTCTGGGCTGTGTATCTGTCTTATCTTATTTTGCAAAGGAAAGAAGTTCAAGGTGTCTGGTTCAGCAAATGCCTTTTTCAGCTTATAGTGGCCGTCAGTAAGCCTTGGCTTGCAACCCCTCCCTCCAGCTTCCAAGCACATTTGAAGCTATCACCACGTCACCTTCCCCTCTGTACTGCTCCTTTTTTTCTCTCTTTCTTCCTCTTTTTTTTTTTTTTTTTGCGCCACAAACTTGTGGGATCTTGGTTCCCAGGCCGGAGGTTGGACCTGAGCTCCTGTGGTGGGAGCTCCAATTCCAAACCACTGGACTAAGGGAGAACCTCATACCCCAAGGAATATCAATCGGAGTGAGGCCTCCTGTAGGCCCGCATCTCAGCACCAAGACCCAGCTCTATCCAACTACCTGCAAACTCCAGTACTTGACTTCTCAGTCCAAACAACCAGTAAGACATGAATACAGCACTACCCATCAAAAAAAAAAAAAAATTAAAAGACAAAAAATATGTTACAGACAAAGGAACAAGGTAAAAGCCTACAAGACCAAATAAATGAAGACAAAATAGGCAACATACCTGAAAAAGCATTCAGAGTAATGATACTAAAGATGATTCAAAATCTTGGAAACATAATGGAGAAAATACAAGAAATATTTAACCAGGATCTAGAAGAACTAAAGAGCAAACAAACAATGATGAACAACACAATAAATGAAATTAAAAATACTCTAGAAGGAATCAATAACAGAATAACTGAGGCAGAAGAACGGATAAGTGAGCTGGAAGATAAAATTGTGGAAATAACTGCCAGGGAGCAGAATAAAGAAAAAAGAATGAAAAGAATTGAGGACAGTCTCAGAGACTTCTGGAACAACATTAAACACACCAACATTCGAATTATAGGGGTCTGAGAGAAGAAGAGAAAAAGAAAGGGTCTGAGAAAATATTTGAAGAGACTATAGTCGAAAACTTCCCTAACATGGGAAAGGAAATAGTCAGTCAAGTGCAGGAAGCACAGAGAGTACTATACAGGATAAACCCAAAGAGAAAAATGCCAAGACATATATTAATCAAACTATCAAAATACAATACAAGGAAAAAATATTAAAAGCAGAAAGAGAAAAGCAACAAATAACATACAAGGGCATCCCCATAAGGTTAACAGCTGATTTTTGAGCAGAAGCTCTGGAAGCCAGAAGGGAGTGGCAGGACATATTTAAAGTGATGAAAGGGAAAAACCTACAACCAAGATTACTCTAGCCAGCAAGGATCTCATTCAGATTCGATGGAGATAAGCAAAAGCTAAGAGAATTCAGCACCACCAAACCAGCTTTACAACAAATGCTAAAGGAACTTCTCTTGGCAGGAAACACAAGGGAAGGAAAAGATCTACAAAAACAAACACAAAACAATTAAGAAAATGGTAATAGGAACATACATATCGATAATTACCTTAAATGTAAATGGATTAAATGCTCCAACCAAAAGACATAGACTGGCTGAATGGATACAAAAACAAGACCCATATATATGCTGTCTACAAGGGACCCACTTCAGGCCTAGGGACACATACAGACTGAAAGTGAGGGGATGGAAAAAGATATTCCATGCAAATGGAAATCAAAAGAAAGATGGAGTAACAATTCTCATATCAGACAAAATAGACTTTAAAATAAAGTCTATTATAAGAGACAAAGAAGGACACTACATAATGATCAAGGGATCAATCCAAGAAGAAGATATAACAATTGTAAGTATTTATGCACCCAACATAGGAGCACCTCAATACATAAGGCAAATGCTAACAGCCAAAAAAAGGGAAATCAACAGTAATATAGTAATAGTAGGGGACTTTAACACCCCACTTTCACCAATGGACAGATCATCCAAAACGAAAATAAATAGGGAAACACAAGCTTTAAATGACACATTAAACAAGATGGTCTTGATTGATATTTATAGGATATTCAATCCAAAAAGAAAAGAATACACTTTCTTCTCAAGTGCTCATGGAGCATTCTCTGGGATAGATCATATCTTGGGTAACAAATCTAGCCTGGGTAAACTTAAGAAAATTGAAATCATATCAAGTATCTTTTCTGACAATAATGCTATGAGACTAGATATAAGTTACAGGAAAAAAACTATAAAAAACACAAACACATGGAGGCTAAACAATACGCTACTAAATAACTAAGAGGGCACTGAAGAAATCAAAGGGGAAATCAAAAAATACTTAGAAATAAATGACAATGAAAACCCGATGACCCAAAACCTATGGGATGCATCAAAAGCATTTCTAAGAGGGAAGTTTATAGCGATACAATCCTACCTCAAGAAACAAGGAACATCTCAAATAAACAACCTAACCTTACACATAAAGCAATTAGAGAAAGAAGAACAAAAATCCCCAAAGTTAGCTGAAGGAAAGACATCATAAAGATCAGATGAGAAATAAATGAAAAGGAAATGAAGGAAATGATAGCAAAGATCAATAAAACTAAAAGCTGGTTCTTTGAGAAGATAAACAAAATTGATAAACCATTAGCCAGACTCATCAAGAAAAAAAGGGAGAAGACGCAAATCAACAGAATTACAAATGAAAAAGGAGAAGTAACAATTGACACTGCAGAAATACAAAGGATCATGAGAGATTACTACAAGCAACCATATGGCAATAAAATGGACAACCTGGAAGAAATGGACAAATACTTAGAAAAGTACAACCCTCCAAGACTGAACCAGGAAGAAATAGAAAATATGAACAGACCAATCACAAGCACTGAAATTGAAATTGTGATTAAAAATCTTCCAACAAACAAAAGCCCAGGACCCGACGGCTTCACAGGTGAATTCTATCAAACATTTAGAGAAGAGCTAACACCTATCCTTCTCAAACTCTTCCAAAATATAGCAGAGGGAGGAACACACCCAAACTCATTCTATAAGGCCACCATCACCCTGATACCAAAACCAGACAAAGATGTCACAAGAAAAGAAAACTACAGGCCAATAACACTGATGAACATAGATGCAAAAATCCTCAACAAAATACTAGCAAACAGAATCCAACAACACATTAAAAGGATCATACACCACGATCAAGTGGGGTTTATCCCAGGAATGCAAGGATCCTTCAATATATGCAAATCAGTCAGTGCGATATACCATATTAACAAATTGAAGGAGTAAAACCATATGATAATCTCAATAGATGCAGAAAAACTTTTGACAAATTCAACACCCATTTATTATAAAAACTCTCTGGAAAGTAGGCATAGAGGGAACTTACCTCAACATAATAAAGGCCATATATGACAAACCCACAGCCAACATCGTTCTCAATGGTGAAAGACTGAAAGCATTTCCTCTAAGATCAGGAACAAGACAGGGTTGCCCATTCTCACCACTATCATTCAACATGGTTTTGGAAGTTTTAGCCACAGCGATCAGAGAAGGAAAAGAAATAAAAGGAATCCAAATCAGAAAAGAAGAATTAAAACTGTCAGTGTTTGCAGATGACATGACAATATACATAGATAATCCTAAAGATGCTACCAGAAAACTACTAGAGCTAATCAATGAATTCGGTAAAGTAGCAGGATACAAAATTAATGCATGGAAATCTCTTGAATCCCTATACACTAATGATGAAAAATCTGAAAGAGAAATTAAGGAAACACTCCCATTTACCATTGCAACAAAAAGAATAAAATTCCTAGGAATAAACCTACCTAAGGAGACAAAAGACCTGTATGCAGAAAACTATAAGACACTGATGAAAGAAATTAAAGGTGATAGAAACAGATGGAGAGATATATTATGTTCTTGGATTGGAAGAATCAACATTGTGAAAATGACTATACTACCCAAAGCAATCTACAGATTTAATGAAATCCCTATCAAACTGCCAATGGCATTTTTCACAGAACTAGAGCAAAAAATTTCACAATTTGTATGGAAACACAAAAGACCCCGAATAGCCAAAGCAATCTTGAGAACGAAAAATGGAGCTGGAGGAATCAGGCTCCTGGACTTCAGACTATACTACAAAGCTACAGTAATCAAGACAGTATGGTACTGGCACAAAAACAGACATATAGATCAATGGAACAGTATAGAAAGCCCAGAGATAAACTCATGCACATATGGTCACCTTATCTTTGGTAAAGGAGGCAAGAAATTACAATGGAGAAAAGACAACCTCTTCAATAAGTGGTGCTGGGAAAACTGGACAACTACATGTAAAAGAATGAAATTAGAACACTTCCTAACACAATACACAAATATAAAATGGATTAAAGACCTAAATGTAAGGCAAGACACTATAAAACTCTTCATGGAAAACATAGGCAGAACACTCTATGACATAAATCACAGCAAGATACCTTTTTGACCCACCTCCTAGTTAAATGGAAATAAAATCAAAAATAAACAAATGGGACCTAATGAAACTTAAAAGCTTTTGCACAGCAAAGGAAACCGTAAAAAAGACGAAAAGACAACCCTCAGAATGGGAGAAAATATTTGCAAATGAAGCAACTGACAAAGGATTAATCTCCAAAATATACAAGCAGCTTATGCAGCTCAATATCAAAAAAGCAAACAACCCAATCCATAATGGGCAGAAGACCTAAATAGACATTTCTCCAAAGAAGATACACAGATTGCCAACAAACACATGAAAAGATGCTCAACATCACTAATCATTAGAGAAATGCAAATGAAAACTACAATGAGGTATCACCTCACAGCGGTCAGAATGGGCATCATCAAAACAATCTACAAACAATAAATGCTGGAGAGGGTGTGGAGAAAAGGAAACCCTCTTGCACTGTTGGTGGGAATGTAAATTGATACAGCCACTATGGAGAACAGTATGGAGTTTCCTTAAAAAACTAAAAATATAGTTACCATCTGATCCTGCAATCCCACTACTGGGCATATACCCTGAGAAATCCATAATTCAAAAAGAGTCATTTACCACAGTGTTCATTGCAGCACTATTTACAATAGCCAGGACATGGAAGCAACCTAAGTGTCCATCAACAGATGAATGGATAAAGAAGATGTGGCACATATATACAATGGAATATTACTCAGTCATAAAAAGAAACGAAACTGAGTTATTTGTAGTGAGGTGGATGGACCTAGAGTCTGTCATACAGAATGAAGTGAGTCAGAAGGAGAAAAACGAATACTGTATGCTAACACATATATATGGAATCAAAAAAAAAAAAAAAAAGGTCCTAATGAACCTAAGGCCAGGACAGGAATAAAGACACAGATGTAGAGAATGGACTTGAGGACACGGGGAGGGGGAAGTGTAAGCTGGGACGAAGTGAGAGACTAGCATTTACATATATACAGTACCAAATGTAAAATAGATAGCTAGTGGGAAGCAGCTGCATAGCACAGGGAGATCAGCTCGGTGCTTTGTGACCACCTAGAGGGGTGGGATAAGGAGGGTGGGAGGGAGACACAAGAGAGAGGGTATATGAGGATATATGTATGCACATAGCTGATTCATTTTGTTATACAGCAGAAACTAATACAACACTTTAAAGCAATTATACTCCAATAAAGATGTTAAAAAAAAAAGTCTAACCAGTTGCTAGCATTTCTCTTTTGCTATTATAAATAATACTGCTATATTATTTAGGCACATGTCTTTTTCTATATTTAGATGGTCAATTATGCAACATCGAAAAGGGTTGAGTTTGTGGAAATACTTATGTTTTAAGTTTCAAGCAAAGAAATGAAATGGCTTAGGGACAAACCATTAGTTAGAAGACTGTCATAAGTAAGTGGATTACGATGAAAGCCAGGTGATGGAATTCCAGGGAGATATTGGGAATGAATATATTTTAACATAGTTGAGAATAGTGGGGAAATATTCATATACAAGGGAACATTAAAGCTGAACATTGAAAGATAAATATATTTATTTTACAAGACAGAGAGGAGAATAAAGAACACTTTAAGAATAAAAAGGCATGCAGTTGTAAACGAGTTTGACACATTAAGAAAATGGATTATTTAATGGAATATATGGTACATGGAGGGGAGAAAAAGGCAGATGCTGAATTAGGATAAAGGTAGCTGGGATCAGATAGGTTAAAGCTTTGATTTCCTGCTGTGTCATTTGAACTTTATCGCATAAATTATGGGGAGTCATGGAAGGTCTTTGAGTAGGGGCCATTGATGTATACCTGTCCTATCCTTTAAGATGGAAACATAGTTTTTATTCAGTCCCCGTGGGGGAATGAATCAAAGCCAGCCTCACCCAAGCACCCTTGTCTCAGATGCCCCTCCAGAACCACTTGACTGTGCATTTGTCTTACTCACTGCTTTCTGTCCTCAAATCCATGGTTTTCTGAACTCTCTCTGGAATGTGTTGTAGCCCTTTGATTCTTCAAACGCATTTGGATACCCTTTCCTCACTCAGTGACTTCAGTTTCCTGCTTAGCTATAAGTTGCTAGATTTTAGTGTCATCTGCAGGTTGAAATAACAAATACTTCCTCTCCAAGCCTCATTGTCATAGACTCCTCCCCATTTTGTTCATTCCTGTAGCAATCCCAGCCAGAAAACAGCTGCCAAGAAGGGCCCTACATGGCAGGGTTGAATCATTGTGACAGACCATGTGACCCTCAGAGCCTAAAATATTTACTGTCTTGCCGCTTACAGAAAACATTTGCTGATGTCTGCCCTAGATCAAAGCAAATGAATGGTTATCAGGCAGTTAATGAAAAGCAACTAATCTGTAGGCACATTCTTGAAATGTTTTAAAATTTCAAGTAAAGAAAAAAATGCCACAGATATTTATGCAAAATAAAAGGTCATCCAAAAAGGAATAAATTCCAGGTTGTCTTAACACTTTATGTCTTACAACAATAGAGGAACATTTATATAACTATGTAAGAAAAGTTTGTGGCCTAGCCAGTTTATGACACTTATGTGAAAGCTGTAGAAAGACATTATCAAATAGGCAAGGACATGGAATATATTTTTTCCATTTATCTTTCTTGAAAAATTACTTGGAGACCTATTCCTGATATCTCTGAGATGAATCAAAATAAAGAAGTTATTAAAAGAGAAGTCACAGAATGAATGAACGAACTAGTAGCTTAAATGAAAATAATTTAAACATAAAATTATATTAAATCACAGCTAGACATATGGTGGAAAGGAAAACTCTAATGTAAATATCTTAAATGATTCTTGGAAAGGGTAAATACACAGTAAAAATAATAACATAATGATAGTAAGATAACAATAGTAGTCTAAGACAAAAATTCTGTATACTACCTAAAAATAGGATTTGATAAGTAAGAGAATATCATATTATGCTGATTTCTTCATCATTTACAGAGTACATATGCCTGTGTATATGTACATAATATGTATTTTATTCTTTTTTTTATTAAGGTATAGTTAATTTACAATGTTGTGTTACTTTCAAGTGTACAGCAAAGTGATCCAGTTATACATGAATATATATCTATTCTCTTTCAGATTCTTTTCCATTATAGGTTATTACAAGATATTGAGTATAGTTTGCTCTGCTATACAGTAGGTCCTTATTGTTTACCTATTTTATATATAGTAGTGTATATATGTTAATCCCAAACTCCTAATTTATCTCCCCCACCCACCTGCCGCTATCCCCTTTGGTTTCTATGTCTGTGAGTTTATTTCTGTTTTGTAAATAAGTTCATTTGTATCTTTTTTTTTTTTTAGATTCCACAAATAAGTGATATCATATGATATTTGTCTTTCTCTGTCTGATTTACTTCACTTAATATGATAATCTCTGATTCCATCCATGTTGCTACAGATGGCATTATCTCATTCTTTTTTATGGCTGAGTAATATTCCATTGTGTGTGTGTGTGTGTGTGTGTGTGTGTGTGTGTGTATACATACACACCACATCTTTATCCATTCATCTGTCAGTGGACATTTAGGTTGCTTCCATGTCCTGGCTATTGTAAATAGAGCTGCAATGAACATTGGGTTGCATGTATCTTTTCGAATTAAAGTTTTCTCTGAGTATATGCCCAGGAGTGGGATTGCAGGACCAGATGGTAACTCTATCTTTAGTTTATTAAGGAACCTCCATACTGTTCCCCACAGTGGCTGCACCAATTTACCTTCCCACCAACAGTGTAGGAGGGTCCCCTTTTCTCCACACTCTCTCCAGCATTTATTATTTGTAGACTTTTTAATGATGGCCATTCTGACTGATATAATACCTCATTATAGTTTTGATTTGTATTTCTCTAATAATTAGTGATGTTGAGCATCTTTTCATTTGCCTGTTGGCCATCTGTATGTATTCTTTGGAGAAATGTCTATTTAGGTCTTCTACCCATCTTTTTATCAGGTTTTTTGTTTTGTTTTGTTTTGTTTTGATATTGAGCTGTATGAACTGTTTATGTATTTTGGAGATTAATTCCTTGTCAGTAGCATTGTTTAAAAATATTTTCTCCCAGTCCATAGGTTGTCTTTTTGTTTTGTTTATGGTTTCCTTTGCTGTGCAAAAGCTTTTAAGTTTCATTAGGCCCCATTTGTTTATTTTTGTTTTTATTTCCATTACTCAGGAGATGGATTCAAAAAAATATTGCTGTGATTTAGGTCAAAAAGTGTTCTGCCTATGTTTTCGGTCTTATAGTGTCCGGCCTTACATTTAGGTCTTTAATCCATTTTGAGTTTATTTTCATATCTGGTGTTAGAGAATATTCTAATTTCATTCTTTTACATGTACCTGTCCAGTTTTCCCAGCACCACTTATTGAAGAGACTGTCTTTTCTCCATTGTATATTCTTGCCTTCTTTGTCATAGATTGACATAAGTGCAAGGATTTATTTCTTGGCTTTCTATCCTGTTCCATTGATCTGTATGTCTGTTTTTTGTGCCAGTACCATACTGTTTTGATTACTGTAGCTTTGTATTATAGTCTAAAGTCAAGGAGCGTGATTCCTCCAGCTTCGTTCTTCTTTCTCAAGATTGCTTTGGCTATTCAGGGTCTTCTGTATTTTCCATATAAATTTTAGAATTTTTTGTTCTAGTTCTGTGAAAAATGTCATTGGTAATTTGATAGGGATTGCATTGAATCTGTAGATTGCCTTGAGTAGTATGGTAATTTTGATGATATTGAGTCTTCCAATCCAAGAATGAAGTATATCTTTCCATCTGTTTGTGTCATCTTCAATTTCTTTCATCAGCGTCTTATAGTTTTTGGAGTACAGGTATTTTGCCTCCTTAGGTAGGTTTATTCCTAGATATTTTATTCTTTTTGATGCAGTACAAAATATATTTTATTCTTAATGCTGAAAATTAGAGCAATAGCAGTAAAACATATTTTTATGAAACTTAAAAATAACCACTGGTATAGCTTAAAATTGAATGTTCATCTTCCAAGTAATAGGAGAAAAAAAGAAAATAAAACAAAGTATATGACAAAAAAACTTGTGAGAAAGGTTACTGTTTTTTGTTGCTGTCTGACTGCGGCATTATAAAGGAAACTTTGAGAAACCAGGGGGTATGCTTTCAAGGAAAAGCAACCTGGGTCAATATTTTATGGAGAAATGGCAAAATGTGGTTGTTAATAGCCATTGAATATTGTTTTTATTCATTCATTAAAAAATATTTATTGAATATCTTACTATGTGCCAGGCACTATTCTAGGAACAAGGGATAAAGTGCTAAACAAGACAAGTAATATTCCTGCTCTTATTTAATGTACATCCTAGTTGGGAAGAGGGAAAGGAAAGTAAAAAAAAAAAAAAAAAAAAAAAACTAAGTAAACTAATGAACAAGATCATTTGAAAGATTATTAACTTTTACAAAGGCAATCGAGAGTGATCGTGAACACTTTGTGTAGAGTGTGTTGTATAGAGTTTCAGTGACCTCCCTGAAGAGACACTTGAACTAAGACTTGAATGATCTGAAGGATCCAACAATGCAAATATCTGGGGGCAGAGTATTTCAGGTAGAGAGAATACCAACCAGTGCCAAGGCTGTGCTTGTTGTATTTGAGGAACAGGGAGAAGGTGTGTGTGCTATAGTGTAGTGAACCTGGGGGAGAGGGGTTCCAGATGAGGTTGGAGGGAAAGACAGGAAAAGATTCTGTAGTGCCTCATTGACCTTTGTAATACATTTGGATTTAAAGTTTAATGGAAAGTCCTTGAGGTCATTAACCATGGCAGTGATATGATCCAATCATTCATGGCAAGGAAAGGTCACTCATGCTATTGTGTAAAGAGAAGATGCAGGGGGCAAAATGAATGTATAGAGGTCAGTTAGGAGGTTACTGCAGTTGTATAAGAGACAGTGGAAGCTTCAGTCCCAATTGTAGCAGATTGAAGCTTCAGATCAAAAAAAAAAAAAAAGCAAACAGATTTTGGGTATATTTTTGAGGTAAAGGAGAAGAGATTTGCTTATAGACTGGATGTGGTGTGGGGAGGCAAGTAAAGGGATATCTCTAGGATTTAGTCTTGAGGAATTGGGTAGAGAGGCATGTTTTGTGGAGGGAATCAAGAATGTTGTATAAGCCATGTTAATTTAAATTCAAGAAGTACATTCTAGACCAAAATGGACTTGGCAATTGAACATAAGTGTCTGGGACTCAGTGGCAAGGTATTGCTAGATGCTTAGGCTTGAGTTCCAGATGGATTACTTAATGGCTGTGTGACCTTCAATAAGACTTACCTGTCTACACTTTGGCCTCCAAATCTGAAGAAAATGTGTACAATAGTGGTACTTACTTCATATGGATGTAAAATGCTGAAAATATATACTATAAATAACAGTATTTATTATGGTAGCTGCCACATGGTAAGTTTATGTGGTCTGCTACTTATGCTATGAGTTAGAATACTTTTGTCTGCAAGTTACAAAACCTCAACTGCTTAAAAAATAAAATAATTGATATAAGAAGAAACCATTAGGTAAGACGTTTCTAAAATTGGTCAATTCAGTGGCTCAAGAAGTCCAGGACTCATTTTTTCATTTTGTTTCGTTCGTTTTTAGCTGTTCTCTTCTCAATTTATCAGTATATCCTCCTGATTATGGCAACTAAGGGATAACATCTAGTGGAAGAAGTAGGACTGTTTGTTCTCATTCATCTCTCTTTTCTTTCATGAACTTTTTCTTTTGAAAATTTTCAAGCATATAGGAAAATTGAAAGAACAGTCCTTCTAGCCAAACCTTTTGAAATTAAGTTGCAGATTCATTCTAAATTCTAAATTCATTCTAAATTCTTCAGCATGCATCTCCTAAGAATAAGGATAATATCCTGTGTAAGAATAGTATAATCGTCAGATTTAAGGTTTACAAAAATTCCATAATATTATTTCAAATCGAAAGCATATTCAAATTCTCCATCGGCTCCCAAATATCCTTTATATCTGTTTCCGCAACCCCCCCCCAATCTAGGACCAATGATTATGTGCCCATTGCATTTGTTTATGAGTCTTTAGTCTTTCTTAATCTAGGACAGTCCCCATACCTTTTAATTTTTTGTGACACTGATGTTTTGAAAAGTTCAGGTCTTGTAATAAGTACCACATTCTAGATTTTTATGATTGTTTCCTAATGGTGTCATTTAAATTTTTCTCAATTAACTGTACACACAGACATCAGGTCTAGAGCCTTGAGTAGATTTAGGTTATTTTAGGCAAGACAACTTCATGGGTGATGCCATGTACAACACATTGCAGCATATCAGGCACAATGTCAGGATGTCCTACTATTGGTGATATTAAGTGTGATTACCTGGTTAAAGTGGTGACCGTCATATCTCTCCATAACAAAGGTATATATTCCGTGCAGAGTTCAGTAGTTAATCTGGGGTAGGGGGTGGTACTTCGCCATCTTGTCCTTTCTCAGCTAATGACTTCAGGATCCATTGAATTGCTTATTGCACTGCAGGTTATAAAATAGCAATATTCTATCATTCCTTTCACATTTATCAGTTTGTATTTTTTCTGTAGAGAAAGGCACCCCTTCTTTTACTTAAATGTTACATGTTACTATGGAGTCATACATTTATTTTTAATGTTATAATCAATTACAGTGATTACTATCTCTGATGCTTAAATTGTCCCAAATTTTGCCAGTTGGAACCCCTTCAAGTTGGCTCCTCTGTGCTTTTGACATTATCCCTTTAGTCTTCGAATGTTCCTTTGCTTTCTGGCACAACAAGTTATCTAATATTAACCTTGCACTTTTCTGTCCCAGACATAGATTAGCCATTTCTATAAGCTGTTGTTACCTTAGGTGGGGACTGGCATTTAGAAACCAAGATACATTGTCGGGGTATTTATTGATGGTGGTTTATTATTCCTTCTGTCTTCTTGTAGTGGAAAGAGCTAGGAGAAACATATATATATATATATATATTCACACACATACATATATAATCTATATAATCATAAGTTTATATTGATATCTGCAATTCAAATTTAACGTTACACTGTCTTATTTTACTTTATGTTTGCCGTTTTTTCCCTTAAAGTGCATATCTGTATTTCTAATAACAGATTATATATCTATAGCTATATAATATAACAGATTATATATAATATATAAACATAATAGATTATATATAATTATTATATATATTACAATACAAATAAAATAACAAAATTAGAACACTGACATCACTATGATAAAAAAACCTACTGAGTAAATTTTAAGATTTCTTTGTAGTTCTTTTTGTTTTTAGAGCATATGCCACTAAGGATACACTGAGAAGTATATTCAAAGTTACATGATATAATGATTGTGGTTATGCTATCATTTTGTTATAGAGTATCCAGTTGTGTTCAGTTGTTTCATCTGCCTTTTTTAGGAGCAAAGAAACCATTCCTAGAAGCTCTGGGGGCCCCTTCCTGAGTCTCATTGGCAATGAAATGGGATTTTCAAGATTGTCTTTGACTAATAAGTATTTATTTCTTAGTGACATGGAGGAAAGATGGAAATGAGGACAAAATCTGGGCTTTTTACAAGGAAGAGAGGGAAAGACTATTTGACTGGCACCATCACTGTCTGTTACACTTATTATTATAACAATTGTTACACATTTCTAGGCCACTTCACTAAATACATGCACGTTTGCCACTCTCTACCTTTAACATTAATGTTTAAAAAATGCAAATCCCCGGTGTTGGCATGGCTGTGGTGATGATGATATTTTCATATGTTACCGATGAACGTGTAAATGGGAACTATCATTGCGAAAATCAGTTTGACAAGATGTAAAGAACCATACTTACATGGTTTGGTTTAAAAATTTAACTCCTTTGAACTTGTCATGTGGAAATAACCCAAATAATTCAAACAACTTAAATGTCTGTGTAGTGAAATGGTTAATTAACTCATAATGCAGTTACTTAATGGAGGTGTGGCTTCATCATAAATGATAATTATGAAAACCATGTGGTAACTGTGTAGTAGGAAAAGTGTTTATAAAGCTGAATGGGGCAAAAACCCAGAATGCAAGAGTATGCCTATGCAGTAATTGTAATTTAAAAATTATGTCTTTATATGAGCAAAGGCTAGAAAAGAACCTGGTAAAAGGAAGTCAGTTTGATAGGGATGAATGGATGGTGGACTGTAGATAAATCCTTAATTTTATTTAGAATTTTGTTAGTGTTTTTCAACTGAAACAAAAACAAAGGCAACTGAGGGGAAAAATCCCTCCCATGTTCTGAAGTCAACCAGAGATTTAGCTGAGCTCTTAAGCAGATTTAAATCTTCTTTTAAAGAAAATTTTGATTGTATCTGCAAGCACTTTCATACCCTGCCTTGCCCCTTCAACTGGAAAAGTATGTCAGATTCCACAATTACCCTAACAGAATGTCAATTGTGCCAGTGGAATGTCTCATATCAAAAGCCGATGGAATTTGCTTCGTTCAGCCACACAGAGGAACTGCACCTTCAGTGCTGCCAGAAAGCTCAGTCTGGAATTGATTGCTTTAGTTCTCTCCCAGAGCACAGTTGAAGTGATTGCTTTTTGAGAAATTCTCGAAGGGATTTGCTGACCAGGTGCCTACTGGGCTGCCTGTGTCCCTGGCTAAAGCAGAACCTGAAGAAGGAAGATCCTGGGCTCATCAAGTGGAAGGGTCTTTGGGGAGGAGATCCATTCTGAGAAATTCAGTGCCAAGAGTTGAAATTGTGAGCTTGGAAAATATGATAAAGAGAAGGAGCTGGAAGGAACCATGTGGACATCCAAACTAAAAGGCCAGGTAATGGAAACATAAAACCCAGCTGAAAATGAGATTCTCAAAGCATGTATGTGAGGACATTTCTTTTATATAGTCTCTGGCCAGAACAGGGTTAGCCTCTCCAAAGTTCTAACTGTCTGGGCCAGTAAAGAAGCCCATTCCTCACTTTTTCTGGGCTCTGTTCTTACGTGAATGCTTGCAAATTACATTGCCTTTGCTGATTTTAGAATTGCCTTCACTGAGTAGCAATTTAATGTTTTCCCCTTTGCTTTAATAAAGAATCTCTACAAGCAATAGCTGTGGGAAGACTGTTGTTTTATCTTCTGTAAAGCCACTTTGAAGGCATCATCTGTTGTTTTACTCAACATCTAAGTGATGATTTCTTCTTACAGCTATGTGATAAATGCTTTTGAGAATTCTTTTTAGAATGCAGTGCCAGGAAAACATTTCTGTCTTCTCAGGAACTGGTTAGTTTCCTTTTATCCTATGGCAAGAGCTTTGAAACTGTAGTTTTACTTCTCTTTTTGCCTTGAGTGCCAGGAAGCTCACAGCTAAATGAAATACTTGAACATAATGTAAAACTTCTCTTGCAATTGTTGGCAGACATAATTATCTTCCTTCCTTGAAAATATTCTGGTTTTGACTCATAGATACAGAGAACAAGCCGGAGGTTGTCAGAGGGGAGGCGGGTGGGGAGTTGGGTGAAACAGGTGAAAGGGACTAAGAGGTACAAACTTCCAGTTATAAATAGATAAGTCATGAGGATGTAATATAAAGCATAGGGAATATAGTCAATAACAGTGCAATAACTTCATATGGTAACAGATGGTTACTAGACTTAATGTGCTGATCAATTCGTGGGGTATATAAATGTCGAATCACTATGTTGCGCACCTGAAACTAATACAATATTGAATGTCAACTATACTTCAATAAATTTTTTAAAAAATATGCTGTTCTTGTCATCCTTTTATTGAAATATATTTATTTTTGACTAACCAATTTACTTTAGTGTTCTTCTTTGCATCACTTAAAAATTTAGAAGGGGAAAGAGATTATCTGTAAATAAATGTCCAATGGGAAAGTGAAAGCAGCAGTTTGTAATAGAAAGAATAGGGGTTTGGGTAGCACACAAGCCTGAGTTCAAATTCTTGCTTCTCTGCTTGTGAGCCTTATGAGC
This sequence comes from Balaenoptera borealis, assembly GCF_965194805.1. Taxonomy (NCBI): domain Eukaryota; kingdom Metazoa; phylum Chordata; class Mammalia; order Artiodactyla; family Balaenopteridae; genus Balaenoptera; species Balaenoptera borealis. The sequence continues at coordinate 96,093,171 of NC_138865.1, forward strand.
TTGGGCTTATTGCTGACCTTGATTAACACTCAATGTCTTCATTTACAAAGTGGATATAATAGGCCAGATAAAAATATACAATAAATTTACTGTGTGGATTCTAGCCTGGAAAAGAAAGGACTGAAGGGAGATACAAAGGTTGTCAGAAAATATAGGAAGAGCTATCATATACATTCTAAAGGGCTAGCAGAAATAGGGCTAGTAGATGAACTAGAAAGTAGATTTTGATTCCCCAAAAAAAGAAGCAATTTCTCACTATTAGATCCTTCTGATGATAGAATGGGGTTCTTGCTACCTCAGGTGGTGAGCAGACTCTAGTTGAACAGATTTGAGGTTCCTGAGGCAAAGTTCCAACCCTGGATGGAACATTATCCTAAGTGCCGTAGAAAGTTCTGCCCAGCTCTTAGTGATCTTGTTATACCACCCTTACCCTCCGTAAGCTTGTTCTTAGCAACCAAACTGATCATATCACACCACAGTCTGACCAGGCATCCCCCCAAACCTTAGAAAGTAAGTTCATGGCTATTTTTCATTTTTCAGTGTTGCCTTTATTTGATATCCTGCAGGCACTGTGGAACCCACGAAGACCCTAACCAAATACAGTCAGCTCTCCGTGTCGGAGGGTTCCACATCATGGATTCAACCAACTGTGGATAGAAAATATTCAGAAAAAAAATTCCAGCAAGTTCTAAAAAGCAAAACTTGAATTTGCTGCAAGCCAGCAACTATTTATGTAGCATTTACATTGTTTTAGGTATTATAAGTGACCTAGAGATTAGTTAAAGTAGGCAAGAGTTTGTGCGTAGGTTATATGCAAATACTATGCCATTTTATATAAGGGACTTGAGCATCCTCAGATTTTGGTATCTATGGGGGTCCTGCAACCAATCCCCTGCAGAAACCGAGGGATGATACACAGTCAACACTTGAACAACAGGGGTTCCACTTATATGCGTATTTTTTTCACTGAATATGTATCACAGTACCACACCATCTGCGGTTGGTTGAATCTGTGGATGTGGAACCGCAGATATTGAGGGCCGACTGTAAAGTTATTTATGGATTTTTGCGTGGAGAGTCTGTGTCCCTAACCCCTGCATGGTTCAAGGGTCAACTGTATAAGGAACCCAGAGTTAGAGGTAAGAGTTTCTCACTAAACTAACTTAGTAGGTCTATAAATAAATTGCTTTCTGAGTAAAAGCATACCCAATTCACACTTCTAGTATTCCTCCCAAACATTCTGTTTCAAAATTTGAGGGTAAATTTTGACCCCTCCTTTACTGAGGTCTACCATGTCAAATCAGTAACCAAAGACCTATCTAGTCCTCTTTGAAATGTTTTTACAGCCACATCTTCTTTTCTAGCTTAGTTCAGTGGAAAAAGGGAGACATTGGGACAACACACTTCTTGATTCAAACCTCAGTTCTAATCCTTTCTAGCTAGATGACTGGGCAAGCTACTTAACCTCCATGAGCCTCTGCTGATTCATCTGTAAAATGGGCTTGCTAATAGGGTTGTTGTAAGGAATAAATAAAATAATGTATACAATTCACATAGCATCGGGCTAGATGCATAATAGTTACTCAATAAATCTTGGTTCTCTTTCTTCTCCCTTACCTTCTCTAAGGGTTTCTCTGATGACATTAGTTAGAATGCTAATATCTGTCATCTGGCAATCAATTACAGATTGTCCTGAAGTATTCCATAGAAGCATTTTATTATTTTTAGCTTCTGATAACTCTTCTCTCCAACTAAACTTTAAGCCCATTCATTTAGTCATTTACTTAATACCCACTTATTTAAAAGTGACTAAGTACCAATCACTGACTGACACTTTCAATGGATATGGGAATTCTATTCTTAAGGGGTGTACTTCCTGGTACCTGGCACATATGCTTATACATATCGAATGAATGACTGAATAAATACTTCAAGCATCACAATTTAATCCTGTGACTCAAGGTAAAATGGATAGAAAGAGAGAAAGACTGGAAAGAAATGAGATCAATTAGGTGATTATCACAATAGGCCATGTGAGATAAAACCAGTATTTGGGTAGGGAAATGACAATAGAAAGGAAAATCCTGGGAGACAATTTAGGTAGGGCATAAAGATTTTGGATAGAAGAGTGATTCTGGAGGTAAACTCATCAGGAATGATTTAGTGACTGGCTATCAAGGAGTTAGAAGGGAAACAAAATCAATGTTTTGAGTGTTAGTGTCCTTATGGTCTGTAGGTACCATTAATTGGCATCAGGGATTACAAAGTGGAGTATGTCTAAAGGGAAAGATGAGTTAAGCCCTAAATGTGTTTGGTTTGAGGTGTTGGTGGGATTTTCAAGGAGAATTAGTGAGAAATTTGGGAGAATATCTCAAGAGATAGGAATGTAGGCAGAATTTTTCCTAGAAAGACAATGTGGAGAAGAGAATTTTAGGTAGAGGTAGCAAATGTGCAAAAGCCTAGAAGTTAAAAGGGTCAGCACCCTTAAGCCTTTTACAAGTAGTGTGATAAGAGGAATGGGGGGTGAAGGGGGGAAAAACAGGAGCCACAACTGGATCTGTAAGGCAGGGTCAGGTCATAAAGGACCATGTATGAAAGATAAAGGATTCTAGACTATGTCTTGTAGGTGATGGGAAGCCATTCAACATGTACGTGGCCGGATTATTAGATCAGGAAATACAGGATGGAAGAAACCTACAAGTTGTCCTTAAAGTAGATGACACAGGCCCCAAGACTGGAGTCAAAATGGTCCTTTTCCAATGAGCCTAATCCTTGAAACTCTACCACCAAGACAAGTTCTTCCCTCTTATTAGGCTCAGTTAAGCTTTCTGCTCTGGATAAAAGGTAGCTTTTCTTCTTCTTCCTCTCCTCTTCTTCCTTCATCTGCTAACAGAGGAAGAGAAAGAAGATGAACTTCCTTGCTCTCCAACTTCAGCAAATTCCTACTGTGGATTCTGAAGGAGGGGAATCACTTTCAAAGTCCTTTAGGGGAGAATCTATGGATTGTGTTGCCAGCAGAGTCAAGCCACCCCCTACATTGTTTTTGAGCATCTCTGGGGGATGTAGTGGAGGGTTTCTGCAGGAAGAGGCAGTCATTGATTTCTCTTCAGACAAGAGTTCTCTGGCACAAATTCTGGAGTTCCCATTTCCTAGGGCCACCCCCTCTTTGGTTGTGGTCACACCTGAGCTAATGATTCTGTAATGAGAAGCAGCATGACATTACCATCTTATATCTCTGACCTGCATGTGAATGTGTTACCAACAGAAAGGAAACTCGGGGAAATCAAAACAGGAAGGATTCTATTATCAGGCCAACGTGCCCACTATTGCTGTGCTACGAACGCCTTATTGGCATTCCTTTTCACGTCCAACCCCAGCGTAATTAATCACTGGTGCATTTGCTATCCCAGGCTACACAGATATGTCTTGAAGCCTTTTCAAGTTTCTTCCAAGCTTCTTGCCTTGGCATTTTCCCAAGCTGCTTCTTGAAGAACAGCAAGCTGGTATTTGGAGCATATGGCCATGGTCTGTTTGTGTGTTCATTAAATCAAGATACCAATGAAAAGAAAGCAGAAAGCTTTCTGTCCTTTAAATGAAATTGTCAACCCAGATATCTGCTGCCTTTCCCAGACCATAGCCTGAAATGCCTGGCAAGCGGGGCTGTGTTATAATGACAAATTAATTCATAGCGGACTTTGATCGTGGCCTGAAAACTTTTTTGACATCAGTTTTTAGGAGTTGCATTTAGGAAATCAGAATTCACTTTAGCGTCTCCAGTTCTTAACAACAGCAGGGACATCTTGCCATATCTGGAGTGTCAACCTCGGAGATGAGGATGGGAGGGGAAACTTCAGGGCTGTCACAGCTGTGTGCAAAAGGAAGGCAAGGGTGGGAGCTCTTCAGCTGCATGGTCAAAACCCACCGGAAGGGGGCTGTCTTGCTGACTCGAGGCCTGTGCACAAACAGTGCTGTAGCTGCCGCTCTCTCCCTCATTTTCCCTTGCTCTCTCCCCCTGCCATGTAACGTGTCAAAAGCAAATGAAAATTGAGAGGATTCGGCTGAAAATAGAATTGAATTCTATTAGTCAGCCTAATAGTGAGGTTGCATTTGGAAATACAGTGCAGTATAGCTAATGTTTACCACTTGACTACTCATGCCCCAGGCTCAAAATGCATAATGATGCAAATTAAAACCCAGCAAATGGAGGAGCTGGAATCTCAAAGATAACCATACCTAACGTGGGGCATGACAGAACATCTGCTCTTTAATTAATCTTACGTAAAGACGGAAGTACTGCATTAAGATGCACAGTGTTTATGACAACTGTTTTTTTGTGGTTAACATGCTCCTGGACTCCCTCATGTAATTGTTGCTGCTTTGTAACTCACACAAAGCCCAGCTGAGCAACCCCCATCAGCCAGAAAGGAAAATATGGGCAGGAAGGGGACTGAGAAGAAAATATGATGATTTCAGAATATAAATCAGGCCAGGCACCAGGCACAACTTTCCTTCGTTACTTATGGGGTTGGCCTGTGTGGTAGAAACTTAACCAGAATATTTCCTTTTTTAATATGAGAAATCAATTGTGTGTGTGTGTGTGTGTGTCTAGACACACACACACACACACACACACACACACATGTACATATTAATATGTGTCATATTTTATAAAGAGCTTTTACATATAGTACAATGGTTAAAATTATAGGCTTCAGGGCCAGACTGTCTGTTTGAATTGTTTCACTATTTCCTAATCTGTACTATTGGGTTAAGTCCCTTAATATCTCTGTGCCTCAGTTTCCTCATCTGTGTAAAAAGCCTAATATCAATTCCATTTTTAGAAGGTTTTGAGGATTATATTATTATCACTGTAATCACTATTTATAGTGCATTAACCACGTGCCAGGCAGAAGTGTATTACTTCATTTACATGAAATAGCTCATTTAATCTTCCCAATAACCCTATCTCATAGTTAATAAGCTAGTATGTGTAAGACTCTTAAAACGGTGATACATGTTAAAGTATGCAATAAATGTTAGTTGTGATAATTACCATGACTTTTTATGTCATCTGTAATATACGTTATTATTTAGTCCTCACCACTACCCTGTGAGAATGGGTCTGTTGCTTTCCTCACTTTACAGATGTCAATTGAAGCTCAGAAAGATTCATTCAGGTACCCAAAGCTAAACATTTGGAGAGTGACAGAACAAGGATTCTAGCCCCAAATCATCTGACTTAAAATTCTGTGCTTTAATACACTTCTTATTCTAAAACTGGGGTGATGGGAGATTGTCAGAATTGAAGGGGTTAAAAAAGAGGTGAGCAGTTTGAAATGCATCGTAATAACGCGTTTGTTCAAATCCGTGTTACCAAATCAAGCATGCTCAGCTCTCTGAAGGAAAATGGAGGTTATCTCAGATGTCAAAACACTTCCCCGTGAATATTACTATTTTGGACACTGGCCATTTTCTAAATTTCAATATTCATTTTTGCTCCACCACTGTTTGGTATTCCTGTGGTATTTATTCACCAAGCGCAAGGGTAATATTATGGAAATGAGGAGGCATCAAGATCTTAATTTTGCTCTGACATGGAATCTATTCCTATTTCATTTACAGGTTGGCTGTTATTTTCTAGCAGATGCTTTAAGGTTGATCCATATAAAATTCACACACTGTTGAGAATTAGGCGGGGTGGGGTGGGTGATGGTGGGTAAGGGGAAAAACAAGAGAAAAGGACGAAGGGGGAAGTGAGATGCTTATGTTTTTTTTGACACTGAAATGGAATCTTTAAGTGTAAGTATTTCAGAGCCCTGGCAACGAAGTCTCCTGATTGCTGGGTGAGCTTCATTTAGTGGTGTTATTTCCCCATGGATATTAAGAGTCTTCCTGGAATAAGCACAAGAAGCTAATCACAAACAAAGACAGCAATGCTTATTCCCGACCATCTTGTTCCCTCCACTGGAGGGGGCTCTCTCAAGCCCTTCTCTTAGGATGCGAAAACAGACCAGACGGGTGTGCTATCTCCATCTTTTGGCCTTTAGCAGAGTCTTTGGAACAAAGCAGGGCAGCAGGGCTTCTTGAAGACTTGCTTGGAGGTAGAGAGAGAGAGAGGCTGGATGGAATCTTGAATAAAAATTATAGGTTCTGCTTTAAGCTGAATAAAAATAAGCTATCTGAAGAACATATAGAAGCGGCATGCATGCTGCCTCTGGATAGAATTCATTTTTATTTGTCTATCTACGGATAAAGGAGGAAGATAGATAAATTGAAAGGAAAGTGCCATTTCTGTAATGCTCACCCTGGCGAAGGGTGTGAAACAATATAAAAATAGCGGCTCTTCCAAGATGACGGCTTCACTTGAAGTTCACCCACCTCTCTCCCCATTCCTCGCCACCACCACAAAAAAAAAATATTCAGACCTAGCCTAGTCACTGTGGGGAAAAGGCAGCGATCTTTTGTACGTTGTTATAATTAACCAGGCCCGTTTCATCATCAGATTATAGAATGGGATGCAGTGTTAAAAAAAGAACTAAAGGAAGAAACCAGGAGAAATGACCATTTTAATTGCATGTTTATTCTCTCCTCGCTTTCCCAAATTGGTTTCGTTTCCTCTGAGTGGGGTAAGTGCCAGGGTATTCATAGGAGCAGGGGGCCAGGGTGGATTCCACCATTTACCAGCATTTGAATTACCTCCGGACGGATTGGCGGCCTCTAAATTTATACCCTTGAAGGCACAGCAACAAGCCTTCATCTCCTATGGAAGAGACTTGAAAGCATGCCAGAACAGGACCTCCGTCCTGCCTTCTTAGAGTCCTGGCACGTAGAATCACACAAGAAAACAAAAGGCATTTGTGAGGAGCCGTCCAGGAAGAAAGATTAACAATATAAACCGAGGGGGGGAAAGAGAAAGAAAAGAAAAAGCCCTTTAAGATGGTTTTGTGCTTATTTTAATAGAACTTGCACAGTCCCTGAATATCCTCTAATCAAAACCAAATGCTTGTTGCTGTACAGCGCTCTTCCTTTGTTCGCTGGTAATGCCCACTCTGCTCCGATGGGGCTGGGGCCAGGGCTGCTGGCTTATCTCTCCCCCAGGAATAAACATCATCCTCAAGGTTAGGGCATGCGGCCCGACTTGTAACACCCCGGGAAAAACACCCGTTGGCAGCTGGACCTTGTGGTCCCGTCACCCCCAATGCCTGATGAAAAACTTGAAGATTTTTTTTTATGCCTTGTGATCCTGAAATATGTAAGGAACAGGAATAGCAAAAGGAACTCCTTTTTTTCCCCTCCATCTCTGTCTCTCGTTCACTCTGTCAGTCCATCTGTTCACCTCGATGGGGGGGCTTTTCTCCTCCTTTCTTCCCTCTTCCCCCCTCATCCTTCCTCCGTCCACCTCTGCTCCTCTGTCAGTCTCTGACTTACTTGCGAAAAGAAAAAAATCGGTCAGCTTTCAAGTTGATTGGTTCATGTTGCCTGACCTTGACTTTATGTGGGCTGGAAGGATTTCAGTCTTGGTTTTATCAGAATTAGCTTTTATCTGCACAGAAGTACCAGAGGAAGTCACTCATCTCCTCGTCTTTCACCTTAGGCTGGCTGCTTTCTCCTCTAATTTCTATAACAACATGAAGAAAAGAAACAGGATGATTGTGATGGTTATGGAGATAGGACTTTTACTACAGGGCAGAGGGGATGAAGCCGTAATCAAGTCCTGGGCTCGGGATCAAGGTCTTTGGGTGACGCTGGGTGAGGTTATTAAGGGAATCAGACAGCCTGTTTTGTTTCACCGCCAGACACTTCTTTTCAAAGGCTTGTGGGGTGTCCTGCAGGAGGGGAATGGGAAGGAAGAAGAGGACCCTGGAAACCCAGATACACAGGATCTGCACCTTTTCATGTCGCCCCAGCTCCGTGCAGCACAAATTGACTTTGTAATATTGGCTCTGAAAATGAATACCCAGGACATCACTCTGTGTTACTTTCCTGTGAAATTACTTTTCTGAATGAAAATATTGAATTCCTTTGAAAGCAAGTAGTATAATATCTCTGGAAATGAAAATCCTGTGGAAATCACAAAGGAAAGAAGACTGAAGGATATGAAAGCTTTATATCTCTAAATGTTAGTCAGTCCTGCATTTTTTTTTTTTTTTCCTTGACAACAATCATAACTGCTCTTTCTGATGTTGATACACTGGGTGTTGGAATCTCCTAGATGCTTCTATTACAGATTTAGGTTTTATCTACAATAAACAGCTAATATCATTATCTTAATTTACTACAGCATTTGTATGCACTAGGTGCTTTTTGTAGTCTACTTGCCTAGTGAGTCTGACCTGCGGAATTTTCCTTGTCTCAAGGGGAACATATTGACTTACCGCCAGGCTTCTGGCTGTCACAGACAGAGCTTCTGCTGAACTGACAGATGAACAGGGCAGATCCCTCGGAGGAGGTAGAGGCGTGGACGACAGACCTTCTCACAGTGCATCAGCTACCTGGTTGCTCACCATTATTCCTCAAATCATCTTGAGAGGGGCGGCCTCCACCCTTCTTGTTATATTGACAAGCTCACCATCTGTAGAGGGAATTTCCCACAAATAAAAGCACTCCCTCTAGAAACACATTCCCCTTTCCATCTTCTCACTCATATCAGTTGTTTTAGGCTCGATTAATTGAAGCACCTTTGGTTTTTAGGTACATTATGTTTGGTGACATGTATTCTTTTTGTTTTTGTTTTTAAAGAGCAAGGTGTCCATTGTCAACTGAATAAATTATAAAACGCCTCTCTTAAGTTCTCCCCAGATCAGTAGTCAAAAAAGTCAGGAAAGAGAGGAACAAACATTAAGGGGAGGATCTGGAAGCCCAATCAAGACAAAGTGATTCCAAAGGAGTGTTACCTTTCTGTAAAGGAGATGCAGCCCTCTGCCCAGATGGAATTGCAGGCCTGCCTGATGCTGAGCTGGGCAGAGACGCAGATGAGATCGTTGAGATGCTGTCAGCCATGTTTGCAGTATGAGGGGAGCCAAGAGGTACTAGGTGACTGAGCCAATATCTTGATTTCCAAAAGCTTTAGAAAACTTGAAGATGCTTCTGATTTTTAAATAGATTAAGTGAAAAATTTTGAGCCATTACAAAAGGTATAGCGATCCCTGGGACTTAGCAATAATCCCTAAGAATAAATTATGCCCTCACATCTTCATTTCATTTTGTGGATCAAATCTTGCCCATTTATAAAATCCTGTAGTCACAAGAGTAGGATATTTGAGCTGGGTGCTTTATAAAACCTTAAAGTGAAGATGAAAACGGAGCTTGATGGTTTTCAATTTGGCGGATATGTAATTGGTAGAGTGTCGCAGTGGCTGTCAGAAGGGAGATCCCTGGAGAAACGGTGAAACTTCAGGTCATTGATGTGGCCCAGGCCAACATCTTTTTATTGAGATAGGTGAAGACTTATTTGTTGAAGTGGCAGATGATATGGAGCCGGAAGGAATCATAAAGAACATGTCTTATATCAAAATTAGATATCAAAAAACTCAACAAACTAGAGGGATGATATTTAACATAGATAATGGGAAGTTTCATACTTCAATATAAGTGTGGCTTCATGTGAAAATTAAACCTTTGCAAAAAAGACAGATGATTTGGGTAAATACAGTCAATGTGAAAGGCTCCTGATTCTTCCAGCCCCACCCAAAAGATTCCTGCAAGATGTTGTTCAGCCAAGTCAATCTCTTCAAAGAGGTGGTCAAGTGTTCCTTTGGATCTCCCATACCTTCTAAGTTATGCTAAAAGAACTCATAATTATACCCTATATTTATATATACTACTATATGATTTTATATATGCACACGTTCCTGCATATAATGGGTGCTCAAAATATATTCATGGATTGAGGTTCTGAATCATTTAAATTCTGTTGCTCCCTTGAATAGTTCATGCTGCCTTCATCATATGCACTTCTGCCCTGGGACATTCCTTGTTTGTATCTCCTTTTGCAAAAACCTTTCAGTGTCTTAGTAAAATACTAGTGAGAATTAATATCCTAAGTCAAACTTCTGATATTAATTTTTTTATACCAATATTCTTTAAGTCATTTGGCAAGGTGAGGCTCATGATCGATTAATGTTTCTCAAACATACAAATATAATTCCAATGTCCCAAGTATTGGAGATCAAAAACTCAGGTGTACAGACACCCCTTGACATGACCAGTGGCTAAATTCCTTACAAAGGATGCCAGCCAAAACTGATATGCCCAAAGCAATTTTCCAATAGAGTAATGGCACAGAAGAGATTTAGGATATTTCAGCCACTCTAGGGGGATATCATTATTTCTATTTAATCCATAGTTACTTAAGCTGGACTCATTTAATAAGTATACAGGGTGAGAGGTGGTGTAAACAGAGAAAGATTTGGAGGTGATAAATCAGCTTCCTTGTACTGCCACAGGGTTGATGGCGATGGGTCATATCATGTCTTAGGATTTTTCTTTCTATGCTTAAATAAATTAAAAATTGCGAAAAGTGAAGCATGTGCCATGTTGCTCTGTGTAGCTGTGGAATCAAAAGCAGTTAATGTGAGAAAGAAAACCACAGTGCAGAAAAGCACAAACACAGCACAAATGCATCTCACTTGTCAGGCAATGGAGAAATGAACAGTGTAAAGGATGGATACTAGAACGTTGTCATTCACCAGAAATTACAGTCTCAGGTACTGCGGTGCCCACCTACCATGGTATTTGCCACACGTTACATTGCATCACTGTATTATTTCACTAAAAGGCCTAAATAAAATTATGTATATATCAAATATGTAAAACACAAATGTATCTAGACCAAGAAGTGCCTGTGTAAGCTTTTATAAAAATAGTCATAGATCCAAGAAATGTTTATTTTCATTTGTCCAGGTTTGAGTTGTAATGTGAGCAGAGTATATGAGCATCATAGATTTTCAGTCTCAAATTAGAACATTCTTTCCTGGTGTCATCAGAAACCAGCAGTGTGCATGGAATCCTAGTATTGACACCCAAGCTATTTCTCTTCAAGTTACTCTTAACTAAGTAGCAGCCAAGACATTCTTTGCCAGATCATGTGTCTTGAGTTAGTTTGGAAAACATGTACATTGAACATTTCCTTCCTCCCTCCCATCTTTGATAACTTCCTTCTTTCTTCCCCACTGTGATAGGTGCTGTGAACCTGGTGAGAAAGAAGAGACATGTAGAGCAATTATCACAACACAGTACGGTCTGTGCCATCATCTTAAAGGTATGTATGGAATTTCAAGGGCACACAGATTTGGGGAGTGGGGTTTGTTCACCGAGGGTTTCCTGAAACAGCTAGCCATTAGGTGGAGTCTTGAGGCTAGTTTGTTATTTTCAAGATTCAAATGAAACATCAAGCTCTGGAAGGATTTTTCCAAATTTTCTAGTCTTTCTTTAAGATACGAGCAAAGAGCTAAAATTTACTTTTGTGGCTAAATTGGCTCATTCTCTCTGGCTCATTCTCTCTTGCGCTCTGTCAACTCTGCTTTTCATTAGAAATAAATTTGAAACATCCAAAAGCGTGTTAATCTGGTTGCTAAGCTCAATTATTGAAAAAGAACAAGTCAAGATCTTCTCGTAAGGAATATTGAGCAAATAAATGGAAACAAAACTTCTTAATGGTGTGGTAGTGGTGGGTGGAGGGAATTCCTTTTTTTTTTTTTTTTTGTCCTGCAGAGAAGTAAGCAGGGGTGGAAGATGCCATAGTTGAGTGTTTGGAAGGCCTTGCCTACAGCTGTGCAGCTAAGTCACCGTTGACAGTGTGAAGGAGTTGTAAGGAGGTAGATTGCACTCAGCTGGGGGAGGAATAGCAGATGAGTCATTAATATCATCTGTGTATTACAATAGGACAGCTCAAGATCTGGATTTGAAGCACTAAATGTGTCACCCTCACCTTACTTTGGTACAGTAATGGAAAAGCCGGATAGAGCTGAGTAGAAAAATGTGGTAGGAAAATAATGGGACATTAGTCCAATTCTTGATTCATCAGTTATTAATAACATGACCTTTCACTGCCTATTAAACCTTTAGGACTCATACTCCTTGACATTGCAATGTTGGAGGGTGAGGGAAGGGTTTATAATAAATTCTCTCTAACAGCGAATCTAATTTAAAATTTTTCACCAAATCACCAAAGGAGAGTTCAATTTAATTCCTGTATGTTCATTGCATGTACTGTTCTCCTATGAAATCTTCATATATAGATGTAAACATACATATCTGGAAATGATGTAGAAGGCATATTATACCCCAGAGCTAATAAGGGTTCACTAATTCTCTGTCTTGCCTCTATGTACCTCAAACATATAATTTCAAACCTTTTGTCCAAACCCATTTCCAATTACTCACCTTCAAGCATTTCCCATCTCAGGCAATTCTCACAATTGTCTGAAAATATCAGGCATATTTTCACCTCTGTCTCTTGACTTGTTTTCTTAGAAAGTTCTGTAGTTCAGTGATGCCCATATTCAAATCCAGCCCATCCTTCAAGGTCCATCACATCGGAACTATTTCCACGGGCCAAACCTGACTACCTCCTCTCTGAAGCTGAGAGGGGTCTCAGCTCTCCTGCAGACCACCCAGCTCTCTTAACAGCACTTGCCTGTTTGCTGCCTGGCATTAGATTCATCTGTCTAAATATCTGTTTCCTTATTAAAGAGGGACTGGATCTTATTTATGTGTACGTTCCCAGAGCTTATCAGAGTGCTTGGAACATGACGGACAACCAGCGTGCTGGTGGAATAGAATCAGGGAAAGATTGTCTTTTTAAGTAGACACTCATTCGGAGTGAAAGTGTGAGCCCTCTCACCAGCACGAGACTGTACATGATGTTTCCCACCTTCTGCTCCAGCCATACTGGCCACCTTGCTTTCTGCTGCTGAAGCTGGTCCAAGCCTTTTCCTGCCTTAGGGCATTTGCTTCAGTTGTTTCCCCTGCCTTCAGGCTCTTCCCCAGATAACAGCAAATCCCTCTTCTGTCTTCCATCAGCTCTCTGCTCAGGGAGGCCTTCTCTGACCACCCTATATAAAATGGCAATTTATAGAACTCTCCATTCTTATCTCTTTCATTTGTCTCCGTAGCACTCATGACTGTTTTTCATAATATATATTTATTTGTTTGCTAGCCATTTGTTCCATCAGAATGGAGGGTCAGGAGGGCAGGATTTGTGTTCACTGCTTTCCCCCCCAGTACCTAAAACTATGCCTGGTGCATATTAAACCCTGTGGGTCCTTCCTCCAGAATCTGCTTATTCTCGTCAGCGTGTCTGAGGTTTCTCTAGACTCATGCCAGCTTGAAGACAATGCTGCTTTCTTGCTTCTGGGCCCTTATCTCTACTTCCACAGTCTCTCTTCTATACCGTAGACCTCAAGTTAAGAACAGCTGATCTAGTGGAGCAGGAATGTATGAACTACAGCAGTAGCCATAAGATTCATAGTATATATTAAAAGAATAGGGAGAGATAAATAACTGAAGGAAAACAAAAGGTAAAGGTATATGGTTTTTATAGAGAACCCCATAATCAGAAATAGAGTGTAATGAAGCCTATTCGTTATAGATAATACATTTTAGTTTAAAAGAGGGCTAATAGCTGATGTTCAGTTTGGGCACAATGACTCAAGTGAGATTCAAGGATACATGGAAGCTTTAGTAAGTAGTTTCCATGTTCAAAGCATGATAGTGACTTCAAAGGGGCTTTATGGATTCTGCTCTTAAGAAGTTTATGTTAATGATATGGTGCATACTTATTTTTTGGTAAGAAATCCTTTGGAATGATCCATTAAACTTTACCTTGATCTTATAAAGTAATTTAATATGTAAGGTTAAAATTGTTCATAGATTCAGTGACAGTTACACTGGGTCCACTTCTTTTTAGAATGACCCTAATCTGCACTCAGACCCATAATTACTTGGAACCACTGGCCTCTTAGTTTCTATTTCTGGCTGATTTTATATGTTTTTGTTTTTTGTTTTTTCCATAAAATTCTTAAACAGGTTGCATCCTGATCAGATGGGCCATATTTGGCTGTTGGGTACCATATTGTAAAACACAAGTGGTAAGGGCTTTGAAGAGATAAGATGCATGGGTGAAGGAGAGAGAAAAGGGGAAGACGACTTTTAAATCTATTTATTAAACAAGTATTTATTGAGCATCTTCTATGTACCAGCACTGCCTGGGTACTAAACATATAAAGATAATTAAGGCATATTTCCTGTCCTTGTCTAGATTTTGAGCCTATATGATGGGGAAACAAAGAAGAAAGCAAAGGACACCGAGTAGAGAAAAGATTACAGGTTAAAACTTGGGCTTGTTGAATTTGAGATGAAAGCAATACATCCAAACGGTCTTTACCGTGCTTTTGATATGAGTCGAAAAGTCTAAGTTCTGTGGGGAAAATGCAGTGAATAAAAAGATAGACCAGCATGACATGGATGTGAAAAGTCTGTTTTCTATTGGGAAGTATACATTTGATACTTTATGGATGAGAGAAGGGTTTCTTTTTTTTTTTCCTTTTTCCTAATTTAAGTTAGGACTTCTTGCCAAGTTTCTGCTTAGGAATTCTGAACTGAACTTCAAATGTTTAGGGGCTTCTGTTTTAAACACATTTGGAGTTGTGGCTTCTTGTTCAAGGAAGAAACCCCTTCAAGTACATCAAAGAGCTGTGAAAAAAGATACAGTGTGTTGACAATTTTTGCAAGGGCATCAAAACCAGAAAATTTTCTCTGCTGTACACACATATTTCAAAGTTAGGGGGGACGGTTTCTGGTGAGAGTCTTCTGTTGCTGTATTAAACCCCAAATACTTGGGAAATAACACATTCATTGTACCTAAAATATGACTTGGCTCACCTAGCAATTTCAAGCCAAGGTCTAGAAGATGTTTTCTCTGGTGGGTAACCTTTAAATAAATTGTGAGGCTTCTCATTGCTGGGCCCAAGTCAGAAGAGTCAGGAAACAGAATCAGGGGGAGGAATCTTCCCCAAACATCACAAGCCATTTGACCCAGAGCCTTGGAGAAACTGCTTACAAATTCAATTTAAATCATAGTGGGCAGGATCTTGTGAGGGGGTGATGGAAGAAGATTGCCTGCGTTGATTCAAGACCCATTTTACTCCTTCATCCTTGATGACCTGGTAAAAGCAGGTACAGAATAAAATCCACACCTGCAAGGGATAAACCCACTATTAAATTCTTGGTAGAGGAACCTGGGCATCATGTTCACAAAGATGGGGTCTAGAGCCCCAGCTCCATCACTTGGTACCTGGGAAGGTTTCCCTGACCTCCTGAAGCCTCTGTTTTCTCATTTGGAAAATGGAAGCAATAATGCCAACATTTCCAGGTTGTTGCTTGAATGAATGAATGTTGGATATAAAGTGCCTAGCAGATTACTTGATGCTTAGAAAGAGCTCAATAAATGCCACCCCACTCCCACCTCCCTTTGTTTTTTTCCCTTGAGGGGATAAGATTGTCTTAGGCCTAGTTTAGGTTAAAATGAGGATGTCAAATTAAGAAATCAAGGAGACAATGATTTTGTATGCCTGTTCCAGCTCTGCCACCACTAGCGATGTGACCTGAGGCAAGTCACTTAATCTCTCTCACCTCCGTTTTCTCCCCTACAAATGAAGTTAACAAATGCTTGTAAATTGGAATAAAAGATCAGGTTAAACTCTTAGGCAGGAAAGCAAATGGTCAAGAAGGTTGGCTCTAGAGTTAGGCTTCCTAAATTCCAGCCTGGGCTCCAAAACTTACTTACTCTATGACTTTGACCTAGTTACCAAAGATCATTGTGTCTCAGTTTCCTTATCTGCTAAATAGGGATAATAATAATAGTTTATGCCCCATAGATATGAAAAGTAAATCAGAGAATGCATGTAAAACACTTAGCATATGCCTGGCACATAGTAAGTGCTCAATATGTATCTTTATTATCTCAAGAGAACTCTGTTGGAAAGCTTGTGGCTTGTGACCAAAGAATAAAGATAGAATTAGTAGGGAAAGCTTACAGTGTGATTTTGAACGACTCCAGCCTAGAAAGCCTGAATAGACCTTTCAGATTTTGGTTCTCTAGTGGAGTATAGCCTACTGGGTTGTGCAAGTGTTTGGGAACCATTTTGGGAACAGCAATGACTTATATTGTTAACAGAACAGCTTATTCCTCTAAGCTGACCTTCTTGAAACAGATGGGCCTCCAATCAGGATCCCTTGGAAGAGTGTTGGGATTGCTGTAGTTTGGAGTAGTTTATCTACAGCTTAAGAAACCTGCCCTGCAATAATCACCAAGACTTTCAAGCCCTGACAGTATAGAGGATCTCAATTTAATACTGCTGTTGAGTAACCGAAGTATGAAATACTCTGGTTCCAGTTCTGTTGCCCAAATAAACTTACATGGAGTTCAAACCGGAAGAGTTAAGCAATGAGAGTTGCTAGCCATGTCCCCTTGTGTAGCCTTACTAAGGGCAGTGGTGATGTCCTCGGCATTGCTGTGAATGATGAATCCAATTCATTGCAGTTTCCTGCTTGCTGCTGTCTAGACTCTCTCTGTAAAGGAGTTCCAAGGAAGGAAATGGCTATGGCCACCTGCAGTGCGACCAGAGAAAAGAGGGCATAATCAGGGCCAGACCGAGTCCTTTAGAAGACTTCTATGCTAAAAATATGTGTCCCACCTCCACTGCCACCACTATTCCCCACATTATATGCAATGGAAAACAAAGGTAAATTATAAAATAAGTGTATCCAAATCCAACAAAGTTCTCATTTTTCCATGATGATTTTAAAATGTCTACACGTACTTTTTAAAAAATCCCTGCTTTTTTGGTGCTCAGAGCACATGTTAGTTTGCCATTCATCATCAAGCCCTAGCTGATTATCCTGGTGACCCTGATCTTGGGATCACCATCCAGAGAGAGTGTGTGAGGTATCTGGGAAGCGATTATCCCTCTGATAAAAGACTATAATTAATGATTATAGTCTTTTATCAGAGGGATAAGTGGGTGGATCATTTGTTAAGTGTGTGCTTTTCCCAAAGGAAGGGCAGAGATGGTATGAAATAGGGGTGACATCTCCCTATGAGTACAAGTCCTTGGCAGAAACACAAGACTTTGGAGTGAGCACACATTAGTTCAGGACTCTGGATTTTGGAATTAACCTCTTAACTGGTTTCCTTTACCCAAGTCTTTCTTATTTCCAATAGACTACATTGTTGCCGGAGTGATCTCTTTAAAAAAATGTGACCATGATAGTCCTCTGTTTAGAACACTTTATGTGAAGTCTCACCATTGCCTACAGAATAAAGATAAACTCCTTTGTACCTCAAGGTTCTTTACAACACACTTCTTCCTACCTATTGAGTTCCATCTCTCCCTATGACCCCAGCTGACGCTGTGCTCTAGCCACGCACAGACAGTCTTCCTAATCTCTACATTGTTTCCACTGTTTGCTCCTCTGTTCCGCTTCATCCAACTGGTACACTACCAATCATCTCTCAGAACCCAGCCCCTGTGTCCCTTCCTGTGGCCTGGGTTCCCTGATTCTCCAGGCAGACTCACTGTCTCACTTCTTTGTGCCCCACACACTTGGTTCAATCTCTGTGGTCACACTTCTGCTATAACCTTTCAGACATGGTGATTTACGTGTCTGCATCCTCATTTTGCAGTTGTGAGCTCCTTGAGGGCTGGGACCAGGCTTGGTTCATTTGGGTATCTTCATTGACTTTACAATGCCCAGCACACAGTAGATGCAAAATAATATTTGCTGAATAAATACAATAACTAGTCATAAACTGGCACTAATACAATAATACCGACCTCCAAGAAGGCAGAAACCACGTAGCTGGCACTCGGTTGAATGAATGAGTGAGGGAATGAAAAGCTCATAGAGCTGTTGTGAAAATCAAAATGAACACTGTGGAAGCTTTGTGAACCATGTATGGCTGGGCCTGGGCAAGAGGCTATTACTGTGATTGCAATGAGCACGGTCCCCTGGCTCTCATAGCAGTGTGGCCAGGTACGCAGGGCCATAGGAGCCAGTGCTTAGCTGCCTGACCGTCACCCTAGGTAAGGAAAAGGCAGCGTTCCATTGACTGGACGTGTAATGGGGTGAAAGTGAACCTGCTGCTATTTCTATCACAGCTTGTGAAGACTGTAATGAAAAGATCTGAGAAACTCTTTTGCCCTAGTCCTGGAAGAAGGGTGTCATAAATGTCCAATTTGCCACTGATTGCCGCATTGGCACAGGGACTCCACAGCAACAAGTCACTGAAACATAGCTAAGCAGAAGCACACCTGTTGAAAAAGCAACTTAGCCTCCCTTATTTCTCTAATTGAGTAGCAAATTAGAATAACAAAACCCACCATTAATGGCACATCTTCTCTGTCATACATGGCGCAAGAATCTCATTTGATGTCCACCCAAACATAAAAGTGGGTGTATGGTCACCATTTTAGGGAAAATAGTGCTCAGTCAGGTTAAGAGCTTTTCCCAAAATCACTCTGTGTATCAGTCAGCTTTCAGTATATTATACTGAGGTAACAAACACCCCCAATGTCTCAATGTCGTGGAACAAGCCTTTAATTCTCAGTCATATTACATTCCTAGTGCAGTGTCTGAGGGCAGCTTTGGCTCTGCCCTATGGGTCTTCTTTATTCCAGAACCCGGACTAAAATACAATCCTGATTTGGGGTATATTATTCTCATGACAGAGAAAAAAGAGCAATGGCTGCCCTCCCAAAGGCTCTTAAAGCTCCTTTGGACTGTGGCATACATTACTTCAACTCACATTCCATTGGCCAAAGCAAGTCATACGGCCAAGCTTGAAGTCCAGGCGATAGCAGTGAGGGCTTCTCCCATAGATAGACATCCCAAGTCCCATGGCAATGGACAGGAAGGAATAATTGGGAAGGAATCATTAGGGTCAATAAGAAAGCCATCTAGTAAGTGACAGAGCTGGGTTTAAAACTAAAGTCCTCCCTTATCCACATTCCAAGTTCTTTCTACCATAACAAGTGATCTCTAATGGGAACCTCAGTGCAGATTTATTGACCTTGATGACAGGAGCCCTGAGTAAAACTCCAAGGCTTGATTCCTGCAAGTGCAGGAGAAGGAAGAACTAAGGACCCCATCTTGTCACTTAACAGAACAGGATTGCAAGTGTGTGTCAGGGAAGTCTTGCACTGTTGTCTGTCAGTGTAATTGGCATGAAAAACCTACTCTCTCTCTGCAGCCCTTATTGCTCCAGTAAATCTCCCACTGTACCTCCCATTACCCCTCGCTTAAAGCACCGATTATTCCTTTATTAGAGCTCAGCCACAAGTAGGCCATGAATTTTTATGGCTTTTCCGGATCTCATAAGGCAATGAGACTCATCCATTTAAACACAGTCACTAAACTCTACCGCAGGTTTATGACCTGATGTAACATTTCACCGTTGTTTAAAAAGAAGCCGCACCCACTCATCCCTTCTTGGAACTTTTCATTTCCTCCTTGAAAGAAAGAAAATTTCAGTTTCCCACTTTCAACCCCCCTAACGGATCCCTTGAGACGTGGCCAGGGTGAAATGCCACCATTGATTAAAATCTGAATGTACTCACTTCGGGCATCACTTCTACCTGGGGGCGGGGGGGAACCCAAACTTCGTCCAGCCTCCTCCAGTTCCATTGGAATGTTTTTTTTTTTTAACATCTTTATTGGAGTATAATTGCTTTACAATGGTGTGTTAGTTTCTGCTTTATAACAAAGTGAATCAGTTATACATATACATATGTTCCCATATCTCTTCCCTCTTGCATCTCCCTCCCTCTCACCCTCCCTATCCCACCCCTCTAGGTGGTCACAAAGCACCGAGCTGATCTCCCTGTGCTATGCGGTTGCTTCCCACTAGCTATCTATTTTATGTTTAGTAGTGTATATATGTCCATGTCACTCTCTCACTTTGTCCCATCTTACCCTTCCCCCTCCCCATATCCTCAAGTTCATTCTCTAGTAGGTCTGTGTCTTTATTCCCATCTTGCCACTAGGTTCTTCATGACCTTTTTTTTTTTTCCCCCTTAGATTCCATATATATGTGTTAGCATACTGTATTTGTTTTTCTCTTTCTGACTTACTTCACTCTGTATGACAGACTCTAATTCCATCCACCTCACTACAAATACCTCCATTTCGTTTCTTTTTTTTTTTTTTTAACATCTTCATTGAAGTATAATTGCCTTACAATGGTGTGTTAGCTTCTGCTTTATAACAAAGTGAATCAGTTATACATATACAATATGTTCCCATTTCTCTTCCCTCTTGCATCTCCCTCCCTCCCACCCTCCCCATCCCACCCCTCTAGGTGGTCACAAAGCACCGAGCTGATCTCCCTGTGCTATGCGGCTGCTTCCCACTAGTTATCTATTTTACATTTGGTAGTGTATATATGTCCATGCCACTCTCTTACCCTGTCACATCTCACCCCACCCCCTCCCCATATCCTCAAGTCCATTCTCTAGTAGGTCTGTGTCTTTATTCCCGTCTTGCCACTAGGTTCTTCATGGCCTTTTTTTTTTTCCCTTAGATTCTGTATATATGTGTTAGCATACTGTATTTGTTTTTCTCTTTCTGACTTACTTCACTCTGTATGACAGACTCTAACTCCATCCACCTCATTACAAATACCTCCATTTCATTTCTTTTTATGGCTGAGTAATATTCCATTGTATATATGTGCCACATCTTTATCCATTCATCTGATGATGGACATTTAGGTTGCTTCCATGTCCTGGCTATTGTAAATAGAGCTGCAATGAACATTTCGGTACATGACTCTTTTTGAATTACGGTTTTCTCAGGGTATATGCCCAGTAGTGGGATTGCTGGGTTGTATGATAGTTTTATTTTTAGTTTTTGAAGGAACCTCCATACTATTCTCCATAGTGGCTGTATCAATTTACATTCCCACCAACAGTGCAAGAGTGTTCCCTTTTCTCCACACCCTCTCCAGCATTTATTGTTTCTAGATTTTTTGATGATGGCTATTCTGACCAGTGTGAGATGATATCTCATTGTAGTTTTGATTTGCATTTCTCTAATGATTAATGATGTTGAGCCTTCTTTCATGTGTTTGTTGGCAATCTGTATATCTTCTTTGGAGAAATGTCTATCTAGGTCTTCTGCCCATTTTTGGATTGGGTTGTTTGTTTTTTTGTTATTGAGCTGCATGAGCTGCTTGTAAATCTTGGAGATTAATCCTTTGTCAGTTGCTTCATTTGCAAATATTTTCTCACATTCTGATGGTTTTTTCATCTTGTTTATGGTTTCCTTTGCTGTGCAAAAGCTTTGAAGTTTCATTAGGTCCCATTTGTTTATTTATGTTTTTATTCCATTTCTCTAGGAGCTGGGTCAAAAATTACCTTGCTGTGATTTATGTCATACAGTGTTCTGCCTATGTTTTCCTCTAAGAGTTTGATAGTGTCTGGCCTTACATTTACGTCTTTAATCCATTTTGAGTTTATTTGTGTGTATGGTGTTAGGGAGTGTTCTAATTTCATACTTTTACATGTACCTGTCCAGTTTTCCCAGCACCACTTACTGAAGAGACTGTCTTTTCTCCACTGTATATGCTTGCCTCCTTTGTCAAAGATAAGGTGACCATATGTGCGTGGGTTTATCTCTGGGCTTTCTATCCTGTTCCATTGATCTATGTTTCTGTTTTTGTGCCAGTACCATACAGTCTTGATTACTGTAGCTTTGTAGTATAGTCTGAAGTCCGGGAGCCTGATTCCTCCAGCTCCATTTTTCGTTCTCAAGATTGCTTTGGCTATTCGGGGTCTTTTGTGTTTCCATACAAATTGTGAAATTGTTTGTTCTAGTTCTGTGAAAATTGCCATTGGTAGTTTGATAGGGATTGCATTGAATCTGTAGATTGCTTTGGGTAGTAGAGTCATTTTCACAATGTTGATTCTTCCAATCCAAGAACATGGTTTATCTCTCCATCTATTTGTATCATCTTTAATTTCTTTCATCAGTGTCTTATAATTTTCTGCATACAGGTCTTTTGTCTCCTTAGGTAGGTTTATTCCTAGATATTTTATTCTATTTGTTGCAATGTAAATGGGAGTGTTTTCTTAATTTCTCTTTCAGATTTTTCATCATTAGTCATTGGAATGTTTATTCTGTTTGATTGACATGTACCTACCTTCGGCAGTTTATTCACGAAGCATTAACTGCATAACTACTGTGTGTCAGATAATGTGCCAGGCATGACGCAACTTCTGATCGTATTGCTGTGGGCTGCCCCTCTGTGAGGAAACGAGGGAAGAGATAAGACACTGCTGTTTCTTGAGGGACTTCAAAGCAATTTCATGTACACTGTCTCATTTGACTAGTCTATGACCTTCACCATTGTCCAGGGTTATCTCACCTTGGACATGGCACAGCTGAAAAGTCTTTGAGTTTTGTTTGGAACCTCAAGAATATGGTTGAGCACTGTTGGTTGTGTGGCTCTGAACCCAGAGCTTGGCTCATGGAGAAAGAAACACAATCCTCCAAGCAGTTCAATTTCTGAAAATAACCACTGTATTTGCTATTAGCAAACTTCTTCTAAGAACATCCTGCCATCAAGTAACTACTCTTAGCTTCCACATCATGAGATTGTTTTCCCCTGAGTTTTTCCCCGCATAAATTAGAGATGTTCATTTCCATAGTTACTGGACTTTTCCTTCTGGATTTTCACAGGTAGTTTTCAACTCAACATGTCTCAAAGCAAATTCACTATCTCCCACATCAGCTTACTCTTAAATTTGCTCCTCTTCTTTTCTTTCTCTCTTGGTCAGTGTGCAAATTATTTACTCATTCACCTGCATTTGTAAGCTGGGAGACAGCCTTGATTTCTTATTCCCCTTTATCTGCCCCAACCAATCAGTTCCTGAGTCCTGCCTTTCTTGCCTTCTTAGCATCTTTCAAATAAGTAATGTCCACTCCATCACTGCTGCCTCTGTCTCTCCTTACCAGGATTCCTGCAACACCCCCTCCAACTGTGGCCTTCTTGCCTCCTGTCTCACTCTGCTCCTGCCCATCTTAATCAGTATTTCCGGAGTGACCTTTCTACACCCAAATCTATTCATGTCACTATCCTTTATAAAGCCTCCATTGGTCCTTCAGTGTGTTCAACAGAAAGGCCTTCCCTTTCAGCACAAAGCAACAAAAGCCTAATTAGAGGCTCCCTACCTCCCACTTCTGTAATTCCTATCCCTCAAAATGCACCTTATGAACCAGTCATGTCAACTGACATGGCTATTTCCGGAAATGAGCATCCATTTTTTTCCCCTCACATATGCTATACTGCCTCCCTTTGTCCTCCTAGAAGACTTCCACCCACCCCTAAAGATTCAGTTCGAATCTTCTTTGTGAAGAAAAGTGGCTGACGATCTCTAGGCCAGATAAATCCTTTCCACATTTGGGCTTTCGCAATAACTTGAATTTCACTTAATTTTCCAATTTATCATCTCCTCTCCTAAACTGCCAGCTCAGTAGAACACGTACCATGTCTTATAATACACCCCTTGTTTTTACTGCTTACTTAGACCTTTCATGTCCTTTGTCTGATTGATCCTCCAACCCTGTCAGATAGGCCCCTATTATCCCATTTTACAGATGACGATCAGGTTCAGCTAACGTTTCAAGGTTGTGCAGTTAGTAAATGGAAGGCCCAGAGGTCCGAGCCAAGTGTCCCCACTGCCATACACTCTTTGCTAATTCACTTCTTTACTGTTTACAACAGCAGCGGCAGCTTTTCCCATGTAGACAGAAGGGGCTTAGCAGAGGGCACCTGGTTGGAAAAGAAGTCTAACCAACTTGCCTTCAAGCTGCATTTGCAAGGCAAGGACAGAGGTTGTGTTTGGATTGTGTTCTACATCATTGTAAATATTGTAATGTCTTCTGAAGCTATTTTTATCTCATACATCGTATATGATTGAGAAAATCCAAGTTGCCTATATTGAAAAATTCTATCATCATTGTACTCATCTTTTTTTTGGAAGGAGGTTTCAGACACCAGATGAGAATGTGGGGTTGGGGGAGGGGGTTTGGCCTCTTTGTTGAGGCTGCTCTTAGCCTCAGTGGGTTGCCAGGCAGAGATTAGAAGCCCAGCCTGCACCTCATCAGTATAGCCAGGACTGAAATGCTTTTACCAGGGAAATGCCTAGGGTTCTGGCCTCAGGTTGATCGCAGGTGGGTGTAAGATGTGTCCACATGAACATTTCTGCATCTGAGGAATAAAATTGCTGCTAGCTTTACTTGTTCTGCTGATCAGTAAGCCCTGGATAAAGACACACATGTGGCAAATTCCTTCTGGAGTTTAGAACTAAGAAATTGTTTCTCCTAAAGAGAAGCTAATCTTCCTTTTATCACAACAAGAGTTATGGAAACCAATAGGGCCCAAACCTGGGCTATGAATCAGAATTACCTGGGAACATAATAAATACATTGATTCCTCTACCCCATCCTTGGAAATTCTGATTGAGAGACCTGGAGAGGGGCTGAGGAATCCATTTTCTGTAGATCAGCTGGATTCCCAAGCCCTCTATGCTGATAAAGCCACTGTTCCCAGCAGTAGCCTCTCACATTTTTTTTTAAACTTTGCATAGCATTTTATTTCATTTTTTTATCTTTTCTTTTTTTAAAGTTTTTATTTTATATTGAAGTATAGTTGATTAACAATGTCGTGTCAGTTTCAGGTGTACAGCAAAGTGATTCAGTTATATATATACATGTATCTATTCTTTTTCAAATTCTTTTCCCATTTAGGTTATTACAGAATATTGAGCAGAGGGAGAAATATATTGGGAGTTTGGGATTGACATGTACACACTGCTTTATTTAAAATAGATAACTAACAAGGACCTACTCTGTAGCACAGGGAACTCTGCTCTAGCCTCTCACATTTTAACCTGAAGTGTGGCTGCTTCCACAGGTGGGCTGTCAGTGCTGGACCCTAGGAGGCTCCCTCCTGATCCCTGACTGCAAAAGAGCTCAGCTTGGTGCAGAAGACAATATATACCTCTAAGCCTTGGCGTCTTTCTCCCTCTGGTCTGACGGTGCTCAGTCCTGGCGAAAGGTGAGTACCGAAGCTGAAGGAACTCAGGCACCCTAACACTCCACCCAGTTGCATCTGTGTCTGGGGGCTTGGAAAGGGGGGGCTCTAGATCCATAGAGAATAGCATCATCTCAGCTTCCAGGCAGGCATTTATGGGGCAGCAGAGCACTGACTGTGAATTTGAAGTTCTCAGAAGTGGATTTGCTGAAAGTTAGTGGCAGAGCCCAGAGAGGAATCCTGCGGCTGCCTTGGGCACTGGAAGGGTGTCCCTGCCCCAGCCTGTAGGAAGGGACACAAAACATGGGATTAGAGTGACTGCTGCATATTCAAAAATCAGCCCTTTGTCTGTCTTTGAACAGATCCACTCCTCACGCTCCCATTATTAGGACAGGAACTTCCCAGGAGACAGGCAAGAGGAAAATGAGGATTCAAGGAAGCTTTACATGGGGGACAATTTTTTTTTTCTTTTTAAATTTCAAGTTAATATGAAACTACTTATTTCTCCTCTGCATCCTTAGTGACTACCAAACACAACTGATTTATGTCATTTTCTCGAACTGGCATTCTAATGGGTCCACAAGAGGAAAATAAAGTATTTAATAAAATAAAACGTGACAAATGAACTCTTTGAGTGAAACAAGCCATATTAGTGAGAGCTGCAGATACAGCAGAAGGAGGAAGGAGGTTCCGAGAGCTGGAAAGAGGCCCAAGTGAAAATTGTGATGGGTTTTGGAATTTTTAAAAAAATTTTAAATTGGAAGGATTTGACCATATTATACATAATCTGATGTATACATGTATACATTTCATCTTCACTCGCCATTCTTTTGTCGCTTCTCATTTGCTGCAGTCGGAGCAGGGTTCCCTATTATGTAAATAAGGGAATGAGACAGATGGTGCCACAAAGCAATGAATTCATCTGGGGGGAGGGCTTTAATTATGGATGGGTGGGCCCGGCTGTGTTTTGGGTTCAGCAAACGTCCCAAACGTTATGGGATTGGCAAAACCCCAGATGCAGTTTTCCAGGCACATTTTAAAATCCTGTCATATTTGCAGGGGAATTGAAGTTGGGATTTGTTTCTTGTTCTTTATTAAATTCCTCAAGTTGCTGGCCCTGATTTTTAGCCTCTGAAACTGTGGAGGAATTTGAGCAGTGTTTTAAGGAGCTGGTCTACAATTCTTTTAAGACTAAGGTACTTCATAGGTACTACTGAGCTGTTGAATAGTCTTTTTTATGGACTGTAAAAACATTGAAGATCTGAGGTATATAAATGGAAAATTTAAATTATTCACATACCCAGATATGATTACTATTTCTTGGTATATTGAAATTTAGTATTTTTAGTATACTTTTTTTACACCATTGAAATCTCACTATACTTGTCATTTTGTATCTTGTTTTGTCACTTAGTACTACATCACAATCATTTCCCTATATCACTATTTATTCATAATTTTCACTAATATATAATAGTTCATTGAATTTGTGACTCACTTGAAAAAATTCAAAATGTTTATTTCAGTGAGCATTTGTTTCACCCAGAGTAATATAACCTAGATCCTTAGACAATCTAGGTTTTTCTTTATATCCTCTGTCAGATAAAATCTGTTTGGTAGAAACAGATGAACAGAATAATCAGAAATGGCTATGGGGACTTTTGGGGTGCTAAATAAGGTCAGTGTCAATGATGAATTGACTAAAGTCATGTGGCAAGTTCACAGTCAAAGGCAGAAGCTCAAAGAGAGACCCAGAACAGACTGAGTATACACAAAGGACTTAGGACTTTGGATATTATTACATAAAAAGCAAAACACAAGTTAGGTGAAAACTTACGGGAACAGAGGAGACCATTAGCATTTGTGAATTTGGTATCCATGAATTCAGCTATTCACAAGGGACCTCGCAGGGCCAGGATATGGCGTGATTTATCATTTTGCTGCAACAGCACGTTAAATCACATGGGTTTTCAAAGCTCGCGTTTCGACCACGCCACTCTGTCTCTGAACCTAGCCAACCGTCCAGCTTTTGTGTCTTAATCAGTTTTGTGGTTTCACACTCCTTGACGAGAATTTAGCAATTCTCATAATGTGATAAATTGTATTTCTTTGTGAAAAAAACTAAACAAGAGAAGAACATCAATTGCAAGAGCTGGTGCTGAAAGGGAATAGAAAATAAGAAGCCTAAGAAAGTGATAGTCCCTTGCCAAAAAGCTGAACCCTTGGATTCATTAAGGAATGGAATGTCACATTTGGCAGTGCTCGGGTTCCATGACATAAACGAGTCCCCCATACACTCTGTACAGCATCGAGAAGAAGATATTTCTGATTCCACTTCAGGCAGTACTCTACCCCGGGCAAATACTGCTCATTAAGTAAATCATCAAAGCACAACCTAACTGTTTCAGTATTTCATTATTTCTTTTTCTGGGAGAAATTATATTAGAGCGATATTTGTGAATGTGCTGATTCATTAATATCTTGGATGCATCGAGGATTTATTTGAACGAAATCTCTTCGAGTGAGAAGTTGCGGTGAGTCAATTTCAACTCTGACAAATTCTGAGTTTCCTATAAATTCCAGGAAAGTGAGGTAGGATGAGAATAACCTGTTGAGGATAGAGCAATGAATTTACTAAGCAAAATGTAACTGGCGTGGACAAGTGATTCACATCTCAGATGAGCCAAAGGAAAGCTGACTGCATTTGAGTGCTGAATGTACCTGTGACTGAGGGGGTGACCAGAAGGAGATCATTTTAAGACAACCATGTAAACCTGCTTTGATCCCAGATTAGGGATTCCACAAAGAGGTTGAGCCTAAAGGAAATCATGTTGAGGTCAATTTTAAAAAGCAATAAAAATGGAAACTATTGCCCACAGAATGAGTATACATAGCCCTGACTGGTCACAGGTAAATCATGGAGGAGACAAAGTTGGTTTCTAAAGTCTCACCACAGGATGGGGTCCAATAGACAAAAGTTGAAATCCTGTCTGTTGATTACAACGTAAACTACCTTGTTCACTTCGCCTCTCTGTGCCTCAGTTTCCTCATCTGCAAATTAGGGCCAGTACAGTTGACTTTGCAAGATATGTAATAAGCCAATGCTTCACATTTTCCATCCATGTACCCTCCAGTATCAGGGGAGAAGGTCCTCTGGAAGGACCAGAAAATTAACTGCAAAGCAGCGTGAAGCAAGTATTCACCTTTGTTGTTTGTACACCTAACATACTCACAAGATTTGCCCTGTCTGGCCCCAGCAGGATCTCCAGCCTGGTCCACCACCCTCCCCCTTATCCTATGAGCTTCAGTCTCACTGGCCTTCTTTTCCATTTCTTCAGTGTATCGTAATCCCCATACATTTCAAGGCCATCTGTACCTACCTCCCTGCTACCATCACTCCCTGCCTTTCACCATCTTTGCTGTTCTCATCCTTCAGATTATCCTTCCCTTGCCTCTGTTCTTGGCTTTTTAAGAATTGTGATGTCTTCCTGTCTGCTCTGCTTAGAATCCCTTGTTTCCTAAAAGAGTCTTCAGAGGTAATGATCCAGGCAAACTTGAGATTCGAGTCCAAGTCTGACCATTCTAGGACAGATAATAATAAAAGTAGAGTTTTGTGGTGAAAGAGTTGGAAACTTCTAGGAATAAGAAAGGTAAAACCCCTTAGCCCAGCTTTTGTGACTAACTCATCTGCCTCCTTCACTAGGTTTTAAATTTCCTGAGATCAGGGGCCATTTTTCTTTTCTGCCCATTATTGGGACACCAACACTCAGTAAATATTTGTTGAATAAATCAATGAATCTTAAAAGTTCACACTAATTTTTTTAAAAATATTTATTTATTTATTTAGTTTGTTAGTTGCTTGGTTAGTTGATTGGTTGAGTCAGGTCTTAGTTGTGGCATGCAGGATCTTCCTTGCCACATGCGGGATCTTCGTTGTGACATGAGGAATCTTTAGTTGCGGCATGCAGACTCTTAGTTGTGGCATGTGGGATCTAGTTCCCCGAACAGGGATCAAACCTGGGCCCCCTGCACTGGCAACATGGAGTCTTAGCCACTGGACTGCCAGGGAAGTCCCCCACACTAATTTTTTATGCTCTTCTATAATATATCTATTTTCATATGTTTGAGATAAAACATATTGTCCTAAAATAATAATCATTGAGTCAAGTGATCCCTCCAGGAGGTTGTGTTATGCTTAGTCTTCCCTGACACTGTCATGGCTGCAGTCACCAGAGTGTACGTCCTTCCCCAAAATGATAACAGAGAAAGACACTGAAATCATCATAGCTAAAACTATCTTTATTATTCTCTTGCTTATTTCTCCCCCAGGATCGGCTAGTTACTAGCAAACTCTTACAACCAATATGACAAAGAAAAGGTGTTTCAGGAGAGTTCTCTTATGCCCCCATTGAAGCCCTTATCATATTTATTTATTTATTTTTAAATATTTTATGTATCTGTCTATCTATCTATCTACCTACCTATCTATTTATTTATTTATTTATTTTGGCTGTGCCAGGTCTTCATTGCAGCACATGGGATCTTCGTTCCGGCTTGCGGGATCTTTAGTTGTGGCATGCGGGCTTCTTAGTTGCGGCATGTGGACTCTTAGTTGCAGCATGCATGTGGGACCTAGTTCCCTGACCAAGGATGGAACTCGGGCCCCCTGCATCGGGAGTGTGGAGTCTTACCCACTGGACCACCAGGGAAGTCTGCCATTATCATATTTAAATATCATATTTAAATATTTAAATCTGTTTCACAGAAAGAGGCTGGGTCTTTAGAGAAGATTCAGTCAGCAATAAGCATGCATGCATGGTTCCTACTGAGAGGTTCTTCTTCAGGTATAGTTGACAAGCTGGTCACTTCCTCTTAGATTTCAATTTCATAACTTATGGTTTGGATGGCATGTGAGTCATGCTTGTAAAGGAGTGATCTCTGTTGACTTATGGCTATTTCTCTCTGTATATAAAAATCAGAAAGCTTAAATACCTGGAAAACTAGACAGATCATTTTTCCAGGGTGAACCTTGTTCCATTTTGTGCCCTCCATCTGCCCTAGAAAGAAAAGGGGACAATTTTCACTGTCATGGAAGGCAATCTTTGCCTCCCACCAAGTTTCTTAAGATGAGGAATTCTCCTGATAAAGACAAGTCCTCAGATTGGGAAGTAAACAAAATAATAGACAAATGTCCACTGAAGCTCTTCTACTTTCCCAGTTACTTTTCACACTCATTTATGAAAGCCATTCTTTTAGGGATAAAGTTTTTCAAGCTATTAAAATATATAGCTTTTGTTATAGAAGATATTATAGTATAAGGATTGTATAGTCTCTGAATCAGGCTTCCTGGTTCAAACCTGATGTACTACCCAGTTTTATTTAGCCTTTTGATGCCTCCATTTTATCATCTGTAAAATGGGATTATAATAGTCTCCATCTTACAGGATTGTGTGAAATGACAGGTTTGGACTAAATCAGTGGTGCTCTGCTTAGAATCCCTGGTTTCTTAGAAGAGTCTTCAGAGGTAACGATCCAGGCAAACTTGAGATTCAAGTTCAAGTCTGACCGTTCTAAGACAGATAATAAAAGTAGAATTTGTGGTGCAAGAGTTGGAAACTCCTAGGAACAAAAAAGGTGAAACCCCTTTCTTACTTATTTATCTAACTTTATTCAGTCATTGATACCTTATTCAGTCCCTTCCGAAGAGCTACTGCTGAGAAAAGAAGGTGATAATCTTGCTTTTATATAATGCTGCAGGAAATATCTGAGGATTGACATTTTTCTTCTTTATACAAAAATTTTTCCTAATTTATTAAAGGAAAATATTACCTTGTTTTAATGTTTTGAAAAGTTTGATATCATCTTGGCTGGATAATATGCATATGCTAAAATGATCATTATGAAGACATAGCAAAATGAAATTTATATCTTAATGATTCACTCAAAAACCACTTGTTGAATTCCCATTCTATGTCAGGTCCTGGGCTAGATTCTGTGGCTATAGACATGAAATGCAGCCCCTGGTAAAAGCAGTTTACATAGAATGGGGGAGACAGGCAATTAGACAGTCAAATAATGTAACTTAATAAATGCTATCATAGAAATGAGTATGGGGGTGGGAAGAGTCAGAGAATATGTTCCTGAGGACAGTGATGGTTGAGATCTTTTTGTGGGCAAAGTATGGTTTTCCAAGCCAATGGATAGAAGAAGTCAGTTTGCAAGAAGGCATGAAACATGGATAACAGCATTGTGTTTGAGAAAATATAAATCATTGGGCAACAGGGAGAAAGATGAGGATGGAGAGTTGGGCAGACAAAGTCATAAAGGGAATGATGCCATGCTAAGGAATTAAGAGTTTTCTAGTGAGGGTCATAAGAAGCCACTGAAGGGTTTTCATTAAGGAAACAATAAAGACTGACTTGGAGTTTTGAAGTCAAGGAGGGAAGGAGAAGAGGAAAGGAGTGAGAGTGGAGTTATGGAATCCATAAGGTAATTGATGCAATCCTGGCAAGAAGGAGCAAAGGCCTCAGCCATCATACATAATACAGTGTGTTCTTCTCTTCCCTAATGCAAAAGAAGTAGTCCATTTTTGATAAATTTTTTCTTCAGCTACATTATTGCCCTTCTATCCACTCTGCAAAGGAAAGAGGGGAGGAAATTATTTAAAGAGTATTTCTTAGAAATTAAGCACCATATCAATTGCTTTCATATATTGAGAGGTTATGCTTTCACATAACATTGAGAGGTAGGCATTATTTCTAACCATTTCCAGCTGAAGAATCTCTGAATTACACTTGTTGTGAATATACTACTTCCTTCTCTGTAAAGGTTTTCTGAAAGTGGAAACTGCATTGACTTCAGAACTTTAAACTGTGATTAGAACAGCGATAATTCTGCCCAATACTATTCTTATTTCCTGCCCTCCATCCCTCAAACTATACATTTGTGCTATTCATCATATATACGAGTTCTCCCCTGTTTGGGGCACACAGTAGAATTGCACTTCCTGGCTCCTATGGCTTGGGTGGGACCATGTGATTGGTTCTGGCCAATGAGTTTGAGCGGTAGTGATGCATGGCATTTCAGAGCTGGATGATCTAATTGCCACTGTGAGAAACACCAAAGCTCTCTCTTCTCTCAGCCATGTTATTCTGTTAGCCTGAATCCTGGACTGAGGTTGATGATGATCCCAGAGCAGAGTTCTAAGTTCCTCTGTGGTGGACATGTTGTAGGAGTGAGCAATGATCCTTTGTTATTTTAATCTGGAGTTTCTCTGACTCAGTGCTAGTGACATTGTGGCTGAGTAATTCTTTCTTGGGGGTAGAGAGGAGAGCTCTCAGGTGCACTAAAGGATACTGAACGGTATCCCTGATCTCTACTTACCAGCTATCAGTAGCACCCCTCCCCAAGTTGTGACAACCAAAGCTGTGGCCAGACATCATTAGATGTCCCCTATGGAGAAAATTGCTCCTGGTTGAGAACTGTTGTCTTAAACCACTGAGATTTGTATTCTTTACTGCTTTATAAGCTAGCTAGGACTTGTATACCCCAGTCCCTTGTTTTCATCTGTTACTCCTTCCCTTGTAAGGTTAATTCTCCAGATATGCTTTTGATCTGTGAAACATTGTGTTTCATATCCTAACAATTTTCAAACTTTTTTATGTATTTACAGCTATCATCCAGTTCATGTGCTATTAAACCTTGTCCTTTTGTGGTCCCCTTTCAACCTACTCAAAATGATTTCTAATAATATGTGTGTCCCTTGGCAACAGCTGTCATTAAAACAAGTAGGAAAGTTTTTATTGTATTCCAGTTTAGTTTATAATTCCCAGGTTGCTACCATAAACTGGTTCATTTTGGTTTAACTGAGGACATATATAATGTAAGCAAAACACTGAGAAGGAAGGCTCTTGTTCTCAAAGAGTTTGCATACCAGCTGGGCAAGTAATATGTATTCATAAGAAAATATAAATCATATTACACTGTGCATTTTTTAACCATATGTGTAAAGTGCTTATAAGTGTCTGGCACATAGTAAGTACTCAATAAATGTTAGCCGTTATTGTTATAAACATCATTATTTTTGTACCATTTAAAAGATTTCCCTATGCCCTGTACTACACAGTGAGCTCTTCAAAAGCAAGGACCATCTCTTACTCAACTTTGAATTCCCAATGCTTGGCACTTTGGTACAAGAAAGACACTCAAAGCACAATGGATGAATGAACATGAGTTAAAGTCAAAGAGGAAGTGTACAATACATTGGTTTTAGAAGGAGAGACAGAACTTCAGACTAAAGTATTCTAGGGAGATTTCAGGGTGTTACTTTTTTTAAGCCAAGGGTGAAGAATTTAGGAGAAACTTTTTGTACTTAATAATATTTTCCATGGTATGTTTTTTTTGTTCTTTTTGGGAAAGAGTAGCACAAGTAATACAGTGTGAGGTAAATAAAGTGAGACTGTGGGTCTGAAGACCCGCATTGGAGTCTTAGCCCCACCACATACAATCTATGCAGGCAAGCAATCTTCCAGAACCTTGGTTCCTACATCTTTAGAGTGATAATTATTAACAATATCTCTCTTCTGCATACATCATGGAAGTGTCATAAGGATCTTCATGATGTATATAAAATATTTAATAACAGCTCATTCACATGATGCGTGTTATTGCTACCAGTTTACAAATACTAATGAGAAATCCTAGCAGACTAAGCCAGTGTCTTGCTGAATATCTAGAAACAGGTCTGCAGAGACTTATGGAAATGACTGATATTTTATTCATTGAATGAGTGACTAAGCAACTAACAGTGAGGTGAAAAAATAAGAATAGACGCACTGGCTTAAATGTAACAGGAAACCATAGTCTACTTATAAGTAGCAGTTAGTTAGAAGTACCTGGAGTTAGACAACAGAATTGTGGTTCACTGCAGAATCTAACCATAGCCTTCCCATCATCAAGAGGCATGGAAGTTGAGAGGTTCTACTGTCCCCTTATAATTTTCTTCCTGCCTGAGGCCATCCTGACTATGTGTATATTCCATGCCATTTTGTCACCCTATTTGAGGAAAAGGTAAAATGGTTTGGGAACCTCTCAAATGGCTTATTAGAAAGGAAGGAAGAAATTATGCAGTGAGAAAATGAGGATGGTGAAGGGATTGGAGATGAATACCAAAAGGTTGACAAAAAGACACTTGAGCCTGAGAGGGGAAAAAATGAGATGGACTCGTAATCCCTGTAGCTACGCAATATGTAAGAGGTTTTTTCCCACATAAAGCATGTCTTTTACCAAAGTGCTACTTAATATGCTATAGAAAATGAAAGGGGTCCAAAAGTATGACTAAGATCAAGAGAATTTCAAGAGAAGGGGCAGATTTGGATGGTTTAGTGACATCCTGTGGCTTCTTTGGATCTGATGTGGCCAATCAAGATATAAACTGTGGTTAAAGAGGGTTTGCCAAACCCTGTCTGAGATGCTCCTCAAACCCACTGACCACCCTTCCCTCAAGCTCCCTTGTGTGCTGACAAATAACATGCTCAAATGATGAAAAGCTTGGTCTCTTTCTCTAAATATTTGACAACCTCGCATTGAAGATGGAAGAGGCTGGTTTTGATGGCTCCAGAGGAGAGAATGTGGCCCAAGGAGAGGTAGAATTTAATGCAATCTAAAGAGCTTTCTAAAAATGAAGGTGCCCTGAAAATCAAATGGCTAGAAATGCTTCAGCAGAAGCAGATAAATATCCACTTGCTGTGGTAAGAACGGGAATATAAACCCTTTCCAATTCAACATTCCTATCGCTTTAGTCCTGTCTTCCACCCAACACAGGCATTTCCTCTATAGCATCCTTGGAAAGTGCAGTCCTCTAGCCAATTTTTTTTCAAGCACTGATTTGTTAAGTGTGCAAGCTACTAGCTGCAGTTTGATCTTATAGAGGTGGCAATTCATTGACTGATAGAACAAATTTCCTGGAAAGGGTAGAGGGAATGATTTCAAGAATGCAGGTGGAGGGACCACATTTAACCAACACATTAATAGGAAGAATATCCTTCAGTTTGAGAACTTAGTGGGAAAACTTCAAGTTCTAGCACTTTATGTTTGTTTTGTCTTTAATCGAAGATACCCAAATTAACTCTTCTCTACTGAAGATGTTAATCAACATTCATTTAGCACTTTATAATTTGAAAAGTCTTTTCACATCTAAAAATTTCATTTAGACTTCAGGAAAACTGCATTATTATCCCATTTCACGGGGGGGGGGGGGACACTTAGAAGATAATAAATACTGGAACTTGAATTTGTGTCTATGTGCTGGGACTGTGCTGAAGCCTTTACATGAATTACTGCTAAATCACATAATACCTGTACAAAGTGGTTATCATTCCCATTTTATTTCCAGGGACCAGAGGCTGAGGGTAGTAACATAGCCTGAAAGATGAAGGAAAAAGTCTTAATAAATTGGGCTACCACCAGCAGAACAAAGGTCAAATATTCAGATCAAGGAGTATAAGAAACGAGAGTTCAGGGTTTGTTCAACACTCAACAAACGTTGAGTCTGACACTCTTCCCGGTCTCGAGGAGCCCATGGTCTAGGAGGATCTGGGCCACATGTCTGCCTTCTGTGCTGCGGGCCTCAGCAACAGGCCTGGAATTTCACCTAATGTTACATAATGTAATTGCCACAGTAACCTCAGCAGAAAGGTATGGCGATGTTAAAGACTTGCCAAAACCACACATTTGCTATGTAGCAAATCTTGAGCTTGCAGCAATTCTACTGGAACTCAAAGCTTCATATTCTTCCAAAGTCTCCAAACTTAGTCAAAACTGCAGCTCAATAAATTTTATTAATCTCATACTCTCTGCTACAAAGACTTTTTCCACCTTTTCCGATGCCACTCAAAACCCACATTTTCAACAGAAAAACTAACCACCACTTAAGAAATATTCCTGGCCATTGTCCACCTTCCAGATCAGAATTTCTGGACTTCTGTCTCTTTCCCCTCCTTACAGAGGAAGAAGCCATATGCGTCTTCATCCGAAGGAACTTTCCCACTGGGTTCACTGCAGACTAGTATGATGGAGAGAACCCTATAACTAGGACAACTAGCTTGTTGTCCAGGCTTAACTATTGACTTCTGGGTAATACTGGATCACTTTCCCATGCAGGGCATGTTTCATTTTGTTTTCTATTTTTTTTTTTTTTCTTTTTTAAGAGAATTCACTACATTGAATTTAACCATAATAAGAACCCTTGGGGGTCAATACGATTATTACCTTCATCAAACAAATGATGAAACTAAAACTTGGTGAGAAACTAAGAAATATAGCCAGTGGCACACAGAAAATAAGTGATGGAGTCAGGATTTAAGCCCGAATCTGTCAGAACTTAGAGACCATGCTCTGAAGTATGGTGCTCATTGCTTCCTTGGTTGCAATCCCTTTTCTGTAAAATGGAGTTGAATCAATCAGCTCTGCTTCATTTCTAGCAGTATTTCTTTTCAACAAAATGATATGAAGAACCCAAATATATAATAAGAGAAAAAGCAATATTTAGTATAATTTTCTTAGTTTCAGTATGTATTCACTTATATATATTTATATATACACATATATTTATTTAATGCATGCTTATTATTTATTGTAAAGGCAACTGAAATATCAGAATTATGTGTCATTAAACATAATTTTGAAATCAGGAGTTATGGATAATAACTAGAGTCAGAATCCAATTATTCCAGTGATTTGTTTTGGTTTTTATGGGACAAAAATGCTGATTCACTTAGAGAAGTTTTTTACAAAAGATAACAGGTTTTCAATGGTTAAGCTTATTCTTCCATTAACCATCAGAGAAGACTGAAAGAGAAGCAATAGGGTATTTTTATTTCGAGACTGAATCACTAACATTATCTCATAGCCGCTTGCTTAGGTTACTTG
Organism: Balaenoptera borealis; assembly: GCF_965194805.1. Classification (NCBI taxonomy): domain Eukaryota; kingdom Metazoa; phylum Chordata; class Mammalia; order Artiodactyla; family Balaenopteridae; genus Balaenoptera; species Balaenoptera borealis. The sequence goes on from NC_138865.1 coordinate 96,130,195, forward strand.
GTAAGTGTTTCATTTGGGGAGGGTAGGTAAACTCACTCCTACCTAGCTGGTTAAAATGTCTTTGGCAGGAAATATTTTTCAAATATATCTGATAACAATATAAGATTTCTCAGTGATTTCATTTTAAAAAAATCTCACATGTCTTAGCACACCTCTGTCATTTTTCAAGGCTATAAAAATCGACTTTGTTTTTCCATTCAGTAGAAATTTGAAGTTTCATTTCCCTTTCTGACACCTCATTTGCAATTATAAGCATGAAAATACTGGATTTCTGAAAAGCTGTTGTATTTTTGTTAGCTACTTAATAAATGGAATTCCTTCACTGGCAAGCACAATTTTTTTTCTCCCTTAGAATCTTTGAAATATTTGTACTAGCTCCTTGCCTTCAGTTCATCATGTAAGTCTCCTGTAAAGAAAAGGCTATTCTGTAATATACTGCCAATATAATTACCAATAACTCTGAAAAATTGCAGTTTTAAGGCTGTATCTTAATGTAATTGATTATTTATATGGTTTGCTCCAACAATATTTAGAAAGATGCTTGCATGTCTGTAAGAAGTTAACACCTAATGTTTGACTCTACAGTTCTGTTAAAGAGTCTTTAGACTGCTTGAACACATTGTGCTGAGCTTTAAGAGAATCATTACGTCTGTGTTCTTCTTAGATATTATTTTCACATCATCTGTATAGATGTTAACTACACATTGGCCAGTGTAAGGTGCATTTTTTTGTTTTCATCTGCATGAACCCAACATAGAAAATAAGAAATATTCTGAAATCCACAGTATTATTAGTAAAATTCATGATAGAGTTCATAAAACTGACAACCTTCACTGATCCATCATGTATTTTGGGTGTTAAAAATTTCACTCCTTTATCCATAAAGATGTGGTATATATATACAATGGGATATTACTCAGCCATAAAAAAGAAAAAATAATGCCATTCGCAGCAACATAATGGACCTAGAGATTGTCATACTGAGCGAAGTAAGTCAGACAGAGAAAGACAAATATCATATGATATCACTTATATGTGAAATCAAAAAAATGATACGAATGAACCTATTTGCAAAACAGAAATAGAGTCACAGATGTAGAAAACAAACTTATGTTTACCAAGGGGGAAAGGGAGGGGAAGGGATAAATTGGGAGATTGGGATTGACATATACATACTACTATATATAAAATAGATAACTAATAAGGACCTACTGTCTAGCACAGGGAACTCTACTCGGTACTCTGTAATGATGTATATGGGAATAGAATGTAAAAAAGAGTGGATATATGTATAACTGATTCACTTTGCTGTTCAGCAGAAACTAATACAACATTATAAATCAACTATACTCCAATAAAAATTAATTTAAAAAAATTTCACTCCTCTCTAGACATATCATCAGAAAATGGAAACAGTTGTATGTATATATTTATAATAGTTTCATTCTCTTACATTTGAGTAGGATTGTTTAAAAGTACTGGGTTTTAAAACTTTCCCTTCATAGAATCTGATTCTCTGCCATGGGAGAAAGTGCATGTTCACTAACAAGCAATTTGCATCAAATTTGATAGCATTCACACTGTTCAATTAACATTGAAAAAAGCAAGTAGAAAGACTTACTATATTGCTCATTGTCTTCTATTTAGATAGGACTAACCTGTCAGGGACCATAACACTATTTTGAAGTAGTTGGTTGCCTAAAACCTGCTGCAGATGGGGACGATGTTATGATCATAAACATAGATTCCTCCAGTTTTTCCTTCCATCATGTAGTTTCTTGATCTTGTGTGAATTTTAAGTGCATTTGTGTGAGAGTTGTCAGCACTTGCCTTCATTCCTTACATGATTCTCAATGAGTTAACATTAGTGGATATACCAATACATGCTAATATGCCATATCTGACGTCCCCTTTTAATATTCTCTTTCTCACCAGATAACTCTTTCTTGCTTCAAGAGTATTTTTTACATCTCCTGAAAAAAAAGAGAACGTTTATAAATACAAAAATGAAATAAGAATAACTCAATATTTGCAGAAAGTTTATCAATAAAAAGTCAAACCAGAAGCCTCTAAGATTTAAAATGAGCTCTAAAGCTATCTATATAACATATTATTTTGACTGTATATATTGACATTTCCTTCGTATTGCACTATTGAGTATTCATTGAAGATGGGAGCATGTGTCAAGCAGATGTAGTAGAGACCTGCCTTGCATGGGTATTGTGTGCATGAGCTAAGGTGGCATGCTTGCTTTTGGTCACAGTTATGAGTGTTGACATATTGTCTTGAATTGTTAAAAAAAACTTCCACATAGAGCTATAACCTTCCTACCCAATGACATACTTTCCATAAGTTTGTCCTCTCTCTCTCTCTCTTTCTCTCTCTTTCTCTCTCTCTCTCTCTCTCTCTCTCTCACTCACACACACACACACACACACACACACACACACACACACACACACCAGAAAACTTTTCAGGTCTGCCCCAAAACAAGTTAAAATGGTAAAACAAGTTAAAATTCCAATGGCCTACGATGTGCTGAAATTTGAGTCTATGTTTTTATTTACAACCTTAAATTACATTGAAACGTATCTTAAAATATATAGATCTGTGCGTCTGTACAGAATTCCTGGACTTCACAAAATAGAATTTGAAAACTACGGGATCAGATCATCTCCAAGTTTCCTTTCAGTACTAGCTGTCTACGTTTATGGCTATTTTTCTGTAATCATATTACTTTCTCCATCTTCCCTTTAGTTTCTAATTATCGCTTTATTCTCTTTTATCTTCAGTCTCTTCTCTACTGTCTCCTTTCATCAGACAACATACACATTTGAAATGTGGCTAGTGCAACTGAGGAATTAAATATTTAACTTTAATTTTAATTAATTTACATTCAAATAGCCACGTGGCTAGTCTCTACCGTATTGGACACTGCAGATGTAGACTATATATGTGCCTATAAATTAATAATTTAAAACAATAGAAGAAATTCTGAAGGTCAGTAAACATATGAAAAGATGCTGAAGCAACCAAAAGTCAGGTACCAGTTTTCATTCTTCAGATTGACAAGAAACATAAATATTGGCAGTGTAGGTTTTAGTGTGGGTGGAAGAAAATGAGTTCTCTCTTATACTTTTGGTGGGAGAATAATGATAGGGTCTTTCTGGAATCACTCTGGCAGTGTCTATCACCATTTAAACCATCCATACTCTTTTCTTTACAACTCCAATTTTGGGTATCTGGCTTGTGGGGATACTGGCACAGACCTGGACAAGAAAGTCTATTCCAACACCATTTGTATTATTGAAAAAAGTGGAAACACTTAAATGCAGGACCACTTGGGCAATGCACTGCACATGTCCAGTAGATGCCTTTCACTTTGTAGTTTCTATGAATGGTGCTCTCTGGGTGATGCTCTTTGGAAACCCTAATACAATGTCAGAATAGTTAAATTAGTTATGGTACATCACATCCACACTATGAAATATCATACCAGTAAAAAGAATGAAGTAGAGATATATGTCCTAGTGAAGACATATGCCAGGTAGACTGTTAATGAAAAATATCATTTGTAGAGCTACATGTGCAATAAAATCCACCTTATGCTTAACAAAAACAACAACCTTAAAAACAATCAAGAAAATTAAAATTATATGTGAGGAAATTTAGTATAAATTTGAAGAGTATAGGCGTTGAATCCAGACGGCCCAAGATTGAGTCGTGTCTCTGACACTCGCTAGCTCTCTGTCCTTGGAAAATTTACTAAGCCCATCTATGCATCAGTTTCCTCATCTGTAAAATGGGGATAACAGTAGTGTTTATCTCATAGGGTTGTTATGAGGATTAAATCAATTAATATATGAAAAGCCGTTAGAACAGTACATGACATAGTAAGCAATATTGTTATTATTAGCATAATAGTACTACATACTTATATGTACCCACCTGAATATCCATATAAATATAGAGAGAAATATCCAGAAGAATACATACCAAATTGTTAACATTTCCCTCGCCACAGAAAATTCTACTAAGCAGCACTGTTCTAGATCTTAATCTTTGGTTTTATACTCTACATATACTTTTCCAAGTCTGTTACTTGCATTTTACGACTATTTTGTTATATAAATATTTAAAATTTTATGTAGTCTAACGTTAATTTTTTCCTTATTTGTGCTTTGCTAAGAAAAGCTGTCTTACACCATGATCATAAAAATATTATTTTAAGTTTAGTTTATCTCTTTAAACCATCTGAAATTTAGCTTTGTGAAAGGTATAAAGTAGGGATCCGACACTATAATTTTTTTGTAAATATATAGATCTACATTTTTTTATAAAAGAGAATTTTTCTTTAAAAAATTGAGATGATGAGGTTACACTGGGAGTTTAATTCTGCACGTTAGCCTTTGGCTGTAGCTCAGAGGCAAATGCCCCATTTAATGGGGGCCCATGGCCACTAGTTCTCATGGTCCCTTTTGCTCCCTGTCACCTCAGCTTGCCAGGGGGGTGATTTAACTATGAGTGCCCATTTGTTTCTCTTATAGGAGAGAACTGCTTCTTAGTCTCATGTTGCTATTAAAACTGAGAATACCAAAATAGACCAAAAAATATGCATGCCTGGTCCTTCTTAAACCAAGCCTACTTTTCTCATTTAGATTGCTGCATGGCTCTTGAAAGCATCTGAATTTGTGATCCACTGATTTGTGTATCTGTGATCTGTGTTCATGTGCCTAGATTACATCCTTAAATTAACACGATGTTATAGGATATTTTCTATACTCTGGAATAATTGATGTAATTGCTCTGTAAATATAATCTATTAAAAAATTTTTTTCAACCCACTTAAAAATCACATGCTTGAAGTCCCATTTAAAGAATAGTATCAGTGTTCATTGATAGCTTGCTACCTACCTGATCCTCACGATAATCTAGTGAGTAGCTGTAAATTAAGAAGCTGAATCACAGAGAGGTGGAATAATTTGGCACAGCTAGTAGGGTGGAGTCAGGATTTGAATCCTGGTACTGATACCCCAGAGCATAGCCCAAACTCCAGAATGTTATTTCATTTTTAAGGAAGGCAAATAAGGAAAAGAAAAAATTTTGAGTAAGGATAAATAATTTTCCTAGGTTTAATAATGATCGTTTTCCTAGATTTTCATCAGTTTTCTATATTTTCCAATTTTTTGGTTGAAATTGTTATGTGTGTTCTCTTAAGATGTTTGCTAGCTCCTCAACATCTATATTTATGTCTCCTATATTGTTTATAACATTGTTCATAGTAATCCATTCTTTATTCCCTATAATCCTACTGGCCCAATATCTTTCTACTTTATCAATCTTTACAAAGGACACATTTAAAATTTTTATTAATATGATGTACTTCTAAAATATTTTTTATTTCATCATTTAAAAAATCTTCAGTAATTCCTAATCACATTTCTTTTGTGTTATTTTGCTGCTTCTTTAAGATTTTTTTTAACTGAGATGTAATTGACATATTATTGAATAGTTTCAGGTGTACAACATAATGATTCAATATTTGTGTATATTGTGAAATGATCACCACAGTAGTCTACTTCATAGTTAACATTGGTCCCCATAGATAAAGTTTTTTTTCTTTTGATGAGGACTTTAAAGATCTCTTCCCTTAGCAGCTTTCAACTATGCAATATGGTATTATTAACCATAGTCACCACGCTGTACATTATGTCCTCATGATTTGTTTATTTTGTAACCGGAAGTTTGTACTTTTTGACCCCCTTCACCCATTTTGCCTACCCCCACCCCCTACCTCTGGCAACCCCCAATCTGTTCTCTGTATCTATGAGCTTGGTTTTGTTTGTTTTTTTTGTTTTAGATTTCACATATAAATGAGATCATATGATATTTGTCTTTCTCTATCTGACTTATTTCACTTCATATGCCCTCATGGTCCATCCATGTAGTCGTAAATGGCAAGATTTCATTTTTTATGACTGAATAGTATTCCACTGTGTGTAAGTATGTGTATGTGTGTGTATATATATACCACATCACTTCTTCATTCATTCATGCATCAGTGGACACTTAGGTTGTTTCTATATCTTGGCTGTTGTAAATAATGCTGCAATGAATACAGGGATGCATATATATTTTCAAATTAGTGTTTTTGTTTTCTTCAAGTAAATACCCAGACGTGAAATCACTGGATCATATAGTAGTTCTATTTTTAACTTCTTGAGGAACCCCCATATTGCTTTCCATAGTGGCTGCACCAATTTACATTCCCACCAATGGTGCACAAGGGTTCCCTTTTTCCACATCCTCGCCAACACTTGTTATTTCTTGTCGTTAAGACTCTTGAGTGAAAGTATGGGTCATTTATTTTCAGTCTACTTTTCCTCTTATAAGGAGTTTCATGGCTTTGCATTTCCTTATGAACACCACTTCAGCTTATATGTTTTATCATGAAAGTTTCTGACTCATTTGTACATTTAATTTTCTGTACTTCTTTAAAATAGCATTATATCAAGAGGTATTCTAAGTTTCCAAATGGATAGATTATTTTTTATTCTTCTTTGTTTTTGGCCTCAGTGGTAGAAAAAATGCCACAGATTCACCCAACTCTATTTCATCTCTCCTCTTTCCTGAGCGAATGGGAGCCTGTGCTCCCCGGGACCACATGACTAATTCTGGCCAAAGAAATGTGAGCAGAAGTGACACGTGACACATCCGGGCTGATGCGATGAAAAGCCCTATTTCACTGCATAGTTCTTGGTCTTCTTGTCCTCTTGAGTGGTAAAGGTGGAGGCCTTTGTTGAGATGGCAGAATCACAGGATAAAAGAATCTTTACCGGTGATAAGGAGAAACAACCTAGAATGAATTTTGTGTAAGAAATAAACTTTTGTTGTTTAGGGCCACTGAGATTTTGGGATTTCTACCTCAGCATAGACCTGGCCTAACCTGATGAGTACAAACTATTATTATTGTTTCTGTCAACAGCCTCATAATCGTTAGTGTTTCCTCCTACTAGTTAACTTGCATGTGGTAGCAACACAGTCAAACAAAATATTCAGTATTGGGGAAACCCAACAGAAACTTCTCAGTACCATCAATTTACTGAAGTGGCTGTATTTGTGTCTTAGCCCTCTATGTGCAAATATGGTGTCCCCCATTCATTCATTCAGTCACATTTCCCAAGCCCCCTATCGGTATAACATTTTGTGCTGGGGTCTCTCGATACCTTCCATGAATAAGAATGTACAATGGAAGAAAATGACAAGTGTTCCTGAAAGTTTTAAATAAGAACAAGTAGGGATGGCTCCAAGCAGATGCTCTTTCCAATATCTAGAGCCTTTGGTTCCCAAAATTGCTTCATCACTCATCTCCCTCCCTTCCCCCATGATCATGGCTCATTATTGAATTTTCCTTATTTTGATCATTTCCATAATTAGCTCGTGTTTTGTGGGTTTTGTTTTTAGATAGCAGCCCGACTGCCGCTTCTGATTTGTGCAGTTTTCACACATGCTATTGTTTGCAGATACGTTTTGGCCAGAACCTCATCTTATGAGCCATTTGTTAGTTCTGATTGAGTAGGTCACTTGTGGGCTCAATTAACCACTTGCCCTTCATCTGATGGTGCAAGTGGCCAATTGCACCTACAATTAGCTAATTAAGGGTTCAGTCATTTCCATAGGCAATTTTGCCTTTATCTAATTGTGGGGCTGCACCAGATTCCTTTCATCATTTGAGCATAGACCAGCCAGTGTAGGCAGAAGACGATGCCTCCTGATGAAGGTAAAGTAGCAACAAAGGAAATTAAAAATTTTTTTGTTTTGTTTTTAATTTTGTACTATGGTTTTTAAAAAATTTTTTATTATGGTAAAATACACATAACATAAAATTTATCACCTGAACTATTTTTAAGTGTACAATTCAGTTGTAATAAATATATTCATAGTGTTGTGCAAACATCACCACCAGCTAGCTCCATAAAACTTCCTCTTGTAAAACTGAAACTTTCCCCCATTAAACAATAGCTCAGTAGTTTCCATTCCCCTTTCCCCCAGCCCCTGGCAACCACCATTCTACTTTCTGTCCCTATGATTCTGACCCTTCTAAGTATCTCATATAAGTGGAATCATACAGTATTTATCTTTTTGTGACTGGCTTAGGCAATTTTGAAATTTTATTCTTTAATGTGGTTGTCCAAGGTAGGCAAAATCCACAGATTAGAAGCCTAGAATTTTTTCTGTTTAGATTAGAAAGATCTTTATGTGAATGTTTTTAAAATATTTTGCTTAGTGGGTATTTATTAGCCTGAATCAACGTGTTTAACAACACAAGCTTCGCCAATTCCTGGATTGTGTGTGTGTGCACATTCACATGGTGAGGGTTTATGTACACGAACTCATTCCAAGAATTTGGAGTCCTGACCTGAAAGAGCTGAAGGTACAGCAGAACCTCAATCAGGCTCTCTACAGAGAAACTGTAGGAAAAAGAGGGCTCTTAACTCAAGAGGAGAAGGGGGAATTTATCACTTCTATCTTTTTGATAAATGCTTTACAAATGACTTTTAGCGGGTTGCATTGTTCATGCAAGAACCAGGAAGCAGAACTGGGAGGTACTTTTTTTTTTCTTCTTCTTCTTTTTTACTTAATGCCAGGACAAAAGAACTGCAAGCATCTCAGAACCCCTCCTCTCTCTGTAATACAAATTGAAAACAGTTGAGTTCTTCCCTTCTAGAAAATGACCAGGACATAGGCAACAATCACAGAAAGCACTTATTGTCCAGATTTCTCATCGTATATAATCTGTTGGAATCATAGCCACCCAGTCAATTTCTATGGCCCATCTGTCAGGACATTGAAATTGCTTTATTATACAGAACCCGCTCACAGATTCTGTGGATTCAGTGAGAAATATTTACCGAGTGTCATCTGAGCTCTCAGAGGTTCCATAAAACACTTAATTAACATACAAAATCCACTTCAGCTAAGCCTGTACCTACTTCCTGAATATCAGTTACTGATTTGATTACTCCTGAGGCTCAGGTTGGTAAGGGGAGAAATCGTGGAAGCTACTAGAGAGCAAGCGAGAGGCAAAGCAAGGTGGGCAGCCTCTGACAGCTGCTGTTTTCTCCCCGGGGTGTTAGAGCTGGTGACATGTTCCACCAAAGAATCACAGAAAAAAGGTCTGTGGCACTTCTTTTGTTTGTTTCTTCATCTTTTTGTTTTGTTAATAATAAGCAGGAACTCTGCCTTGCCTTGATGATCAGTTGTTTGTGTCATCATATCTGACTTGCCTTATCTCTACCACTTAAAAGCTGTGTTACCTTCAACAGGTTACCTAATCTCTCTGGGCCCTCCTTTTAAATTTTAAAAAATTTTTTAAATTTTTATTTATTTATTTATTTATTTATTTTTGGCTGTGTTAGGTCTTTGTTGCTGCACGCGAGCTTTCTCTAGTTGCAGCGAGCGGGGGCTGCTCTTCGTTGCGGTGCGCGGGCTTCTCATTGCAGTGGCTTCTCTTGTTGTGGAGCATGGGCTCTAGACACGTGGGCTTCAGTAGTTGTGGCATTCGGTCTCAGTAGTTGTGGCTCGTGGGCTCTAGAGCTCAGGTTCAGTAGTTGTGGCACACGGGCTTAGTTGCTCCATGACATGTGGGATCTTCCTGAATCAGGACTCAAACCCATGTCCCCTGCATAGGCAGGCAGATTCTTAACCACTGCGCCACCAGGGAAGCCAGGTCCTTGTTTTAAAAAGATGATAAAATCTCCCTCATAGAGTTACTGTGATGATTAAATGAGATAATGTGTGATTAGATGGAGTTTCTTCCAGCATTGTCAGGCCACAGAGGGCTAGAGACTAGCCCCTTAAGATCAAGGATTATTGCTCAGCATGTAACAAAGTAATTTGCATAGAGTAGGTGCTGGAAACATAATTGTTGATTGATATTAATGGGGTTGTATCAGCAATAGTAATTATGGTTCTATAGCTTTGGGCCTTTTCTGTGCACATGACCTCATCTCTGTGTAATTACTTTTCAAGGGTTTATGGCAATTTCCACGTGTATCTCCTCCCTGGTGCCATATTTGCTTCCCTGTCTCCAGCAGGGCATTTGCTCAGTGCTACTAGCAATAAGCCAAGAACTCCTAACACTGAATAGGTCCTGGAGCCTGTGAGATATTTTAGGACAAGGTAGAGAAGAAGGCCCCTGTCCCAGCTCTGTGTCACATTCCATTCCAGGGGTCCCTGTGCAGGGCTGCGTGAGACGTGATGTTTCACAGACTTTTATGAAGGCAGTTCATTAGGTGTTTCCTTCAGTCTCTTTGTTCCATGGGACTCAGATATGATGAACCCTGTGTGGGCTGTGCTTGGAAATGACTCTAGAAGCCATCACACCAGTCTCAGAATGATGGTACCCATTGGGCAGCTCCTCCTTCCCTGAGTTCTCTCGCTCAGACCCTGGTGCAAAAAGGCATGTGGCTGGCCGGCCTCATACTCATCAGACACATCTGGGCATGTCTGAATATCCACATTTAGGCTCAGGCTGAGACCATGTTATCTATCATCTATCTATCTATCTGTCTATCCAACTATCTATCTATCTATCTATCATCTATCTATCTATCTATCTATCTATCTATCTATCTATCTATCTATCTATCTAAAGCTCCCAAAGTGTTTGGTGCACAGTGGAAAGGTTAAAATGTAGATCTTTCCTTGTCCTGGAAACCACATCATACACTGAGATCATGGATTGTTTTTCAGATTTTCAAATCATTTCTTTCTCTCAGATATAGGGGAATTCTCAAACTAAAGTGTTTTGGATCGTGATGAAAGAGTCAATTTTTCATGCTCCATTACTCTACTTCCTAGTTCTATGAAGGCCTAGGACGAGCTTGGACTTAAGAGTGTATTGTTTAAAAACATTTCTTCCTGAAGACACAATTGGTCTTCAATAGTTTCCCTGATGTCATTTGATGTCTCAAATAAGATGACCATAGTCACAGTTTCACGCAGTTTAGGCTAAGTTTGGCTGAAGTAATGCTTGACGCCTTGGCGGTTGACAGCAGAAAAGGCTGTTTCTTGCAGGCTTGTCCATCGTGGGTTGGCTTTGACTCCACATCCTCATCATGCCCAGATGCAGGATGATGGAGTAGGGCCCACCAAGTATAGAGATCCGTCCTGTCATTGATCAAAAGCCTTCCAGTTTTTTTAAGCAGGAGAATAACATTGTGAAGTCTGAGCTTGAAGTGATCACTCTGATGCCAGGATGCAAAGAGTATGAATGGAAGAGGAAGAAACTGGTTGCAGTGGAACCAATTACAAGGCATGTGCCAAGGGTGACGGACAGGATACGTAAGAAAAGTACCTACTGAAAGTTGTTTCCAGCGTGATGGAGCCACTGGGCTCAGAGAGGAGAGAACTTGCACCCTTACTTCCAGACAGCCTATTAAAAAGAGAGAAAAGGCCGGCCAGATCAGTAACCAGTTGCCGTAGTGACGGGCTGGCTCCTGGAATGCACAGTGAATGCAGGGCACGACACAGAAACCCAACAAAGCCTTCTGGCTTGTGGAAAATGACCCGCCACCCCAGAAATACCTTCGGGTTCTTGGAGAGAGCGCATTATTGCCAGCCTGGGGCCTGTAGCAGGGCTTTAGAATCTTAGCAAATTAATGTTTGTCTCCTTGCACCTGTCAGTGGCCCAATAGTGTCCTGCTAATCTCCCAGTCTCGTTTGTCCCAGAGCTTGCTCTCCATCGGATGGACAACTGGCAGCTTAGGCAATGATGGTGGAGAGGCACCCTCTTCGAAAGAGGTACAAGGGCCTTATTTTCAGGGAGCTGCCGGGGTCATCGCCTGAGGGGGTATTTTTGGCCAGCCATCTCCCTGAGGTCACTGTTTGTAGATACACCCATTGAAATGGTAAGAGCAAGGCCATGACTTAGGAGGGGGGAGCAGAGGGGACTTCGGTATTTCAATGGGCTCTTTGTAATCTCTCTCTCTCTCTCTCTCTCTCTCTCTCTCTCTCTCTCTCTCTGTGGTTCACTGAGCAAACTAGCCTTGTCACACTGCCTTGAATATTCTCCTCACAGCCCCGTGGAGAAGAATGAGCGAGCTGTGAGAGATTTATCTCCAGGCTGGACTCTCCTCCAGCTGTGAGTGACACAGTCAAAGAAAGGCTGTCAGTGCAGCCCCTGAGGTGGGGCAAGGGAGAGGTACCCTCTGTCAGGCAGTGCTAGAGGGGAGAGATCCCTCTTGGTTGCCAAAACCTCTCCCCACAAAGAAAAAGAAGGTGGCCTGGAATAGAAGGGGACCTTGAGAGGGGCAGAGCAGAGAGAAAGCATCATCTAAATAATTTACTGTGGTTCTTCCCATTCCGGGAGCCAGGCTGCAGCCGCATCTGTGAGCTTTCAGCTCAGCTCAACATGTCTCTGGTGAGAAGACTTCTCAGATTTCAGGAGCCCTGCAAGGCTTTGGAATGCTTGCCAGTGAGGAATTTGAACATCAAAAGGTTCAAAGGTGGTTGGAAAATCCAATCCTCAAATTGTCGGAAGCAAAACATGTCTTCTCTGTCCTATTTTTATGGCTTTAATAGTGACGACCTGTGGTTCTAAGAATCCGGGGGAGTCTCCGCATTTACCTAGCAAGTCTTTTCTTCTAAGGATGTCAGTCCTCTGCAACATTATATTAATTTTTACGAGCTGGGGAAGAAGGGCAAGTGGTTATTTTATTTGGAGACACAGAGCAGTTTTAAGTGATATTCATAATGGAACATTGTAAATCTGGGGAGTCAAGGTTCAAATATGGGTCTCTTTGCATTTGACATATTTTTATTTTGGGTCCAGATGAAGTACATTTTTAATAGGCAGGACAACACTTCCTGCCTTCAATCAGAGATAATACCAGAGACAGCAAGTTACATCTCAACTTCAGATAAATATGCCCTCAGTAAAATTTCACCCATTCTGGCTTTAAAACATGTTATGTCCAAGGTCAATTAATTTTCCTTGCAACTTAAAGCCAATCAGGAGGATAAGCTAACATCAAGGATTTTTTCAAAATGAAAATTTATCCTTAATCAGTGTTTTTTTCTATGCTGTTTCTCAAAAAAAATACATGCATTATTCAAAAATTAGAAAGAAAAGAAAGAATGGATTAGCAGTGGGACATGACAATGCACCAAGACATTTAAAATAAGTTATTCCTAAATGGATATGTACCAACCGAAGATGCTTTCCACAGCATCTGTGACCTTGAAATTTAATCTGAGATTCTGCTTCTGAGAAAAATGGCTGAATGAGCAGGTCTTAAACGAATGTATTTCACTCGATAGTTATTTTCTGAGGACACTTTGGGAAGGTATATAAGAAAAATAAGATATAGATCCTGGCCTCAAGAAGATTATAGCCCAGGGGGGCTTTGAGCCTAAAGTAGATGACTGTGTATAGTTTTCTAAGCTTTCTCAGAGCCTCAGTTTGATTATTTATAAAATTAAAATGAAAACGTCTTTCTGGTTTTCCTCACTGACTACTTTGAGAACTGGGAGAGAGAGGAAGTGGAGGGGGTGTGGCTAGGAAGAATTTTGAATAATTGTAAATCATCAAAAGTCTCTCTACAGTCACTGATAATTGTATCCTACTTTTAAAACCTGACGAGTCTTTCTGTGAAGTAGCCAGTGTAGCACCCTTATGAGAAATGCCTTTATATTATTCTTTTTCTGTGGTTGCTTAGAAACGATAATAATCTTATTTTCCTTGCCCTCACTCTTTTCTCTTCTCCTCTGTCTGTCGAGGGTCTGATTCAGAACTGCTGTATCTGATGATGTGTCTGTGGTCTGCTCATGTGGCACTTTGGGTGTGACACATTCCCTGTGCAGACTTTGAGCTAGATATTATCATATTCATCATCTCATTTAGTTCTCACAGATACCCTATGAGGTTCACTGCTATTCCTTCATGTACAAGGAAACTGAGTCTCAGAGAAGTTAAGGCATGGTCCCGAGATTACAAGGCTAGTAAAAAGCAGAACTGGATCTCAAATGGTCTACTTTGGCTTTGATTTTCTTGGGGGTAAGTAGACATAAAAGCATGTTCCAGTCCTGGGTTCTTCCTGTGACTCAATGAGCTTCTCACCTGTTTTTAATCCCTTGACTATTTTAGCAATCCATGTCTGGTGCCCAGACTCTGACCAAGCTCTGTTCACAAATCTGGGATACCTTGGGATGATGCAAAGTCAGGTGACCTGAGTTTGAGTCACAACTCCATTGCTTACTAAGCTGGGCTCTAATTTCCTTATTTGCAAAATGGTGATAATAACACAGATCTCTTGTGAGAATTCAATAAGACTGTGTATGTTAGAATGCAGTCAGGGCACCTGGCCTGTGGTAGTAGGCACCCAGAAATCTGAATTTGAATCTGAATTCTGATTCCAGTTTCTTTTGGGACCTGCCCAGAACCACTGTGTCCTGTGAACTGAAGGTACTCTAGGGGTGTTTTATGATATATTTGGCAGCACGGAATCCCAGTTTAATCCCAGTTTCCCCAGGACTTCTTATGTAGACAAGCTCCCAGAAGATAACATAGCTTCAAACCAAAGACTTCACTGAAAAATACTTTAGAGTCCATCTAGTTCAGTGGGTTTCTAAATTGTTTTTATTAGTGGATGCCAATTTTTAAAACACATTTGAGAAAGAACATGTTATGCAAAGCTGACAAAAAAAAGCTTTTCTGCATGAAGAAATACTGGGGGACGCAAAGCAGGCCAGCTCAGACTTGCATCGCAAACCTTCCCCTCCAAAACCCTGAGGTTTTTCAGAGCAGGTTTTGAAAACCACTGATACTTCTAACAATCTTATTTTGTAAATGAAGAAACTGAGGTCCAGGAAGAGTTACTTACTAGAAAGAATCCATGCATTTTAACATATAAAAACATCACCTGCAACAGCTTGCCTTGGTCTTTCTTATATTCAACTGTATAGCAAGAAAAAAATTGGTGTGTTCTATTTCTCTTTTAAAAGGGATTTAAAATTTTTTTTCTCTCTTCCTCTATCTTTCTTGGAGATTATATAACAGTGACTCTGTTCACCTTGGCTACAGAGGAGGAAAGAGTGGAATATCTGGAAAAACTTCTGTAATTCTTTTTCAAGACAAAAAGTTACTCAATATGCATCACGAACCTGAAAATTTTTCATGCCCTTTGACTTAGTAACTTCTCTTCTGGAAGTTTCTGTAAACTAATTTTAAATACAAAAAAATGCATGCACAAATTACCAATCACCATATTAATTGTATTAGAATAAACACTGTAAACAACTTATTCAGTAAAAAATAGGTAGAATGGCTGAGCTCAGTAGACTATCATATAGCAATTAAAATGGATTTTATACATGAAATACTTAAGGATAAAATTGACAAAATATGTCCAAGATCTACATACTGAGACCTACAAAACGTTTCTGAGATAAATTAAATTGACAAAGAAAGGAGTGTTATACTATAGTATATATACACTTCTCAGTATCAGAAGATTAAATATTATTATTATGTAAATTCCTCCAAGTTGATCAGTAGATTCAATGAAATCCCAGTCAAAATCCTAGGAGTCTTTTTAAAAAGTAGATTAGTAAGATGATTTTAAATTTACATGGAAATGCATAAAACAGAATAGCCAAAGCAATTCTGAACCTTGATCCCTACATTATATCACATGCAAAATTAACTGAAAGTGGATCTAAAATCTGTACCTTAAAATGAAAACTATATAATTTCCAGAAGAAAACATAGGAGAAAAATCTTTACAGTCTTGAAGCAAAGATGTCATAGGATGCAAGATGTACTAACTATAAAAGACAAAAATGATAAATAGGACTTTATCAAGATGGAAAAGTTCTACTCTTTGAAACTCATTATAAAGATTATGAAAAGGCAAGCCACAGATTCAACGAAAACATTCACAATGCATATATGTGACAAAGAACTTATGATATATGAAAAGGTCTTACAAATCAATAATAGGAAGATAAACAACCCAATTTTTTATTTAAAAAAATGTAAAATATTTGATCACACACACACACAAGATATATAAATGTCCACAAAGCATGTGAAAATATGCTTAACATCATGAGTCATCAAGGAATGTAAATAAAACCACAATAGCATATCACTACACATGCCCCAGAAAGACTAAAATTAAAGGACTGACAATACCAAATGTTGGCTAGAATATGAAGCAGTTAAACTGTCATATGTTGCTGAAGGGAATGCAAAATAGTACTGTCACTTTAAAAAAACAATTTGAGAGTTTCTAAAAAGTTAAATATTCACTTATCACCCAGCAATTCCACTCTTAGTTATTTACCCAAGAAAAATGAAAACGTATGTCCACAAAATAATGTGTATAAGAAGGTTCATAACAGCTTTATTAATGACAGCTACAGACTGGATACAACCCAAATGATTATCAATAGGTGAATGAATAAATAAATGGTTGAATAATTATACAATGGAATACTACCTACCAATAAAAAGTAGCAAACCTGTGATACACACAATGATAAGGATAAATCTTAAAACCCATATGCTGAATGAAAGAGGCCAGACACCAAAGTCAGCTGTGTGCATACTGTATGATTCCATTCATGTGAAACTCTAGAAAAGGCAAAAAAATATACTTATAAAGAAAGCATAGTGGTGGTTATTTGAGGCTAGGAACAGAAAAGATTGCCTATAAGGAAGCAGAGGGTAATTTTGAGGGTCAATTAAATGTTGACTATCTTGACTTGAATGATGGTTGTGTGAGTGTATAAATAGTGATGAGTCATTGAGTATAAGTTACACTTAATAAAGACTTAGTAAAATATTTTCTTATGATTTTAATGTGAAAGATTTTAATCACTTTAAGCAATAGAATCAAGATACAAAAGTTGTGGGCACAGTCTGATTACAGCTTTTAAAATATGCATAGAATAATGAAAATACAACAAAAATCTGTTGAGGGTGGTGCTTATATGACTTTTTTTATACCCAAATATTTTTCACTGAGCTTTCATTTGAAATTTTCACCGTTTCACTGATGTCACACAAGGAAAAAAAGTATCTGCTGAATACACATCAAAGACATGAATCTGCAAATATTCAGAACCATTTTTGGTGAAAATAATACCACAATAGTAGCTGCAAAATTAAAGGAAAGAGGAAATAGATTTTTATTCAGCAAAATTGGATTCTGAAAGGCAGTTTTTCAAAAAGTATTACTGAGGAAAATGTCTTAGAGTCCTGTATATAAACCAGATGCTAATGGATTGTCATTATAAATGTGTGCTCTCGACTCAGTTTGAGAGCTTATGTATTCCAGTCTTGTCTTTGGAAACCCAAATAGCCTAGGGACATCCAAAAGTTAAGGAAAAATAGCTACCAGTTATAAAATAAGTCACAGGGATGTCATGTACAGCACAGGAAATATAGTCAATAATACTGTAATAACTTTGTATGGTGCATAATCTATGAAAATATCAAATCACTATGTTGTACACCCCAAACTATTATAATAGTGTAAGTCAATATACTTAAATTTTTAATAAATGAAAAGGAAAAAAAAATATCCCTCTGTATTGCACAGGTAGGATTAAATGAGGAAATTTGTTTTCCCATGAACTTTATATTTCATATTATATCTCATCTCAGGGCAATTTATTCAAATCCTCCCAATCCAAGGACTGTTACTTAATGTCTCCTAGGAACAAGCACTTCAAAGTTTTACAGAAGAGCAATATGAAAACGTTATTATAAAGGGATATATGTATGTGTGTGTGTGTGTGTGTGTGTGTGTGTGTGTATTTCCAGTAAAGAATGTAATTTTAAGTAGCCCATTTTAAGTTTTAAAGTTTTTGGTATGTAAAAATCTCAGCAGCATAGCAAAGTGTAATCTTTGGGCTATGTAACTTCCTTCAATTCACTCTATTTATATAACTACCTAGGGTTAACATCAAGCATATTTTTTGAAAACGTCTTCTAATTCCAGGTTTGCAATTCAACTGAAAAAAAAAAAAAAAAAAAAAACAAAGACAACTAAGACCATTTCAGGACTTAAAAAGTTTTCTTTTCCTGAAATAAAAACTACTGCTGAAGATCTCTCCTCCCCTATCTTATCAGCTCAACTACCTAGTGTGATTTGAATCACCCAAACCTCAGTTTTCAAAAAAACGGGGGGAGAGAGAGAGAGAGAGAAGAAAAACCTTTGGTAAAGTGGGTTCCTTTGATCCTTTTCTGCTACTTATGAAAATTCACACTGTATGTTTAACACATTCCCAGCAAGGCAGGATAATGAAGCACATGGGACATCAAGACTTAACTCCATGTCTGTTTCTTTCTTTAAAAAAAAAAAACAACACATGTGCTATGGGCTGAGGGAAGAATAGAGTAAACCAGCTAGGAGTGAGCAGTAAGAAGCAGCTGTGATTGCCGAGTTGGGAGATATCATTAAAAAGCAAACTGGGGAGCACCAGTTTAGGATCTGAGGAGATTATTGATTCAGATCCGTTAAAGCATTCTTCAAAGGACTTCCTAAAAAGTTGTATTGTCTGAGGAGTTTGGGGCGAGTGTGAGTGTGTGTGTGTGTATGTGTGTGTGTTGCACAAGGGGGGAGATGAGTGGTTGGGAGGACTGTGTCTATGTGAGGTACAGGGTGGTGAGTTGTGTGCATGGATTGCGATTGCTTTGAGAGTTGGCCTGAGTAAATATAGGTAATGGCATCACAGGTTTTCTGGGTACTGACTTAGGTTTCTGGTTCCCTGGTAATTCAGCCTCATGGCTATAACCAAGGTCCTCCATGAGTTGGCCTTTCCTCTCCTTCTTTACCAACTCCTTCCCCCTCCCCGGGCCTGCAGTGATGAGCATTTGCTGTCAAATCAGACTGCCTGGGCTCAAATACATGCTCACTCACCAGCCAAGTGACACTGGGTACCTTAGTTAACCTCATCAAGCCTCAGTTTCCTCATCAATAAAACAGGAATAATAATATCTACATCAGAGAGTTGTGGATTAAATTAGATCAGTGCTCAGTATAGGTCAGCTGTGTTAACTCTCAGACATTTTAATTCAGTAAATATTTTTTGAAAGTTTTCTGCACACTAGGTATATACTGTTCTCCTTCCAAACTGAACAGGAGGCATATGTATTAATTTAGTAGGGCTGCTGTAACAAAATACCATAGACTGGGTAGTTTAAACAACAGAAATTTATTTTCTCACAGTTCTAGAGGCTGGAAATCCAAGATCAAGGTGCCAGCAGGGTTGGCTGGTTGCTTTCTCCTGAGGCCTCTCTCCTTGACTTGCAGACGGCCGCCTTGTCACCATGCCTTCACATGGCCTTTTCCCTGTGCCGAGTTTCCCTGGCATCTCTTTCTCTTCTATAAGGGCACAAGTCACATTGAACTAGGCCCCTACCCTATGGTCTAATTTTAACTTAATTACTTCTTTAAAGATCTTATTTCCAGATACAGTTACATTCTGAGGTACTGGGAGGTTAGGACTTCCACACAGGAATTTGGGGGGACAAAATTCAGCTTAGGTACTAAGTCAAACTCTGCTTTTTCAAACAAAGAGTAGTAGGACCTGAGATACCTTCTTCTTCTACTTTTCCACTTGGTAATCTCTCTCATATTCAGCCCAGTTTAAATATCTTTTCCTCTGCAGAACTGTTGAACGCATCTACACAGCTAGTCACAATTCCTTAGATATAAGCTGTTATAACAAGTAGTATACTATATCCACCCCCTCTAATACATACACAGATATACACACGCATACAATATGTGTGTATATATATATATGTGTGTGTCCATATATACATGTATATTTGGATACATGTATACATATATACATGAGAGAGCAAGAGAGCGAGAAATGGGTTTTTAATGGTCCATGTCCCATGTCACAATGGAAGCTCCATGGGGAAAAGGGCTATTTTGATCACCACTGCATCCTCAGAGCCTAGAATGGTGCCTTGACGTGGTAAGTGCTGACTATCATATTCTTATCAGATCAAAGGTCTGAAAATTCCCTCCTAATACCAGCTCCTAAGAGCAGGGAATATGTCTGCTTTCTCTTCCTACTCTCCATAACTTTCTCAATAAATTTGTTGAGCAAAATAATGAAGGATTTCACAGGCTGACATTCAATTTTTTGAAATTATTTGTGTGGACTCTAATTGGAGAAGTAAACATGCTTGTTTTGATCCAGAGGAAGGACATACATATATCTTATGTCTTTTGATTATAAAGACATAATTAAAGAGAAGAAAGGCTTCTAAGTAAAAACAGTGAACAGAGTTTGGGACCAATTGCTAACAGTGTATTCTCTCTTTGAGATTTTCTTTCTGCACACAAACTTGGTTTGATGGTTTTGACTGACTTGACCATGCCTTGAGGCAAAGAAATATGATAACTATGTACCTAGGGGTGGATTAAGACAAAATAAAGAGCCATCACAGGGCTCTATCCAATTCTGGCTCTCCACAACTCCCTCTGGGTAAATCCTATAGCTTACACCTGTCCAAGGCAGCAGAAACCTAGACTGTCACATCTGTCAATGGCTGCCCTAATAATTAAAGCCATCTGTGCCCAGCGTCCCAACACTTCTCTGATTCAATACGCAGCTCCACAATTTTGCCAATGAGAAATAATTCCATAATCATTATGCTTAAATAATTTTTTTTCAATGAAAGAAAAAGAAACTATAAAGGTAAATTCTCTTTGATCCCACTTGACCCCATCAACAAAAGGTCCCATTAAATACAGCAGCTGAGATGTTAGGGAAGTCTTCAAGGTGGAGATGCTAAATCTTCAAATCGAGTGAGAGGTCAGTGCCTGTATTGGCCTGAATTGTTGTGTTCAGCACAGGGAATCCAACCTACCTGCTCTCTTTGTGCATCTAGTGATGAATGTGTTGACTGACTGGAATGCAGCCAAATGCTATTTCATGTTGAGTCTTCTCCTCGGGGTATTATGAGGCCCCGAAGGGCAATGCGAGACAGAACAATGCACGGTTAAGAGCTCAGGCTCCCAAGTCAAACACAACCAAGTGGGAGTCCAAGTCTTGTCACTCGCTTGACCTTGGGCAAATTACTTGGCCTCGCTACATCTGTTTCTTAATCTGTGAAATGGAAATGAAAACAATAATATCGACTTTGTTAGTTATGGGAAAGATTGCCTGAGAAAATGCATGTTAAGCACTTAGCAGACTACTTGGCACATGGTCGGCATGCAATAAATGTTAGTTACTGCAGTTTTTGTTATTGTGGTTGTTATGACTCCCAGGTCACACAGTCCCCTGGCTTTCCATAGACTTAGAAAGGACAACTTGAAATGGGCTTGCAATCCTACTTCATATTTGATAGGAATGCTATATTCTTCAGTTGGACTTGTTGACTGATAAAGTCTCTGCAATGAGGTGATTGATACAAGTAGTTCAGAACTACCTCTGCCTTTGATTAATCAATTAGGAAACAAACTTTATAAGATACTTTGTATCTGCCAGATGCTATGGTAGGCATTTTCTCTCCAGCTATTTAATCTTCAAGAGAACCCTGTGAGGTCTCCCCTCTTCCATAGGTTAGCCCACTGGCTTTCCAGTGGTCACATACGTAATACTGTCAAAGCTGCAACTGAATTGTGGTCATATGTTCTTTGACCAGAATCCCTTTGGTTAACCTTTCTTGACCTATTTTGTAATAATCCAATTCAATCCCTTTGGTGTGAGTGGGCTTGAATCCATTTTAATGGGCCTAAAGGGATGGTAATAAAGACCCAGGGTTGACCAATCCCACTAGCTGCAGAGATTATTATGGTATGGAAGATTTATTCCTCAGGGACCCACACTGAGGGAAAGAGGATCTCTTTTCTTCTTGAGGTTGCAAGAAAGTATATTCATGGAAACTTGGAGAACTTGAAAGTTATATATATGACCACTTGCCTAGAGTATACTGAAAAATAAAGACAACACAGAGAAAAGGAGAGAGAGGGAGAGAGCAAGAGAGGAGGATGGGGAGGAGATGGGGGGAGGGAGAGACAGAGAGAGAGAGATCTAATAACATCTTTTGAACCCCTGGATGCAAATATGCCTGCAACTAGTTATGTAAGGCAATAAATTCTCATCGTCTTAGGTTTGTTTGAGTTGGGATCCTGCTAATACGGTTCTAGCTAACAATTGATTCTGTGGAACTCCATGCTGCTGTATCGCACTGCGTAAGAATATTATGTCTGAACAAAGGATTTTTCCTTTCTGTGCAAATGGCTTTTCTACACACCAGCCTTATTTGGGACCAGTAATATTGTTCTCTTAAATAGGTTGTTTTAACTCCTATATTTAAATGCATATATGTCCATAAAATGTCTGTATATTTTAAAAGCTTGTTTAATTTATCACTTTCTTAGATTTCAAATTTATTTAGCAGTGAAGCAGCTTTATAATTTGTAAAAAAACCCGATAGCTTTATAGTTTGTTTAAAAAAAAAAGTAACATATAACATTGGCATTGAGATAGCTCTCATATGGTGAGAAAAGTATTAACTTTGGTATCCAAAGACATATTGAGCTGTCAGCTCTGTGACTCTGTAGTTGTGTGAACTTGGGCAAATTGCCTAGTTTCTTGGAAGCTCAATTTCCTTATCTATCAATGGAGATAATAATACCTATTTCATAGGGTTAATATAAGAATTAAATGAGATCATGCTTGCGAAACTGGGCAAGAACATTTTTTCTGAACATGTTTAGCTTGGTATCTTGTGCCATAACCTGAGGTTTTATGAGTATCACTGAATAACGATGATCATTTTTCTCTTTGGAAAACTTTTTTTTTTTTTAATTATAGGGATGTATAAAGAAGAAAAAATAATCAACCATACTCCTTCCTCATTCCCCCCAAAATAAATCACTGTCAACATTTTCAGAATATTTTCACCTTATCTTTCTTCAATATATGTACATATTTATTTTTAAGTTTATACAAGCAATAAATATACCAGTTATAACTTAAATTACAGATTAAACCATAGTCCCCAGATAACTCACATCTCCATACGGATGTCCTCCCATCAATACTAAGAGCATAGTGTATGATCAATTTGTCTGATGAAATAGTTTCTCTTTGTATTTCTCATACATATCTATATATTGGGAGAAATATGAAATATTGGGTTCTGGGTTTTGTTTGTGAGTGTTCCTTGTTGATATGTGTAATCTACTTTATTCTTTGAACATTTTATAGGAATTCTTTGCGTTTATGGAATTGTATTCATCCTTTCCTCTGTGGTTAAATACTTAAACATTTTTTTCATATCATATACAATACTGCATCAGATATTTTATGTGTGTATATATGTTTTTATCCAGGACAGATATATAGAAAGAAATTGCTGGGGCCTAGGGTGAGTAATTTAATATATACATCATTTTGCCCTTCAGATTGATTGTACTAATATCAAGGTCCTGAGCAGCTGTGTTTAATTTAACTCTCCGTTCCCTCACACCCATCCCTTGCTTGTCTATACTTGATACTATCAAACTTTTAAATCTTTGTCAAACTGGTAGCAGAATAGTAGTTCATTGTTATTTTAATTTACATTTTCTGATTAATAATGAGGCAGAGCCATTTTTCATAGGGCAGTTCTGATTTCATCTTCTGTGATTACCTGTTCACATCCTTTAAGTCATATTTTCATTGACTTCTGACTTTTTAAATAGATATCTAAGAATTATTTGAAAGCTTCAGGTACTTATCTCTGGTCTGTTCTGTATCTCAGTATTTTACAACTGTGACTATTTTCTCTCAGATTATCTCTTCTCTTTGTCCTTAGTTAGTGTTCAAATTTCTATTTTTTTCCCCTTTCTATTTTTGCTACATAACTGATTTTAAGAAAGTCTTCCCAACTCTAGGGTCTTATTATTGTCCTTTATTATCTTGGCACAAAATTAGTTTTATTTTCCCAAATCTGGGTCTTTAACTCAACTTGAATTTATTTCTGCCTATGAATAAGACAATTTTGGGGAATTCTCAATCTATACCATTGATCTATATGCCTATTCTTGAAAGAATACCACACCGTTTTAAGTACTGTGGCTCTGCTGTATGCCTCGATTTCTAGAATGACAGAATGATAAAAATGCCTCATATCGTATTTATAATTTCTTTATGAGGCGTAAAGAAAAGAGACTTCTAATTAATGAGCTCAGCTCTGTGCTAAGCACAGTGCAGGGGAGGGGGGCTTTTCATATTTGATCTCATTTATCCTCTTGTCAGCCATGTGAAGGAAGTGGTACTGGCTGACTCTTACCGATGGGAAAACAGAAGCTCAGTGGAGATACCTCACTCTCTCAGGGTCACATAGCTTGTAAGCAGTGGAGCGAATATTTGAGTTCATGTCTGTTTGACTCTAAAGTTCAGTTCTTTCCCTGACATCTCCCACATTCCCAGGTCCAGACCATCCTTGAAGAAAACAGTAATATCTGCTGATTCCTTTCATTTTTTAAAGTTGTATTATTCTGCAGATAAAATCCTTAATATTGCAGGAAGCTGAAAGCTGAGTCTGTACTTTAATCAGCTATGTTTAAGTTATGTGGAGGACAAGAAAGATAAGGAGAAGCAGAGTCCTTGGTGAAGTTGATCAACTATTTCTTATTTTAAGGAATAATGCAACCCTGATCCCACCCCCACCTCTTAGCCTCAAGTTTCCTCATTCCTGCTAATTAGTTCCAAATGTTCTTCAGTTTTCTGCTATCTTCTCCTCCTCTAGACAGAAACCTAATGCCAGCAATGGGCACCAAGCCTTCCCTTTGGCCTTTGCTCTTTATGGCGAGGTCACTGCCTTCAGCAATTTGTAAATCATGGACAATTTCAGCTGTCACACACTCTTGGATTTGACTGTGACCCCTCTCCGGAATCTGAAGTCTCTTGCACCAATCTGCCATTTTCCCACATGGGCCCCCTTCCTGGTGTTGCAGTGGAGAGGAATTCAAAAAAGACTCTGGACTGATGCTACAGAGGCTCCTGGCTACAGATTTCCCACTTGGGCTTTGAAATAGTTCGTTTTTACCTGAGAAGCATGTAGTTAAATTTATCTGGTTGTTCACTTTGCCATGGAATAGGAGAAGTCTAGACTTCCCCCTGTCTCTTTGAAAGAAGAATGAAGACCTGTCTTTGTTGATTTATGATCTTGGAAAGAGGAGAAGGGCACAAGATAAAAAGAAAGATGAGGAATGCTATGATAAAGTGGGTAACACCTGAGGAATCTCTCCCG
The DNA here is from genome assembly GCF_965194805.1 of Balaenoptera borealis. NCBI lineage: Eukaryota > Metazoa > Chordata > Mammalia > Artiodactyla > Balaenopteridae > Balaenoptera > Balaenoptera borealis. The sequence goes on from NC_138865.1 coordinate 96,155,477, forward strand.
CCCTGGGGACAAGAGAGATCTTACAGACTACTGAAGACAGGCAGGGTTTTGTGTTGTGTGTGTGTGTGTGTGTGTGTGTGTGTGTGTTTTCCCCAACTCTTATAATGTGAAGCTACATCTACTCTTACTTTTCCATGCTGAGGATTTTGATGTCCCACCAGATTTGCCTGAGCTGGTAGCTAGGTCTTAAGGAGGGATTTCTGAACATGGAGAAGCTTTTTCTTCAAACTGAATGGCTCAGTTCCATGTTCCTGTAGCTTAAGTGAGGAAGGCTGATGAGTAAGAACATGTTCTTGTGTTGTTAGGTAACGAGTGAATAATTGAAATTATTACATATGAAGAACCAAACACTTCACAGGAAAAGAAGTTTATCATTCAGACTTGACCTAACTTTGCCCTGGCCAGTTCCTTTTTGCTATTTGACTTATATCTTGAGTCGTCCTTTTGCAACTGAATTCTATGGAACATGCATGGAGGGAGAGCACGGGGCCACAGAGATGATAACGGGAAGGAGAGAGGTGGGGAAGTGAGGAGAGCAGAATTACAAGAGAGACCACATGCCCTTACTTGTCTACCTGATTTTGGAGAACAACCAACCATTAAATGCAGTGGTCACACTGTCATATTGCTGAATTCAAGAGATTGTGATCACATCACTGAGCAGACTATTTTCTTCCTCTCAGAACACTTTCGAGTCTAACCTTAAGAAAGGTTAGGGACATGCCATATAGCAGTGTCTCTGAAACACTGATTGTGTAGCTGAGAGTTGCAAGAATGAGAGTTGGCTCAACTGCATTCTAATTGCAGCTCTGCCCCTTCCTATGTTATCTTGGGTGGGTCTTCCCTATTTTGGACAGTGGGTTTCTGATAATTAAAATGATGGGTTAAAATAGGTAAGTTCTCATGTCCCTTTAAGATGAAAAGGAACATAGGGATCTTAACAAATACCTTGTAGCTGCAAAGTATCGTATTTCCTTGTGCCAGGGAGTCATAGATGAGCGATTGTTGCTAAGCATGAGGTAATGCAAACACAAAAGCCATCCAGGGCTCATATTAGATTAGTCCTCCTAGTCATTGATCCTTGTTCAAATTCAAGAAGAAAGTGTGGGACCAGCATCAAATTCTCTGTGGTCAGAGCCTCTGTTTATGGTCTCCATTAGCCAGTTGAAGAAAATCCCTTCCTTACCCCTGCCTTAATTGGTTTCTGGGCACTATAGTCCCCCAGTGCCATTGTTATCTTGTTCAATATGAGCTCAGGTGCAGTTTTCTGTGTATGCTTGGAGCTAACTAGACAGCTCTAGTTACCAGGAGCAACTTCTGTAGGAAACATTCCCCAAATATGTTCAAAGAAAAGGACTGGAATTCTGAGAAACTTATCTTCCTTGAGGTGTGCTTGGGAATTACATCTTTAAAAAAAAAGAAAAAAAAAAAACCTTTGTGGAAGTGAAAATTAATTATCTATAATCCCAGGGGTTTTCTTCCCAGTAGTAATCAAATAAGCTCATATCAAACTAACTCTTCTGCAGATAACAACTGTAAACTTCAAAATAAAATATGAAAAATAAAAATCTAAAGGCTTAAGAGTGAGCAGACACAAGCACATTTTGAAGGAAAGTCCGTATTTGGAAAAAGGGAATAGCACTTGGTGATTTTTCTCCCACATGTGTTTGTGTGTGTTTGTCTATTTGTGTGTGTGATTTTTTTTTTTTTAGAATACATTTTTATTTTTTATTTATTTATTTATTTTGAATTTTATTTTATTTATTTTTTTAAACAGCAGGTTCTTATTAGTTATCCATTTTATACATATTAGTGTGTATATGTCAATCCCAATCTCCCAATTCATCACACAACCACCTGTGTGTGTGATTTTTAGCCAGAAGGCAGGCCCTAGTCTGTACCATTCAGGTTCGCTAAAACACAGATATAAAATCTGGAATTGATCTTTCCTAGAGAAGCAGTAAACAGAGTTCAGGGCAACCGTGGGTGCTAGAAAGTGAGGGGTAGGGTGGGTATTGGAAAGGAAAGAACCAGAGAAGGAAGCCCTGCATATTGTGCATAACTCTATCCAGATATCTGGTTGACCCTCGAACCATGCATATACAAAACAGATTACAAGCAGAATAGTTAAAGCTTAATAACTGAATTGAGATTTGAGTTACTATCCAAGAGACAGAGTTTGCATTTTGAGGCCAAGTTAATTGCCTACTTAAGGAAGTCGATAGTCTTTAAAGGAATATAAAAGAATCCAAAGTCTCTACAATATAACATCAGATTATCCATGATATAATGCAAAATTCGTTAGTATGTGAAGAAAGAGTAGAGAAAATAGAGATGACAGTAAAAATATAAAAACAAGTTCATCTCCACCGGCATTAAAAAAAAAAAGCCCAAATGAATAATTAATTAATTTTAACTCATCAACTTAGCAAAGGTTTTAAAAATATTCTATGTTAGCAAGGGATAGAATATTTGGACCCTCATCTGAGGCTGTTTGAAGTATTAATTTCTTAAAAATCAATCAGGCTAGATATATATGCCTAAAACAGTTTATATCCTTTGACCCAGCAATTCCACTTGTAAAAACGTATTCCAAAGAATTACCAGCTGTGCAAAGAATTTTATACAAGGATATTCCTAAAATATTTATAATAGAATGAAAAAAATAATCTAAATATCTAAGAATAAAGGGATGGTTAAAACAAATATAATGGAATAATTTACAAGCATTAAATACATAGGGAAATTCTCAGGGTATAATATTGAGAGAAAATGGGAGAGTATAAAGGGAACATACAGGTAATTTTAATTTTCTTTTTTATGTTTTCCTATATTTCCCAAATTATCTACACAGAACATGAATGCCTTTTATATTAAAGAAATAAGATTTTTTAAAAACCATGTATATCTGCTATAGGTATAACGAAACAAATTTTCAAAGTTGCTCATCTGGCTGACCTGTTGGTACTTTGCTTTAGCTTCCTCTCCTGCTCCTCTCCCAACCCCACACACTTTAATTCATGTTCACTTACTGTCACCCTTTTCTCTCACAGAGGATATCTATTCCTCTTCAAGACCAGCCATTCTGGGCTTCCCTGGTGGCGCAGTGGTTGAGAATCTGCCTGCCAATGCAGGGGACACGGGTTCGAGCCCTGGTCTGGGAAGATCCCACATGCCACGGAGCAGCTGGGCCCGTGAGCCACAATTACTGAGCCTGCGCGTCTGGAGCCTGTGCTCTGCAACAAGAGAGGCCACGATGGTGAGAGGCCCGCGCACCGCGATGAAGAGTGGTCCCCACTTGCCACAACTAGAGAAAGCCCTCGCACAGAAACGAAGACCCAACACAGCCATAAATAAATAAATAAAAGAACGTGAATTTCTTAAAAAAAAAAAAAAGACCTGTGACCATGTCTCAAAACAGTAATTATTAAAAATAAAAAAAAAAAGACCAGCCATTCTGTCTGGGCTTCAGCTCCTTCCTGGCTTGCATTCATGGGGACTTCAGTTCCTTAGTTATTTGTTTTGTTTCTTTGTTTTTTGGCTGTACCACTCGGCATGAGGGATCTTAGTTCCCCAACCAGGGATCTAACACTAACCCTAACCCTAACCCACAGCCCCTGCAGTAGAAGAAATGGACTCTTAACCACTGAACCACCAGGGAAGTCCCAATTCCTTGGTTATCTGGATCTCTTCTGCTATCTTCAGCCTCTCCCTCTGTTCATTACAAAATTGTCAATGGAATCAAGATGGTCTGAGTCACTGGTCTTGCGAAAACAGTTTTAAAAATACCCATTGTGTTTTGTTTTATTTTGTAAAGTGGAAATAATTTTTTGAGAGGATTCCAAACATGATATTTTTTTCATTGTAAAAAGAAAAATTAAGACAATGTAGAAGTTAGAAAACAGAAAGCAAATATCTCTACGTTATCTCTACTCAGACATCATCCCACACTCTTTAACTACTTTTAGTATGGGGATAGGTTGGTACAACCTATCTATATTAGCATGGATGGATGGATGGATTGCTGGATAAATGGACAGCTAGCTTGGGGTTGGATGGGCTCGCACATTACAGCTTGGGACCATGACAAAAATAATTCTAACGTTATTCTTTTGAATAAACAGAATAGGTAGGAAAAACTCTTTTTTTTTTAAATTTATTTATTTTTTTATTTTTTAACATCTTTATTGGAGTATAATTGCTTTACAATGGTGTGTTAGTTTCTGCTTTATAACAAAGTGAATCAGTTATACATATACATATGTTCCCATATCTCTTCCCTCTTGCATCTCCCTCCCTCTCACCCTCCCTATACCACCCCTCTAGGTGGTCACAAAGCACCGAGCTGATCTCCCTGTGCTATGCGGTTGCTTCCCACTAGCTATCTATTTTACGTTTGGTAGTGTATATATGTCCATGCCACTCTCTAACTTTGTCCCAGCTTACCCTTCCCCCTCCCCATATCCTCAAGTCCATTCTCTAGTAGGTCTGTGTCTTTATTCCCGTCTTGCCACTAGGTTCTTCATGACCTTTGTTTTTTTTTTTCCTTAGATTCCATATATATGTGTTAGCATACTGTATTTGTTTTTCTCTTTCTGACTTACTTCACTCTGTATGACAGACTCTAACTCCATCCACCTCACTACAAATAACTCAATTTCATTTCTTTTTTTGGCTGAGTAATATTCCATTGTATATATGTGCCATATTTTCTTTATCCATTCATCCGATGATGGATACTTAGGTTGCTTCCATGTCCTGGCTATTGTAAATAGAGCTGCAATGAACATTTTGGTACATGACTCTTTTTGAATTATGGTTTTCTCAGGGTATATGCCCAGTAGTGGGATTGCTGGGTCATATGGTAGTTCTATTTTTAGTTTAGTTTTTTTTTTTTTTTCGCTGTGTTCGGTCTTCGTTTCTGTGCGACGGCTTTCTCCAGTTGTGGCAAGCAGGGGCCACTCCTCATTGCAGTGCGCGGGCCTCTCACCATCACAGCCTCTCTTGTTGCTCCAGACGTGTAGGCTCAGTAGTTGTGGCCCACGGGCCTAGTTGCTCCGCGGCATGTGGGATCCTCCCAGACCACGGCTCGAACTCGTGTCCCCTGCATTGGCAGGCAGACTGTCAACCACTGCACCACCAGGGAAGCCCTATTTTTAGTTTTTTAAGGAACCTCCATACTGTTCTCCATAGTGGCTGTATCAATTTACATTCCCACCAACAGTGCAAGAGTGTTCCCTTTTCTCCACATCGTCTCCAGCATTTATTGTTTCTAGATTTTTTGATGATGGCCATTCTGACCGGTGTGAGATGATACCTCATTGAAGTTTTGATTTGCATTTCTCTAATGATTAATGATATTGAGCATTCTTTCATGTGTTTGTTGGCCATCTGTATATCTTCTTTGGAGAAATGTCTATTTAGGTCTTCTGCCCAGTTTTGGATTGGGTTGTTTGTTTTTTTGTTATCGAGCTGCATGAGCTGCTTGTAAATCTTGGAGATTAATCCTTTGTCAGTTGCTTCATTTGCAAATATTTTCTCCCATTCTGAGTGTTGTCTTTTGGTCTTGTTTATGGTTTCCTTTGCTGTGCAAAAGCTTTGAAGTTTCATTAGGTCCCATTTGTTTATTTTTGTTTTTATTTCCATTTCTCTAGGACGTGGGTCAAAAAGGATCTTGCTGTGATTTATGTCATAGAATGTTCTGCCTATGTTTTCCTCTAAGAGTTTCATAGTGTCTGGCCTTACATTTAGGTCTTTAATCCATTTTGAGTTTATTTTTGTGTATGGTGTTAGGGAGTGTTCTCATTTCATACTTTTACATGTACCTGTCCAGTTTTCCCAGCACCACTTATTGAAGAGGTTTCTCCACTGTATATGCTTGCCTCCTTTATCAAAGATAAGGTGACCATATGTGCGTGGGTTTATCTCTGGGCTTTCTATCCTGTTCCATTGATCTATGTTTCTGTTTTTGTGCCAGTACCATACTGTCTTGATTACTGTAGCTTTGTAGTATAGTCTGAGGTCAGGGCGCCTGATTCCTCCAGCTCCATTTTTTGTTCTCAAGATTGCTTTGGCTATTCAGGGTCATTTGTGTTTCCATACAAATTGTGAAATTTTTTGTTCTAGTTCTCTGAAAAATGCCAGTGGTAGTTTGATAGGGATTGCATTGAATCTGTAGATTGCTTTAGGTACTATAGTCATTTTCACAATGTTGATTCTTCCAATCCAAGAACATGGTATATCTCTCCATCTATTTGTATCATCTTTAATTTCTTTCATCAGTGTCTTATAATTTTCTGCATACAGGTTTTTGTCTCCTTAGGTAGGTTTATTCCTAGATATTTTATTCTTTTTGTTGCAATGGTAAATGGGAGTGTTTTCTTAATTTCACTTTCAGATTTTTCATCATTAGTGTATAGGAATGCAAGAGATTTCTGTGCATTAATTTTGTATCCTGCTACTTTACCAAATTCATTGATTAGCTCTAGTAATTTTCTGGTAGCACCTTTAGGATTCTCTATGTATAGTATCGTGTAATCTGCAAACAGTGACAGCTTTACTTCTTCTTCTCCGATTTGGATTCCTTTTATTTCTTTTTTTTCCTCTGATTGCTGTGGCTAAAACTTCCAAAACTATGTTGAATAATAGTGGTGAGAATGGACAACCTTGTCTTGTTCCTGATCTTAGTGGAAATGGTTTCAATTTTTCACCATTGAGGACGATGTTGGCTGTGGGTTTGTCATATATGGCCTTTATTATGTTGAGGAAAGTTCCCTCTATGCCTACTTTCTGCAGGGCTTTTATCATAAATGGGTGTTGCATTTTGTCGAAAGCTTTCTCCGCATCTATTGAGATGATCATATGGTTTTCTCCTTCAATTTGTTAATATGATGTATCATGTTGATTGATTTGCGTATATTGAAGAATCCTTGCATCCCTGGGATAAACCCCACTTGATCATGGTGTATGATCCTTTTAATGTGCTGTTGGATTCTATTTGCTAGTATTTTGTTGAGGATTTTTGCATCTATGTTCATCAGTGATATTGCACTGTAGTTTTCTTTCTTTGTGACATCTTTAGTTTTGGTATCAGGGAGATGGTGGCCTCATAGAATGAGTTGGGGAGTGTTCCTCCCTCTGCAATATTTTGGAACAGTTTGAGAAGGATAGGTGTTAGCTCTTCTCTAAAAGTTTGATAGAATTCACCTGTGAAGCCATCTGGTCCTGGGCTTTTGTCGGTTGGAAGATTTTTAATCACAGTTTCAATTTCAATGCTTGTGATTGGTCTGTTCATATTTTCTATTTCTTCCTGGTTCAGTCTCGGCAGGTTGTGCATTTCTAAGAATTTGTCCATTTCTTCCAGGTTGTCCATTTTATCGGCATAGAGTTGCTTGTAGTAATCTCTCATGATCGTTTGTAGTTCTGCAGTGTCAGTTGTTACTTCTCCTTTTTCATTTCTAATTCTATTGATTTGAGTCTTCTCCCTTTTTTTCTTGATGAGTCTGGCTATTTGTTTATCTTCTCAAAGAACCAGCTTTTAGTTTTATTGATCTTTGCTATTGTTTCCTTCATTTCTTTTTCATTTATTTCTGATCTGATCTTTATGATTTCTTTCCTTCTGCTAACTTTGGGTTCTTTTTGTTCTTCTTTCTCTAATTGCTTTAGGTGCAAGGTTACGTTGTTTATTTGAGATGTTTCCTGTTTCTTAAGGTAGGATTGTATTGCTGTAAACTTCCCTCTTAGAACTACTTTTGCTGCATCCCATAGGTTTTGGGTCATCATGTCTCCATTGTCATTTGTTTCTAGGTATTTTTATATTTTCCCCTTTGATTTCTTCAGTGATCACTTCGTTATTAAGTAGTGTATTGTTTAGCCTCCATGTGTTTGTAGTTTTTACAGATCTTTTCCTGTAATTGATATCTAGTCTCATAGCATTGTGGTCGGAAAAGATACTTGATATGGTTTCAATTTTCTTAAATTTACCAAGGCTTGATTTGTAACCCAAGATATGATCTATCCTGGAGAATGTTCCATAAGCACTTGAGAAAAATGTGTATTCTGTTGTTTTGGGGTGGAATGTCCTATGAATATCAATTAATTAAGTCCATCTTGTTTAATGTATCATTTAAAGCTTGTGTTTCCTTATTTATTTTCATTTTGGATGATCTGTCCATTGGTGAAAGTGGGGTTTTAAAGTTCCCTACTATGATTGTGTTACTGTTGATTTCCCCTTTTATGGCTGTTAGTATTTGCCTTATGTATTGAGCTGCTCCTATGTTGGGTGCATAAATATTTACAATTGTTATATCTTCTTCTTGGATTGATCCCTTGATCATTATGTAGTGTCCTTTTTTGTCTCTTGTAATAGTCTTTATTTTAAAGTCTATTTTGTCTGATATGAGAATTGGTATTCCAGCTTTCTTTTGATTTCCATTTGCATGGAATATCTTTTTCCATCCCCTCACTTCCAGTCTGTATGTTTCCCTAGGTCTGAATTGGGTCTCTTGTAGACAGCATATTTACGGGTCTTGTTTTTGTATCCATTCAGCCAGTCTGTGTCTTTTGGTGGGAGCATTTAATCCATTTACATTTAAGGTAATTATCGATATGTATGTTCCTATTCCCATTTTCTTAAATGTTTGGGGTTTGTTATTGTAGGTGTTTTCCTTCTCTTGTGTTTCTTGCCTAGAGAAGTTCCTTTAGCATTTGTTGTAAAGCTGGTTTGGTGGTGCTGAACTCTCTCAGCTTTTGCTTGTCTGTAAAGGTTTTAATTTCTCCATCACATCTGAATGAGATCCTTGCTGGGTAGAGTTATCTTGGTTGTAGGATTTTCTCCTTCATCACTTTAAATATGTCCTGCCACTCCCTTCTGGCTTGCAGTGTTTCTGCTCAAAGATCAGCTGTTAACTTTATGGGGATTCCCTTGTGTGTTATTTGTTGTTTTTCCCTTGCTGCTTTTAATATGTTTTCTTTATATTTAATTTTTGATAGTTTGATTAATATGTGTCTTGGCGTGTTTCTCCTTGGATTTATCCTGTATGGGACTCTCTGTGCTTCCAGGACTTGATTAACTATTTCCTTTCCCATATTAGGGAAGTTTTCAACTATAATCTCTTCAAATATTTTCTCAGTCCCTTTCTTTTTCTCTTCTTCTTCTGGGACCCCTATAATTCGAATGTTGGTGCGTTTAATGTTGTCCCAGAGGTCTCTGAGACTGTCCTCAGTTCTTTTCATTCTTTTTTCTTTATTCTGCTCTTCAGTAGTTATTTCCACTATTTTATCTTCCAGGTCACTTATCTGTTCTTCTGCTTCAGTTATTCTGCTATTGATCCCTTCTGGAGTATTTTTAATTTCATTTGTTGTGTTGTTCATCATTGCTTGTTTCCTCTTTAGTTCTTCTAGGTCCTTGTTAAATGTTTCTTGCATTTTGTCTATTCTATTTCCAAGATTTTGGATCATCTTTACTATCATTATTCTGAATTCTTTTTCAGGTAGACTGCCTATTTCCTCTTCATTTGTTAGGTATTGTGGGTTTTTACCTTGCTCCTTCATCTGCTGTGTGTTTTTCTGTCTTCTCATTTTGCTTATCTTACTGTGTTTGGGGTCTCCTTTTCGCAGGCTGCAGGTTTGTAGTTACTGTTGTTTTGGGTGTCTGTCCCCAGTGGCTAAGGTTGGTTCAGTGGGTTGTGTAGGCTTCCTGGTGGAGGGGACTAGTGCCTGTGTTCTGGTGGATGAGGCTGGATCTTGTCTTTCTGGTGGGCAGGTCCACATCTGGTGGTGCGTTTTGGAGTGTCTGTGGCCTTATTATGATTTGAGGCAGCCTCTCTGCTAATGGATGGGGCTGTGTTCCTGTCTTGCTAGTTGTTTGGCATAGGGTGTCCAGCACTGTAGTTTGCTGGTTGTTGAGTGAAGCTGGGTCTTGGTGTTGAGGTGGAGATCTCTGGGAGATTTTCACCATTTGGTATTATGTGGAGCTGGGAGGTCTCTTGTGGACCAGTGTCCTGAACTTGGCTCTCCCACCTCAGAGGCACAGCCCTGATTCCTGGATGGAGGACCAAGAGGCTTTCATCCACACGGCTCAGAATAGAAGGGAGAAAAAATAGAAAGAAAGAAAGAAAGAGGATAAAATAAAATAAAGTAAGATAAAATAAAATAAAGTTATTAAAATAAAAAATAAAAAATAATTATTAAGAAAAAAAATTTTTTAAGTAAAAAATAACAAACAAAAAAGAAACGGACGGACAGAACCCTAGTACAAATGGTGAAAGCAAAGCTATACAGACAAAATCTCACACAGAAGCATACACATACACACTCACAAAAGAGGAAAAGGGGAAAAAATAATATATCGTTGCTCCCGAAGTCCACCTCCTCAATTTAGGATGATTCGTTGTCTATTCAGGTATTCCACAGATGCAGGCACATCAAGTTGATTGTGGAGCTTTAATCCGCTGCTTCTGAGGCTGCTGGGAGAAATTTCCCTTTCTCTTCTTTGTTCGCACCGCTCCTGGGGTTCAGCTTTGGATTTGGCCCCGCCTCTGTGTGTAGGTCGCCTGAGGGCGTCTGTTCTTCGCTCAGACAGGACGGGGTTAAAGGAGCAGCTGATTCGGGGGCTCTGGCTCACTCAGGCCGGGGGGAGGGAGGGGTACGGATGAGGGGTTAGCCTGCGGCGGCAGAGGCCAGCGTGACGTTGCAGCAGCCTGAGGCGCACCGTGCATTCTCCTGGGGAAGTTGTCCCCGGATCACGGGAGCCTGGCAGTGGCGGGCTGCACCGGCTCCCGGGAGGGGCGGTGTGGAGAGTGACCTGTGCTTGCACACAGGCTTCTTGGTGGCGGCAGCAGCAGCCTTAGCGTCTCATGCCTGTCTCTGGGGTCCGCGCTGATAGCCCCGGCTCGCGCCTGTCTCTGGAGCTCCTTTAAGCTGCGCTCTTAATCCCCTCTCTTCGTGTACCAGGAAACAAAGAGGCAAGAAAAAGTCTCTTGCCTCTTCGGCAGCTCCAGACTTTTCCCAGACTCCCTCCCGGCTAGCTGTGGTGCACTAGCCCCCTTCAGGCTGTGTTCACGCAGCCAACCCCAGTCGTCTCCCTGGGATCCGACCTCCGAAGCCCAAGCCTCAGCTCCCAGCCCCCACCTGTCCCGGCGGGTGAGCAGACGAGCCTCTCGGGCTGGTGAGTGCTGCTCGGCACCGATCCTCTGTGTGGGAATCTCTCCGCTTTGCCCTCCGCACCCCTGTGGCTGCGCTCTCCTCCGTGGCTCCGAAGCTTCCCCCCTCTGCCACCCGCAGTCTCCGCCCAGGAAGGGGCTTCCTAGTGTGTGGAAACCTTTTCTCCTTCACAGCTTCCTCCCACTGGTGCAGGTCCCGTCCCTATTCTTCTGTCTCTGTTTTTTCTTTTTTCTTTTGCCCTACCCAGGTATGTGGGGGGTTTCTTGCCTTTTGGGAGGTCTGAGGTCTTCTGCCAGTGTTCAGTGGGTGTTCTATAGGAGCAGTTCCACGTGTAGATGTATTTCTGATATATCTGTGGGGAGGAAGGTGATCTCCGCGTCTTACTCTTCCCCCATCTTCTCCTCTCCACAGGAAAAACTCTTAAAAGAACATATAATGGAGGAGGAAGGTGCCTTCCAGAAACTAAAATGAACTATAATAAATTTTAATATTGAGGTATTGCTTACCCACATTTTCATATAATTTAGTATATTACCAACATCTTTCCATGATAATGTGAATCTACATCATTTTAATTGAGCATGGTTTCTTTTTTATTAATATTCTACTTAGTTTTGAAAATGTTCTATAAAATGAATATTTAGCTTGTTTCAGGTATTTTAATAAATATGCTTTAATGAATGTCTTTCTGTACATATTTTTGAAAGGTTTTCTCATGATTTCCTTAGAAGTAGATTTGCTGGATCAGTCATGTTTTAAATTTTGATGTGAATTGCCATTTTTCTTTTCAGGAGAAGTGGGATAATTCATATATTTCAACTAGCATTTTGTGAGAGTCCTCATTTTTCTGCCTCTTTATAAACTCTTGATATTATAAATTTTGTAAATTGTTGCCAATTTAATAGATGAAAAATATCTTCTTTTTTAAATTTGAATCCTTGATTCTTTATTGAAGTTTTGCATCTTTTCAGATGCTTATTATTAATCTTTCAAATTTATTTTGATTTTTCCAGTTCATATCTTTTGACTCTTTTTTATCAATATTTTTTATTGAAGTATAGTTGATTTATAATATTGTGTTAATTTCTGCTATACAGCAAAGTGATTCAGTTATAAATATATATACATTCTTTTTTAATATTCTTTTCTATTATGGATTATAATAGGATAATGAAAATAGTTCCCTGTGCTGTACAGTAGGACCTTGTTTATCCATTCTGTTTATAATAGCTTACATCTGCTGACCCCAGCCTCCCACTCCATCCCTCCCCCAATCCCCTCTACCTTGGCAACCACCAGTCTGTTCTCTATGTCCATGATTCTGTTTCCGTTTCATAGGTAGGTTCAGTAGTGTCATATTTTAGATTCCACCTATAAGTGATATCATATGGTATTGGTCTTTCTATTTCTGACTTACTTCACTTAGTATGATAATCTCTAGTTGCATTCATGTTGCTTGCAAATGGCATTATGTCGTTTTGTTTTTATTTTAAACATCTTTATTGGAGTATAATAGCTTTACAATGGTGTGTTAGTTTCTGCTTTTTAACAAAGTGAATCAGTTATACATATACATATGTCCCCATATCTCTTCCCTCTGCATCTCCTTCCCTCCCGCCCTCCCAATCCCAGCCCTCTACGTGGTCACAAAGCACCAAGCTGATCTCCCTGTGCTATGCGGCTGCTTCCCACTAGCTATCTATTTTACGTTTGGTAGTGTATATATGTCCATGCCACTCTCTCACTTTGTTCCAGCTTACCCTTCCCCCTCCCTGTATCCTCAAGTCCATTCTCTTGTATGTCTGCATCTTTATTCCCATTTTGCCCCTAGGTTCTTCATGACCTTTTTTTTTTTTTTTTTAGATTCCATATATATGTGTTAGCATACAGTATTTGTTTTTCTCTTTCTGACTTACTTCACTCTGAATGACAGTCTCTAGGTCCATCCACCTTACTACAAATAACTCAGTTTTGTTCCTTTTTATGGCTGAGTAATATTCCATTGTATATATGTGCCACATCTTCTTTATCCATTCATCTGTTGATGGACATTTAGGTAGTTGTCATGTCTTAGCTATTGTGAATAGTGCTGCTATGAACATAGGGGTACATGTATCTTTTTGGATTATAGTTTTGTCTGGGTATATGCCCAGGAGTGGGACTGCTGGATCATATGGTAATTCTATTTTTAGTTTTCTGAGGAACATCCATACCGTTTTCCACAGTGGCTGCACTAACTTATATTCCTACCAGCAGTGTAGGAGGGTTCCGTTTTCTCCATACCCTCTCCAGCATTTGTTATTTGTAGACTTCTTAATGATGACCATTTTGACCAGTGTGAGGTGGTACCTCATTGTAATTTTGATTTGCATTTTTCTAATAATTAGCAATGGTGAGCATCTTTTCATGTGCCTATTGGCCATCTGTATTTCTTCTTCATATCTTTTGACTCTTTATTTTACTTTTTAGCAAAATAATACACATACATAGTTTAAAAGTTCCACTAGAACAGAAGGATTACTAGCAAAAAATAGCATTTGTCTGTCCCATATTTCTTACCCTCCCAATTCTGCTACCCAAAGGTAACCATGCTCAACTCTTGTAATGGTTTCTTCTGATATTTAACTTCATGTTTCTAAATTATTTGCTTCTGTGTTCCTTTTTTATTTTTAAATTTCAGATATTAGTTCTTGATTTCCTACTAGGTAAAAGGAGGATTTAGCTTTCTTTCCATGTTCTTCCCATCCCACCCTGTCCATACAGACATATTCAGTTCTCTTCGACCATCCTTTCAATGCAGATACATCATAATTTGGGGCTAAATGTATAATTCACTATTTACATCATTATTACATGAATACTATTCATAGCTCAGTAAGTATAGTACATAGTTTAGGTTTTCTTTATGGTTCAGCTTTTTGTTTTGCCTGGAGTTAATAATTATCTCGTTTGGGGCCTTGCACTTAATCGTCCATGTACACAAATCTCTATCACCAAAATTTCTGTGAGAGTGCTAAAACTCTTAATAAGTTAAACATTATAGGTGATCTATAATTTCCTTTTAAAAAATGTGTCCATCATTGTGTTCCAATCTCAGCTAGTTGATATTTGGGCCCATTGCAAAAATATCCTCCTAGGACCTCCTCTCCCCATTATTGAAATCCCCTTACAGCCGCCTTGTGTTTCAGCTTCTGTTTTCCTGGACCTCATTTCCTCCTTTTCCCTCATTTTGTTATAGGACATAACTGCAGTATAATACTGAGAAAGGGTACATGGAACCATTTTATTTTTGAAAACTTATATGTCTAAAAGTATGTTTTTCTACCCTCACACTTGATTTGGTAATTTGCTTGTATATGTAACTCTAGGTTGGACACTATTTTTTCCTTCAGAATTTTAAAGGCGTTTTTCTCCACTGTTTGCAGCATCCATGGTGTTGTTAACAAGCCCAACGCTGTTCTGATTCTTGATCTCTTGTGTTTTTGTCTTTCTTTCTGGACGTTTTCAGAATCTTTTCTCTATTCTTTTTTTTTTTTTTTTTTTGGCTGCTTGGGTCTTTGTTGCTGCACGCAGGCTTTTCTCTAGTTGCGGTGGGCAGGGGCTACTCTTCATTGCAGTGCATGGGCTTCTCATTGTGGTGGCTTCTCTTGTTGCAGAGCACAGGCTCTAGGCGCACAGGCTTCAGTAGTTGTGGCTCACGGGCTCTAGAGCACAAGCTCAGTAGTTGTGGCACACAGGCTTAGTTGCTCCGCGGCATGTGGGATCTTCCTGGACCAGGGGTCGAACCCATGTCCCCTGCATTGGCAGGCATATTCTTAGCCACTGTGCCACCAGGGAAGCCCTCTCTTCTCTATTCTTAAAGCACTAAAATTTCATGATGTACTTGCGAGTTCTTTTCTATTACTGGGGCTGATTGGTAGGAGAAGACTTTAGGTAAATTTGTGTCTGTTGGTTTTAGGAAATTTTGGTATTATTTCTTTGATAATTTCTCCCTGTTTTCTGTCTTTCAGACACACACATGTACTCATTCTTTCTGGAACTCCTATTGGTTAGACCTCTTGAATTAATCCTCTAATTTCTCATATTTTAGCTCCCATTTTCTCTCATTGGCTGATTGTTCTGTTTTCTAGAAAAATTTCTAGACTTTCTAGACTCTAAGACCTTCCAGTTTCTACTGGATATTTTATGTTAGCAATCATATTGTCATGTTGTGGTGGTTTTTTTAATTCCCCGCATGCTCTCTTTTTATAATGTCTTGTTCTTTTTTCTTCATGAATTCCATGTCTTCTCTTATTGTTACAAAGGTATTATATTTTTAACCTTTCTTCTCCTTGTGTTATAGCTTTTCTTCTCTGTTAATTTTGGTTTCTGTCTTTCATACTGGAGTCTTTCCACATAAATCTTGTGACCCTTGTCAATCTGTATTTTGGAATCAGGCATTGGAATGCTAATTAAAAGCTATGAGTAGAGGCACAGGGTTGGTATGCTTATGGAGCAGAATGCCATTACCAAAGCATCAGAGTCACTCACCTTTCTGTTCTCTATACTAAGATTTTTTAAAATGTTATTGACATCTCCCATTTGTGTTGTCTCTTCTGTTGTATTTTTTGTCTTAAGGTCCATACTTTGTCATTCCTTTGTTGTCATTATAGTGGATTTCTTGGCGGGAACCAAGATAAATGTATGTGTTCAAGCTGTGATGCTTAACTGGAAATCTATACCCACTTTTTTTTCCATTGAGATGTTCGTCTGTGTCCTGTCATTTTAATAATTCTATATATAGTAACAATATTTATTTAAATGTGTTTTATTTTATTTTTTATTTACTCCTAATTATTTGATATTCTGTACAAAAAATTTTAATCCTTATATAGTCAAATTTCTCAAGTGTATCATCATATCTAGAAAAAAATTCCTCATTCTAAAATTTTCTGCAATATGTTTTTCTATTTTTTTTTTAAAGCTGGGCTTTTAATTTTTTAAAAAATAAATTTATTTACTTTTGGCTGTGTTGGGTCTTCGTTGCTGCGCGTGGGCTTCCTCTAGTTGTGGTGAGTGGAGGCTACTCTTCATTGTGGTGTGTGGGCTTCCCATTGTGATGGCTTGTCTTTTTTTGCAGAGCATGGGCTCTAGGTGCACGGGCTTTAGTAGCTAAGGCATGCAGGCTCAGTAGTTGTGGATCACGGGCTCTAGAGCTCAGGCTCAGTAGTTGTGGTGCACGGGCTTAGTTGCTCTGTGGCATGTGGGATCTTCCCGGACCAGGGCTCGAACCCGTGTCCCCAGCATTAGCAGGCAGATTCTTAACCACTGCGCCACCAGGGAAGTCCCTCTATTTATTTTATAATTTTCCTAATTAAATTTTTAACTTTGAATGTAATTTTGTTTATGTTGTGATATGGGTATCAGTTTATTTTGTAATAAATGGAAACTAAAGCAATATCTGACAATTTGTTCTCACCATTCTTATAGTATATCTATATCATATTTTATATTCTCATAAATCTTGGATCCATTTCTAGGTTCTCTATTTTATATCTGTAATAGCCACACCCATTGCCAGATCTGTATTACAGTTTAAAGATACTCGTTTGGTAGTGCATTTTGATATCTTCAATGGCAAATGTCCCCACTCCTTGTTCTTCTCTATTATGTATTCTTCTTATGGCTCCCAACTACATTTTTTGAAATGAAATTTGGGTCAGTTTTCCACTTTGAAAAAAATTCATTGCAATTTTTAATAGTCTGTATAAAATTTTAGATTAACTTAAGAGAAAATTCACACTCTTACTTGTTTGAGTCTTCTTATCTAGAAACATGAATGTCTCAGGGATATTCAAGTCTTCTTTCACAGTTTTCTTTATAGAGTTTCTGTACATATTTTCCATAAGATGTAATTTTATTCCAGCTATTATTTCTATACATGAATACCATAGATTTTGAAATTTGCTTACCTTTTTGAATTCTATCATTCTATTATCTTTGAACAATTTTAGTTAATTTTTCCATATTTTTATTTATTATTCAATAAATATTTCAACTCCTACTAAGTTCCAGAAAGTATTAGCCATTCAGGACATAATGTTAAATAAGAAGAGACATGGTGGAGGGACCTTCAAGATGGCAGAGGAGTAAGACGTGGAGATCACCGTCCTCCCCACAAATACATGACAAATACATTTACATGTGGAACAACTCCTACAGAACACCTACTGAACGTGGGCAGAAGACCTCAGACTTCCCAGAAGGCAAGAAACTCCCCACGTACCTGGGTAGGGCAAAAGGAAAAAGAAAAAACACAGACAAAAGAATAGGGGCAGGACCTGCACCTCTGGGAGAGAGCTGTGAAGCAGAAAAAGTTCCACACACTAGGAAGACCCTTCACTGGTGGAGACTGGGGGTGGGTGGGGGGGAAGCTTTGGAGCCACGGAGGAGAGCGCAGCAACAGGGGTGCAGAGGGCAAAGCAGAGAGATTCTGGCACAGAGGATTCATGCCAACCAGCACTCACCAGCCCGAGAGGCTTGTCTGCTCACCTGCCGGGGCAGGTGGGGGCTGGGACCTGAGGCTCCTGCTTCGGAGGTCAGATCCCAGGGAGAGGCCTGGGGTTGGCTGTGTGAACACAGTCTGAAGAGGGCTAGTGTGCCACAGCTAGCTGTGAGGGAGTCCAGGGAAAAGTCTGGAGCTGCCTAAGAGGCAAGAGACCATTGTTTCGAGGTGCATGAGGAGAGGGGATTCAGAACACTGCCTAAAGGAGCTTGAGAGACAGGTGTGAGCCGCGGATATCGGTGCACACACCAGAGACGGGCATGAAACACTAAAGTTGCTGCTGCAGCCACCAAGAATCCTGTATGCAAGCACAGGTCACTATACAAACCTCCCCTCCCGGGAGCCTGTGCAGCCCACCATGGCCAGAGTCCTGAGATCCAGGGACAAGTTCCCAGGAGAACACACGGTGCGCCTCAGGCTGGTGCAATGTAATGCTGCTCTCTGTGGCCGCAGGCTCACCCCGCATTCCATACCCCTCCCTCCCCACAGCCTGAGTGAGCCAGAGGCCCCTAATCAGCTGCTAATTTAACCCCGTCCTGTCTGGGCAGGGAACGGACGCCCTCAGGCGACCTACACGCAGAGGCAGGGCCAAATCCAAAGATGAACCCCAGGAGTTGTGCAAACAAAGAAGAGAAAGGGAAATCTCTCCCAGCAGCCTCAGGAGCAGTGGATTAAATCTCCACAATGAACTTGATGTGCCTGCATCTGTGGAATACCTGAATAGACAACAAATCATCCCAAAATTGAGGCGGTGGACTTTGGGAGCAATTGTAGACTTGGGGTTTGCTTTCTGCATCTAATTTGTTTCTGGTTTTATGTTTATCTTAGTTTAGTATTTAGAGCTTATTATAATTGGTAGATTTGTTTATTGATTTGGTTACTCTCTTCCTTTTTTTAATATATATATATTTTTTTTCCTTTTCTCTTTTTGTGAGTGTGTATGTGTATGCTTTTTTGTGTGATTTTGTCTGTATAGCTTTGCTTTTACCATTTCTCCTAGGGTTCTGTCTGTCTGGGGGTTTTTTTGTTTTCTTTTTATTAGTATAATTTTTAGTGCTTGTTATCATTGGTGGATTTGTTATTTGGTTTGGATGCTCACTTCTTTCTTTCTTTCTTTCTTTCTTTCTCTCTTTTTTTACTTTTTTATTTTTTTATTTTTAATAATTTTTTAAATTTTTTAGTTTAATAACTGTATTTAATTTAATTTAATTTATTTATTTATTTTTCTTTCTCACTTTTCTTCTGAGCCATGTCGCTGACATGGTCTTGGCGCTCCGGCCAGGTGTCAGGCCTGAGCCTCTG
This sequence comes from Balaenoptera borealis, assembly GCF_965194805.1. Classification (NCBI taxonomy): domain Eukaryota; kingdom Metazoa; phylum Chordata; class Mammalia; order Artiodactyla; family Balaenopteridae; genus Balaenoptera; species Balaenoptera borealis. Next base: position 96,174,486 of record NC_138865.1, read on the forward strand.
AGGTGGGAGAGCCAAGTTCAGGACAGTGGTTCAACAGAGGCCTCCTGGCCCCATGTAATATCAAACAGCGAAAGCTCTCCCAGAGATCTCGATCTCAACGCCAAGACCCAGCTCCACTCAAAGACCAGCAAGCAACAGTGCTGGACACCCTATGCCAAACAACTAGCAAGACAGTAACACAACCCCACCCATAAGCAGAGAGGCTGCCTAAGATCATAATAAGGTCACAGACACCCCAAACACACCACCGGATGTGGTCCTGCCCACCAGAAAGACAAGATCCATCCTCATTCACCAGAACACAAGCACCAGTCCCCTCCACCAGAAAGCCTCCACAACCCACTGAACAAACGTTAGCCACTGGGTGCAGACACCAAAAACAATGGGAACTATGAACCTGCAGCCTATGAAAAGGAGACCCCAAACACAGTAAGATAAGCAAAATGAGAAGACAAAGAAACACACAGCAGATGAAGGAGCAAGGTAAAAGCCCACCAGATGAAACAAATGAAGAGGAAATAGGCAGTCTACCTGAAAAAGAATTCAGAGTAATGATAGTAAAGATGATCCAAAATCTTGGAAATATAATGGAGAAAATAAAAGAAACGCTTAACAAGGACCTAAAGAGCAAACAAACAGTGATGAACAACACAATAAATGAAATTAAAAATTCTCTGGAAGGAATCAATAGTAGAACAACTGAGGCAGAAGAACGGATAAGTGACCTGGAATATAAAATACTGGAAATAACTACCACAGAGCAGAATAAAGAAAAAAGAATGAAAAGAACTGAGGACAGTCTCAGAGACCTCTGGGACGACATTCAACACACCAACATTCGAATTATAGGGGTCCCAGAAGAAGAAGGGAAAAAGAAAGGGTCTGAGAAAATATCTGAAGAGATTAGAGTTGAAAATTTCCCTAACATGGGAAAGGAAATAGTCAATCAAGTCCAGGAAGCGCAGAGAGTCCCATACAGGATAAATCCAAGGAGAAACATGCCAAGACATATTAATCAAACTATGAAAAATTAAACACAAAGAAAAAATATTAAAAGCAGCAAGGGAAAAGCAACAAATAACACACAAGGGAATCCCCATAAGGATAATAGCTTGTCTTTCAGCAGAAACTCTGCAAGCCAGAAGGGAGTGGCAGGATGTATTTAAAGTGATGAAAGGCAAAAACCTACAACCAAGATTACTCTACCCAACAAGGATCTCATTCAGATGTGATGGAGAAATTAAAACCTTTACAGACAAGCAAAAGCTGAGAGAGTTCAGCACCACCAAACCAGCTTTACAACAAATGCTAAAGGAACTTCTCTAGGCAGGAAACACAAGGGAAGGAAAAGACCTACAATAACAAACCCAAAACAATTAAGAAAATGGTAATAGGAATATACATATTGATAATTACCTTAAATGTAAATGGATTAACTGCTCCAACCAAAAGATATAGACTGGCTGAATGGATACAAAACAAAGACCCAATATATGCTGTCTACGAGAGACCCACTTCAGACCTAGGGACACATACAGACTGAAAGTGATGGGATGGAAAAAGATATTCCATGCAAATGGAAATCAAAAGAAAGCTGGAGTAGCAATTCTCATATCAGACAAAATAGACTTTAAAGACTATTACAAGAGACAAAGAAGGACAGAACATAATGATCAAGGGATGTATTCATGAAGAAGATATAACAATTTTAAATATTTATGCACCCAACATAGGAGCACCTCAATATATAAGGCAAACTCTAACAGCCATAAAAGGGGAAGTCGACCATAACACAATAATAATAGGGGACTATAACACCCCACTTTCACCAATGGACAGATCATCCAAAATGAAAATAAATAAGTGTGGGGTTTCTGTATGTATGAAATTAAATTCGATTTCCTCCTGTTAAAAAAAAAAGAAAATAAATAAGGAAACACATGCTTTAAATGATACATTAAACAAGATGGACTTAACTGATATTTATAGGACATTCCATCCAAAAACAACAGAATACACTTTCTTCTCAAGTGCTCATGGAACATTCTCCAGAGTAGACCATATTTGGGTAACAAATCAAGCCTTGGTAAATTTTAAAAAATTGAAATTGTATCAAGTATCATTTCTGACCACAATGCTATGAGACTAGATATCAATTAAAGGAAAAAAATCTGTAAAAATCACTAACACATGGAGGCTATTCAATACACTACTGAATAACCAAGAGGTCACTGAAGAAATCAAAGAGGAAATCAAAAAATACCTAGCAACAAATGACAATGAAAACACGACGACCCAAAACCTAGGGGATGCAGCCAAAGCAGTTCTAACAGGGAAGTTTATAGCAATACAATCCTACCTCAAGAAACAAGAAACATCTCAAATAAACAACCTAAGCTTATACCTAAAGCACTTAGAGAAAGAAGAACAAAAAAACCCCAAAGATAGCAGAAGGAAAGATATCATAAAGACCCGATGAGAAATAAATGAAAAAGAAATGAAGGAAACAATAACAAAGATCAATAAAACTAAAAGCTGGTTCTTTGAGAAGATAAACAAAATTGACAAACCATTAGCCAGACTCATTGAGAAAAAAAGGGAGAAGACTCAAATCAATTGAATTAGAAATGAAAAAGGAGACGTAACAACTGACACTGCAGAAATACAAAGGATTATGAGAGATTACTACAAGCAACTGTATGCCAATAAAATGGACAACCTGGAAGAAATGGACAAATTCTTAGAAAAGCACAATCTTCTGAGACTGAACCAGGAAGAAATAGAAAATATAAATAGACCAATCACAAGCACTGAAAATGAAACTGTGATTAAAATCTTCCAACAAACAAAAGCCCAGGACCAGATGGCGTCACAGGCGAATTCTATCAAACATTTAGAGAAGAGCTAAAACCTATCCTTCTCAAACTCTTCCAAAATATAGCAGAGGGAGGAACACACCCAAGTTCATTCTACGAGGCCACCATGACCCTGATACCAAAAACAGATAAAGATGTCACAAAAAAAGAAAACTACAGGCCAATATCACTGATGAATATAGGTGCAAAAATCCTCAACAAAATGCTAGCAAACAGAATCCAGCAGCACATTAGAAGGATCATACACCATGATCAAGTGGGGCTATCCCAGGAATGCAAGGATTCTTCCGTGTATGCAAATCAATCAATGTGATACACCATATTGACAAATTGAAGGAGAAAAACCATATGATCATCTCAATAGAGGCAGAAAAAGCTTTTGACATAATTCAACACCTATTTATGATAAAAACCCTCCAGAAAGTAGGCATAGAGAGAACTTACATCAACATAATAAAGGCCGTATATGACAGACCCACAGGCAACATCTTTCTCAATGGTGAAAAACTGAAACCATTTCCACTAACATCAGGAACAAGACAAGGTTGCCCATTCTCACCACTATTATTCAACATAGTTTTGGAAGTTTTAGCCACAGCAATCAGAGAAGAAAAAGAAATAAAAGGAATCCAAATCGGAAAAGAAGAAGTAAAGCTGTCACTGTTTGCAGATGACATGATACTATACATAGAGAATCCTAAAACTGCCACTAGAAAACTACTAGAGCTAATCAATGAATTTGGTAAAGTAGCAGGATACAAAATTAATGCACAGAAATCTCTTGCATTCCTATACACTAATGATGAAAAATCTGAGAGTGAAATTAAGAAAACGCTCCCATTTACCATTGCAACAAAAAGAATAAAATATCTAGGAATAAACCTACCTAAGGAGACAAAAACCTGTATGCAGAAAATTATAGGACACTGATGAAAGAAATTAAAGATGATACAAATAGATGGAGAGATATACCATGTTCTTGGATTGGAAGAATCAACATTGTGAAAATGACTCTACTACCCAAAGCAATCTACAGATTCAATGCAATCCCTATCAAACTACCACTGGCATTTTTCACAGAACTAGAACAAAAAATTTCACAATTTGTTTGGAGACACAAAAGACCCCGAATAGCCAAAGCAATCTTGAGAACGAAAAATGGAGCTGGAGGAATCAGGCTCCCTGACTTCAGACTATATTACAAAGCTACAGTAATCAAGACAGTTTGGTACTGGCACAAAAACAGAAACATAGATCAATGGAACAGGATAGAAAGCCCAGAGATAAACCCACGCACATATGGTCACCTTATCTTTGATAAAGGAGGCAAGCATATACAGTGGAGAAAAGACAGTCTCTTCAATAAGTGGTGCTGGGAAAATTGGACAGGTACATGTAAAAGTATGAAACTAGAACACTCCCTGACACCATACACAAAAATAAACTCAAAATGGATTAAAGACCTAAATGTTAAGCCAGACACTATCAAACTCTTAGAGGAAAACATAGGCAGAACACACTATGACATAAATCGCAGCAAGATCCTTTTGACCCAGCTCCTAGAGAAATGGAATAAAAAGAAAAATAAACAAATGGGGCCTAATGAAACTTCAAAGCTTTTGCACAGCAAAGGAAACCATAAACAAGACCAAAAGACAACCCTCAGAATGGGAGAAAATATTTGCAAATGAAGCAACTGACAAAGGATTAATCTCCAAGATTTACAAGCAGCTCATACAGCTCAATAACAAAAAAACAAACAACCCAATCCAAAAATGGGCAGAAGACCTAAACAGACATTTCTCCAAAGAAGATATACAGATGGCCAACAGACACATGAAAGAATGCTCAACATCCTTAATCATTAGAGAAATTCAAATCAAAACTACAATGAGGTATCATCTCACACCGGTCAGAATGGCCATCATCAAAAAATCTAGAAACAATAAATGCTGGAGAGGGTGTGGAGAAAAGGGAACACTCTTGCACTGTTGGTGGGAATGAAAATTGATACAGCCACTATGGAGAACAGTATGGAGGTTCCTTCAAAAACTAAAAATAGAACTACCATACGACCCAGCAATCCCACTCCTGGGCATATACCCTGAGAAAACCATAATTCAAAAAGAGTCATGTACCAAAATGTTCATTGCAGCTCTATTTACAATAGCCAGGACATGGAAGCAACCAAAGTGTCCATCACCGGATGAATGGATAAAGAAGATGTGGCACATATATACAATGGAATATTACTCAGCCATAAAAAGAAATGAAATGGAGGTATTTGTAATGAGGTGGATGGAGTTAGAGTCTGTCATACAGAGTGAAGTAAGTCAGAAAGAGAAAAACAAATACAGTATGCTAACACATATATATGGAATCTAAGGAAAAAAAAAAAAAAAAGGACATGAAGTACCTAGTGGCAAGATGGGAATAAAGACGCAGACCTACGAAAGAATGGACTTGAGGATATGGGGAGGGGGAGGGGTGAGATGTGACAGGGTGAGAGAGTGTCATGGACATATATACACTACCAAATGTAAAATAGATAGCTAGTGGGAAGCAGCCGCATAGCACAGGGAGATCAGCTCGGTGCTTTGTGACCACCTAGAGGGGTGGGATAGGGAGGGTGGGAGGGAGGGAGATGCAAGGGGGAAGAGATATGGGAACATATGTATATGTATAACTGATTCACTTTGTTTTAAAGCAGAAACTAACACACCATTGTAAAGCAATTATACTTCAATAAAGATGTTAAAAAAAAAATTAATGCACAAAAATCTCTTACATTTCTATACACTAATGATGAAAAATCTGAAAGAGAAATTCAGGAAACACTCCCATTTACTATTGCAACAAAAAAAGTAAAATACCTAGGGCTAAACCTACCTAAGGAGACAAAATACCTGTATGTAGAAAACTATAAGACACTGATGAAAGAAATTAAAGATGATACAAATAGATGGAGAGATATACCATGTTCTTGGATCGGAAGAATCAACATTGTGAAAACGAGTATACTATCCAAAGCAATCTACAGATTCAAATCATTCCCTATCAAACTACCAATGGCATTTGTCAGAGAAGTAGAACAAAACATTGTATAATTTGTATGGAAACACAAAAGACCCCGAATAGCCAAAGCAATCTTGAGAAAGAAAACAGAGCTGGAGGAATCAGGCTCCCTGACTTCAGACTATACTACAAAGGTACAGTAATCAAAACAGTATGGTACTGGCACAAAAACAGAAATATAGATCAATGGAACAGGATAGAAAGCCCAGAGATAAACCCACACACATATGGTCACCTTATCTTTGATAAAGGAGGCAAGAATATGCAATCAAGAAAAGACATCCTCTTCAATAAGTGGTGCTGGGAAAACTGCACAGCTACATGTAAAAGAATGAAATTAGAACACTCCCTAACACCATACACAAAAATAAACTCAAAATGGATTAAAGACCTAAATGTAAAGCCAGACACTATCAAACTCTTAGAGGAAAACATAGGCAGAACATTCTATGGCATAAATCACAGCAAGATCCTTTATGACCCACCTCCTAGAGAAATGGAAATAAAAATAAAAATAAACAAATGGGACCTAATGAAACTTAAAAGCTTTTGCACAGCAAAGGAAACCATAAACAAGATGAAAAAACCATCAGAATGTGAGAAAATATTTGCAAACGAAGCAACTGACCATGGATTAATCTCCAAAATATACAAGCAGCTCATGCAGCTCAATATCAAAAAAACAAAACAACCGAATCCAAAAATTTAGGCAGAAGACCTAAATAGACATCTCTCCAAAGATGATATACAGATTGTCAACAAAGACATGAAAGGATGCTCAACATCACTAGTCATTAGAGAAATGCAAATCAAAACTACAATGAGTTATCACCTCACACTGGTCAGAATGGCCATCATCAAAAAATCTAGAAACAATAAATGCTGGAGAGGGTGTGGAGAAAAGGGAACCCTCTTGCGCTGTTGGTGGGAATGTAAATTGATACAGCCACTATGGAGAACAATATGGAGGTTCCTTAGAAAACTAAAAATAGAACTACCATAGGACCCAGCAGTCCCATTCCTGGGCATATACCCTGAGAAAACCATAATTCAAAAAGAGTCATGTACCAAAATATTTATTGCAGCTCTATTTACAATAGACAGGACATGGAAGCAACCTAAGTGTCCATTGACAGATGAATGGATAAAGAAGACGTGGCACATATATACAATGGAATATTACTCAGCCATAAAGAGAAACGAAATTGAGTTATTTGTAGTGAGGTGGATGGACCTAGAGACTGACATACAGAGTTAAGTAAGTCAGAAAGAGAAAAACAAATACCGTATGCTAACACATATATATGGAATCTAAAAAAAAAAAAAAAAATCGTTCTGAAGAACCTAGGGGCAGGACAGGAGTAGAGACATAGACGTAGAGAATGGACTTGAGGACACAGGGAGGGGGAAGGGTAAGCTGGGACGAAGTGAGAGAGTGGCATGATCAGATATACACTACCAAATGTAAAATAGATAGCTAGTGGGAAGCAGCTGCATAGCACAGGGAGATCACCTCAGTGCTTAGTGTCCACCTAGAGAAGTGGGATAGGGAGGGTGGGAGGGAGGTGCAGGAGGGAGAGCATATGGGGATATGTGTATATATATAGCTGATTCACTTTGTTATACATCAGAAACTAACACAACACTGTAATGCAATTATACTGCAATAAAAATGTTAAAAAAAAAAGAAGAGACATGGTTCTTGCCCTTTGATAGATAATTATATCATTTTGAAATGATGATTACATTTTCCTTTCCAATTATTTTTCGTACTTATTTTTATTATTCTATCAATTGACTAAGATCTCCAATCCAATATTGAAAAACAGTAAGGATAAGCTTCATCTTTCTTTTATTTATAACATTTGAACAAATATGTCTAATATTTCTCATTAGGTGTGATGTTTGCTGCTAGAGTCTGATTTTTGAAAACTTTATCATGTTAAGGAATTTTCCTTCTGCATTCTGTTTATAAAAGGTTTATAATCAGAAATGTTGAATTTCATTAAAGCCCATTTAATTGTTAATGTAATTAACATGTTAAACCATCCTTGAATTCCTGTATAAACCCCGCTTGGTAATTTCTGAGTGTTCTATTTTTATCCTGCTTGACAGAATCTAGTAATGTTTTATTTAGGATTCTTGTATCTTTAGGAATAAAAAGATTGATCTATAGTTTTCTTTTACTGTGATCCTTTTTGAAGTTTGATATTAAAATTATGCTAACCTCAAAGTGAATGGGAAAGTTTCCCAGAGCTCTGTTTTTAAAGACATATTTATTTAATAAATATTTTCAAAAGCAGAGTAATTTTCTTGCCTTTGAGAGTTTGAAACAATACACAGACAAAATTAGCCATATTTATTCTTTAATGATGTCCCTTTGACACCTATTCAATTTTATCTTTGGTTATTGATCTGCTCATTACTTGTTTTTTTAAGAACCAACTTGGGAACATACTTTTCCCTTGAAAATCATCCATCTATTTTATTAAATGTATTGGAATAAAGCAGCATTTATTATTCATTTGTGAGTTTTAAAATATCTTCCAGACCTGTGATTTTCATCACCCTCTCAATCCTCGTTTATTTGTGTTTTCACTCCTTGGACCTTTGTTCAATTTCTCAGAGGGCTATTTTTTGGGGTTATGCTTTTTGGTGGTATAAATACATTTTTCAATGTCTATAATTCCTTGATCATTGATATTTATTGTAGAGAAGAAGACGACACCTGGGTTTAATTTTTTACCTTAAAAGTAAAAGCTAAGATGTAACTATTTGAAGAGATAACAGAGTAAACAGGAATGGAATAGGGAGCTGTAAAAGGTGTATCTGAGGGAGTTGATCAGAAATAACTAATTTGGGGGTCAAATGTAGACCCATTGTATCTGTGCAGAGAGGATAGGCTTTACCAGAGCCCATGTCTGGTAAATTATGTGGATAGTTTCTATGTAAGATCATAGACACTCATAGCATGCAGGAATTGGCTAGAAAATTACTCCCATTTCCTCATTATATAGATGCAGAAACTATGCTACAAAGAGTTGAAGTGACTTACTCAAAGTTACACAGCATGCTAATTAGATGATTGAGGACTACTTAATACAATAGAGTTATTTGCACTATACAACACTTCTTTTGTTTTAAAAGAAAATATATATTTAGGTTAATAGGAAGAAATGCAGGGATACTTCTGTAAATGTTTTATAAGTATTGTTTTGATACGATGCCAGACTTCGTCTTCATTTCCTAGGTGAAGAACTGGAGACATAGAGGATTGAAGAAGAGCAAGTCATGATCAAAATCAAGTCTGAAACCTCTTTCTATTGATTGCCTTACCTGTCAGTAACTCAATAAGCAACACTGCCTCTTTCAAAAATCAATGAACGGAAATGCTATGAGGAAACAAATTGGGAGAAATCTTCATTCTTGTAAGTATTCACAGAAAAGACTTTAATTGTTGCTATTCTTTACTTATTAAAATAGGGAAAATTAAAAGAATGATAATACTCAGTGCTTGCAAGAATCCAGGGAAATTGAGGCCCATATATTATTGTAAAATAACAATCTTTGGAAAGACAAACTAGCCAACTAAGGAAAAATGCTATATGAATGAAGGTACTTGTTGTGGCAGTTTCTAATGAAAAAAGACTTGAAGCAACAGACTTAGTCAGAGGAGAAGGTCTAAGTAAATTGTGGTACACATGAGAATATTGTATAGCTAACAAAAATATCCTTATCATCAGGAATACAAGCATGAAACAATGCCTATACCTCTGTGTACTCACTTCTCTACACTTGGCTCAGTCAGCTCCACGCACACTGAAATTAAGGTGAAGGCCAGCTGGACTCCTTTTTTCTTTTTATTTTTTTAATTGAGGTATCATTGATGTACAATATTATATAAGTTTCAAGTGTAAAACATAGTTGTTCATGATTTTTAAAGGGCTTATTCCATTTGTATTTATTATGAAATATTGGCTATATTCCCTGTGTTGTACAACCAACTAGACTCTTATCCCGGGACTTTGGGAAGAATCTGCTTCCAGCCTCATTCAAGTTGTTGGTAGAATTCAGTATTTTGCATTTGCAGGACTGAGATTTTCATCTTCTTTCTGGCTGTTCGCTTGTGGGTTCACTGTCATCTCTAGAGGCTTCTCCGAGGCCCTTCCATGTGGCCCCCTCCATCTGAGCATTAGAGAACCTCCCTTATGTTGTTCCTCACTTTCTCTTTTGCTACCAACTGGAGAAAACTCTACTTTTATTGGGCTCATGTGATTAGGTTAGGCCCATTTGCAATGGGTTAGGCCCATTGACCTGTCTTAAGGTCAATGTCTGCAAAATCCCTTTTGCCACATAACATAATCATGGAAATCAAACCAAGGAGCAAAGGGTACCATGGGGTCATATTAAAATTCTGCCTGCCATGCCACAGATTGGGCTCACTCTCTCACTTCCTTTAGGTCTTTTCTCAGTTGTTAACTTTTCAGCAAAGTGTTTCCTGGAATCTATCTAAAATTTCAACTGCTCCTCTTATCCCCACCCAAACTTCTACCCCCTTTGCCTGTTTTTGTTTTTGTTTTTAATTTCTTCTTTAGCACTTATCATCTAATGTACAATGTGTCTTACTTATTTATATTGTTTGTTATCTGTCTTCTCCAGCACATGTAATCTCAAAGAGATCAGGGACTTTGTTGTTCTCACTGGTAGAATGGTGCCTGGAACATAACAAATACTCAGTAAATATGCGTTTAATGAGTGAATAAATGATACAAAATTATATAGAGAGTATGATTACAATTATTTAAAAATATGAATGCATGTAAACACAATTAAAATAGTATTGTTAAGATGGTAAGATTTTAATAGCTTAAAAATCTATTTCCCAAGCTTTGCACTATTTTTATATTGACATAACAAAGAAAAGACCCCATAGAAGGGGCTGTTCTCTGGGTAGTGGGAATTAGCCAAGTATGACATACCTTGTGAGCAGGTAATTTTGAGGTAATGCTAAGGACTCAGCAGCTCATCATAGGCAGAAAAATATGCCAGAGGCAATGTGGAAGAGGAGAAAGAGCATGGGAGATGGAATCGCAAAGACCTGGATTTGAGTCTCTCTTCAAGTATTTACGAGTCGGGTGACTTGAAAAGTAACTTAAACCCTCTGAGCCTATTTTCTCACTACATAAATAAGGACACTAACTACTTTCATCACTGGGTTGCCATAAGGATCATGTAAGATGCTCAGTATTACTTTGATTCATGTCATCCAGCCTATTCACCCTTGTGATGGCCAAGAGAAAGGCTTCTCATGCTTTACCAACTTCTCTTCTTCATCTAACTTGTGTGCAGTTACAGAAAAGGACTTTCTTGTTAGGGTAGGTTGATTTTCCCATGAAAGAAATATCACCGATTTTTTTTTAAAGCAATATTGGTTTCCAATAATTGTAACTAGCTTAAAATAACAGAAACAGAAATTCCTATGTGGATAACAAAATTTCCCTTTGAGTTCCAAAGGATCTCCTGGCACTCTCAAATTATTGTACCTTGAAATTGTTTCAATAACTGCATTCTTTATGACAGGAGTTTGAATATCAAATATTGGTCACTACAAGAATATTAAATTTTTAATCAGAAATAGGGAAAAATTACTTTAAGCTCTGATACTATCAATTTCTCATTATTTGACCTTGAACCATTCACCTTACTTCTCTTTGCCTTCTGGTACATTTTGAGAATCCTTGCATGCATGAACAAATGACTCTTTGTGGAAAGATAATTCCCATAGCAATAAAAGTGATTACATTTTAAGCATCTAGGATATTCCAGGCGCAGTGCTATATTCTTTACATACATTATCTTAAAAGCTCAAAACAAGTCAACCAGCTGATATCATTGTCTCCATTTTATCCACAAGAAAGCTGAGGCTTAGAGAGATCAAATAAATTCTTGAGAGTAGCACAACAAAATGCTAGAATTGATCTCCTGCTATAATCTCTTAACATCATTTTGCATTTGGATTATTCTTTTCAATGCATTTACTCTCTGGCCCAATTTTGTGTCAAAGAGGATTTGGTTCAACATTCTATGCCTTTATCTAAGTCTTCAATTAAAAAAAAAAATTAACACAAGTTTGTTTGTTCCTTGCTACACCCCAGGCACCTAGCACACCTATTAGGTAGTAGGTGTTCAATAAATGACTTTTGAATGAATAATGTGGTGCCCTGTGCCATGTCTCCCTTGACATACAGTAGTATTGGCCCTTTCAGTTACAAATCTATTAGATTTTGTTGTTAAGATATCCTTATTTTTGTACTTTTATCTGTAATTACTAAAGGGAGACATGGTGAAATGTTTTGGTGTGGTCGGGTACACTATAGTTTCCCCCAAATTACACTATATCTATAGTTTCCCCCAAATCTACCATTCCGATAATCTTATTTTACAAAAAGGAAAGCTTAAGATGTATCTCGCTTTTCATGAACATATTATTTTTCTCCTCTTTCTTCTCTTAGAGTTCACAAATACTCAATTTTATCATTTGACCCAGAAAACTACTTGGGATAGACATTAAGTGCAATATATATTTTTGCAGCATGTTCTTTTTGGTGAGGCAAGATAGTATTTTCTATCTTAATTCTTATAAGATTTCTGGCAGAATTTTGAGGCTACATTTGGGAACTTCTCTTAACAACAAAAACAGCAATAACCATTTATTCCAAAAGTTGCGTGTATAAACACTGCATAGACACCTGACCTACATTATCTAATTTAATTTCCCCCAAATCTATGAAGTAGGCATGAATATCTGAAATTTACAGATCAGGAATCCAAGACCCAAAGAGCTAACTATTTGCCCAAAGTCACCCATATGGTAAGTAGTAATCAGGATTCAAAGCCAGGTCTCAAATTCCAAAGATTGTGTTTTTAATGAGTATATATGTTGCCCTTTATAACTTTTCAAGGCCAGGAAACACATTAAAAACATCCTAATTTTTTCTTATGATCACTTCACCTGTGTTTGGCTTCAATTTTCTTGTTTTATTTGGATTAGGCTAGGTTATGCTGCAGTGACAAATAGCATCAATTATATTTTAGTGTTGCACTTATGTATCAAAATGCCTTTACATGATTGCAATGACTGGAAGATCATGCTGGAAAGTCATGCACAGGCAATTAACTATTTTAAACTCAAAATGATACATATCACTTCTAGTGGCATATCATGGCCAAACTTCAAGCGGTAGGGAATCACAGCCCTCCATTGTATCACGAAGGAGAGAACAAGCTATCAGTGGACACTGGTAGTGTCTCCACATATCCATGTATTTTCTGCCCTTTTCAGAGTTGAAAATATTCTCTCTACTTTTAAAATTTTTCTTGGGGTATAGTTGATTTACAATGTTGTGTTAGTTTCAGGTGTACAGCAAAGTGAATCTGTTATAAATATACGTATACCCACTCTTTTTTAGATTCTTTTCCCATATAGGCCATTAGAGAGTACTGAGTAGAATTCCCTGTGCTATACAGTAAGTCCTTATTAGTTATTTATTTTATATATAGTAGTGTGTATGTGTCTATCCCAATCTTCCAGTTTATCCCTCCCCCACCTTAACCCCTGGTAGCCATAAGCTTGTTTTCTACATCTGTAACTCTATTTCTGTTTTGTAGGTAAGTTCATTTGTAGTCTTTTTTTTTTTTTTGACTCCACATATAAGTGATATCATATGATATTTGTCTTTCTCTGTCTGACTTACTTCACTCAGTATGACAATCTCTAGGTCCATCCATGTTGCTGCAAATGGCATTATTTCATCCTTTTTTATGGCTGAGTAATAGACATTTCTCCAAAGAAGACATACAGATGGTTAAAAAGCACATCAAAAGATGCTCAACATCACTAACTACCAGAGAAATGCAAATCAAAACTACAATGAGGTATCACCTCACACCAGTCAGAATGGCCATTGTCAAAATATCTACAAACAATAAATGCTGGAGAGGGTGTGGAGAAAAGTGAACCCTCCTACACTGTTGGTGGGAATGTAAACTGGCAGAGCCACTATGCAGAACAGTATGGAGGTTCCTTAAAAAACTAAAAATAGAGCTACCATATAATCCAGCAATCCCACTCCTGGGCATATATCTGGAGAAAACCATAATTTGAAAAGATACATGCACCCCCAATGTTCACTGCAATGTTATTTACAATAGCCAGGACATGGAAGCAACCTAAATGTCCGCCAACAGATAAATGGATAAAGAAGATGTGGTACATACATAAAAAATATTCTTTTTTAAGAGAATCGGTAATGAAGTTCAGTTTTCATTAAAAATTATACCATTATCGGGGCTTCCCTGGTGGCGCAGTGGTTGAGAGTCTGTCTGCCTGCCGGTGCAGGGGACACGGGTTCGAACTCTGGTCTGGGAGGATCCCACATACCGCGGAGCAACTAGGCCCGTGAGCCACAACTACTGAGCCTGCGCGTCTGGAGCCTGTGCTCCGCAGCAGGAGAGGCCACGATGGTGAGAGGCCCACGTGCCACGATGAAGAGTGGCCCCCACTTGCCGCAACTGGAGAAAGCCCTCGCACAGAAACGAAGACCCAACACAGCCAAAAATAAAAAATAAAAAAATAAATAATAAATAAATAAAAAATTAAAAAAAAATTATACCATTATCTATTTTCTTATAATTATACCATTATATATTTTCACATAAAAATTATGCCATTAGTTCCAACACTTGCTTCTTGAACCTTACAAAACTAAGTAAGCCCTTTTGGTTGTCCCTCAAACTTATTGTAAGAATCATGTAAATCTAATTATTATTTTCTGACCAATTGGTCACCTTCATTATTTCCCCACTCTATACATATCCTTTGAAACTCTGCATTAGAGCTCCCTGTACAGTTATACTGACCTCACGGAACTATCCCCACTCTTCTTCAGCATTATGAAACCTTGAGGGTGCAAAGTCATAATTTCAATTTTGTGTGCCTGATGTCCCCAGAGATCTTTTGGAGATTCAAGATGCTTTGAAAAGAAGGACTTAAAATGTTTATTCCTCCCCCACCTTTATTAACAAGCTATTAGAGATGTGCAAAATAAAGAAGTTTTTTTTGTTTTTTTGTTTTGTTTTTTTTTTAAGAAAGAAGCATTCAGGAAAGAGAAACCCAACAAAGGGTGAAAGCGGTGAAGTGAAGTCATAAGATGACAGCTTTTTTCTAGAGAAAAGCCAGTTCAGACTGCAGGAGGAGGATGGAAGATAGAAACTTCTGGGAGAGAAGCTCTCCGGGCAGTCTGTTACATTTGAAAAGTGAACACATAATTGATCTGATGGAAAAAAACTAAGGATAGGTACACTGAAGACCGCTCATGTCAAAAGCAAACATTAAAAACAAAATAATAGTCATTAACTGTAGGAAAAGTAAATATGTTGTGCAAAATGGAACTATACCTGTAGAATTTGTCTCTGCCTTATTCAATATTTAAACAATAACTTAAATACTGCTATTAATTAAACAGAGTTAGATATATCTGTGGTAACTTATTTCCAAATATCTCCCATCCTGTATGCCTTATGCAATGAGAATTTGTCACTCTTCCCATCAAGATGTGGAGTTGATTTCTCCTCCCTCAGAGTTTAGGCTTGCCCTGTCCCTTACGTGGACCCATACACTGCGGTAGAAGCGAATGCTGAAGGCTTGTGAAGCTGGAGTTTAAGAGATCTTGTAGCTTCTGTTTTCAAGCTTTAGGAATGCTTCCTCTTGGAATGCTGCCTTGAGACTGCCATGTTTTGAGGAAGCCCGAGTGAGGCATGTGGAAGAGGACTAAGGAGCCCTGAATGAAAGCTCAGCTGAGTCCAGCTCCTGGCCAGTCCACCAGCTGAATGCAGTTACATAAATGAAGCCAGAAGAACACCCAACTGATGCAAAGCATCCCCAAAAATAATAACTTGTTATTTCCTTAAGCCACTAATTTTGGGGTGATTTGTTATCCCCAAATAGATAACTGAAACAATATCTATATTGGATGGAAAGGAGAGGTGAGGTGATATAAGAGAGCTAAATCATCAACTAAAATGCCAGGAAATTAACAAATAATATTTTCAAAAGAAAAAGAGCACCAGGAGTATATGATGAGAGGTGTGGAGATAGATGCCAGAAGAAACAATTCAAGTGTTTTAAGTTGTTGCCTGGGGCCAGACCATGGGGTGGGCCAGGGGAATGCAGTTTTTCATTACAGACCTCTTAGTTGTATTTGATTTTTAAAATGTGAACATGAATTGCTTTGATAAAAGTAAAATTTATGTATTTTAAAATTATCCCTGGGATATGCAGTCATGTGAAGCTAGGGCATGCGAAGGCCTCAGGGCCTGGCAGATGAATGAGGAGACAGCTCTAATTTGGTAAGTTGCTTTCTGTGGACATCCTGCCCCTAAAGGCTTGTCTTCCCTCTTAGGCCTCCCCTTTCAGTTTCAGTTCTTAGCAACCAGTTAAAAATGAGGGTGTATTTTAATGTACAGGCAAAGGCTTACAAGTAACTTAGAAGAAGAAAAGAAAAACAAAAAAAAACACACAAAAAAAACAAAACAAGAGGCAGCAATGAACTTCCCTTTGTCTTCAGCTAATTTCTATCCTGGCCCCCTTTCTTCTTAGAAGAAAAGGTAGAGAAAAAAAGCCCAGAAGCCCTTGAATTACTAACACCTAAAGTAAAAGAATAATATCTTTAAATCACTGGCTCTGAGAACCTCTCAATAGCCCCAACTCTGTGCAATCTGATTTCTGGAAAAATACTCATAATTGTGTAATCTTTGAGGTCCCTCCTTGTTTGTGACTATGCATGTCATCTTTACATAAATCTTAAAGAATTTGGGGTTCCTCCACTAATATACTATAGGCAGAAATAGCTTTGGAAAATCTGCTTATTTGTATTTCCTCCATCTTTCCCTTTAGAATTCTTAATACCATTCTTTGGCCTATTAAACATGCCTGCTCAAGCCATCCTTTATTTCTTACAGCAACATAGTCTGTGGCTTTGGCTACACAATTCTGACAGCTGGAAAACTTGGTTGGTTCATGCTTTAAAAAAAAAAATCAATCAAAGCAGCTGTTTGGCAAAGTATATTGAATGATTTTCTCATTTTTCAGCAAGCTGTTGTGGAATTACACCACTTCAACTCAATGGTCTCTCATTCTCCCAAATATCTCTACCCTTTAACTGGCTTTCCTTATTCTGTCCTATCCTTGCCTCAGCCCCCAGCTTACCTTACCTTCAAAGGAAGTACCACAGGATTGTGTTTTCTGGTTGGGTGATGCCAGTAATGAAGGTGGAGCTATTCTTGGAGAATGGATCACAGAATATGTGTGTGGTCAGTTTGTATGCAAAAAAATGTTAAGATGGGAGGGCTGAGCAAAGCCCCTGCCTCTGCCTTCTCCATCCTTGCCAGCGTTAGTTACTGGGTCCAACCTTGGCCAGTCCAGCATCATCCCAGGTTGTGCCAGGCCCACCATCCCTAGGACTTGGAATTGAATCTTATGCTCACAGGCTGCTCTCTAACCTGCCAAGTATAACAATAACAAGAACAAGAATAAATGCCAATTGCTGAGCATCTGCTATGGGTCCAAATTGGACTGGCTACTTATTGCTAATCCTTCCACCAGTCCCAAATGTTAGGTATGCTTATTCCCATTTTACAGAAAAGCTTACATCCTGGCCCAGGGTCACGTAACTAGCCACATGTGGAGGCAAGATTTTGATATGTATTTTTCTGACCACAAAACCTCAGTCTACTCTGGATATTACTGGCCTTCTGGGCCCTGCAAACACATACTATTGTGTTGACTTGAAATAAATAGGTCCAAAATAGCTTAGTTCTATCTTACATTGAGTCTCTCTTTCTGAAGAAGCGAGTCTTTCACCACCTCTCTCTTTCTAATGAATTAAGCCCCCTTGATGGTGACATTTGTCTGAATTTGGCCAATGCATTTAACTCTGTTCCTTGAACCCCTGGCAGCTTTGGCAGAGGCCGATATAGAGAATGGCCAGTTCCTTCAGCCCTGGTCTTGCCTGCCTCCCCTCCCTGCTGCCCAAGAACTCTACCCTTAAAATACAAACATCTAAAAAAACTAATGAATGTTATATTCATTACTTATGCATGTCATTGTGTCCTAAGCAGTGTGCTATAGTTTGTGGGGGACAAAACAAATCAAGCACAGATCCTGGCCTCAAGGAGCTACTATCTGTTAGAAGCGGTTGAGTAGTATAGATTTAAACCACTAGTAATAGTAATTGTAATGGTAAGCACCTATATAGCTCTTCCCAGGGGAAGGGCACCTTAAGAAAGTTATTTCACTTTGTCCTCACAATAGCCCAGTGAAGTAGATTCTGTTATCCTATTTTACAAATAATGAAACGGCAACAGATAGGTTAAGATTATGAACCCAGGCAGTCTGGCTCCAGATCTGAGCTCTTAAACACTACTGGGTTTAGTGAAGATACCACATGGGTTGCAGGAGAAACACAGGTCATGGGAACTGAGAGGAGAGAGAAATGTCACTTGGCTGCATAAAGCTAGGAAGGCTTCCTGCAGGAGGTAGCACTTGAGCTAAACCATGAAGGATGGGTAATATCGGGCCATAAGGGATGAGTACACAGGAAGGGAATTTCAGAGGGAGAGAACAGCAATCAGCTGGTTGTTTGAAGGCTCTTGTTGCTGAGGCCTCACCTGCCTCCTGTCTGAGTTGTGACATCAGTCATCAGCCCAGCCCTGCATGCCTGCAGTGTGCAAGACTGGGTGATCCTTTTGTCCATCAGCCCAAGTATGTCTTTGGAAAAATACCTTTATCCCCCTTTTGCATGACTCCTGGTTTCTCTCCTGGTTTATGTCTGTCTCTGGGATGTGGAGTCCTTCCTTTAAGAATGTCAGTGTAAAAGAACCTTGAGCGAGGATTTGACCCAGGCAGGAGAGCAGCTATTCACCATGTCAGATGAGTGAATTCACTGCCCAGCCTAGGGAAATACTTTTGGTGTTGCTCTACCCCAAGGGGGACAGATGGCAGCAGGCTATCTAACCTCTGTGCATTTCCTGAATGTGACATGTCTGCTCATCTTGTTGTTGGCTGAACTGAGAGGGACACCACAGTGAGAAGGTTGGGGAGAAAACTGAGCATGGAATCCTCATTCCTGAACCCCTTCACCATGCCCCATCTGCACCAAGAAAACGGTCATGGTAATGATGAATTTGTACCCTGTGTCTCCCACTGAGGGTGCAGCTCGGGGAGAAACTTGGGGATGAACATAATCCCCACCACACTGAGCAATGCCTCTGACCACAGCACAAACTGCTATGGAGGTTCCTAGGTTTTCTTACTCCTCTAACTTTAAATCCTTTTCAAATACAAACTCATTGACCATTCAGCATCATCCTGAGTGAACTTTTTATTCACATCATCTGACTTCTCCTCTCCAGATGTGTCATCATGGGTAGCCTCTGCTAATTGTAGCCATTATGGTTTCTCGTTGTTTTTGTTTTTTGCTGAGTTACTTGCCTGCTCCTGCCATTAGAAATGTACCGATCTCCTCTCTTTCCTAAGTCTGAACTCCAGCTTTACTGTTTATATTCATTGTGTTCCAAAATAATTAGTCACTTGCCTTGGCGGATGAGTTTTGAATGTGACTTTTCTGAAGAGATACTTCCAGAATCCTCAAAACAAGAAGACTCAAAGTCCTTTAATGTCATCAGTAGATTTTTACTTCTGTTGGGGGGTGGGGCAGGGCGTGCGCGTGTTTTACTTTCTGTGTGCCATTTCTTTTGCATCTCCCAGTGGTTAAGGAAAGACCTGGTACATGAGTAGCCTCCCCCTGAAAGCTCAGGGCATCCATCTGAGGCACACAGACAGAAGATGTTCTCAGGGTTCTGAGGTGAACAGTGCCCTTGCTTCTGTGGAGTCGTGATGAATGGAGCAGATGTTCTCAATAAGTCCTGATGTGAATAGAAAGAGAAAACTGACTGGATGAAAAAAGAGGGGGTGAGAGATATCCTGTAACACATTATTCCCCTAGGCTGGAGAATACCACATGCAAAACTTCTCCAATAGCTTTGAAGAGTCAACTTACTGAAGAGCTCAATAAGGTGGTATGAAATCATCATTACTTACCCTGGACGATTTATGTTCCCATGACTTGTGTTAGTTCAGATGTGTTTTTCCCTCCTATAAGATCTTCACCTTTCACTTGCCTTGTTTTATTTATGGGGTTGCTCTTATGTATCTTGTTCCTAAAGCCTCCTAAGCTATTTTCCCCCAATGCACTGGACTCTAGGCAAAGAGCTTTTTTGAACTCCTGGTAGTGTCACCGGATATTTGTCTGTGCGCTAGTTGAATTCCTGTGCAGCTTTGAATTCTCTTTCCAGAGAAGTAAGGCTTTATGGCTCTTGCAGATTCGCTTAATCTTTTGCAGCACATGAATGATCCCTTCATTCTAAAGGCCCCATGGTTGATTTGGTAATTTCTATAGATCTGTCTCTCACGGGTTTGCTTTTGTCTGCTCCTTCCTTTTCTGTTACTTCATTATTTCATGAGATTTTACTCCATCTTATTTACCATCCCCAATTCAGGCCACTCCTTATTCTTCTCCTTAACTTTAGAGCTTTTTTACAGCTCAGTCTCCAAGAGCCCAGGGTTTCATCTCTACATTCTGCCCATCAGTCCCCCTCCTGTTAACTGAAGCATAGACTAGGAATTGCGTGCTTCCATACTCCATTGGTCATTTGTAGCTTTGGCTTTATGGGGATTTTGTCTCTGAAGACCTCATTCCATGAGATCTGTGGTGTCCTAAAAGATGGAGAGCAGAGTTGCCAGTCACTGGCTGGAGTGAGAACTTGTCTGCTTTAAGTTCTTCATGTTCATTACTTTGTTTGGAAAAATGTGTCTTTTAGAATTCTGTGCAGGAAGACATTTTGTGTATGTGTGGGTTTTTTCCTAATTATATGAACTCTATATTTTGATAATAGCATACTGTTTTTTTTTTAATATTTCAGGGTGGTTTTATCTTAAAGACTGTGAGTTTTAATCATATTTAGAATTTGATATTTTTATTTAACCTATATTTTTGTTTAAAAACTGCAGCGTTAGGGAGGAGATATGGGGATATATGTTTATGTATAGCTGATTCACTTTGTTATACAGCAGAAACTAACATACCATTGTAAAGCAATTATACTCCAATAAAGATGTTAAAAAATTAAAAAAATAGAAAAATAAAGGACCAGATGGTAAAGAAAAACAAACATACTGCAGCTTTTAAATCCACAATTTTGATTCAGATTTAAATATAATCAGTTAAGCTAATACATTTCACCAGCTCAGGGCTTATAAAACACTCAGGAAAAAGAACAATTCAAGATATCTTTTGAGCCCCTATGTTCAAAACAGTTTGCTAATTGAGTGTTGGAAACTTTAACCAGAGTATCAAAATTAAAGAGAAAAGAAACAACTGTATGAGAAGTTCTGAAAATCTCAAACCTCCATATTTCCAGTCTTTTCACCTCCCAATTCATCTTTTTTTTATTGCTGCTATAATGGTCTTTCTAAAACATAATCCAAATCAAGTAGCTTCCCTGATCAGAAGTCATATCAGTACATTCATTTAATTTCATAAATGAAGTCCAAATTCCAAGAATTGACAATGCAAAATCTCCACAATGTGGTTTCAACTTCCCTTATCCTCATATTTTTACCATTTCCTTCCTCCCTCTCTTCCTCTCCCCATCCCTGCCTTCCCATCTCCCACCCTTTCTCCCTTCCTTCCAGGATATTAAACATCCCCAATATACCAAAGTCTTGAGACACAAAGGGGAATGAGTCATCCCTCAAAGACCCCCAGTCTCCATTCTTCTGCCAATGTTCACAGTACCTTCTACATACTCTGGCCCTATTGTCTTTGCTCCACCGTGTTCCCACCACTCACTCCATCCCACCTTTCCGTCACCTCAAATGCCATCTCCACTACCATCTCTCCCCATCTCTCAATCCAAACTCCTCTCCTTCCTTAATGCTTCACAACCTAGGGTGTCCACCTTCTATGTGCTTCCTGTGGTATATTTTTCCTTCATTAAATTTTTTTCTGATCATGAAAGCAATACATGCTCATTCTGTAAGACTTTGAGAATGGAGGTAAGTGTAAAAGGAAAACATGATACATGGTCTAGTGTACGAGGCATTCACTGAGAATCTGGATGTCCAGATTCTAGTCCTATCTCTGCCATTTAGGAGGTGAGGGACATTGAGCATGGTGTTTACCCACTTTAGGCCTTATATTTTTCTCCTCTAAAAGATGGGAACTGAGCTCCTGATCTGTAAGGACTATTCTGGTTGCAGAACTCAATGCCTAATTTACTTGTCTATAAGTGTACACGGTGCATCTTGGCTCCTCTGTCGGGCAGTGATGTGCTCTTCATTGCCACACCTTGTAGTTGGCCCAGAGTGCATCTTCCCGCCATCTTGGAAGAACAAAGGCATGCTTTGAGAGTCTCATAATTTTATCCGCAAAAGACTCAACTTTTAATAATTTTCAGCCATTATTTCAAATGTACGTAGCTTATTTAATGGTGAAAAATGCTGGACTTGAATTTTATTATTAGATTCAGGGTTTATTATCCTGTGTCTTTCTGTACATTCTTGCTTCCCTTTTATTCCCTTCTAACTTCAAATGATAGCACCAAGCAAAACATTAAAATTCTATCCGTTCAAACAACACCATAAACATTATTTAAAATGATTTTGTTCAAAATCATTGCAAACCCGTGTGACGCATGAGTCTATATTTAATGCTATCCTCTCTTCTGAAATTTGAGAAGTTTTTTTTTCAGTCTAGAACTCTGTGATTTGGAGAATTGGAAAAAAAACTCTGAGAGTAGCAACTTTATCATAAGATTCATGCCAACAGTAACTGGATAAGGGTGTAGATTTATAAATCCCTATAGTTCTTTAGAGTTTCTACATATTTTGAGGGGGAAGTTTTTCCATAACATTATCTCCTCTTTCCTTAATGTGATATCCAGGAAGCCCTTCATTTATGTTTGCTACATAATTACCCTTCAAAGTAGTTCCTGAGTCTTATATAAGCAACCAATAGATACTTTGTTGCCTCTGTGCTTTCCTGTGTAGGGGGTGGGGTGGGATGAAGGCTTGTCCTGGGACTGTCACTTGTCTGGGTGAAGGTGGGCAAATGGCAACCTCCCTGTATCTCAGTTTCCATCTCTTTAAATTGAATTACCTTTCTTTCCAAATTGTGGTGAAGATCAAATAAGATGGTATGATAAAACCTTTTGAAAACTACAAAGCCCCATAGGAGGTGGCAGGGGTAATTCTCCTTTAGACCTGTCCCCAGGGTTCATGGGAAACCTGTCTCATGCCCCATCTCCTGTAAAATCTCTGTTCTTTGCTAGGTATGAAGAGAGCTGAGGGATCGGTTTACTTTATATTTTGCTTTAACACTATGGTAATATTAATGTGTAAACAGAACTTTTGCATTGATATATTAATTGCTTTCATCTATTATTTCCTACTATTGGAAGTATTTCTCTATACTCCCTAGAAATATATTAAAACTATTTGATTATAATTCTATACTAATGGTAATTAGCACTCTTAAGAGTGTAAACATGTAGGCACCCCGTATCATGAAGTCCCTCTTTAACATGCCAGGATAATATCCTGTTATTCCAGAGGGGTGAAACAAAAAAAGAAGTTTGTTATCGTCAAAATGTGAGAGAGCACAAAACAAGATACTACAGGAAATCAATTGCATAAGTTGTGAAAAATAACCCACCCTCTTATTTGCTCTCTTATAGTATAAAAATACATCACACATAATCCCCCCCCCACATCAAAATAGAGTCAAACTAGTCAAAAGGAGAAACTGAGCATTATTTTTTTTCTCCCCAGTTTTATTGAGATATAATTGACATGTAACATTGTATTAGTTTAAGGTATACAACATAATGACTTGATATATGTACCCATTACAAAATGATCGCCACAGTAAGTTTAGTTAACACCCATCACCTGACATAGTTACAAATTTTATTTTTCTTGTGATGGGAACGTTTAAAATCTATTCTCTTTGCAATTTTCAAATATACAATACAGTATTGTTAACTAGGGCTGAGTGTTATCTTCTGAACTGGTCTACCAATATCTTGTTAGATTATGCCACCTGCTCCCTTCTAACTATTTTTTAACCAGAACCTTCTGAGACAGAACAACTGTTTTCTGCTATTGTAGCAGATCCTTGCCATAAACTCTGTGTTTTGAAATAGCAGTTTACTTAGGTCAAATAGGCTGATATGTTTCAGTTGCTGAATTTTTATTAGATTTTTAAATATATGTATAAGAGCTCACATAAATGTTTTTCCATAGGTATTATCCTATTCATTTTTACAGAACGGGATTCCAAAACCAAGCTCCAGGGAGGTCAAGCAATTTGCTCAACGTTATGTAACTGTTGGAGAATTGAGTTGTAACTTGTCTCAAGCCCCAAATCCCACACTTTTTCTTCATGACGTTCCCGATCATTTTTCCTCATCTCTTAGCAGTAGCAACTTTTCTCTCATCAATTCTCCTATAATTCTTCTTCCTGGACCATGTTGCTTCTCACTTTGAAGGATGCAATTCTATCGGTGATTTGGTGGAATCAGTAAATGTCATGCTACCTGGGCATGCAGGGTGCTCTTTTACAGAAATAACAGGAGAAACAGTCTTAAAATGAGGCACAGTGGCTGTTTATTTAAACGGTCCCACTGAGGCCATTTTCACCAACTAGGTTTCAAAGTTCCCTGCTTATTTCCTTGCACAAGGAACACGTCTTTGGGAATGATGCTGTCCTTCATGACGCTTCACGGGAAACAGACAGACATTTCAAATCTCATTACCTGATCGATCCAGGCCTCCTAAGAGAGAGAGAACAAAGGCAATTTATGTGGGAGGAAAACGTGAGTCAGTTAGCTCTCTGACTAAAAGATGAGAGGATGCCGAACCATAAATCCCAGGTAGACCTGTTTCTTCTCAGTTCAGAGGCTGCCTCCTGACTCCCTCTGTAGTAGGAGCAAATACTTTATGGAGGGCAATTGTAACAGACCGTTTCTACTGGACACGGCAGGTGTTTTTCTTCGGCTCTTTCTTGACGATGTGGTCCCAAAGTGGGTTACAGCAGAAGACACACATAACTTTCTGGACCCTCTCATGACTCTACCACGGATGCAAGCTTCCTGGTTTCTACCTTTCCAGACAATCAAATAGCTGTGATTTTATGGGAATCAATGTGGTATCAACATGGCATCTAAAAGATAGAACAGGGCAAATATATGCAGTTCTGTGTGAGCGACTGTATCTGAATGTCAGTGAGATTAAAGGACTATGTAATAAGCTTCAGCCATGGGTCAGGCACTGAGCTGTGTACTTTTTTACCCATGGTCTTTCTTTTAATTGTCACAGTCACTCTCCTAAGAGGGTGGTAGAATAAAGACTAACCTAGATCTGGCTTAACTCAAACCAGAACTGAACTGCTTTACTGCCATCTGTAACTTAGCCTCCTAATCAGCCTGAACCAGTTCCTGTGTGAACCAGTTTTAAAGACAACGGATCCTCATGGAACATTTTTCACTGGCAGGTCCACTAATCTCTATTGTCTTTATGTTGGCTGTCAGCAAAGGGATGGGGGGTTATTTGCTCATTTCTTCTTCAGACTGGAATCTTCTATGTATCTGAAATATAACAAGCCACCTGATACAGCGTGGTGGGCTAGATAAAAAGACCAGATCATTTGGAGTCAGACAGACCAGGGTTGGAATCCCAACCATACCTCATCATCGCTGTGTTGCATTGAGCAAGTCACTTTACTTCTCTGGGGCTCAGTTTACTTATCTGTAACATGAAGATGAGAAAACCTATCTCACTGGCTGGTTGTGGGAGTTAAATCAGATAATGTCTGGTTTGTGTGTGTGTGTGATGCGCCCTTTGCCTTTATTCCAAGTGTATGCAAATAATAATGATATTGATGAGTCTAAAAGATATCAGCCAGAATTTCAGGAATATTGGTTTTCATATTTGGGAAATGAATATAATTTTTTAAATTTATTTTTTATTGCAGTATTGTTGAACCACAATGTTGTGTTAATTACTGCTGTACAGCAAAGTGACTCAGTTATACATATATATACATTTTTTTTCATATTCTTTTCCATTATGGTTTATCACAGGATACTGAATATAGTTCCCTGTGCTATACAGGAGGACCTTGCTGTTTATCCATTCTATATATAGCAGTTTGCCTCTGCTAATACCAAACTCCCAATCCAACCCTCTCCCCGCCCCTCCCCCTTGGCACCCACCAGTCTGTTCTCTATGTCCCTGATTCTGTTTCTGTTTTGTAGATAGGTTCATTTGTGCCATATTTTAGATTCCATATATAAGTGATATCATATGGTATTTTTCTTTCTCTTTCTGACTTACTTCACTTAGTATGATAACCTCTAGTCGCAAGGATAGTGTCTGGTAAGGGCACTGGAGATATTGGATGGTCAGCAAGAGGGAGAAAGCGAGAGTTGGGGTGGAGAGCTCTGTGAGCCATGGCCCATTAAGACGAGGGAAAGGGTGAGTGGTCAAGATGTTTCCAGGCATTATGACCCCTAAATGAAGGCTCTGATGAGGGGAAAACACTAACTATAACTGAAGACAGCAGCTTTTCCAAGATGGCCTCATTAAATGTTTAATTGGGTGAGAATATTTTGTGGGTTTCCACACACAGCCAGGAACCTCATGCAGTATTTTATTCTTTCTCTAAATGCCTTTCTCACTGTGCAGAGACACAGACTCAAGGCTTGCTGGAAAATCTACCTGCTTGCTCTGACAGAGAAGACAAACTGATGATTGTGGTTAAAGTATCTTCATGCTTTGATGTGCCTCTTTTAGGACACCTCTCCCGCCCTCCCTGAAAGGGTGGTGGGGACAGTGAGTGAAATGATTTACTGGGAAGTAAGTGAAAGAGGCTTCAGGTGATCAACAAGCTCTGCGAAGTCGGAGGTCACTAAAAGGTCAGACTGGAAGTCTGCATTCTAGAAAGCTAATATGGGGTGACGGGTTGTTCTTATTTCACCCCAGAGGTAATTGTTCCCCCAAATGCATTGCCTGCAATATTTCAGGTTGTCTTGATTATATACAAACTCACTTATATTGCACTCTCTCCTCTGAGTGGCCCTGGCCTAGTTAAGTCCTGTGCAGAATGCAGAGAAATCACAAGATGTGGTCTCTGTTCTCGAGAACCTTATTTAGCTAAAACGAGAGGATGGAAGACTAAGAAATAATATCAGATGTATTCAGTATGCTCTTCATCCTGAATACCAGTGGAATAGAGACCAGATTCTTCTGTTCTGGCTGGTGCTGATCACTGATGAAATATTCATCAAACCATCTCAAAATGGACAGAAAATAAGAATGATATTTTAACATCAGTATAGAAGTGTGTGTTATAGAACATATATAATCTGACCATTATACTATATTTAATTTCCATGTTATATCTATTACATATGTATGTATCTAACTATCTTTCCTTTTTTTTTTTTTTAGATTCCATACATATGTGTTAGCATATGGTATTTGTTTTTCTCTTTCTGACTTACTTCACTCTGTATGACAGACTCTAGGTCAATCCACCTCACTACAAATAACTCAATTTCGTTTCTTTTTATGGCTGAGTAATAGTCCATTGTATACACGTGCCACACCTTCTTTTTCCATTCATCTCTCGATGGACACTTAGGTTGCTTCCGTGTCCTGGCTGTTGTAAATAGTGCTGCAATGAACATTGTGGTACGTGACTGTTTTTGAATTATGGTTTTTTCAGGGTATATGCCCAGTAGTGGGATTGCTGGGTTGTATGGGAGTTCTATTTTCAGTTTTTTAAGGAACCTCCATACTGTTCTCCATAGTGGCTGTATCAATTTATATTCCCACCAACAGTGCAAGAGGGTTCCCCTTTCTCCACACCCTCTCCAGCATTTATTGTTTGTAGAATTTTTGATGATGGCCATTCTGACCGGTGTGAGATGCTATTGCATTGTAGTTTTGATTTGCATTTCTCTAATGATTAATGATGTTGAGCATTCTTTCATGTGTTTGTTGGCAATCTGTATATCTTCTTTGGAGAAATGTCTATTTAGGTCTTCTGCCCATTTTTGGATTGGGTTGTTTGTTTTTTTGATATTGAGCTGCATGACCTGCTTGTAAATTTTGGAGATTAGTCCTTTGTCAGTTGCTTCATTTGCAAATATTTTCTCCCATTCTGAGGGTTGTCTTTTCGTCTTGTTTATGGTTTCCCTTGCTGTGCAAAAGCTTTGAAGTTTCATTAGGTCCCATTTGTTTATTTTTGTTTTTATTTCTATTTCTCTAGGAGGTGGGTCAAAAAGAATCTTGCTGTAATTTATGTCATAGAGTGTTCTGCCTATGTTTTCCTCTAAGAGTTTGATAGTGTCTGGCCTTACATTCAGGTCTTTAATCCATTTTGAGTTTATTTTTGTGTATGGAGTTAGGGAGTGTTCTAATTTCATTCTTTTACATGTAGTTGTCCAGTTTTCCCAGCAGCACTTACTGAAGAGGCTGTCTTTTCTCCACTGTATATTCTTGCCTCCTTTATCAAAGATAAGGTGACCATATGTGCGTGGGTTTATCTCTGGGCTTTCTATCCTGTTCCATTGATATATATTTCTGTTTTTGTGCCAGTACCATACTGTCTTGATTACTATAGCTTTGAGGTATAGTCTGAAGTCCAGGAGCCTGATTCCTCCAGCTCCATTTTTCTTTCTCAAGATTGCTTTGGCTATTCGGGGTCTTTTGTGATTCCATACAAATTGTGAAATTTTTTGTTCTAGTTCTGTGAAAAATGCCATTGGTAGTTTGATAGGGATTGCATTGAATCTGTAGATTGCTTTAGGTACTATAGTCATTTTCACAATGTTGATTCTTCCAATCCAAGAACATGGTATATCTCTCCATCTATTTGTATCATCTTTAATTTCTTTCATCAGTGTCTTATAATTTTCTGCATACAAGTCTTTGTCTCCTTAGGTAGGTTTATTCCTAGGTATTTTATTCTTTTTGTTGCAGTGGGAAATGGGAGTGTTTTCTTAATTTCACTTCCAGATTGTGCATCATTAGTGTATAGGAATGCAAGAGATTTCTGTGCATTAATTTTGTATCCTACTACTTTACCAAATTCATTGATTAGCTCTAGTAGTTTTCTGGTAGCATCTTTAGGATACTCTATATATAGTTTCATGTCATCTGCAAACAGTGACAGCTTTACTTCTTCTTCTCCGATTTGGATTCCTTTTTTTTCTTTTTCTTCTCTGATTGATGTAGCTAAAACTTCCAAAACTATGTTGAATAATAGTGGTGAGAGTGGGCAACCTTGTCTTGTTCCTGATCTTAGTGGAAATGGTTTCAGTTTTTCACCATTGAGGACGATGTTGGCTGTGGGTTTGTCATATGTGGCCTTTATTATGTTGAGTTAAGTTCCCTCTATGCCTGCTTTCTGTAGGGTTTTTATCATAAATGGGTGTTGAATTTTGTTGAAAGCTTTCTCTGCATCTATTGAGATGATCATATGGTTTTTCTCTTTCAATTTGTTAATATAGTGTATCACATTGATTGATTTGCATATATTGAAGGATCCTTGCATTTCTGGGATAAACCCCACTTGATTATGGTGTATGATCCTTTAAATGTGCTGTTGGATTCTGTTTGCTAGTATTTTGTTGAGGATTTTTGCATCTATGTTCATCAGTGATATTGGACTGTAGTTTTCTTTCTTTGTGACACCTTCGTCTGGTTTTGGTATCAGGGTGATGGTGGCCTCATAGAATGAGTTTTGGAGTGTTCCTCCCTCTGCTATATTTTGGAAGAGTTTGAGAAGGATAGGTGTTAGCTCTTCTCTAAATTTTTGTTAGAATTCGCCTGTGAAGCCATCTGGTCCTGGGCTTTTGTTTGTTGGAAGATTTTTAATCACAGTTTCAATTTCAGTGCTTGTGATTTGTCTGTTCATATTTTCTGTTTCTTCCTGGATCAGTCTCGGCAGGTTGTGTATTTCTAAGAATTTGTCCATTTCTTCCAGGTTGTCCATTTTATTGGCATAGAGTTGCTTGTAGTAATCTCTCATGATCCTTTGTATATCTGCAGGGTCAGTTGTTACTTCCCCTTTTTCATTTCTAATTCTATTGATTTGAGTCTTCTCCCTTTTTTTACTTGATGAGTCTGGCTAATGGTTTATCAACTTTGTTTATCTTCTCAAAGAACCAGCTTTTAGTTTTATTGATCTTTGGTATCGTTTCCTTCATTTCTTTTTCATTTATTTCTGATCTGATCTTTATGATTTCTTTCCTTCTGCTAACTTTGGGGTTTTTTTGTTCTTCTTTCTCTAATTGCTTTAGGTGTAAGGTTAGGTTGTTTATTTGAGCTGTTTCTTGTTTCTTAAGGTCGGATTGTATTGCTATAAACTTCCCTTTTAGAACTGCTTTTGCTGCATCCCATAGGTTTTGGGTCGTTGTGTTTTCATTGTCATTTGTTTCTAGGTATTTTTTGATTTCCTCTTTGATTTCTTCAGTGATCTCTTGGTTATTAAGTAGTGTATTCTCTAGCCTCCATATGTTTGTATTTTTTTACAGATTTTTTTTCTGTAATTGATAGCTAGTCTCATAGCGTTGTGGTTGGGAATGATACTTGATATGATTTCAATTTTCTTAAATTTACCAAGGCTTGATTTTGGACCCAAGATATGATCTATCCTGGAGAATGTTCCATAAACACTTGAGAAGAATCTGTATTCTGTTGTTTTTGGATGGAATGTCCTATAAATATCAGTTAAGTCCATCTTGTTTCATGTATCATTTAAAGCTTGTGTTTCCTTATTTATTTTTATTTTGGATGATCTGTCCATTGGCAAAAGTGGGGTGTTAAAGTCCCCTACTATGATTGTGTTACTGTCGATTTCCCCTTTTATGGCTGTTAGTATTTGCCTTATGTATTGAGCTGCTCCTATGTTGGGTGCATAAATATTTACAATTGTTATATCCTCTTCTTGGATTGATCCCTTGATCATTATGTAGTGTCCTTCTTTGTCTCTTGTAATAGTCTTTGTTTTAAAGTCTATTTTGTCTGATATGAGAATTGGTATTCCAGCTTTCTTTTGATTTTCATTTGCATGGAATATCTTTTTCCATCCCCTCACTTTCAGTCTGGGTGTGCCCCTACGTCTGAAATGGGTCTCTTGTAGACAGTGTATATACGGGTCTTGTTTTTGTATCCATTCAGCCAGTCTGTCTTTT
Organism: Balaenoptera borealis; assembly: GCF_965194805.1. NCBI lineage: Eukaryota > Metazoa > Chordata > Mammalia > Artiodactyla > Balaenopteridae > Balaenoptera > Balaenoptera borealis. The sequence continues at coordinate 96,205,817 of NC_138865.1, forward strand.
GGTTGGAGCATTTAATCCATTTACGTTTAAGGTGATTATCAATATGTATGTTCCTATTACTATTTTCTTAATTGTTTTGGGTTTGTTATTGTAGGTCTTTTCTTCCCTCGTGTTTCCTGCCTAGAGAAGTTCCTTTAGCATTTGTTGTAAAGCTTGTTTGGTGGTCCTGAATTGTCTTAGCTTTTGCTTGTCTGTAAAGGTTTTAATTTCTCTGTCAAATCTGAATGAGACCCTTGCTGTGTAGAGTAATCTTGGTTGTAAGTTTTTTCCCTTCATCACTTTAAATATGTCCTGCCACTCCCTTCTGGCCTGCAGAGCTTCTGCTGAAAGATCAGCTGTTAACCTTATGGGGATTCCCTTGTGTGTTACTTGTTGTTTTCCCCTTGCTGCTTTTAATATTTTTTCTTTGTATTTAATTTTTGATAATTTGATTAATATGTGTCTTGGCATGTTTCTCCTGTATTTGTCCTATATGGGACTCTCTGTGCTTCCTGCACTTGATTGACTATTTCCTTTCCCATATTAGGGAAGTTTTCAACTATAATCTCTTCAAATATTTTCTCAGTCCCTTTCTTTTCCTCTTCTTCTTCTGGGACCCCTATAATTCGAATGTTGGTGTGTTTAATGTTGTGCCAGAGGTCTCTGAGACTGTCCTCAATTCTTTTCATTCTTTTTTCTTTATTCTGCTCTGCAGTAGTTATTTCCACTATTTTATCTTCCAGGTCACTTATCCGTTCTTCTGCCTCAGTTATTCTGCTATTGATCCCTTCTAGAGAATTTTTAATTTCATTTATTGTGTTGTTCATCACTGTTTGTTTGCTCTTTAGTTCTTCTAGGTCCTTGTTAAATGTTTCTTGTATTTTCTCCATTCTATTTCCAAGATTTTGGGTCTTCTTAACTATCATTATTCTGAATTCTTTTTCAGGTAGACTGCCTATTTCCTCTTCATTTGTTAGGCCTGGTGGGTTTTTGCCTTTCTCCTTCATCTGCTCTGTGTTTTTCTGTCTTCTCATTTTGCTTAACTTACTGTGTTTGGTGTCTCCTTTTTGCAGGCTGCTGGTTCGTAGTTCCTGTTGTTTTTGGTGTCTGTCCCCAGTGGATAAGTTTGGTTCAGTGGGTTGTGTAGGCTTCCCAGTGGAGGGGACTAGTGCCTGTGTTCTGGTGGATGAGGCTGGATCTTGTCTTTCTGGTGGACAGGTCCACGTCTGGTTGTGTGTTTTGGGGTGTCTGTGACCTTATTATGATTTGAGGCAGCCTCTCTGCTAATGGGTGGTGTTGTGTTCCTGTCTTGCTAGTTGTTTGGCATAGGGTGTCCAGCACTGTAGCTTCCTGGTCGTTGAGTGGAGCTGAGTCTTGGCGTTGAGATGGAGATCTCTGGGGATTTTCACCATTTGATATGACGTGGAGCTGGGAGGTCTCTTGTGGACCAGTGTCCTGAACTTGGCTCTCCCACCTCAGAGGCACAGCCCTGATGCCTGGCTGGACCACCAAGAGCCTGTCATCCACACGGTTCAGAATAAAAGGGAGAAAAAAAGAGAAAGAAAGAAAGAGGAAGATAAAATAAAGTAAAATAAAAGAAAATAAAGTTATTAAAATAAAAAATAGTTATTAAAAAATTTTTTTAAGTAATAAAAAAAAAGAAAGAAAGAAAGAAGAGAGCAACCAAACCAAAAAAACAAATCCACCAATGATAACAAGTGCTAAAATCTATACTAAAAAAAAGGAACAAAAAAATGGACAGACAGAACCCTAGGACAAATGGTAAAAGCAAAGCTATACAGACAAAATCACACACAGAAGCATACACATACACACTCACAAAAAGAGAAAAAGGGAAAAAAATGTATATATATATCGTTGCTCCCAAAGTCCACCTCCTCAATTTGGGATGATTCGTTGTCTATTCAGGTATTCCACAGATGCAGGTACATCAAGTTGGTTGTGGAGATTTAATCCGCTGCTCCTGAGGCTGCTGGGAGAGATTTTCCTTTCTCTTCTTTGTTCACACAGCTCCCAGGGGTGGGGGGTGCGGGGGGTGTTTCAGCTTTGGATTTGGACCCGCCTCTGTGTGTAGGTCGCCTGAGGGCGTCTGTTCTTCGCTCAGACAGGACGGGGTTAAAGGAGCAGCTGATTCGGGGGCTCTGGCTCACTAGGCCGGGGGGAGGGAGGGGTACGGATGCGGGGTGAGCCTGCGGTGGCAGAGGCCGGCGTGACGTTGCACCAGCCTGAGGCATTTCGTGCGTTCTCCTGGGGAAGTTGTCCCTGGATCACAGGACCCTGGCAGTGGTGGGCTGCACAGACTCCCGGGAGGGGAGGTGTGGAGAGTGACCTGTGCTTGCACACAGGCTTCTTGGTGGCGGCAGCAGCAGCCTTAGTGTCTCATGCCCGTCTCTGGGATCCGCGCTGATAGCCGCGGCTCGCGCCCGTCTCTGGAGCTCGTTTAGGCAGCACTCTGAATCCTCTCTCCATGTGCACCAGGAAACAAAGAGGCAAGAAAAAGTCTCCTGTCTCTTCGGCAGCTCCAGACTTTTCCCGGACTCCCTCCCGGCCAGCTGTGGCGCACTAGCCCCCTTCAGGCTGTGTTCACACCGCCAACCCCAGTCCTCTCCCTGGGATCCGACCGAAGCCCGAGCCTCAGCTCCCGGCCCCCGCCTGCCCCGGCGGGTGAGCAGACAAACCTCTCGGGCTGGTGAGTGCTGGTCGGCACCGATCCTCTGTGCGGGAACCTCTCCACTCTGCCCTCCGCATCCCTATGGCTGCGCTCTCCTCCGCGGCTCCGAAGCTTCCCCCCTCCGCCACCCGCAGTCTCCGCCCAGGAAGGGGCTTCCTAGTGTGCGGAAACCTTTCCTCCTTCACAGTTCCCTCCCACTGGTGCAGGTCCCGTCCCTATTCTTTTGCCTCCGTTTTTTTTTTTTCTTTTGCCCTACCCAGGTACATGGGGAGTTTCTTGCCTTTTGGGAGGTCTGACGTCTTCTGCCAGCATTCAGTGGGTGTTCTATAGGAGTTGTTCCATGTGTAGATGTATTTCTAATGTATTTGTGGGGAGGAAGGTGATCTCTGCGTCTTACTCTTCTGCCATCTTGAAGCTCCTCCTCTATCTTTCCTTTTGACAGTTCTTTATTTTGATCCTATTATTTGTCCTTTAATGTTTTTCTTTAATTTTTTCTTTATTTTGTGAAATGATTGTGAGACCATAAAGCCACTGTTTCTTCCAGTTCCATAATTTGAAAAACTAAGTGTGTGGTTTGCCAAAACTTTTGTTTTCTTTTTAATGCTGATGGTCCCTGAGAGTCACTGGTTTAAGGCAGGAAGAGGCAGTAAGAGAAGACTTCTTAGGGGAAGGAGGAGCCCGCTGACGAAGAGGGGGTGTGATGGGAACAGGTGGATGATACACTGAGACGGTTAGGTAAAGCCAGGTAGGGAACTTGGATTTCACATAGGAAGGAATAAGGAGCCATTAATTGTCTTGAACTAGAAAGTGACATAGTGAAAACTGTATTGAGGAAGGTGAGTTTGTCATCATGACATAAGATGAATTAGAGGAGTGTGAAATTAGCCATTTATTTTTAAGAAAAATCACTTGGAGAAATTCCACCCGGAGTTACCAAAGGAAGTTTCAAATGCAAGATTCAACTAAGAGGAGAAAAATCAAGGAGTGCAGTACTTGAGATTAATCCACGGATTTCCAGACTTCTCCTGCTTGTAGAGTCAGGACCTGTGAGTTGGGATCTTTCCTTTCTTAGGCTACTACTGCACCACATTGGGCAGCAGAGCAAAGTGGGAAAAAGGGCAGGCTCTGGTCTGAGTGTTAATCTTGGCCTCATCTCTTAGCAATTGTGCAACCTTGAGAAATTTATTTCTCCTATGAAATATATGAAACACGGTGTTACCTACGTCATAAGGCCACTGCGAAGGTTAAAAGGGATAATGTAAGTGATGTGCTCCTCAGAGTGTATGGCCCAGAGCAGGCTCTGAATAAGCAAAGTTACCGTTTTCATCTGTGTCTTCTTTGGCAAGATACTTTGTCTCTCTGAGACTCAGTCCACTCAGATGTGAAAGGGGGTGAATCAGAACTACCTTGAACAGTTATTGTGAGAATTAGAAGCGATGGATGTGAAAGCACTTTGAAAACTATAATTTGCTCTATGGAAGCTCTATTTTATGATGATGGTTGTTCATAATAACTGGTATCATGTAAAAGCCATGTGTCCAGAATCTGAGCTGAAATAGCTTCTTGTACCTTTAAATGGTCTATTGGATTTACCAGGGATGGGATCATCTGTGCAATGTTCTCAGGTTGAGGGCCTGGCCCTGGGCTGTAAGTGCTGAGTTGGCCGAGGGGAGGTGATAGGTTGATGTTAGTTGGACCCCCAGACCATGTCATGAAGGCTTTTCAGGTTAGCTGGGTGTCCAGATGCCCAGGCTGCTCTAGTGCAACCTGAAGAGGCTTGTCCTGAGCCCATTGTAGGGGTTCAATAATCCCTGTCTTCTGATGAATAATTCAGGTCGTGTTCATTCCGTCAATCTGCAAACAATTCTCAAGCATTTACCATGTGCCATACCCAGTGCTAGGTGCTGTGTGTACAGGGAGGAATCATTCTGAGATGCTACTTGGAGGTGCTTATACTCTGGGAAATAAACCAAACCACAAGCAGAGCAGCCTTGTGAGGCTTCTGGATGGTTCTAGCTCCTACACTGACCACTCTGTAGTGTAGTGGACACAGCTCAGGGCACAGTATCAGGAGCCTAGGCTCAGCCAATTACTGTCTGTGTGTGATATTGGTTGAGGGACTTAATCACTCTGGCCCTTGGTTTCTGCATCTAGACAGTGGTAACTATGTACACCTCCTACACTTGTTAAAGATATCAGAAGAGAGAATCAGCATCTGGTCAAGAGTAAGCGCTCAGCTGTTTTTACTGTAGAGGGAGGGTATAACATGCACACACAGGGCAAGCCCTCTTCCAGGTGACCATACTTCCCTTCAGTTGTTGTCTATAGATGAAGAAAAAATAGGATCAGGATAAGACTTTTGGTTAGTGAAAATTAACTTCTGTTGTTTTCCATCAGTAAACTCTGGGATACATCCTTTCACATGTGTTATTTCTGTAATCCCTGAAACACCCCAAGAAGGAGAATATCATACTCCCATCCTCTTAATGAAAAAGCTGAGGCTCTAAGAATCTAAAATTTCCTGCCCAAGGAACACAGCCAATCAGAGAGGTAGGCTGGGGGTTGAACCCATGTATTTTCCTTCTTACCATGTAGTATGAAAATTACCCATAAGTTTTTTCCTCTCATTCTCAGTAAAGTCTAGATATTTGAACTTTTTATTTATTATTTGTCACTGCTAGCACTCATGCAGGCTGGATTACATATAAATTTATCAAATGTCTTATTATTTTGACCAAAGAATATATCTGGATGGCCTTTGATTCTATAAATAATGCCATATAAATCACTCATCTATGATTAATACAAATTCCTTTGGGAATTTGTTTTATGTTTCCATAGTGATATGCCATTCTAAACAATCACTATGGCAGATATTGTAGTCAATATGAGAGGGGATGAGGATAGAAATTAATATTTTTTGAACCCTTACCATTTGCCATGTATGCTGCATACATGATTCCATTCAATCCTCAGAGGGTTCATTTATTCAATAAGGGGTTATTGGGTGCCTCGTCTGTTTCAAGTGTTCTGGGTGTTGAGGATACAGAATCTAACAAAACACACATAACCCATGCCTTTGTGGAAAATAACATTCTCTTGGGAGTTATAAACAATAAATAGAATATATATGCCAGATGGAGAGAAGTTCTATGAAAAAAAAAAAAAGCATAGAAAGGGGAGTGTTTGTAGGATAATGGGCATTTGTCCCCATCCAATAGGAAGGGTCTCACTAAGGCAGAGGCTTTGAGTAAATACATAAAAGAGATGAGGGAGTGAGCCTTGCTGACCTTCTGGGGAAGAGTATTTCTGGCAGAAATAAATAGTAAGTGCAAAGGCCCTGAGGTAGGAGTATGGCTGGTGTGTTTGAAGAACAACAAGGGGCAGAGTGTCTGGAGTGGAGTGAATGAGCAAGAGACAAGTAGGAGATGAGACCAAAGAGATTATAGGGGCCTGAACATATAGGGTCATGTAGACCATTGTAAAGATGTTGGCTTTTATTCTGAGTGGGATAGAAGCCACTGGAGGGTTTTAAGAAGAGTGACATGATCTGACTTGTGCTTGAAAAAGATCACTGTGTCTGCTAAGAGCACGGAGACTGTGTACAAGCCTTTTGCAATAATCCAGGTAAGACAGGATGGTTGCTTAGACTTAAGTGGCGGCTAAGAGAGAAAAAATGGTTGGATTTGTGACGTATTTGAAAGGTAGAGCTGATAGTATTTGCAGATGGATGGGATAAGCAGTATGAGAAAAAGAGAGGAAGCAAGGATGACTCCAACGCTTTTGGAACTGGAACTGGAAGAACAGAGTTACCTTTAATGGGGACAGAGATGACTACTCAAGAAGGTTCTAATTAGCACCTCGCTGACACCCACACGTCAAGGCTTTCCCCCACACGACCCTGCCTCCTTCCAACTGGGCAAAATCCACAAAATGATGAAATCTTCTCTCAAGTCCATAAGCAGGGATGGTGTGGATGAAACATTCACCAAGGGCTGTGAAAAAGGACTCTCTTCCTCCCCTTCAGACTAATAAGGAAGCAAATCCTTGTCGTGAAATTAGAGTGCTCTAGTAAACCCAAGGCAAACTCTTGGTCAACTTGTTGATTATGGAAAATGGGGTTTTCCTGGCAATTTTTCCATATGTTTCCACTGCTTTTTCCCTAGCCAAGGGATGGACCTAGGTGCCAAATTATTTCTTTTTCTCCAAATAATATCTCCTTGGATAACCTCTCCGATGGGTGTGGAACCACCACAGTGGTTATTCATGGTTGCTCTTTAGATTAAAAAGCATCAACCAGGGGAAAACGAGTAACAAAAGAATGTAACCAGTTCATTGGACTCACAAATGGATAACTTCAGTGAAATGATAAGACATGGCACTGTGGCAGGCATGGATTTCACTCAGCCTTCTATGAGGAAGATGTTTATGGGGTTAGCCACCTCTGGGACCCAGAGTAGCCAAGGCAAGGCGTACACCTCCCAAACCAGATGTCTCTCTATCCCTCTGTCTGCAAACATTTTCTAATTCAGAGTTTTACAACAGACAACAAAGGGATTAGTTCAATGTGATTAAATCCTCATCCTGGAATGGGAACTATATGGCTAATTCACAGTTGACTTGGGCATACTTATATATGATATACCATAAGTAACATAGTGAGTTCTGGTGTCAACTCACAATTTTCTTTCTCTGAGTAACAAGTGAAAATATGAAGCCAGTGTAGCTAGCATAAGTTTACTCATGTTTGTGTATTCATTCACTCATTCATTTAATTAACATTTTAGCAACCCTTGTGTGCCAGGCATTGTGCTAAAGTCACTAGGGTGGCTTCAAGAAACTCAGGATCTATCATGGGAAGGGTCAGAGGGGAAAGCACTTATGCTTACAATACTCCAGGCATTAGGCCCTGCAGATACAGCAGTGACAAGACAGATAAGGTCCTTGCTCACATAGATCTTAATGAAAATTAAATAGGGAAACATACAAATGTGATTAGAAATATGATTATTTCAGAGAATGGTGTTATATAGACAAAAATGGTGATAGTTGAATAGAGGCTGAATGGAGTAGAGGGTTGAGGTATTTTAGAAAGAGTAGTTAGGACAGGGATACAATGATGAGAAGGAAAAACATGCCAGAAAGAAGGAACACAAATGCGAAGGCAGTTGAGGTAGGAAGGTATGGGAAGAGAGGGGAAAGGAACAGAGAGAAGGCTAGTGTGGTTAGAGCTTAGCAAATGTGGAAACTAGTGCAGGGAAATGAGGTCAAGGACAGAGGAAGGGGCCAGGCCACTGGGGCTTTACAGGTCATGATTAAGGAGTTTGGTTTTTATTCTAAGTACAATTAGAAGCTATTGGAGGGTTTTATGCAAGGGTTTTATACAACCTAATGTATGATTTAATTTAACTTTATGCAAGGCAGAGAATGGAAAGCAGGGGCCAAGATGGAAACAAGGAGACAGGTAGGAGGCCATTGCAGATGAGAGAAGATGGCGACCAGGACTGGTATGTAGCAGTGGAGATAATGCGTAGTGGTCAGATTTAAGATATATTTGGAGAGAAGAGTAAGAGAAGTGGAATGTCCAATGACAGCCGCTAGGTTTGGGGCTGAGCCATTAACTTAGATAGGCAAGACTGGAGAAGGAGATTATGAATCAAGAGTGCTTTTAGGAACTTGTTAAGTTTGAGATGGCAATTAAATATCCAGGTCTGAAGCTCAGGGGTGAGGTCAACACAGGAGATATAGATGTAAGAGGCAGTAAATATACTTGGTATCTAAATGTTGTGAATGATATTGCTCAGAAATAGCTTTAGATATAGAAGAGAAGAGGGCTGAAGATTGAGCTCTGAGGCATTCCAACATGCATACTAGAGGCCATAAGGAGCGACTTACAAAAGAAACTGAGCAGCTTCAGTCAGGGGAAAAACAAAAGACTGATGTTGCAAAAGCCAAGAGAAGAATGTATCTCAAAAAAGGAAAAATGGTCATTTTCTTCCAAAGGCTGCAGAGTTTAATGAACATGATAATGGGTAGTTGATTGCTGGATTTGGCAAAATAGAGTTGTCTTGACCATGGCCATTTTAGTGGAGGTATGTATAGGATATATGAAAACACAACAGATAAATCATTTTGGAAATTCATTCTGAGGGAAGTAATACAGAATTTGGAATTAAAAGTTTGAAAGTAAGTTAGTCAGGCAAAGACAAGTGCTGGGGAAGAGCATTTCAGCAGAGAGCTCAGTACAAGTAAAGAATCAAAGTTAGAAATATAACACTGTGTAGGGGGAGCTACAAGCAATTTGGTGTTGTTGAATGATAAAGTACTAAGCTGGAAATGGGGGAAAATTCTGTTCGAGGGCTAGATCATGAGGGATATCTGTAGGAACCACTGAAGAGTTTAATCACGGAAATGGCGTTATCACATCTGCATTTTCAGCAAGGTTACTCTACACTATGGACTGTAGCAGGCAAGATTGGAGACAAAGAAACCAAAGATGGGTTGTTGAAGTGTTATAGGTGAAAGACAATGAGGATACAAACTTGAATAGCTATTTGAGGTAGAAAAGAGAGAGCATATTATGGAAATATTGAGGATGGCAAATTGGCGTCTTGACTGTGGGTTAGTCAAAGTGCCTCCTAGGTTTTAGTCTTCAGAGACTGTGTGAATGGCAGTGCTGGCATCTGTGATGGGCAAAGCTGAAGGAGGATGTGGCTCAAACAGGGAACTGATAAGTTCACTTTTGCACAAGGTGCTTGTGGGACATGCTGAAGGACTTTTCCAGTACTGAATATTAATTTGGAGTTTTGTGAAGAGGTGTGGATAGGAGATACACACACACACATATTCTGGAATTATTGAGAAATATACAAGATATTTAACAATTCAAAGATATTGATAACTAGCTCTTGCTAGTTTTAGTAGCATCGTGGCAGTGTCTTGAAGAGTGAGTGGAAAGTGAGGAAGTAGAAGTCGTTTTTTTTTTTTTTTTGAGGAGTTTCAGCAGTTTGGATTTAGAAGAGGAGGAGCCAGATTGGACAGTCATTAAAAGGATCTATAAGATTGAAGAGGTAATCTCACTTTTTTTTGAATGGGAAAAACTTGAAAATGTTTATTGGCTGGGGAGAAGGAATGAAACTAATTCAGGAGGGAAGTGGGACGATTGAAAAAGTCAAGTGCAAGTTGAACTAGAGGAGGATGTACTCAGGACTCAGATGAGTGGTTGGCTGTGATCAAGAGGAAGGACAACTCAATCATTTACATGGCAGGAGAGCAGTTGGTGTGAGTGTAGATAAGGTAGGTAGAGGGATTGAGAAGACTCCGTTTTCTAGAACTCTTGAAAGGCACAAGACCATTGCTAAGAATGAAGAAGGTGGGTGTTGGGTGGGGCACTTGAGATGAGTGGAGGTTTAAAAGAGCATCAGTGAGAAACAGAAAGGGGAGATGACCAAGAGCTGATAAGGAGACTGATGAACCACTCTTGGGTCAATTTGGAGAGCATGAATTTGTAGAGTTCTCAGTCTGCATCATTGCCTGCTTTTTCTAGAAGCACTAAACAAAGTATAGAAGTGGAGAAAAAAAATGAAAAAATACTAAACCAAATGTAGGTATGTATTAGATGGATAAAGTGAAAGATGGGAGAAAACTGAGGAAGTAGTTGATGGTCCATTATGGGACCTGGGTTGGGCAGAAAAAGATGAGAGGTAAGAACACAATTGATAGAATGGGAAGATGTGAATGATTTAAGGTACCAAATAGGTTGAAGGACATTTGAGATCAGAATAAGATATTGAGGGACCTGGAAGATGATTTATGTGAGAAATTGAAGCTTTATACTTCAGAGGAGGAGCATTCCACTTGATGGCAAGGTCTGAGGAATGGCCACAAAAGTGAATGACTAGGTTGAAGTGAGATGGAGTGGAGTTGAAGGCCACAGGACTAATGATATGAGATGCTGGATGGCTCATCAACATGGAAATTAAAGACACTCTCATGACATAGAAATTTATGTGGGTCCAGAATCCACAATGAATGAAGGGGAGGGCCCATGAAGCCAAAAGAAGACAGTGATGAGTAAGGACAGAGGTTGTAGGGATAGGAGTTTTACAATAGGTGAACAAAAACCTGGAAGTAGCATTGAGAATCAAAGAAAACATCAAACCTACATCCTGACACCAAACAAGGTGAAATGTGGATGAATGAGCAGCTCTCATTTCAGAGGGCTAACAGGAAAACCGTATTTTCAGCGGGGAAGGTGGAAGGATTAATAGATTATAAGCTGAATATGGGAGAATTTGTTTATAATGGAGGATTCCAGAGGTCTTACTGGGAACGTTTGAAAGACAGAGGAGCGGTAAGACTGAAACCAGGAGTGAGAAAATCAGAGCAGTAAGGGGATGCAAATATGAGTGAGCAGAGATAACTGTGGGGCTTTATATTTTTGACAGTAACCACTGAAGGGAAGCTGATAGAATGTGTTGGCTACAAAGATTTACAGAGAACATTGGCATAAGGTAGTAGTCTTTGAGATCTGGCAATGCTGGCATTTTGGCAGTCTGCGCTAGTGACTGATGCAGGAACAACCCTTCAAGGTCAGAGACTGGGCTATGGGCCAGATGGAGCCTCCCACTGGCACAGAGACAGAGGCTTTATCTGAGGGCACTGAGTTCTCTTCCCCTGGTATGGTCAACTTTCTTCTCCTTTTCTTCCATGTGTCCCTTTCTGTTCTTCTCCCTTGCCATTCAACCATGAAATATCAATCATCTCTTTATCAATCTTTGCTTAAGCCCTTGTTCAGTGCTCACTTTGGGTATAGACTTTATCAATTGATTTCTATGTATGCATGTTACCTATGATGTATGTATTCAGATGTCTGCTCTTCACTCTTTAGCAGGTTTACCTTGTGTCTCTCTTTGAGGGGTTTTGATGCTTTCAGTAGGAAGAATAATTCCTCATTGGAACTCAGAATGAAAATTGACACCTTCTTCATTCCCCTCATTGGCAATAACTGAAATCTGGACACTTCCTGTGTAATTCCATTTAATTTCTTCCCATGCTGTCCCACGTCCAAAGTGTTCTTGTTTTACCACTTCACACTCTCATTTGGGCTATGCAATAATTGTTGATAACACACAAAAGGGTACGTGCTCTGCTCTGTATCTTTCTTCTCAGGTATAATTTCCACAGCCTTGGAGTCACCTAGGATGCTCTGTGTAAGTATGAATAATGTAAGAACCACCCAGAAGGCCTGATAACTCTATACCTTTATTGATAAAAGGCAAAGTGCAATTTAGAAATTCTGACTGCAGACATATTCCCCAGAACCTTGTCCTTACCATGCAGCTCTGGGAGCATAACAGAGGGCAGAGGGCAGAGAGCGAACAGCCTTTGCTCTAGGATCAGAGGTTACTTTTGTACGACTTGCTCTCAAACATCATTATCTCTGATGCCCTGACCTGTCCAAATGCTGGAATTTCCATGCCCAGACCTACCACTGGGACCTACCTGGCTCAAACCACCTCTGCTTACTATTTAAGCTTAACCTGAACAGCATTCATCCAGTCTTGTTGGTTGCTCTGGGCTCAACCTATTGCCCTGCGTTTCTAAAAGATGGAGAAATTGGGCTTTGGTGAGAGACCAAACTGGTCAAAAGTGCTTGAAACTGAATCTAGAGGGAAAGTGAGAATAAAAACAGCATGACAGATATCCCTACCTTTTGTTCTGTCCCTGCCAAACCATTACCCATTAACACAGATCTGGTCATATCATCACCCTATTCCAGTCTTCTAGGGTTTCCTAATAACCATGGGAACAAAATTCAAAATCCTTAGCAGGACCTTCAGGGTAGTTTGTTACCTAGTTTTAATCTATCAATCACTTCAGTCCCATTTCTTGCCACTTTTCATCTTGCTGTATGTTTCAGCCACAGTGTAGTGACTTTTCCCTGAACAAAGAGGTTTTTTCCACACTCTTTCTTCTGTCTTGCATATGTACGTACTTAGTTGCAAATTGCCCTTCTACCATCTTTTGCCGAAAAGCATCTCTACAACCTTCAAATCCCTTTAAATCTCAATGTAACCTTTCCTGGACACTTTCCTCAACACCTACAGTCAAAGATAAGGGCTCCCTTCCGTATGTTCTTTATACATATGTCTATTTAATGTTAATATATTTCTAGGGTAGGCTGGCCGGCTAGAAAATCTTGAGCAGGAGATGAACCTGCAGTCCACAGGTGGGATTTCTTTTTCTTTAGTGAAACTTCAGTTTAACTCTTAATGCTTTAGGCCAATTAATGAGTCCCACCAAAATTATTGAAGATAATTTACATCAGTTAAAGTCACGTAATTGTAGATGTTAGCCATATCTACAAAATATCTTTACAGCATCACCTAGATTAGTGTTTAACTGAATAACTGAGTATTATATCCTAGCCAAGTTGACCCACAAAACTAGTAAACACAGAAAAATATATTTATTGGTATCCCATTAGAAGCAAGTTTTCAAATATTTGGCTTTTTTGTTTGTTTACAGACTTCATTGAAGTATAGTTGCTGTACAATATTATATGTCACAGGTATACAATATAGTGATTCACAATTTTTAACGGTTATACTCCATTTATAGTTATTATAAAATATTGGCTCTATATTACACATGTTGTACAATATATCTTTGTAGTTTCTTTTATACCTAATAGTTTGTACCTCTTATCCCCCTACCCCTATATTGCCCCTCCTCCATTCCCTCCCCCCACTGGTAACCACTAGTTTGTTCTCTATATCTGTGAGTGTGCTTCTTTTTCGTTATATTCACTAGTTTGTTGTATTTTTTAGATTCCACATATAAGTGATATCATACAATCTTTCCCTGTCTGACTTATTGCACTTAGCATAATGCCCTCCAAGTCCATCCATGTTGCTGCAAATGGCAAAATTTTCATTATTTTTTGTGGCTGAGTAGTATTCCATTGTGTGTGTGTGTGTGTGTGTGTGTGTGTGTGTGTGTATTTTACATTTTCCTTATACATTCATCTGTTGTTGGACACTTAGGTTGCTTTCATACCTTGGCAATTGTAAATAATGCTGCTATGAACACTGGGATGCATGTATTTTTACAAAATAGTGTTTTTGTTTTTTTCAATATATACCCAGGAGTGGAATTGCTGGGTCATATGGTAGTTCTATTTTTAGTTTTTTGAGAAACGTCCATACTGTTTTCCAGAGTGGCTGCACCAATTTACATTCCCACCAACACTGTATGAGGGTTCCCTTTTCTCCACATTCTCGCCAACATTTGTTATTTGTGTTCTTTTTGATGATACCCATTCTGACAGGTGTGAGGTGCTGTCTCGTGTTTGATTTGCATTTCCCTGATAATTAGTGATGTTCAGTATCTTTTCATATGCCTGTTGGCTATCTGCATGTTCTCTCTGGAAAATTTTCTATTCAGTTCTTCTTTCCATTTTTTAATCAAGTTGTTTTTTTGATGTTGTATGAGCTGTTTACATATGTTGGTTATTAATCCCTTATTGGTCACATTGTTTGCAAATATTTTCTCCCATTCAGTTGGTTGTCTTTTTATTTTTTCAGTGGTTTCCTTTGTTGTGCAAAAGCTTTCAAATATAATTAGGTCCCATTTGCTTATTTTTGCTTTTATTTCCTTTACGTTAGGAGATGGATCAAAAAAAAATATTGCTGTGGTTTATGCAAAAGAGTGTTCTGCCTGTGTTTTCCTCTAGGAGTTTTGTAGGATCTGGTCTTACAGTTAGTTAGGTCTTTAATCCATTTTGAGTTTATTTTTTTGTGGTGTTTGTTAGAGAATGGTTTAATTTCATTCTTTTACATATAGCTGTCCACTTTGCCCAGCACCACTTATTGAAGAGACTGTCTTTTCTCCATTGCATATTCTTGCCTCCTTTGTCATAGGTTGACCATAAGTGTGTGGGTTTATCTCTGGGCTTTCTATCCTGCTCCATTGATCTATATTTCTGTTTTTGTGCAAGTACCATACTGTCTGTCTTGATTACTGTAGCGTTGTAGTATAGTCTGAAGTTGGGTGCATGATTTCTCCAGCTCTGTTCTTCTTTCTCAAGATTCTTTTGGCTACTCAGGGTCTTTTGTGTTTCCATACAAATTTTAAAATTATTTGTTCTAGTTCTGTGAAAAATGCCATTGGTATATTGACAGAGATTGCATTGAATCTCTAGATTGCCTTAGGTAGAATGATTTTAATAGTACTAATGCTTCCAATCCAAGAACACACAGTCTATCTATCTTTCCATCTGTTTGTGTTGTCTTCAGTTTCTTTCAGCAGTGTCTTATGGTTTTCCGAGTACACATCTTTTGTCTCCTTAATTTCTCTTTCTGATAGTTCTGACTGCTCTGGGCTGACTATGTGAGCAGTCTGGTAGGCTTGTTTGGCCCCTGGCCCAGTTGGTTGCAAGGCACTGCCTTGTGAAGATGCTGCTGGCTGGGGTCTAGTCATGAGGTGACTGGCTGCAGAACTCTAGGGGACCCCAGGGCTATGGTGGCTCACTGGTGGGCAGACTCAGGGTCCAGAAGACCCCAGGGCTGTTGCCCACCCCCTGACGGGTGAAGCCAGGTCCTGTGGTTAGTGCTGGACTACTGACAGGTAGAGCCAGGTCCTAAAGTCTGGCTGCAGGGCCCAGGGATCCCAGAGCTGGTGTCAGATCACTGGTGAGGGGGGGCTGATTCCTGACACAGTTGGGTATGGAGTCCAGGGTGTCCCAAAGCTTGTGTTGGCCTGCTAGTAGGCAGGGCCCAGGGTAGGGTCTGGCCTACTGTGGGTGGGCTGGGTCTATATTCTGAGGGATTGTAGTTTTCTCGTGTCTGCCTCATAGTGGGTGAGGCTGATCTAGAAGCTAGTGCAGGCTTCCTGGAGAGCAGGGCTCGTGCCTGCCCACTGGTGGGTAGCGCTGTCTTGGTCCTCTGGTGGGCAAGGCTGTGTCTAGAGGCAGCCTGTCTGTTGACACATGGGGCTCTGTCCCCACCCAGTTAGTTGTTTGGCCTGATGTGTCCCCAGTACTAGTGCCTACAGGCTTTTGGGTGGGAACAGCTCTTGGTGATAATGAGCTAGAAGGAGGATCCCACGATGCCAACAGCAGTGTCCACAAGGTAGAACACTCCCAAATATGAATGCCACCAGAGTCTATGTCCCCAGGGTGAGCCACAGCTGCCGTGCCCCCCCACCTCCCCCACAGATTAGCAGTTAGGTCTGGCCCAGGTTCCTATCAAATTACTCCTTTTGCCCTGGGTCCCAGTGCATGTGAGATTTTGTGTGCACTTCACCCTAGTGAAGTTTTTATTTCTCCCAGTCTTATGGGGGCTCTCAAAAAGTAAGCCCCACTTGTCTTCAAACCACATACTCTGGGGGCTCATCTTCCCAGTCCAGGACCCCTGGGCTGAGGAGCTTGATTTGGGGCTCAGAACTCTCACTCTTATGGGAGAACCTCTGCAATATAATTATTCTCCAGTTTGTGGTCGCCAACCCAGGGGTATAGGATTTGATGATAGCACAAGTCCGCCCCTCCTACCCATTTCATTGTGGTTCCTTCTTTATGTCTTTAGTTGTAGAAGATCTTTTCTGGTAGGCTCCAGTCCTTTTCACTGATGGCTGTTCTGCAGATAGTTGTGATTTTGATGTGAGAGGAGGTGAGCTCAGGGCCTTTTTACTCTGCCATCTTGGACAATCTTCTCAGATATTTGGAAGCAGCTGTAGCAGAAGGATCTAACTGTGGGATATAGAGCCAGTCATTAAATTTTTGTCCTTATTAGTCACATATATAGTAGCTATTAAATATCTAGAAATAATTTTAGGGATATATTCATTGCTTTTTATACTACAAGCCTTTAGGCATTTGCTTTCAAAACTAAATAGATGAAATTTCTGTTTTGTTGGAGAGTGAACAGAAACAGCTGCAAAGACTTGAAAGTAGGAGTTTATGACTAAAATAAATGAGGTAAAGAAAAATATGCTTGTAACAAATGAAAAGATTGGAAATGTCCGTGGAGAAAGAGAGATACTATTATGAAGAACCAAAAGGAAATTCTAATGTAATACTAGACATAAAAATATATATTTATTCACCAAAGAAGATATACAGATGGCAAATAAACATATGAAAAGATGCTCCACAGTATATGTCATCAAGGAAATGCAAATTAAAACAACAGTGAGATAGTACTACACATCTATTAAAATAGCCAAAATCTAGAACACTGACAACACCAGATGCTGGCAAGGATGTGGAGAACAAGAACTCTCACTCATTGTTGATAGGAATGCAAAACAGTATGGAAAATAATATGGAAACTTAGGAGACAGTTTGGCAATTTCTTACAAACCTAAACAAACATACTCTTAACCTTATGATTCAGCAGTCATGATCCTTAATATTAACCCAGATGAACTGAAAACTTACATCCACAAAAAGCATGAACAGGGATGTTTATAGCAGCTTTATTCCAATGGCCAAAATTTGGAAGTAACCAAAATGTCCTTCAGTGGGTGAAGGGATAAATAACCTATCTAGGCAATGGAATAGTATTCTTTGCTAAAAAGAAATGAATGAGCTATCAAGCTATGGAAAGACATGGAGGAACCTAAATGCATATTACTAAGCAAAAGAAGCCCATCTGAAAAGGCTACATATTGTATGATTCCAAAACTATATGATATTTTGGAAAAGATAAAACTATGGGGAGAGTAAAAAGATCAGTGGTTGCCAGGGTTTGGTGGGAGAGATGGATAAGCAGAGCTCAGATGATTTTTAGGGCACAGTGAAAATATTCTGTATAATCCTGGAGGACATTATGCTGAGTTAAGTAAGCCAGACACAGAAAGATACTTGTTGTACTATCTCACTTATATATGGAATCTAAGGAAAAAAAAAAGCTGAACTCACAGTAACAAAGAGAAGAATGATGGTTACCAAAGGCTTAGGGGTGGGGGAAAAGGAGAGATACTTATCAAAGGGCAAAAATTTTCAGTTATTAGATGAAAAAGGTCTAGAGATCTAATGCATAACACGATGACTAATGTTAATAATAACGTGTTGTAAACTTGAAATTTATAAAGAGGTAGACCTCAAGTATCCTCACCACACAGAGATATACAAACATGGGAACTATGTGCAATGATGGATATGTTAATTAGCTTGATTGTGGTAATAATTTCACAATGTATATGAATAGCAAACATATACTTTAAACATATATAATTGTCAATCATACTTCAATACATCTGGAAAAAATAGAATTCTGTATCCAGAAAAAATAATCTTCAAAGTAAAAGTAAATACATTTTTAGAGAAAATGAAATTGAGTTCATCAGCTTCAGACTTGCACTACAAGGAGTGCAAAAGGAAGTTCTTCAGCTGATTGATAGAAAATGATACTTGGTTCCTCGAAAGGAAGTGAAAGTTATTGAGAATGATAACTATGGGGGTAAATATAAAAGTTCTTTTTCTTTCCTCTTAATTTCTTTAAAATGTATATGAATATTTAAAGCAAAACATATTGTTTTGCAGGTTGTATAATGTGTGTAGATGTAATGTTTATGAAAACTATAGGCTTAGGAATCAAAGGGACTTTTACAGTTGCAAATTTTCTAAAGTAGACTTTGAAAAAGAATGAATATTGTCATCCATAAAGCAATGACCAAAAAAATGACTTACAGCTAAGACCCAGCAATCCCAGTCCTAGTTATTTACCCAAAATAAATTAAAAGAAACATAACAGCACAGTCTGGAGAGCCCAGGTGTCAATCCATAGGAGAATGGATAAGCAAATTGATATTCGCACAATAGCATACTACTCAACAATAAAGTGGAAAGACTTACTGCTTGTGCATGCATTGACTTGGCTAATCCACAACACTATGCTAAGTGAAAGAGTCTTATACAAAGGATACATACTGCATGATTCTGTTTATATGATATTCTAGAACAAGCAAATCTAATTTTTGTCAGAAAAGAATATCAGAACAAAGTTTATCTCCAGAGTAGTAGGGATAGTGATTGACTGAAAGGGGAAAAAGCTAACTATCTGGGGTTATGGTAATATTCTATATCTTGATAGGAGCTTGGGTTACAACAGATGTACGTATTATCAAAACTCAACAAAAGTAAAGATTTGTGTATTTCATTGTATGTAAATTTTACATCCAAAGAAAATAACTATCAAACAACTTTTGAACTCTATTAATGATGTGCATGGTGAAGTATTTAGAGGGAAATAATAAGGGTCTGCAATTTGCTTTAAAATGCCTTAAAAACAGGATGATATATGTAGTACAGAGGGATGGGTAGCTAGGTATGTAATGAATGCAAGTCTAGTAAAGGTTAATGATAGAATTTAGGTGATTTGTATACAGATGTTGACTGTATGGTTCTTTCAATTTGCTGCCTGACTGAAAATTTTTATAATAAATGGTGGGGAGAAATAAATGGATAAGCAAGCAATCAAATTTTTAGGGTTTGATTGTTTAGCTATAGTTTCAGAAATGTGTTTTATTATTTATTTTAAAATATGGTACTGGGCCAAAGCAATCCTGAGAAATAAAAATGGAGCTGGAGGAATAGACTCCCTGACTTCAGACTATATTTCAAAGCTACAGTAATGTATGGTACTGGCACAAAAACAGAAATATAGATCAATGGAACAAGATAGAAAGCCCACAAATAACCCATGCACCTCTGATCAATTAATCTACAACAAAGGAGGCAAGACTACACAATGGAGAAAAGATCGTTTCTTCAATAAGTGGTGCTGGGAAAACTGGATAGCTATATGTAAAAGAATGAAATTAGAACATTCTCTAACACCATACACAAAAATAAACTCAAAATGGATTAAAGACCTAAATGTAAGGCCAAATACTATAAAACTCTTAGAGGAAAACACAGGCAGAACACTCTCTGACATAAATAGCAGCAAGATCTTTTTGGACCCACCTCCTAGAGTAATAAAAATAAAAACAAAAATAAATGGGATCTAATTAAACTTAAAAGCTTCTGCACAGCAAAGGAAACCATAAATAAAATGAAAAAACCCACAGAATGGGAGAAAACATTTGCAAACGAAGCAACCGACAAGGGATTAATCTCCAAAATATACAAACAGCTCATGCAGCTCTATATCAAAGCAAACAAACAACCCAATCAAAAAATGGGCAGAAGACCTAAACAGACATTTCTCTGAGGAAGACATACAGATGGCCAAAAAGCACATGAAAAGATACTGAACATGACTAATTATTAGAGAAATGCAAATCAAAACTACAATGAGGCATCACCTCACACCAGTTAGAATGGCCATCATCAAAAAGTCAACAAACAATAAATGCTGGAGAGAGGGTGGAGAAAAGGGAACCCCCCTACACTGTTGGTGGGAATGTAAACTGGTGCAGCCACTATGGAGAACAGTGTGGAGGTTCCTTAAATAACTAAAAATAGACTACCATATGATCCAATGATCCCACTCCTGGGCATATATCTGGAGAAAACCATAATTCTAAAAGATACATGCAGCACTATTTACAATAGCCAAGACATGGAAGCAACCTAAATGTCCATCAACAGAGGAATGGATAAAGAAGATGTGGTACATATTTACAATGGAATATTTTTCAGCCATAAAAAAGAATGAAATAATGTCATTTGCAGCAACATGGACTGGCCTAGGGATTATCATGCTACATGAAGTCAGACAGAGAAAGACAAATATCATGTTATCACTTATATGTGGAATCTTAAAAAAAATGATACAAATGAACTTACTTACAAAACAGAAACAGACTCACAGACTTCGAAAACAAATGTATGGTTACCAAGGGGAAACGTGCGGGGGAGGGATAAATTAGAAGTTTGGGATTAACATATACACGCTACTATGTATGAAATAGATCATCATCAAGGACCTACTGTATAGCACAGGGAACTCTACTCAATATTCTGTAATAACCTATATGGGAAAAGAATCTGAAAAAGAATGGATATATATGTGTATAACCGAATTGCTTTGCTGTACACCTGAAACTAATACAACATTGTAAATCAACTGTACCCCAAAATAAAAATTAAATATGGTAGTAGGTACCATATTTTTCTACCAATAGTCATCCTACAAGGAAGAGATAAAGGAATCCAGAAGTGTTTTCGGACATACCTGAAGAATCAGCTTCTGCTTGGATGAAAGAACTCCTAAGGTCTGGCTTTGAGAACCAAATGTTTCTTTTAGTATGGAAGTAGATTAGGTTAACTTCTCTTTTTTTCAAAACCCCAGGGCTTGGAGCAGGTGGAGTGTGACTTTCAGTCTGAAACGGAGAAGTGCCTTCTTTATTCACCAGCCGTATCTGGAAGAATCAGTAACTTGATTGACGGAGCCCTTAATGACCCGGTGCTTTACGTTGCATAATAGTGCTGCAGGTGTCTTTCAAAAGGATGTTTCAGATAGGACAGTGAGCCCCCTTCCTTGGTAAATCATACTTCACCATACACAAATAAGTTCTTTGTTTGGCCTGGAGAGTGTGTTTAAAAATCTACCAACTCCACTTGGACTTACAGCTGTCTCAGACAGTTCTATTTTTCTTTCTGATGACAGACACATTTATACCTGTTCTTCACCCAAAATCTTTCTTTTGCCTGAAATAAGGTAGTAGTTCTATAGTTCAAGAATTTCACTTTATTCTAAGAGATAAAGTTTATTTTCTAGCTTCTGTCCTGTTGATTTGAAAATTAGGCGATGGTGTCTCACAAGTCCTGGATTTGATTTGGCTTGGAGAAATGTTGTGGTCTCCTGGAAATAGTGGTGATTATCTGGGAGGGATCTGAACTGAGCCCCTCTCTCTGTAGAATAAGAACAGAATATTCATGAACAGACTCTATACTGTACTGATGGTAATAATTTTAGACCCTTACTTGGGAACGAAAATTGAAAAAAGTTTGAAATGGATATTATAAGTCCTAGGAAGAAGGTAATTTCCTCCTTCACATCTACCTTCTCCTCCCCTTCTTACCTCGTTTCTTCCTTCTTTTCTTCCATCCCTTTCTCCTATTCTTCTTGTGCCCATAAACTATAGGATATGGATTGCTATATATAATATGTATTATATATAATATTTATATTACATCTTTTTATAGGTAGGCAGATGTCAATCTTGCTGATTTTCAAATAATGAATCATGAACACAGGAGGCTGGAACCATCACCGTGAACACTGCTCGGGTACAGAATTAAAGAGGAATGTTGCAGAAAGATGAATGAGAGTCTTCACCCCAGAGGCAATACAGTTATGGACAAATTCTTGTTTGTTTAGATCCTATCTTCTTCCCCCAAATAATTGGATGTACCTTAGAATATAACATACATATACCATAATATTCTCAAAATGGGAATAAAAATCATGGAGAGAGAAGTAAATACAGGTATAAAAATACTAGTAAAATATACTTATTATAATAAAATATTACAGTTAATTGTGCATTTCTTATAAGCTAATGCAAAAAAAATGAGTCACATACTCCTTTTTAACAGGATAAAGCAAAATAGCTCTTTAGTAAAGAAAACCTTTGCCTGTGCTAAATTTTTAAAGAAATTTAATATATTCATACTATGCGTGAATATTTATGGTACTCTTTAGTTTAAAAAGCTCTCTTCTTTTTTTTTTCCCCACTAATACAAGTATATAAGTATTTTTGTCTCATTTTACAGAAGAATAGATTGAAGCTCAGAGAAGTATGTTTTGGTAACCAGTAAATTACAGAGTGGGAATTCCAGCCTATATCTTTTAACTCCAAATCTTGTGTTCTTTTCACATCACCATGTCAGAGACATTGGCCACAATAATGGATGCTGTTTTCAACAGTACATTTATTGAAGATGCAGGAATGGAGATAGATAGCATATGACCATTTCCTGTATTGACCCTTGGTTAAAAGCTGAGGGCATAGAGGTTAAAGCAAAATTCATTGAGTGACTTGCTGTTTTGGGTAATTTACTGAAGTCTAGGTACTCTGCTTTTCAATAATTCAAATTTATGTGAGTTTAGGACTTCAGAATAACTGAAGGAATTGAGGCAAGATGTACTCCTCAGACTAACAAACTCACTATTATTTTCTTGATTGGAAATTGTGTCAATCAGGGTCCCTGCAGGAAAGAGATGGCACCACTCAAACTGAGTAATTGAAGTTGAATGAAAGGACTCTTTACAAAGGAGTGGGCAGAATTTAGGGAAATCAACATGGAGCAGTGCAGGACTTCCAGAGAGGAACCAGTCAAGGAATAGCTCCCCTACAGGAAGGGAGCTAGAGGAACAAATTCTTTGATCAATTCACCAATCTCCTGCTGGGACTCCCATTGAACGACCTCAACAGAAAGCTAGAGGACATGGGAGCCCTTTGATACATTCCATATAGGTCAGTGTTCAGAGGCAAAGAGCAGGGTGGAGAACGGTGGAGGGTGAATCTGGAGGTGCACACAAGCATGAAAATGGGTGGACATTGGTATAGGAATGAGTTCTCTGGAAGAAGCAAACAGAACAGAAATTTGGTAAATGCTGATCAGAGAAAGACCTATCTGCTCTCAATCACAGCTGGGATGGTTTTCATATAGATTAAGTTAAAAAAGGGAAAAAAGAAAAACATTTCTTGAACACCAGTACATTCCATGTACTGTGTAGGTCACTTTCTATAGGTCTGCTCATTTACTTCTTGCAATAATAACATTGGATATAATCATCACCGTTACATATGTGGGAAATTAAGGCTCAGAGAGGCTAAGAAATTTATACTATAAAACAGCCAGTAAATAACAAATCTGAGATTCCAATGCAGCATTTTCTAACATCGAATCTTGGACTTTCTTCAGTTTTGCAATTTTCCTGCCCACTTTATATGTCACCACAGGAAAGCCATAACACTTCTGCACTGAAGCAGAAGCTTAATGTTTCTGAAGAAGCAGTTTTGGATTACTTATATATACAAACCAGGGTTCAATCAAGACCAAAATTACCACTCAAGAGTATGGTAGAGCGTATTTAAATTTGGAAACTTCAAAGACAATAACTAGTCATATGCCTTCCCCATAATGATAGCTGCCATTTACTGAATATTTAAAATATAGGCTATTCACTTTCTATGCATTAAATTAATTCATCTGCATATCAATCATATAGAGAGAAAATTTGAAAGTGAAGAATAGAAGGAGAATGAACAAAGTAAAAGCGTTAGGGACAGAAGCTAGACTTCTCTGAATAAACCTTGTCCCTACAATTATAAAGCAAAATAAAATAATGAAAAAAACCTTTAAATTCCCCCGAAACAGAAGAAAAAAACTTTTAATTTGATATAAATTTGTGGGCACAGCCTAATAGAGAGGAACATTTTCAAGTGATTTAAAACAGAGTAGTTTATCTGTACATCTTTACAGGGATGTACCCCAAGGACAAAACTGCCCAAAACTGTAAAAAGAAATTCTGAAACTGTTTGGTGTAATAAAATTATAAGTAATAATATTGATATTGTTATTCTGAAACTACTATACATACAATGTATTTTGTATACATAATTAATATGATATAATACAGTAAAGTAATATCACTTGAACATAATCACTGTCATTAGGACCTAAGATTTTTAGTATAGTAGAAAAAGAAATATGCATATAAAATCGAAGAATTTAAATAAAACCTCTATATTATCACTGGAAATGGAAATATCAGTACATATTTATAACATATAGCACTGTACACTTAAAAGACTTAAAAATAATATAACAAACTGGTACCAAGAAACACCACCAGCATACACATTGTTATCTGAATATCTTTTCCTACTAGAGGAGACAGATTGGAGAAATGACAGATTCTATCTATGACAGAAAATGTACAAGATGAGCTTAAAACACTTTATTATACCAGAAAGTAAAAAAGCTATCAGAAACTATTGGGGCCATGCCAAAAGGACTCAGGAGGCAATGTAAAGAGACTCCCACTGGACCAAGATGAAACATTTTATGCATCTAAAGGCATAATGAAATTTATGGGTTAAAACACATCAAAAATGTGAAAAATCAATGATAACATGTGCCATTTAAAAAGAAAAAAACACAAATGGGACCTAATTAAACTTAAAAGCAAAGGAAATGATGGACAAAGCAAAAAAGACAATCTACAGAATGAAAGAAAATATCTGCAAATGATATGACCGATAAGAGGTTAATAGCCAAAATATGTAAATAGCTCCTACAACTCACTATCCAAAAAAAAAAAAAAAAACCCCAATTAAAAAATGGGCAGAAGACCTGAATAGACAGTTTTCCAAAGAAGACATACAATGACCAACAGGCACATGAAAAGATGCTCAACACTGCTAATCATCAGAGAAACGCAAATCAAAACCACAATGAGATATCACCTCACACCTGTCAAGAGTGGCAATCATCAAAAAGACCACAATTAACAAATGTTGATGAAAATGTAGAGAAAAGGTAACCCTCATATTATGTTGGTGGGTATGTAAACTGGTGGAATCACTATGGAAAACAGTATGAAGTTTCCTCAAAAGACTAAAAATAGAGCTACCATATGATTCAGCAATTCCACGCCTGGGTATATTTCAGAAGAAAATGAAAACACTACTTCGAAAAGTTACATGCATCCCAATGTTCATAGCAGCATTATTTATAATAGCCAAGATATGGAAGCAACCTAAGTGTCCATCAACAGATAAATGGGTAAAGAAGATGTGAGATATATATATTTATACACACACACACACACACACACACACACACACACACACACACACACAGGAATATTACTCAGCCATAAAAAAGAATGAAGCACTGCCATTTGCAACAACATGGATGGACCTAGAGAGTATTACGCTTAGTGAAATAAGTCAGACAGAGAAAGACAAATACTCTATCACTTATACATGGAATCTAAAAAATAAAAACAAATGTATATAACAAAACAGAAACAGACTCACAAATACAGGAACAGACTAGTGGTTGCCAGTAGGGAGAGGGAAGGGGGAGTATGGGATTAAGAGGTACAAACTACTGTGTATAAAATAGATAAACAACAAGGATATATTGTACAGCACAGGGAAATATAGCCATTATTTTGTAATAACTTTAAATGGAGTATAATCTATAAAAACATTGACCCGGGATGTTGTACACCTAAAACTAATATAATATTTTAAACCAACTATACTTCAATTAAAAAAGAAGGGGGAAAAGTCAGTGACAAACTTGAAGTATGCTAAAGAACGAATTTTCAATTTTTTTCTGAAAGCTGGTAATTAGAGAAAGAATCAAGTGTCCTACCTGCTTTTCCTATACAACCTCAGGATAACCAAATACCTGAGGTTTATTTTTATAAAAGTATCCCAGCTAACAAATAACAGAGAAAGAATTAGAAGATTACCATTTTGCAAACCTCGAATAAAATAGTGGATCTAGGTAACTATAATCAATGGCTATTAACATCACACAAAGAGAGGAGAGCGGACACCACGTGCCTCCTGTTGGAATTATGAAATACATTCTAGGAAGTATTTTTTTGCCAAAGCATTGACATACATAAGTCAAATCAAGCTTCTGGATATAACTATCAGTTTATGGGAAATACAGTGGTAGAAGAACATATTAAATATTACCATAGAGTTGGCAATCAACAAAATCCAGAATGTGAGAAATACTACAGAACATCACTAATAACTCGATTTCTTCACGAATAAATTGTAAGGAAAACAAAAGAGGGAGGAGAAGCTATAGTTTAAAAAAGATCTGAGAAATCCATAAAAATGTAATGTGTGGATATTGTTTGGATCTTAAAAAAAAAGCAAACTTTAAAAACAAATTTATGAGATAATTAGGAATATTTGACACTGGATTTTTTATATTAAATTACTACAAATATTTATGTAGATTAATGATATTATAGTTATGTTCTTCAATAGAATCCTTACTTTTAGGGATACTTACTTAACTAAAGAAATAAGATGTCTGTGATTTGATTCAAAATAATAAAGGGGTTTGGGGGTTGGAGTTATGTGGGAGGGTTGACAGAACAGAAGTTACTCTTAATTGTTATTTGTTGAAGATGGGAAATGGGTATGTGGGGAGTAGATTTCATTATATTTCTCTTTACATATATATTTGGACTGTTACACAATAAGGTTTTAAAAATGTGTTTCAACAGATGGGATTGCCAAATTCCACATGTGAAGGGTTCAGAGATTTATATAATTTAAGAAAATTGTTTTAAATTAAAAACAAAGAGCTCATCCAGTCATCAATTTAAAACTGTTCTTCCACAAATCCTTTTACATGTAATGGGTATGAATCTTGGTCTATAAACTCCGGTATGTAAGAGAAAGAACTTCTTCAAAACTTTTCCTGAAACTCAATTTAGGTTCTATTTAAAGATCCAAAGAGTGGAAATATGTGGAAATTTAATTTCAGTCAATTGAGTTTTACCCCCTATTTTTCCCTGGGGTGCATCCAAATTCAACGGACTTACCATATTGCTATGGTCTGGGATTAAGGGGTATCTGGTCCTCAGTGTCATTTGTCCATGCTGACATCTGTGGAAACATCTATCATGCCATCTGATCCTTGATCTTCAGTACATGCAGATCACCGGGAATCATCCCTTTTCCAATCCTCAGGGCTCCTTCAGGCCTGGCTTTTTCTAGTTGATAATTTGGTCTCCCTCTCAGATGCAAAGGAATCATTGTGACTCCACCAGGCTGTGGTATAGAGAATTTTTGTGAGGTTCTCCCAGCCCTGTCTGCCTAGATACACAGCACAGCTACTCCTTCTTTGGGGTCTTGCCTCTCCCAAGTACTCTACCCTGAAAGGAAGCACGCATCTCCTGTGCTCTTGCATTCCACAGATTTTCTGGGGTTTCGTATCATTCCTTCCACCACTGGCCCTCAGTCCCACACATGGTCAGTGAAGTCAGGGGGCAGGATGTCTTCCAGGCACCTACTAATGTCGACTGCACCTACCTTTCCCTTCACTTTCTTCTCTTTGCCATCTCAAGAACACCATTCTAGTCTCAGAAGCAGGAAGCCTTGTTTGTATTTTTTAATCTGCTCTGAGTCATTTCTATTTCCCTGAGAGCTAGGCATTTGAAATTCAAAGACCAAAATTAGACTCTTATATCCTTTCTGAAACAACCCCTTCCCTATGGGAATGAATGGGCTGCCTAAGTGTAGAGCTAGGCAAGGGAAGGGAAGGTAATGATAATAATACTAACATATTTTTGAAAATAGTAACAGCAACAAACATTAAGTGGCAAGCACTATTCTTGTATTCTAATAATTCTAAGTATTAATTCATTGGCTCCTCATAACAACCCTATGAATTACTATTACCTCCATGATGTAGATCATGAAACTGAGGCACAGAGAGGTTAAATTACCGGCCCAAGGTTGCACAGGTAGTAAGTGGTAGCACTGGAATTCCAATCCAGGCAGTCTGGCTCCAGATCTGTGCTCTTTAAACCATTAAGAAAGATAGGCTGGAAAAAAAAAAAAAAAAAAAAGACCCAATACATTTGAAAATGCTAGTTGAGGTCTTTTTTGCATGTATATTCCATTTTTGTAAATCATCCGAAATATGAAACCAGCTGCCTCTTTATCATTTTCTTTTCTTCATCCACATACAGTGTAGATAATGTGGAGAAAGAAGGAAACTTCATATTTACTGCAGTCTCACAGATACATTTCACTAGAGCCCTGGAATTTACATGATTAAATTTCCATTTTATTTTAGACGAGGACACTAAACTTTAGGTTAACTAATGTTCTGATGGACCCACAGTGAGGACGTGGGAGTGCTGTGATATAAACCCAAGCCCACCCAACCGACCAAGGTCATGCTTATTCTCTGACCACACCAAAGAGCTGAACTGCGTTTTGACCTGAAATTGAAGGTGGACAGTTGCAAGGCCCCTACGAGCACCTGACCCTGCCAGGGGAGAGGAGATTCAGGCCGTGGGCCTGTCAAACAGATACCTTTTCACCAGCTGGGACTCTGCTTGCCTTTACACAGCATTAATGAAAAGGCTAGGGGAGTAACAGATGGAACACACTTGAACCTTCCAATCAGGGTTCTTCGATCCCCTTCGGCTCCTCTCCGCAGCCGTACATCATCTGCATTAAAAAGCCCCATGGATCTTTCTCAGCTGCTTCCCGTCAGCCCACATAACGTCCTTTCCGGCACTCCTCTGGGAGAGTCCCGTGTCCTCCTGTAATAGCAGACTGAGAAGGGTGCAAATAATTAGAACTTAAATTGTCAACTCAGACTCTCAAGTCAGTCACACAGAAAATGCGCCAGCTTGACATACGAGGCAGTCTCATTTTATGGAAATAAATGATCTAAACTGCTTAGTTTTGGGCAAAAGTTGATAGCGTATTTTATGTGTCCCAATCACTCATTTTTACGGGAGCAGAAGCAATCTCATTGATTAAGATGAATACTTCGGAGCCAACATCAGCGAACTCGACTTGGGTTGTTCGTGGAGTCCCATTCATTTAACTTTGGCTTTTCTTCTCTTCCCCTCACACACCATCAGAAATGATACATTTAATTCAAAAAGGTGTTTGTAGATGTAAATGTATTTAGGAATAAAGTTGCTCAGGTATATAAACGCTGTGGTCTCTGTAAAAAATAAATGGTTATTGAGACACGACTGTATATGGCAAACTTGTTATCGGAATTCTAAATTGCTGCACAGAAAACACACACACCCAGACACACACACCTTGACTAAGGTTAAACTGTTCTCCTCCCCTTCTTGTCATAATAACATAATGATAGTGCTGTCATTATAAATATTTGGAGGTTTTCTGCATCTTGATAATTGATGGATTCTGAATGTTGGAGAATGATTTTTAAATCAGCGCAAGTGTCGTGTTCAAAGTGTTTCCTTGGATTTTGAGAATGAAAACCGGAACCATCTTGTATTTCTTAGGAAATGAGCAGGAAGCAGGAGAGAGGCAAATACACCCAGCGCTCTGTTATTTCCTAGGTCTTCCTCCGGTAAATTGAAAACGGTACCTCCCCTCTGTGAATCTACCACCCTCCACATGCTTGGCCTGAATGCCATACACCTGCTCAGTGTCAGCCAAAACCCACCAGAGCATATGGCAGCTCACATATTGCCTTGTCCCAGGATGGATTGGGAACGCTGGTCACCTAGGCTCTGTTTTCAAGTGGTGTGAAAGCAGCTGTGGGAAGCCCAGAGGATGACAGGTTCCCACTGCGCTTCTTACCAGTGGGAAAGAAGAGCGAGGGGAACAGAAGGGAGATGTTTTCAGATACCCAGCAGCTCTGACTTGACTCTTCTGTAAAAGAACACACCGCACACTGGCTTTCCCCACTGTGAGCAGATGCATTAGAAGGGAAACCTCGATTTTTTTTTTAAACTGCTTGTCGATGGTAGTAGGCAGAATTACGGCCCCGAAAGAGATCCAACTTCGAATCCCCTGACCCTGTGACTATGTTATCTCACGTGGCAAAGCAGAATTAGATAGCAGATGGACTTAAGGTCGCTAATCATCTGCCTTGCAAATAGGGAGATTATTCTGGATAAACTGGGTGGGCCCAGTGTAATCACAGGGGTCCTTAAATGAGGAAAAGGAGGCAGGAAATGTCAGAGTAATAGTATGTGAGGACTTGACCTGCTGTTGCTGGTTTTGAAGATGGAGGAAGAGGTCCGCTAGACAAGGAATGTGGGCAGCTTCTAGAAGCTGCAAAGGGCAAGAAACAGATCTCCCCTAGAAGCTCCAGAGAGGAACAAAGCCCAGCCCACACCTTGATTTTAGCCCAGTGTGACCCAGGTTGGAACTCTGAACTACAGATACTAATAGAATAATGTCTTGTTTGGAGCTACATGTTGTGTTCATTTGTCATAGCAGCAGTAAGAAACTGATAAGTGGAGTTCTGGCTTGAGCTGTGGTTCTTAGCTTTAGAGTGCATTAAAATCAGCTGGGGAGCTTTTAAAAGTCCTCAGGCTGGGGCCATGCCCCAGAGCAGTCATGTCAGAATCTCTGGGAGTGGGACCCCAAAATCAGAATTTTATAAACTCCCTGGTGATTTCAATGCACAAGCAAAGCTGAGAAGCAATGATTTAGTGGATAGAACCCCCAACAGTGTTTGGAGTCAAGAAAGCTGGGTTCAAATTCCACTTCTATCATTTCAAGATTGAGCTCAGTTTATTTCACCCACATATTAAGTGCACATGGACACATATATTTGTGTCTATAAAATATAAACGTATACATGTATATATACATATGCACACACAAACAGCCCTTCTGTGAAATGGGAAGTTATTTGTGAGGTTTTACGTGTAAAAGCGTCTAGCAGAGAGTAAATGCATGTAATGAAAGTTATTTTAGTATAAGTAGTTGAGAGCTACTGAAGATATTTTTTACAATCCTTCTCTGGCAACATCAAAAAATGTGTTTACAATGAAATGCTACTCAGCCATAAAAAAGAATGAATTAATTCCATTTGCAGCAGCATGAATGAACCTAGAGATTATCATATTAAATGAAGTAAGTCGGACAGAGAAAGACAAATGTCATATATTATGGCTTATATGTGGAATCTAAGAAAAATGATACAAATGAACTTATTTACAAAACAGAAATAGACTCACAGACAGAAAACAAACTTAAGGTTACCAAAGGGGAAAGGGGAAGAAGGATAAATTAGGAGTTTCGGATTAAAATATACACACTACTATATACAAAATAGATAACCAACAAGGACCTACTGTATAGCACAGGGAACTCTACTCAATATCTTATAATAACCTATAGCAGAAAAGAATCTAAAATATATATATATGTATATATTTATATAATTGAATCACTTGGCTGTATACCCGAAACTAACACAACATTGTAAATCAACTATATTTCAACTAAAAAAATTTTTTAAATGTGTTTATTTTCCAATTTTGTATTTTTCTGGGCCTATGTGTCTCAAAGTGTGTTCTAATGTGGGAGCCATACTTAAATATATGTCAGATCACTGACATCTTGGGAAAAGCAAGATTGTTTTGTAAAAGTCTTTTTCATAACATTAAAACACTTAATCGGTCCTCACCGATTAAGCTCTTAGGCTCAGGGTGCCTGCTGTGACCTCAGGCCATTTCCTTAACCTTGTTCCAGCCTCCTTTGCCATGTTAATAAAATAGGGACCCCAAGTCTCCTCTTTCCCATAGTTGCTGTTGGGATTAGAGGCAGCAAATAGAAAGTATCTCGCACAATGCCTGGCCTGCAATCATGACTTCATAAATGAAAAGTTTATAGTACTACAGGTCAAGTCCAAATCCAAAGAATGGAATGGAAGAATGAAGTGGAAATGCAGTGGGGGTGGGAACAGAGGACAGTGAGTGGCTAGGCAGGGGGTCAGCGAAGACACTCAGGGCTGTGGCTGGGCCAGAGGTACATCGTTTCGCACCTGCCCGGCAGGTGTGGCAGAGTTGGGTACAGCTGTGTGCAGGGGCTCTGGCCTGCTGAACACCGTCCTCTGAGCCAAGCCTCAGGAGATGTGTAGACCTAGGAAACCTGGTCGGCTTCACAGACACTTAAGAGCGCGATGGGCCAGCCCGTGCCCAGATAACGCAGGTGTTTTCAGCCACACCTCCCAGCTCCGACGTTCATCCCCTTGTCCATCTCCTGAGGTCAGGGGCTGTACGGCTCATGGTTCTCTGTCATCTGACTCCCCAGCTCAGTTCTGGGCACACAGCAAATGCCCAGGAAAGCCTGGCTCTTTCATTTGTCCGTGAGAGTCACATAAAAAAAAATGAAAAGAAATGTCACACATTCTGTCCTCCTTTTGATTGCAGTAAGTGGAAAATAATGTGGTTGCTGAAAGCAGGGCCCTGAGGCCAGAGTTGGGACCACAGAACTAGTGCCTGGTGAGCTCGGGCTCATGGTTCGATCTCGGCTAGTTTGCCGGTCTTTCTTAGTGTCAGTTCATCTGTTTAGCGGCGATGGAGTGAGAGAAGTATCTGCTGTGTCAGTCTCCCAGGATGAGTGCCACAGTCAAGTCCAATGAGTATGAAAGTTTTCCAAGAATTTGAAATCAAGTAATAATTTGGGGTTCAAGGGAGGGAAAAGCTCAGGTCTGGCTGGGGAGAAAAAACTTTTTGAAGAAGCTATCTAAGGGTAGTAGCTAAAGAAATTTTCTTTTAAGTTGTTCAGGATTCTTGCAACTGGTAGAAATGTGTTAATGGTGAACACGGATTGGATAGGGCATGGGCTGTGAAGTTACTGACACCTGGACTCAAATCCCAAATGTATTCACTCACTATATGTGGAACCTCAGCCAAGACACAACTTCTCTGACACTAGGTGTCCTTTTCTACAAACAGGAGTGATGATCTGGATAATGCAGGACTGACAGTTAATGAACTTTCACTGTTTCCTTCTAACAGTGCCTGCAAAGTGGAATGCGAAAACTTGGCCTCCTCCCGTTTCATGGGGCCCTCTCAAGAAGCCCAGTTGTCTAGAGGACAGATTACACTTGGAAGTCTCCTCTTCCTAAAAGGCAATAATTATTTATTCTGATTATAATTTTTAAAGACTTATTATAATTACATATAATTTTATATGTTATATGTATATGTGTTTGTACATATGCATATATACATATATATAAACACCCTTACATTCTTACATAAAACAAAACCAATAAAGCAAAAGCTCTATTAATCCCCTTTTGAGAGAATAGGTTTCCTTTTTAAAAAATCAGTTTTCACCAGTGAAACATGAAGCCAAACTATTGTCCTATCTGACTTCAAGGATCAGACAGCTGGAATTTGTTCCCTTGAGGCACAGTCAAATCGAAAACCATCCTCAACAGGCTCTAGAGAAATGCACTTATCAGCTCTAGTGATTTGTGGGTTGGCAGCCTCTTCCTGGGTCCTAACTGGGACCAGATCAGCTGCCTCCAGCCACTCCTAATATGCCCTCTTTACGCCACTCTACTGTGGTGTAGAGTCTAAGAAAGAACATGGGGCCAGGAATCAAAAGATGGCAATGCTCACAGCCTAGTGTTTCCTGCTCCTAGCCGGTAGTACAAGGCAGGTTATGGAAACTCTGCTTCTCAACTCCCTCATCTGTGAAATGGGAATGGCATTAGTTATAATTATGTGACAGGATTGCCATGAATACAGAATGACATCATGCTTTAAAATCTTGAAGTATTTCTAAAATATGAAACATTATTAAGACATACACATAATGAAAAATGGAAGAGCATTTAGAAGATACAAGAATGGAAGGTAAAAGATTTAATTGCTTATTACTTCCTTCTAACCATATTCCTAAGACTAATTTCATAAAATCCCCTAGGTTTCATCCTTTGCTGTTGTACAATATCTACTCAGACTGCAATTTATAGCTCGGAACGGTCTGTAATGAAGGCCTTTCATTCAACAAATATTTATCAAGCACCTACTAAGTGCCAGCCCTGATCACACCAGTGAGCAAAACAGGCAGAAAGATGGTGCTTCTCTGACTTTTAGAAATCGCAGGGATGGTGACTTGTGAGAGTCCTCTGACACAGTGAGGCCCCGGGCTCTTGTTTTCCTCATCTTCTGCCCAATATAATCGTGGGGCCCTGATCTCTCAAAAATCCACTACTTGGCTTCAGTCCAGGGACAGGCATTTGGTATTTAAGCCAGGCCAGTGTTTGGTGCTCAGAAGTTGCACAGGAACCGCGTGCTGAGTGCCAGCAATGCTGTCTGAGCACCGGTATCTGGGTTTAATTTCCACTGTCTGTCAGAGGGAAGCTTTGATCAGACCCTGCATTTTTTCACTTCTCCTAAGTGACTAGAGGCTACTACCAGCCCATTACCACTGCCTCCGTGTGAGCTCTGGGTTGGCCGTGACATCAGAGATTTATTTACATAAATTTCCCCGGAATCGCCCTGCACATGCTTCTCTCTCCCCGCTCCAGTCATGGTACAGTGAGTGCTGAGGACTCAACACGGGAGTGAATGTGTGTCCAGGAAGGTAAGGGATGGGAAATGGGGCAGGGGACCCACACTACTGCAGAAGGAAGTGCAGCGCAAGTAAGTGACTGCAGCTGGCTCTTAATGGCTTTTCTTCTCTGCCGTCATTTTCCTTTAAGCCCAAAAGAAACTCTTTGTAATACGTGTTAAAATTACGGTTCAGATTTCTGATGATCAAGTTACATAGATTAAAGTAATGGATACCAGACTCCGCATCAATTCAGGTATAAATATGGATGAAATGAATGTACATTATCCACTGTTATAAATCTGTGTGTTCAAGGAAAGACATAAATCTCCCAAACCTTTCCTACCTCAGGGTATGAAGGTTTTTTTTTTGTTTTTCCCAGTGTTTTCGATGAAATTATGATTTGGAGTAATTTGCTGGTTTTGCAGAAACCTCTGGCTTTTTTTTTTTTTTTTTTTTACAAGAAAGGGTAGAGTGTATTATTTATAATGGCAAGTCATTAAAATGCTCCAGGAAGTCGTCATTGCGGAGGGGGCTGGAGAGGGAAGTATATGGCCTTCCAGATGTGCGCGTGTGGGGAAGGGCCGTGCATTTAGAGAAATTTATAGCACCTGGCTCCACTGTAAAGGGTTCTTAGCCTGGGGGAGTTTCTCTTTGTGCCCCTACCCACCTTGGCCCTATCAACACTTGTACACGGAGGGGCTCAAAGCCATCAGTGCGTGATGGACACATGGCCACAGGATGTTGTGGTCTGGACGGGAAGACGGAGTTCTCACTCCTGCTAAGCCACAGGGCTGATGAAAGTGTCTGAGCTCCTGGTAGCCTGGGGCCCTCACAGGAGCAAGAAGAAGCCTCATGGTGAGCGGGAAAGAACAGAGGCAAACACTGCAGACATGCCTACCCCAGCGTGTGGCTCAAGAGCTGGACGTTTGCTCACCCCCGTTTTCCCCTCTGAGTTTTACAGTCTATAAAACGAAGGTGATAATATGTATTCCATAAGGCTGGGGTGAGGGCTGAATGAGACTGTGTGTGTGAAGGCACCTAGCTCTTCCAGCTGAAACTCCTAACCGGCAGCTTCGTGGATTCATGAGCACCACTGTCCCAAATGGAACTGCATCATGGACCCCTGTCCTCCTCTAGCTCTCCTCCGCTAAGTCCCCTGCTGACCCCACATGGAGGTTCAGCTGTTGCTAAAGTCCTGGGTAGTGAATGAAGAACTTAACAAGGAGGCCAGGTTCTCCCCGTGGTATTGCTCCACGCTCCCTGCTGTGCGGCATCCAAATTAGCCAACAACCACTTTGTCCCCATTCCAGCCAGCCGAAGGGAAAATGGGAAAAATAGGGCACGCCCCTTCCCTTTAAGGACCAACCTGGAAATGACCTGCATCCTTTCCTTCACATTCTGGTCAGAACTTCGTCAGGTAGCCAGCCCTACCTACTCATGAAGGGGACTGGGAAAAGTGTCCTTTACCTGGGTAGCCATGGACCTAGTTAAATTCCCTTACCATGGAGGAAGGGGACGTAGATATTGGGGAATAATTAGCTGTCCTTTCTAAAGGAGGCTGGGGGATTACAGGGAATTGTGCCAGAAACTCAATTAGAACCATACGCTTGAAGAGAGATTTAGGTTCTGTAGGGGTGGAGAAAGGAAGATTGTTACCCCCATGGATCATGAAATGTGTTTATGTCCAATAATCAGATTAATTAGGATGTAGCTCTCTGGCTCAATTTGTTAATGTAAAGATTCCAGGGGCCAAGGTGCCTGGGCCTGTTCTATTACAGGTCAAGTGAGGTTGACTTTCCTCTGCAGCCACAGGCAGTCACCCTATGTCTACCATGCCCAGCATGGTTTTTACTTTGATACTTCCATCCCATTTCCCACGGCCTGCCACATAGCTATTCATTCACAATTGTTGAATGAATGGACGAGTGAATGAATAAACGAGTTAAAGAGTGAAGTAAAGGATGTAGACACTGGGCAATGGGATGGCAGGGATGGCAGTGGGCGCTTTCAAAAACAAAGCCAAATCAGAAGATCTAAATAGACATTTCTGCAAAGAAGACATACAAATGGCCAACAGGCACATGAAAAAATTCTCAACATCGCTAATTATTACAGAAATGCAAATCACAACTACAATGAGCTATCACTCACACCGGTCCAAATGGCCATCATCAAAAAGTCTACAAACAATGAAGGCTGGAGAGGGTGTGGAGAAAAAGGAACCCTCCTACACTGTTGGTGGGAATGTAAATTGGTGCAGCCATTATGGAAAACAGTATGGAGTTTTCTTAAAAAAACTAAAAATAGAGCTACATATGATCCAACAATCCCATTCCTGGGCATATATATTCAGAGAGAACTCTAATTCTAAAAGATACGTGCACCCCAACGTTCATCGCAGCACTATTTACAATAGCCAAGACATGGAAGCAACCTAAATGTCTATCAACAGAGGAATGAATAAAGAAGATGTGGTACATAAATACAATGAAATATTACTCAGCCATAAAAAAGAATGAAATGATGCCATTTGCAGCAACATGGGTGGAGCTAGAGATTATCATACTAAGTGAAGTAAGTCAGAGAAAGAAAATATCACGTGATATTGCTTATATGAGGAATTGAAAAATATGAACTTATTTACAAAACAGAAATAGACCCACAGACATAGAAAACTTATGGTTACCAAAGGGGAAAGGGAAGAAGGATAAATTAGGAGTTTGGGATTAACAGATATACACTACTATATATAAAACAGATAACCAACAAGGTCCTATTGTAAAGCACAGGGAACTCTACTCAATATTTTATAATAATCTATAAGGGAAAAGAATCTGTAAAAGAATATATATATGTGTGTGTTTGTAACTGAATCACTGTGCTATACACCTGAAACTAACACAGCATTGTAAATCAACTATACTTCAATAGAAAATAAATAAAACATATTGAAGCTTAAAAAATAAACAATCAAAAAACAAAACCAAATCATCTCTATTCATCTGAGCCATCACCTCCGTTACTCTTAAGGGATGTCCTTGCTTCTCATTTATACAGAAAGAAAAAAGCAAAAACTCCCTAGTGCCCACAGCAGCCCAGCAGACTTACCAGCCTACGTGTCCACCATTTGTTCCTTCCTTTCTGTTAAATTGAGATATTCCACCGGGACCTACAGTTCCTCCCTTCTGCCCTTCAGGGCCTTATTCCACCATTATGCCCTCTCCCAGACATCTTCACATCCCTCCTTCTCTTCCAGCTCCTTCAGACCTTAAATAAGTTCATATATCCCCCATCTTTACAAAATTAAATATTCATTCAACCTCCATCCAGAGTTGTACTGTCTCCTCCTCCCCTTTCACAGCCACACTTCTTGGCTGAATTCACTGTTCCTTCTTCTTGAACCCACTCCCTTTCCATCCATCCCACTGATGTTTGTCTTCCCCACCCCTCCCACTACCCTGACACTGCTGGTCAAAGTCACTGATGATCTTCCTGCTGCAACTGCCAAGGGCATCCTGCAGTTCTTATCTCACTTGGCCTCTTGAAAGCATTTGACCCTGTTGATCACTCCCTTTTTGAGAAGCTCCCTCCCATGGTTTCTGTAAGCCATCACTCATCCTGGTACCTCTTGGATGCTTCTTCTATGTCTCCTATGGACTCTGTTCCCCCACTCATCATTAAATGTTAGTGTTTCTCAGGCATCTCTTCTGGGCTATCGTCTCTTCTCACTCTGCACACAGATCCCTGGATATCTCATCCACTGCCACTGTTTCTATGCATATATAATCTATATGCGTGTGATGTCCAAATATGAAATACTTCCTCTCTCTAGACTGCAGAAATAACTGCCTCCTGGACTTCTCCATTTAATTATTCTAGAGGCAACTAGAATACTTCATGTCTAAAATTAGATTCAGGCTCTGTCACTTCCTATCCTTGTAACTTGCCTGTGTCTCATTTGTAAATTGAGGGTCATAATAATTCAGGATTATAATCTATATGCACGTGATGTCCAAATATGAAATACTTCCTCTCTCTAGACTCATGTTTTTCTAGCTCTAGTTTCTAATGAAAATTTCTTCATGCATATGCCGCACATTAATTACTTTAATAATAACAGTCCTCGTGTTTTGCTTGTATAGTTGTTTACCATTTACAAAGGGATTTCACATACATGATCCCATTTGAGTCTCACAATAACTCTGTGTGGCTCAGAGTGGGTAAGTGAATTATTTAGAGTTACACAGCAGTGTTGGGACATAAATCAGGGTCCCCTGACTCAGTCCAGTTCCAAGGCAGATTAAAAGTACAAAAGTTCAATCAGTGCATATTCCAACCTAGGCCTGAAACAGATGTGTGTGCAGATACCTCTTGGAATATTGCAAAGACTCTTAAGTCATTTTTGTTTGTTTTTGTATTCAAATGCCCAAATTCAGCTCTGTTCTCCAGTATTTTCTGATTTCTTATTATGTGTTAGCTTTGAGCGAGGCCCTGATTTTTTGTGAATGGACTCGCTGAGTCTGAAACATCTGGATTAGAGCAGGTAGACAATCAAGCCTGACCTGTTAAAACATCAAGTGTAACTTTCAAGAGGTCTTCTTTACAGTGATAGGGGTTGTGTTACCCAGGGACAGTAGTCAGTTGTTTTGTGGAACCTTTCCGTCTATTCAGCTCCGACATCTGGCTCCCAGGACACCTGATATAGAGAATGCTGAAAGCAAAGTAGCATGGTAACTCAAGGCTTCTGCTACTCAGAGCAAGAGCTTTCATGTAATCTCATAAAACTTGCAAAAGCTGCTAGCTCATTCCTGAGACAGCCATCCTCTCTCCCATCTACTTGGAGAGGAGAAGGAAATCCAGTGTTGGTCACCCCTTCCAAAGAGGGAGCCAAGGAAATGCTCCCAAATATCCCCCAGTCTCAGGAGAGCAGAGACCTTCCTGGGAGGGAGAACAGGGGAGCTCTTCACAGCGTACTCTGAGGGTGGGCTTGGGCTAATGTGATGCCCACCAGCAGGTCCCCACTCTGCAAGCACTCTCCTCTCACAGCAGATCCCCCCGCCCATCTTCCCTTGCAAATGCAGAGATTGAGGGCAGGTTACATGAAAGAAAAGGGGTTCAGGGTGATGGTTAGACTAGAAAGTGAGCCTAGTGGACAAAACGACACTATCCTACCAATCACACCCCTACCAGCATTTCTGCCTTCGCCCAGGTTCCCACAGGTAGAAAGAGAAACCTGTAGACACCAAGTCCCTGATGAAATCAGCATAAAACTTGGCCGCAAACACGTAGGCTTTAATCTAATCCCCTGACTGATCATTGGCTGCCTTTTCAAGAAGTAAGTTAGACTTGGGTACAATAGTTGAGACCTCTCGACTTTAAAGAAGTGGAAAGAGGAACTATCAGGCATGGAATCGCCCTTCAAGCCTCCTTTGTGTGTGAGAAGCTCAGAGCAGACCTCCAGATCCTGGAGGCACCAACATGTGGTCCCATCTCCTCTCAGCAGAAGCTCCGAGCTCCCTCTTCCCAGGCCCTTCAGCTGAGGATGGGCTGCTCAGAATACCTGCTCATGTGAGTCCTAGGGCTCGACAGGGGCAGCGCCTTAGGGGACAGGGTGCTTGCTACTGTGCCACATATTTAGTTAGAGCAGAGGTCAGTCTCGCCCAGCAGTGCCTCAAATCCAACCCCTTCCTAGTCAAGCTTCTTGGGAGGGGCCTTACACAGCTACATGCTGCTTATAATCCCAGGTGGGCTACAATCTAATTTATTTGGCTCTCAGAGGCCCCTTCCTTTCTACTTGGAGGTCCAAAATACCGAGAGCACCTCCTTAGCCCAAAGCAACAAGAAGCCCACAACCCCTCCATTAGTAAGTGCAATCAGACCTCAGGGAACATGGCACTGTCCCGAGGAGGTGCAATGTGTCACCCAACCCCAGGAAAGACAACTAGGGTCATAGAAAGAGGCAAGTGTGAACCATCCTCCGAGAGACACTGGATGGATATGGGTGAGTTTCGTGTGGCCAAGGCCTATAACTCAAGGAAGAGAAAACGAATCTTCCAAAGGACCTATCGGTTTGCCCCATTGTCTACCCCCAAAATGGTAACCTTGAAAACCCATCTTTCATCCAGTGTTATCTAAAAGGAATCCCATTTTCTTCTATGGCTTCCTTTGCTGTTTCTAAGATGCATTAACTCAACTATCATTTCATGAATTCGTAGAATATTCAGGTGTCTGGAATACATACACCCTGGAGAGGTGAGGGTTCCATATTGCATTGCCCTTAATCTGCTAGGGAGACAAATGAATCAACTGACAATTACATTTCAGAGAGATGGGGAAAACACAGGGGATACTGGTCCAGCTGTTCTGGTAGGCAGGGTGTGAGAAGGCTTTCTCTGGGGTCTAGCACAGCACGAGAATCCCAGAAGAGTCACAGCCAAGGACAATGGTTTGGAGGAGAAATGTCATTTAGATCACTAGAGGAATTAATAGCTGACCCTCACATAGTGTTTTTAAGAAGGCACTGTTTCGAGCACTTAGTATGTACTAACTCATTTTATCCTCACAGTAACCCTATGAGGTAGTATATAATTATCATCCTCGCTTTATAGCTAAAGAAACCAAGACTCAGGGATGTTAAGGAGTTTGGCTAAGGCCATGAGAATGGCATGCCTCAGATTTTCACCCAGACGGTTTGGTTCTGCAGACCATGTTCTTAGCCTGTTCCCTCTATGGCCTCTACTACAATGATAAAAATCTCAAATCTGGAGCCAGAAAGCAGAGAATGAACAATGAAGTATGAAAGGAGGAGCAGGGACTTTGTATACTATACTAAGTCCTTATTTCTCAAATAGGGGTGCAGATATTGCCAAGGGTATGTGATGATTGGTCAGGGGACATGACAAGCCATCATCCATTATTTTGTAAGTATAAATGTATAGAAAAATATCTCAAGTTTGTACTCTAAAATTATTTTGTTGACACACCACACAAAAGCAACAACAGTCAGCTACTTGATCCTACAAGCTGCATTCGATCCAATGTTTTGTTTATTACACAGGGTTTACAAAACAAAATATGCTTAATTCTATTTCTTACTAATGAATTCCCTGATAATGCAAAAGTACAGAAAATTGTTCTCTGTGTGTATGTGTATGTGATTTGGGGCTTATTATTTTCATTTATTTTAAAGTGAATGATCTTGAGTTTGAGAATATTTATCAGCCATTAAAAACTGGAAGTTTTAAGCATTAACTTGAAAGTGGTAAAAACTCTGCAAAATGAGCAAAATCTAGAAATAACCTGAAATCACTGACCAAGAAAGCCATGGCCCTGCCTCACTACATACTTCATAGGAGGAAAATGGTAGCACTAATCAATGACACTTAATGAACAGATAGTTTATTTCAGAAGATAGCTTTAAAAGTCTGTGCTTAAATGCTTCTTAAAATATGTACCTTGCTGTTGCATGATTTTCTCACTTCAAGGGCTTAAACTTTGATGTATCTTGTGTTAAGAAAACTTTCAGCCATAAAAGCATAACTACATATGTATTTGGCATTAATTTTTTTTTATTACTGCAACTTTTGTAGGATAATTATCTGAACTTTTTGAACCACGAAGCATATTTTAGATGGGACCAATATGATGAAAAAAATCAAGCAAACAAAATATGCTTAACATTTCTTTTGAGTTCAATATCAAAAATCATCTTGGGGGACTTCTCTGGTGGCGCAGTGGTTAAGAATCCGCCTGCCAATGCAGGCGACACGGGTTCGAGCCCTGATCCGGGAAGATCCCACATGCTACAGAGCAACTAAGCCCGTGCGTCACAACTACCGAGGCTGCGAGCCACAACTACTGAGTCCGCGTGCCTAGAGCCCATGCTCCACAACAAGAGATGTCACCGCAATGAGAAGCCTGTGCACCACAATGAAAAGTAGCCCCCACTCGCTGCAACTAGAGAACGCCCACACAGCAATGAAGACCAAAGCAGCCAAAAATAAATAAATAAGCGAAGAAATTAATTAATTAATTTAAAAAAAAAGAAAATCAACTGACCAAAAAAAAAAAAAAAATCATTTTGAAAGATGAAACACAAGTAACAGGGGGAAAGATACGGCCAAATCAAGTTAAGGTCAAAAAGAGGCAACCATGCTGAAAAAGTGTCACTATTGAATGATACTATCACACACTGTTTTTTAAGGTGCTCAGAAATATATTCTTGAACAAGTGGTTGAAAAACTGAAATTAATTTGATTCTTTAATGTCTAACTATATAAGACACTGATGCTGGTTTTGTGGTCCTTTTATTTGCTTTTCCTATATTATTTTTAGATTGAAAATATTTGGATTAAAATATTTGTTTGCAAAGAGTGACATGATATAAACATTTTCAAAATAATATATAAATTTAAAAATAAGTTTGTATACATATAAAATATATACATACACACATACACATATGAGTTGTGTGCTCAGATCAAAACCACCATGCACCCTCGAATACATTAGTCACGTTTGTATTATTCTCTGAGAATGCATCACCCAAAAAATACATCTCGTGAATTTCACAGTATGTTCGATGGAGTAGAAAACTGACAAATCTTATTTAATAAAGAAAGTGGTGTGAATATTCATCTCAAGATAAAGCCAAAATGAAATGAGATGTAGCTTTGAAAACCTACTCTACTCTGCAAAATGTATATTTGTTTAACCCAAGAAATAATTGAGGCGTGATTTTCTAATGAAGGACTAAATGGGTCTTTTTGTCATAGAAGGGGAGAAATATAACAGAGAGTGGGAACCTGTATAAAGTGAAGGATTTCATTGTTTTCCTCCATGATTAGATAGTGGTCCACAAATTTTGGTTCTCTGGATGTACAAACATGTTCAAACATTCTATGAACAAATGAAAAACAAAACTGAAGATTTATTGACGTTTGGCAATTGAACGA
Source organism: Balaenoptera borealis (assembly GCF_965194805.1). Lineage (NCBI taxonomy): Eukaryota > Metazoa > Chordata > Mammalia > Artiodactyla > Balaenopteridae > Balaenoptera > Balaenoptera borealis. The sequence goes on from NC_138865.1 coordinate 96,249,482, forward strand.
TGAGGATTAATTTGGGAATTTTGTTTTTGAGAATCTTATTCCACTTACATGTGATGAAAGTTACAAGAGTAATAGGAAAATGAAGAACACTCCCCGTCATGCTTCTCTGGAGAGACCGTATACTTTATCATCCAAATCAGTAATGGAAATGGGTCCTATGACTTGAGACTGAAACTTGGCCCTATTTAGTAACATGCCAGGACAATGTCATAAACCATGACTTTTGAAGTACTCCAATAAATTCTGCCACTATATATTTTGCCCTATACCCCCAGACATCTCACCCCCAAAAACAACAACAAAAAAGAATGAAAAGGAAAAAAGAAAAAGAAAATATAATACAGCACCATTTCCCTGTATGATGGTTAATTTTATGTGTCAACTTGACCAGGACATGGGTGCCCAGATATCTGGCTAAACATTATTTATGGGTGTGTCTGTGAGGGTGTTTCTGGATGAGATTAGCATCTGAATTGGCAGACTGAGTAAAGCAAGTTGCCCTCCCCAATGTGAGTGAACCTCATCCAAGTTGTGGAGGGTCTGAATAGCACAGAAGGGTGGAGGAAGGAAGAACTGGCTCTCTGCCTGTTTGAGCTGGGACATCAGTCTTTTCCTGCACTTGGACTAGGAATTATACCTTTGGCTCCCCTGGTTCTCAGGCCTAGGGTCTCGGACTGGAACTATATCACTGGCTTTCCTGGGCCTCCAGGTTACAGACTGCAGATTGTGGGGTTTCTCAGCCTCAGTAATCTCATTAGGCATTTTCTTATAATCAATCAATATCTTTCTCTCTCTCTCTCCCCACCCCCATATATATATATATATATATATATATATATATATATAGAGAGAGAGAGAGAGAGAGAGAGAGAGATATATAGAGATATATATATATATATACACACACACACACATATATAGAATATATATATTCTCTCTCTCTCTATATATATATATACGCACACATATATAGAGAGAATATATATATTCTATTTCTCTGGAGAATCTTAATACACCCTGAGATAGTGAAAGATATTGACAAGTGGACAATTCAGATGGTTCCCTTCCCTTCCATCCCTTCCGTCTCTGATCTTGTACCACATGGTTGTATTTACCTGCTTCAATCCTTGGGAGTATTTCTCTGGAAGAGTTTGAAAAGAATGCCATAGGCAGATGGGAATCACTGAAGGAGTACAGACCAGAGAGAGGCCTCACAAGATTTGATTCTAGAGCAGTCACTCATTCTTGCTGCAGGGAAACTGATGGAGAGAGGCGGGGTAAAAATTGAGACATGGATTCAACTGATGTGGTCAGTTGTCCAGGTGAGAAATCATGAGAACCAGAGCTCAGAACCTGAATATGAGTGGAAAATATATTAAAGGTATGAAGACGCTTTAACATTTCAGGTTAGAAGTGGCTTTGGTCAACCATGGAAACTCTTTCTAACCTGGTTCTCTATAACTTGATGTCTAAGCTACTCCTAGTCAATTGACTCTGTTTCAAGGCTCCAGTTCCAAATTTCTATTGGCAAGGAACTGAAGTGTCAAAGAATACCTGCTTTATATTTATTTGAGGCCAGAAGATGGGTTTACCAGATATTAATGTGGCAATCCAGACCTATTTCCAGGTAATGGGGTATTCAGAAAATGGAAGTATGGCACGTTTTCTTTAGTAAACATCTGCATATGAAATAGGAATTGGGTTCTAAGCATAGCACAGGAGGAAGAAGAAAAGTGAAATGGAAGGAAATTAACATTTGTTAAAAGGTGGCCATTGTGCAAGGCACTTTGCACATCTGTTGCTTGTGACCTTTCCCCTGAGGTAGAACAATTCTTCCTGCTTTATAGATGGAGAGAGGTAAATTTCCCACAGTTATGTGGCTGTTAACATAGGATTCAAGATTCCAAACAGGTATATCTGTCTTGAAAATACAAGCTTGTCCCGGCTTCTGCGAGACGCTGTTTGACCTAGCATGCAGGGATGACTAGCTTTGGGACCACCCCTCTTGGAATAACATTTTGCTTCCTGGCAAGAAAACAGGAAGCCCCCAATATAGTCTCTAACTAGCCTCTTTCTGGAACAAGTAGGTCTTCCTCAAGTTCTTTTCATGATTAAATTGTATCCCTAAAGGCCCCAAATTAGGTCACTTGTATCTGTGAGTTCCAGTTCCACTTCACCTATTTAATTAACAAACTTTAATCCAGTGCCTTCCATATGCCAAGCCCTAGGCCATGCTACAGGCTATATCAAGGCTGACCCTGCCCTCAAGGAGCTCTCAGCATAGAAGAGAGGAGACATGGGTATAAATAATCACGATGCAAGGCAAACATAGTATCATGTTAAAGATACATCTGGAGTGATATGGAAATTTTAGAAGAGATCATCCAAGGAAAACTTCGTGGGTAAAAAGACATTTGGGCTGGGCTGGAAGGATACACTGAAATTCAATGTATGGCATTGGTGTAAGGTGTCCCAGGTGGGGAAAAGTATAAATGGAGGCCCAGAGGCTGGTAATCAGGAGCATGGGTGGGCAGGGAACAGCAAGTAGCAGTGTAGCGATGCTGAGGCCCCAGCCAAAGGCGGTGAGACTCAGGTGCTGGATGTTTTTCCCCATTCTGACACTGACATTTGAGAGTTTGATTGGGTTCCCGGCTATTCTCAGGAACGGCTGTGGCAGTCTTCAAGGCTGGTGCAAGGCTGAGGCTTTCTATCTCTGTGCAGACTTTTTCCTTTTGATGAGCCCCTGGCCATGGGAAATCCACCTCATCTCCTGGTACTGTTATCAAACCTCATACTTGCATTTAAAATGGGGTCAAAAAAGAAGAGAAGAAAAGGGCAATTGATTTGTATGTTTCAGTCTTTTCCTCAGGAACACGCTGAGCTTTCACTCTGGGGTGACTGCAAAAGAGACCCTGCCTGTGATTAGATCTGTCAGGCAGTGGCTGTGTTATGCCGGGTACCTGGGGAAATGAAACCACGGGCAATTGCCAATGTCTGCGTGCCGGGGAGCTGTCTGCCTGCAGCACAATAATAGGCCAGTTTGTTTGCATGTGTACAGGAGCCACGGGGCAGGGGGATTTTTGATTTGAATCAGGGTTGGACAGATGCTAAGGGCCCTTCTTAAATCTCAGATTATATGACTCTGTATATATGGACAGATGCACACCATGAAATGATGCTTAAGTGTATGTAGAGTCAAGAGGAAGGTCCTCATTTTACCCCTTGTCTTGATCATACGCATTCCAAATACCACGCAGCTACCAGAGTGGCACTTCCAAAACATAAATCTGACCACATCACCCTCCCTTTCTTGCTTAGAAACCTTCAATGCCCCCCCACAGTTATCTAGAGGATGAAGCCCAAGCCACCCAAGACTTGCCATGACCTGGCCTCAGCTCACTTCTCCAGCTTTAGTCTCCACATTCCCCATGTCACACTTTATGGTCCAGCCACAGTGGGCTGTTTGCAGCTCCTGCACACATCCACCTGTTCACATTGCTTCGCTGAACCCTGCCCCCTTTCCCGCACCCCTCCCTCCACCTCTCTCTCGCTCTTTCTCTCACAGGTCTATAATGTCTTTCTCAATCTTCTTGCCCAGGTAACAGCCCCCCTCCCACTTCTTTTAAAGACTCAGCTAAGTTCTTATTTCCTTCAGAAACCCTCCTTGACTGCACTAGTCTCAGAGTGGTGCCCATATGTCTATCTCGTCCTTAGACCATTGTATTCTAAACTACCTGCTTCTACGAATCCGTCTGTAAACTGTAACCTCCTCAAGGTCAGGTACTTGATTGTTTGTATCTGTGACCCTCTAATGTCGAGCACAATGCCTGGCACAGTGCTGCACACAGTGACTGTTAGTTGCAAAAGTATCAGGTGAGATGGATGGATGGATGGATGGATGGATGGATGGATGGATGGATGGACGGACGGACGGATGGATGGATTGATGGAAGATGGAAATGCGTCTACAAAGTAGATACATTCCAGGATTCTCTTTCCAACCTTGATGGGATGATTAATTTTGTGTGTCAACTTGACTGGACCAACGGCTGCTGAGATAGCTGGCTAAAAATGATTTCCAAGTGCATCTGTGAGAGCGTTTCTGGAAGAGATGAGCATTTGAATTGGTGGCCTGAGTAAAGTAGATGACCCCCTCCAATGTAGGCGGGCATCATCCAATCCACTGAGGGGCTCGAAAGAACAAAGAGGTGGAGGAAGGTTGAATTCTTTCTCTGCCTGGTTGCATGAGCTGAGTCAAAGGTCTTCTCCTGCCTTCAGCACTTCTGCCTCTCAGGCCTTCAGATTCAGACTGGAACCTCACCACTGTCTCTCCAGCTCTCAGCTTCTGAACTGCATTACCACCTCTCCTGGGTCTCTAGCTTGCAGACAACAGATTGTGAGAGTCTTTGCCTCCATGGTCACAAGGAATCAATACCTTATAATAACTGTAGTATAAATAAATAGGATATATGTATCCGATTGGTTCTGTTTTTCTGGAGAACCCTGACTAATACACTCGGCAAGGTGTTATTTTCTTTAATTTTACAGAAGGAGCTACCGTGACACCAAAAGGCAAATATCACACAGCTAACGCTAACCTTTAAAACTGAATTTGGAATCCCCTTTTCCTACCCTAGTGCTCATTCATGTCCTTTGGCACCTTTCAGTGACGAAGTACCCATTGCTTCTCGAATCCTGAATTGCCTAGATTTAGAATTCTACAGCTCAAGCAAACCTAAAAGAAGATTCATCCTACCCGATCCTCCTATTTTCTCTTCTTAGTAGATAATTAAGAGCTAGAAGTGGTCAAGTGACTTGACACCTCATTCATCCTTCAACATCCTGCTCAGTCATAACCACGATTATCATCCTAAGTAAATGTAGAGTTACGGCCGTGATCTATGCTGCTGAGAAGAAGGTAGACACAACAAGAGCCTACGATGCAATAAAGGAAACTAACCGAATCAGCACTCTGATGAGGAGCTAATTAATCATTAAATAAATATTCATTGACTAAATACTATGTGCCAGTGACTCTCCTAAGTGCTGAGTACATAACAGTAAGTAAACAGTCTAAGTCCCTGCTGTGTGGACCTTACATGTTAATGGGAGGGAAGAGACAATAAATACATGATGAACTAGATGCTATTTTGGAGAGGGATAATAGACATGAACTGGCAAAGAGAAGGGAGTAGTCCAAGAAGTACAAAGAGCATAGACAAGAGCAAAGGAGGAGCATAGAAGGTTTGAGGACCCAAAAGATTTCTATGATTGGAACATGGAGATGAGAGTGTCCCCAGAAGAGACCAGAGATGATTAGTCAGGTCTCAGATCATGCTAAGCCTGGGTCATGTCGAATTTGTATTACATCCTCAGGGCAAGAAAAATCACTGATGTGTTTTAAATAGGAAGTGGCCTGATTAGAAGGATATGTGTGTGTTTTAAATATCTGGTTGCTGTGTAGAAAATTGTTGGGAAGGGAACAGTAGTAACTCTGAAGAGATAAATTAGGAAGCTATCCCAGTAGTTCAGGTGAGAGACAATGGTGGCCTAGACTTGGATGGGGCAAGGAAAAATGAAGAGGAGCATTAGGAGATGTCAGGGTTGACACCTACATTTCTGTCTTGCATTTGGGTAGTTGATTATGCCACTCAGTGAGAGCAATGACACCAGGAGAGGAACATATTTGGAATTGGAAGAGTCAGCAGTCCAAGAATAAAGTTTTGGACATGTCATGGTTGAGATGCTTATGAGGCATCAGAGTGGAGGTATCAAGTAATCAGTTAGGTTATATGAATCTACAGTTCACAACAGATTGGAGCTGGAAATGTAAGTCTAGGAATCTTGAAATATGGAGAGAGTACATGAAGCTATGGGAATGGATGAGTTCACCTAGGGAAAGACGGAGAAGATGAGAAAAGTCCCAAAGAACTCCAACATGAAGAGGAGTCATCAAAGGAGACAGAAGCAGAAGCAAAGGGGTAAAAGAGGAGATTGTAATGTTCCAGAGGCTAAGGAAGGAGAAAGTTTCAGGGAGGAAGGAGTGTTGAGTGCTGCGGAGATTTCAAATACGGTGCTGGCTGAAGACTGTCCATTGGATTTGCAACAAGGTGGTTATTGATCACCTTATCAAAGGCAATTCTAAAGGAGCTAGATGGATAGAATGGGTTGAAGAGTGGATGGTAGGTGAGCATGTCTAGATACCACGTTACCACTTTTTTGAAGAGCTGGCTGTGAAAGAAAGTAGTTTCTATCGTAAATGTGCTTAAGTGATGAATTTTGGTTTTTTATTCAATATCTATCCACATTGCTGGGCTGTAAACTTCTTAAGATCAGGCAATAACATCTTTCTTGTTTACTTCTGCATATTCAAGAACTTTCACACTTCTCAATTCATGGTTAATCTTAGTAATATTTGATAAGTAAATGAATAAAAATGAGTAAATAAGGATTTAGGGAATATCTTGAACAACTATTTTTGGGAAAATGATAAAGTTGCATTTAGAATATATTCATGTCATTGGAAGTTAATTTGTTGGAAGCAACTATATTGCCATGCTCTGTCACTATCAGGGAGAGACTTTAGGCTGAAAAAACCATAGTCCCTGCTCTGCCATTTTTGGGAAGAGAATTCCACTCTGACTGTTGTTTCCTTGAGACTTGCCCTTTTTGTCTCTCATGCTGTTGCCTTAATTCCAGCCTTTATTATGCCTCACTTATTCTAATGCAATTTTTAAGGGCTCTATGCACCATAATCCCTTTGCTGCTATCTGTAAATCAAAAACAAAACAACACCAAACAGTAAAACCAGAGCTTATGCATATGCTGATATTAAAAGAACTTGTCTCTGTATTTCACTGCTTGCAAAATTCTGGATAAATCATGTAGCAGACACAGGCTCATTCACCCATGCATTATTGGCACCCTAAGCATGAGCTTAACCCACCTACTGAGGAATTTATTATTCCTCCAGGCTTGCCTCTCTCCAGTTCACCCTCTTCCAGAGTGATACTAACATACAGATGCAATCTTTTCACGTGAAATCCTTCATTGGCTCTTCATGACCTATAGGACAAAGTTCATTCTCCTTAGCCTGGCTTACAAGGTTTTCCATTTTATGATCCCTGGAAATTTCCTGGTCTCATCCTTTGCCACAATACAGATGTACTCCAGCCATTCTGTATTGTTCATAGTTCCCTGAATACCTCTTGGGATCTCACAGATTCCTGCATTTGCATGACCTGATCTCTCTGCCTGGAATCTCTCTCCAACTTCACGCACCTTCCTCCATCTCTCCAGACTCAGATAAAAATCACCTGCTCTCTTAGGCCTTCACAGAGTCTTGGTTAGGTGCCCCTCTGTGCCATTGCATCACATTCTGGTTTTGCCTAATCTACCTACTATATTGAAACTGACCTCATCTCTTTCCCACACGACTCCTCCTAATAGTGACAGCCAACATTCATTGACCCTTTAATGAGCTTTACGTGTGTCATCTCATATAATTCTCACAACAACCCTATGAAGAAGGTACTATCAATATTGTATTTCACATGTGACAAAGTTAAGACCTAGTGTGACTTGTCCAAGGTCACACATATAGCAAGAGATAGACCAGGAATTTGAACCAAACTATCTGACACTGAAATCCCTACTCTTAACCATTGCACTAGACTGTGAACTTCTTGAGGGCAAGGAGTGAACCTCATTCATCTATATGTTCCCAGATCTTTGCACTAGATTTGGAACAATGAGAAGTTGGTGGACGTTTGTTGTATGAAAAGAATGAATGAATAAATTTACTTCATTATAGATTATTTCTCTTATCTCCTAGACGTTGTTAGGAAAATTAGATTTGTGCATTTTTTTCTAATGAGAGAGTTCAAAATAGAAAGGAGTCTAGCATAAATCAGAAGGGTGAAAGCACTGGAAGCCTTTCCACATGGATGAGGAATTAGGTTTGTTTGGTCTCGTGTCAAGAGCTTGAATTAGGGCCAAGGGAAGAAAGTATCAGGGAAATAGTTTTTACTCACTGGGAATTAAAACAATTTCTCTTCCAGAGCTGTATAAAGAGGGCATGGGCTGCCCAGTAAGGGGATGAGATCCCCATTCCTGGGGGGTGTGCAAGCAGAGGCTGAAGGGCCACTGGATGAGATGTTGCAGAGAAATTTTAATGATCTAATGAGGCATTTTATTGGATGACCTTGGAGCTCTTTTCCATCCAGAAGTCATATGAGTCTATGAAATAGAAAAAGGAAGGGGAAAGGGAAAGAACTAAAATTGGAACAGATGAAGCAATATTTTTTAATTTTCCTGTTGGTGTAACTGAAAGTCTAAGTTTATGGAAGAGCAACGTTTGTGAGGATTTATCTATCAAATCGAAGAGAACAGGCAGATGGAAATAAGCTAATTGAAAGAACTTACTATGAGGACCTTTCTCTTTAAGGGACTGATTCTGCCCCAGTTTTCTTCTACCCTTGAGGCTCCTCATTTCCACCACCTACACTGGAGGTGACTTTCCTGGGAGTGGTGGGCTTCTGTGAAATGGTAACAGGGAGAAATAGAAATGGGCACCCCTACAGTGGGCCTGTTTTGAGGGGAGAAGAGACAGGCAGAGGGAAAAACCTCCAGCAGAGGAGAGATGGAAGAAATGAAGGGGAATCCCACGCTGGCTGGTGGGATCGAACTTTGTGAGGAAATTCTGCCCTTCTGTAGAGGTATCAGAATTAAGGATGATGGCTCTAACCCCAGAGGCAGGGGAGAGCACCTCCACCTATTTCTAGGATCTCAGGCTTTCCCCGGCTTGTGTGAGAAAAAGAAAAGAACAAAGAGAGACTGAAGGGTGAGAAAGAGCATCTGGTGGGGCAATGGCAGTCTTGGCTTGTTAGAGAGGCAAAGCCCTGGAGTGTGGGCTAGGTGGTGGTGATGGGAAGGGAAGGCAGTATCAGAGGATGCAGGGGTGCCCTGCAGGGGTGCCCAGGCCTCAATGCCAGGAAGGGTGAGTCTGGCCTGAATACGGTCAACAAGGCTGAGTTTGGGAGGACTTCTAATACCAGAGAGCAGCAGGCCTTAGGGAATGGAAGCTGGCATTCTAGTTACTTGACTGGTATGGCCAGAAAAGTCCCCTTTGTCACTCTCTCTTTCCTGAAACTATAACCTCCTAGTGACACCTTTAGATTTTACTTAAGCAACTTGAGGAGAAAAATCCTACCTTGTTTATGTTTGTTTCCCCAGAGTGTAGCACAGTGCCTGGGACACCATACACTAACTAAATGTTTCTGAAATGACTGACTAAATGAATAAATGAATGAAGAGTAATCACTATTTTTGTATTAGACACTGGATGGAGTAGGAGATGGAATCTACAAATGAGGAAGAGATCCCCCATGTTCCTAAAAAGACTGATGTCAAGTGGGGAAGCTGAATATGCATACGGTTAATACAATGGAACAAAGGCGGATGAAGGAGGAGACAATGTTGAGTTCAGGCTGCATCTAGAAGTTACTGGACTCAAATTCCATATGAGCACATTGGGACTTTGACACCAAAGAGTCTTGCCTTTTCTCTCTCTCTTTTTTTTTTAATTTATGATTGTTGATGTAGTAGACCGGCATTCTGAATAATTTAGAAAATGTTAAAAGGCAGGACAAATATAAGTCAAGCTCACCACTCAGCAGCAACCTATTATTACAATTTAGGCACATTGCTTTCCAGAACTTTTTCTTTGCACTTTTTCCTTCATAATGGAGATCATATTGCACCTAGGATGTGATGTTACTTTTTCCCTTCCCCCATTTACCATGTTGTTAAAATGTTCTTCCTAAGCATGACATATGACTATCATAGTCTATCATACGTCTGTGCCACAACTCATTAATAATTTGCTTTCTGCCGGACACTTGAGTTCTTCAAATATTTAATATTATAAAAATTAAATTAGACTCCTAGAAAACTAATTCCCAATAAAGGCAGAAATCATTTCTACAGTTCTTGATGCACCTTTCCAAACTGACCTCATCTTAGTCCATTTGGACTGCTGTAACAAATTACCACAGCTTATAAACAACAGAAATTTATTTCTAGCAGTTGTGGCGCCTGGGGAGTTCAACATCAAGGCACCCGCAGGTTCGGTGTCTGGTGAGCGCCCACTTCCTGGCTCATAGATGGCTATGTTTCTTCACTTGGCAGAAAGGGGTGAAGGAACTCTTTGGGGCCTTTTTTATAAGGATACACAGGCCTTTCATGAGGGCTCTCCACCCTCATGCCCTAACTGCCTCAAAGTCTCCACCTCCAAATACCATCACACTGGGGATTAGGTTTTAACATATGAACATTCAACATATAGGGGAATGTTTAATTGAATTATGGCACATATGCTCAATGAACTTGTGATGCATGCATTTTAAAATATAATGAAATCTTTGTGGAAATATGAGAAAAAGATGTTATTTATGTTTAATTAAAATCATATAAATATGGTATCAATATATATGCAGGATGGAAAAGGTCAAAAGGAGAAAAGTTGCTTTTGTTGTGTATAGAGGTAGACACTGCATTTATAATATAATTTTTCTTTTCTTTTTTTAATTGCAGGTAACATTTATTGAACATACCATATTTCAGATATTATCTCTGCCACGCACAAAGCACTTGTCATGTACTATTTAGAATATTTTTCATGACAACTCTATTATATTGTCGCTATCATTGTATCTATTTAAAAGAGGATGTAATTGAGGCTCAGAAAGGCAAAGTACTTTGTCTAAGGTCACTTGGCTAGTAAAAGGCAAATCACATACTCAAATTCAATTCTCTCTAATGTAAGACCTGGTGCTCTTAACCACCATACTATGTTGCTTGAATTCCTTTTATATTTTAAGCTGCTAATTATTTATTTTGTATTGTGGTAAGACATTTAACTTGAGACCTACCTTCTTAATAAAGTCTAAATATACAATACAGTGTTGTGAATATAATTTTTCTTAAGTTTATCTTGATTTGTTTCCTCTTAATTTTCAGCCCTATGAGACAGCTATTTCCCCCTTCATCCCCAAGCAGAATGGTATATAAATGGTTCCCTAACTGAAAGGCATATAGTAGATGTTTTCAGGGTAAGGTCAAGGTCACAAGTAATATGAAATCTTCACATATGACCTCAACCTGGGAGAGCCAAGGAAATCAGACAGCAGTTTGTTTTTCAAGTTTCAGGAAAAAAAAAAAACCACCTTTCTAGTCAGTTGAAGGAGGAATCCTACAGGCCTGGAGGAGCTTCACACAGATTGGAAAGAATGTATTTGGCCAGAGAGTCCCTGGCCTGAGTAGCTGATTTTTAAGGAGAGGAAAGGAAATCCCAGATAAAACTGCAAAAGCAGATGTCACAGAGGACAATAGATATGAGAAAAAGAAGCAACGTGGTATGAAGTATCACAGGAACACTCAGATAAAAATATGTTCAGAAATATGTCTTATAGCTACCTTGTGGACATGCCAACACATTCAGGACAAGGATCAATCAAGAGAAGGAATAAAGCACAAAATTGTCAAATAAAATTTCAGAGGTATCAGTGCAGCTTGATGGAGTAGGTATCAAGGACGAAAAATGACAATTGAAAGTTAAGTGTATTTAAAAGAAATAGAAATATAGAAAAAATAGAAGAGGAAATGAAGTAGGAGAGTATGTCTGGACAGCAATGAGTAGTAAGGTAATTGAGAACCTAAAGTGGGATAAAATGAAAGAGCAAAGGAGAGAGGAACTGATGTGATACTGCCATAGAACTAGCACCTACCACCTGGTGATAGGGAGGAAATTTATGATGCTCTCCTGCAAAGCTGGCCCAGGACTTTGAAGCCTGGGGGGCTCCAATATTTCTCATCTCTTCTGGGAATCTCCATTTTTGAAAAGCTGAACATCATACTTAACTTTCTTGGACATCATCTCCCGAAAGGCCAAGGAAGTAACGAAGGAAATAATGACATCAGACTCAGTTGGGAGCAAGAAGGGAAACATTAATATCAAAGTGGATAACGAATTGGGAAAAGTGAGTTTTTAGGGACACTTGATATAGTCACACCCTCTAGGCTTGAAATAGGCTTTTCGAAAAAGTTTAAAAAGTAGAGCTTGTCATCTGAAAAATGAAAGAGGCAAAAATGAAATTCTGTTCTACAAATTAATACGGAAACTGGATGTAAGTCTTGTCCCAGCCTGTCCCAAATATCTACCAAAATCCCCATGAAAATACTCACAACATAAAAACTCACAACAAAACAAAAATGGAAAGAAAATATATTTCTACAACCTGGTAGAAATTTCACTTGTACAACAGCTTTTGGATCTGGATTAGGAAAGGAAAAGTCATGGGCTGTCTATGTGTGACCTCACAAAAAGGCAGAACAAAGGTAGGAAGACACATGTGTCTACTGCACAGCTGCCTCCTGGCCCAGAGATGTGGGCATCAGATAGAAGTTGAAAGCTTGTACTGAGGGACAAATGGCTATGAATTGAACTCCACGCTGTCGACTTAGTATTTGGCCAAGTCCTTAACTTTCCTGAGCCTTGGTTTCATCATCTGCAAAATGGTATTCATATAGTACTTTCCTTAAAGAGTAGCCATGATGATTAAATTAGAAGAACTAATTCATACAAAACACTAAGCATAGTGTTTGGAACATAGTAAACATTCAACAAATACTTATTATTTTTACTCCATCCTTTTGGAAGCTTGACCTCCCAGAGAACAGGAAGTTTCCCAAGGTGGTGAAAAGGAAGTGGAAGGAGGAAGGGCAATCACACATAAGACCCTAGGATATGGAGTCCCCTCCAACACTGTAGAGAGGGGAGGAAAGAGGAACAGCAGGTCTTCCGGAGTAGTGCAGCCTTTGCAGAGAACCAGTGGGCAGAATAGGAAAAGAACTTCCCTAAGTAGATCTTCATCAGATAAAAACCTGACACACAGAGGAAACTGAGCTGGGTTTGAATGCTTGTCAGCCAAGTCAAGGGTTGTCAGATAAAACAGGGAGCCAAATTAAATTTGGATATTGGATGATTTTTAAATTATTTTATCATAAGTATATCCCATACAATATTTTGGAATGTATTGACGTAAAAAATTTTCATCATTTACCTAAAGTTCAAATTTAACTGGGCATCCTGTATTTTTATTTGTTAAATCTAAAGACTCAAATTTACCCTCTGGCTGCAGTTATTAGGAAGAGGCTTGACTTGCAATGAAATGGAGAGTGAATGAAGCCACAGGAAATGCACACACTCTGACACTTGGTAAATGCTAATTGAGTCTGGGTCTCTCCTCCTCTTAAAATGAATAAATAGAAAACACAACAACAGCAACAACAGAGGGCCAATCAATGGAGGAGAAGGGAAGAAAGTAATTCTGAAGATTCGTGCAATAGAACTTTGAAAATATTAACTACAAAAGGCAGTAGAAAGGTTTAGAAATTGTTTAGTATCTCCCAGAAGGCTTGCATTTTTGATGAGGAACAGAAAATTTTAAAGGAGAGAAGTTTACAAATAATATTAACAAAGTGAAATGCAATAGATAATAGAAAAGACAGCAAGGCAGAATTCCAAAGAAGGTAAAATGTGAAGAACGAAATTTAAACAATCAGTTTTAGGGGCAGTAAGGAGCAGAATTGATGCTGCAGTAAAACAAATCAGGAAATGGGGTTGAGACTGGAGAAGCATCTCCATCCTTAGAGGAAGAGCATGGAGGTGAAATTAGGAAAAGAGAAAGATAGGTATGAGACACAGAGAATGGAGATCAGATCTCAAACCATATGAAATCAGAATAATTACAGTACAAGCAAAAGAAAACACTCAATGAAAACATTCTCAACTCCAGACCAAGATAGTGACATTGGAGCCTCCTGAATTTCCCTCCTCCAATGGATGAACCAAGTATTCAGCCACATATGTAATAATTCCGTTTGAGAGATATCCAGAAACTAGAGGAATGACTGCATGCATAAGACAACTGAGAAAATATAATAATAAAAACAGGAAAGGCTGAGACACACTCTCACCATAACCACCCCCCTTCCACTGGCACAGTGCCATACAATTGGGAGGGAACCCCCAATGCCCAGCTTCTCCTTCAGAAGTGTTGGGCTTGAGCCATACATTTAGTGCACCAAATTTTAAGACTACCACACAAGAGATAGGCCCCCAAATCAACTGGCTCTGAAAGCAATTGGGACTTACATTCACAATCCCACAGAACTATAGCAAACAAAGAATCAGTTGTTACTGGGCACACAAGAACTCACTGAGGCTATTCCCCCAGAGGTCAGTGCAAAGGAAGTAGGCAAAATTGCTTATCTTCCAGTCTTTCCTGGAAAGGGTTTGACTGCATACTTTACAAGCTGCTTCTTGAGGGTCTGGCTTCTAATTAGCAGGCATCTAGGTGCTTTCTGTGATCCTCCTTGAAGCCCAAAAGAGCTGGTGGGCACTTCCCCTGCCTTCTCCTCTGACTCATCCCAACAATAAAAGCAAGTTATTGGTATCTCCTTGGAAGAAGCTGTCCAAATAGCTAGTACCTAAAATTTTATGGCTGCCACCTAAGGGACAGGCCCCAAATCAAATGATAGCCAATGAGGATTGCATTCCAGAATCCCACAGGACTATAGCAAATAGGTGCAGGAATACTCCTCACCTCCATGGATATACATGAAGGCTTGACAGAGGCAGCAAGCAAAAATGAATGCCCATCTACCAGTTTCTTCCTCAAAGAGTTTTAACTGCATATTTTCCTAGCTGCTGCCTGAGGGTCTGGCTTCTAATCATCCTGCAACTAGGTGTTGACTGCAATCCTCCTATTTGGGACACTGATGGGTTTGACACATCTTCAACTACTGGGAGCCACTAAGAACAAATACAGCAGCTTGAACAATCACAAAGGTTTGAGAGAATATCAAGAACTGGTCCAGGCTGATTAATAAGGTTGACCTCCTACATGAGACCAAAGTGTCAAAACTGGGAGAGGTGGCTGTTTTATCTAGTGCATGGAAACCAACACAGAGAGTTAAGGAAAGTGAGGGAACAGGGGACTATGTTCAAAACAAAAGAACAAAATAAATCTCCAGAAACTGATCTTAATGAAATGGAGATAAGTGATTTACCCAATGGAGAGTTTGAAATAACAGTCATAAAGATGCTCACCTAGGTCAGAAAAGCAATGCATGAACAAAGAGAGAATTTTAACAGAAAGATAGAAAATATGAAATAGCACCATACATAAATCATAGAACCGAAGAATACAGTAACTGAAAATTTTAATAGAGGAGTACGACAGCACGCTAGATCAAGTGGAAGAAAGAATTAGCAACTTGAAGACAGGGCAGTGGAATTCATCCAATTAGAGGAGCAAAAAGATAAAAGAATGAAAATGAATGAAGATAGATTAAGGGACTTATGGAACATCATCAAATGGATAAATATGTGCATTATAAGGGTCCCAGGAGGAAGAGAGTGTGAGAAAGGGCCAGAAAGCTTATTCAAAGAAATAATGGCTAAAAACTTTCTTAACCTGGGGAAAGAAACAGATATCCATATTCAGGAAGCCCCAAAAGTACTAAATAAGATGATTCCACGAGTCCCACACTGAGACACATTAATGGATACACAATATACAAAGACATAAATTTTGACACAAAAACCATAAATGTTGAGGGGGGTATAAAAATATAGAGCTTTTGTATACATTCAAAGTTATCAGCTTAAAACAGACTGTTATAATTATAATGTATTTTATGTAAGCCTCATGGTAACCAGAAAACAAATCCTATAGTAGATGCACAAAAGATAAAAAGAAAGAAATCAAAGCATACTGCTACAGAAAATCACAAAGGAAGAGGGAAAGAGAGGAAGAAAGGAACAAAAGAACTGCAAAACAGAAAACAATTAAGGAAATGGCAATAGTAAGTCCATATCTATCAATAATTACTTTAAAAATAAATGGATTACCTTCTCCAATCAAAAGACAGAGTGGCTGAATGGATTTTTTTAAAGAGACCCAAATATATGCTGCCTACAGGAGGCTCACTCCAGCTCTAAGGACACATACAAATTGAAAGAGAAGGGATGGAGAAAGATATTCCACGCAAATGCAGACAAAAAGAAAGCAGAAGTAACTATGTTTATAGCAGACAAAATAGCCTTAAAGCCAAAACTGTAATAAGAAACACAGAAGGTTCTTATATCATGATAAAGGGGTCAAGTCATCAAGAGAATATAACAACTGTAAATATTTATGCACACAACACTGGAGCACCTAATTATATAAAGCAAATACTAACAGATCTGAAGGGAGAAATAGACAAGAATGCAATAGTAGTAGGGGACTTCAATCCCCCACTTTCATCAAGGGACAGATCATCAATAAGAAAACATTGGACTTAAATGACATGTTAAACCAGATGGGCCTGACAGACATATCCAGAAAATTTCATGCAACAGCAGCAGAACACACGTTCTTCTCAAGCACATAGGGAAGATTCTCCAGGATAGATCATATATTAGGCCACAAAGCAAATCTTAATAAATTTAACAAGACTGAAGTCATATCAAGCATCTTTTCTGAATACAATGGTATGAAACTAGACATCAGTTACAAAAGAAAACTTCAAAATTCACAAATATATTGAGACCAAACAGCACACATCTGCATAATCAATGAATTAAAAAAAGAAAGCAAAAGGGAAATTTTTAAAAATCTTGAGACCAATGAAAATGGAAACACAGCCTACCACAAATTATGAGATGCAGCAAAAGCAGTCCTAAAAGAAAAGTATATAGCAATAAATGCCTACATTTGGAAAAAGAAATTGTTTATCTCAAATAAGCAACCCAACTTTAAACCTCAAGGACCTAGAAAAAGAAGAAAAAACTAAGCCTAGAGTTAGTAGAGGGAAGGAAATAACAAAGATCACATTGGAAATAAAATACAGACTATAAAGACAATACATAAAATTAATGAAACTAAAATTTAGTTTTTTAAAAAAAGAGAAACAAGATGACAAACCTTTAGCTAGACCAACTAAGAAATAAAAGAGAAGACTCAAATATAATCAGAAATGAAAAATGAGACATTACAAACTGAAAACAGAAAAACTAAGGATCACAGGAAACTACTATGAACAATGATATGCCAACAAATTAGATAACCTAGAAAAAATGGATAAATTCCTAGAAACATATAACCTACCAAGACTGAATCATGAAGTAATAGAAAACCTGAACAGAGCAATTACTAGTAAGGAGACTGAATCGGTGATCAAAAATCTCCCAACAAAGAAATGTCCAGAATTACATGGCTTCACAGGTGAATTCTACCAAACATTTAAAGAAGAATTAATACCAACTTTTCTCAAACTCTTCCAAAGGATAGAAGAGCAATAAACACTTCCAAACTCATTTTATGAGGCCAGCATTACCCTGATACCAAAGCCAGACAAGGACACTACAAGTAAAGATAATTATAGGCAATTATCCCTGGTGAATATAGATGCAAATTTCCTCAAAAAAATATGAGTAAACCATTCAAAAGTACATTAAAAAGGAGTATACACCATGATCAAGTGGGATTTATCCCTGGGATGCAAGGATGGTTTGATATAGGCAAATCAATAATTGTGATACACCACATTAACAAAATGAATAAAAATCACATTATCATCCGAAAAGATGCAGAAAAAGCATTTGACAAAATTCAACAGACTTTCATGATAAAAACTCTCAACAAATTAGGCATAGATAGAACGTACCTCAACACAATAAATTCCACAATAAATGCCACAGCTAACCTCATACTCAATGGTGAAAGGTTGAAAGCTTTTCCTCTAAAATCAGGAACAAGACAACAATGCCCACCCTTACCTCTTTTATTCAACATAGTACACGAAGTCCTAGCCAGAACAATTAGGCAAGAAAAAGAAATAAGAAGCACACAAATTGGAAAGGAAGAAGTAAATTTTTCTGTTTATAGTTGACATGATAACCCAAAAGACTCCACCAAAAAAACTGTTAGAATAAAAAAATTCAATGAAGTTGCAAAATATAAAATCAACACACAAAAGTCAGTCATGTTTCTATATATTAATGAACTGTCAGAAAGAGAAATTAAGAAATAAGCCCAGTTACAATTGCATTAAAAAGAATACAATATGTAGGAATAAATTTATACAAAGAAGTGGAAGATCAGTACACTGAAAACTATAAAAATTGATGAAAGAAATTGAAGAAGACATAAATAAATGGAAAGACGTTCCATGTCCATGGATTGGGAGAACATTGTTAAAATGTCCATACCACCCAAAGCAATCTACATATTCAATGCAATACTTATCGAAATTGCAATGGCATTTTTCATGGAAGGAGAAAAAAACAATCCTAAACTTTATTGAAACAACAAAAGGTCCCAAATAGCCAAAGCAATCTTTAGAAAGAAGAACAAAGCTAGAAGCATCACACTTCCTGATTTTAAACTATATATTACAAAGTTATAAGAATCAAAACAATTATGTTTGTGGTCTAAAAATAGACACACACATCAATGGAACAGAATAGAGACCCTAGAAATAAGCCCATGAATACATGATCAATTAATTTTTAGCAAAGGAGCCAATCATATACACTGGGGAAAGAAGAGTCTCTTCAATAAATAGTGTTGGGAGTGCTCGCTTCAGCAGCACATATACTAAATTTGGAATGATACAGAGAAGATTAGCATGTCCCCTGTGCAAGGATGGCACGCAAATTCATGAAGCATTCCATATTTTTAGATGAACTTATTTGCAAAGCAGAAATAGAGACACAGATGTAGAGAACAAACCTATGGATACCAAGGGGGGAAGGGGTGGTGGGATGAACTGGGAGATTGGGATTGACATATATACACTACTACGTATAAAATAGATAACTAATGAGAACCTACTGTAGAGCACAGAGAACTCTACTCAGGGCTCTGTGGTGATGTAATGGGAAGGAAATCTAAAAAAAAAAAAAGGGGATATATGTGTACGTATAACCAATTCACTTTGTTGTACAGCAGAAACTCACACATTGTAAAGCAACTCTACTCCAATAAAAATTAATTTTATAAATAAATAAATAAATGGTGTTGGGAAAGTTGGATATCCACATGCAAAAAAGAATGAAATTGGACCCTATATCTTACATCACACACAAAAAACAACTCAAAGTGGATTAAAGACTTGAACATAACTTTTAACTTCTAGGGAAAAAAACGTATGGAAAAAGCTCCTTGACGTTAACATTGGTCTTGGTAATGATTTGAGGGGGTTTTGTTTGCTTGTTTGGCCGTGCCACACGGCTTGTGGAATCTTAGTTCCCAGACCAGGGATTGAACTCGGGCCCACAGCAGTGAAAGTGCTGAGTCCTAACCACTGGACCACCAGGGAATTCCCTTGGTAATATTTTTTTGGATTTGACACCTAAAGCAAAAGCAATGAAAGCAAAAATAAACAAATGGGACTACATCAAACGAAAAGCTTCTGCACACAAAGGAAACCATCAACAAAATGAAAAGGCAATCTATGGAATGGGAGAAGACATTTACAAATCACATATCTGATATAAGGTTAATATCTAAAATGTATAAGGAACTGAACTAACTCAATAGCAACCCCCCAAAAAAATCCAATTAAAAGTGTGCAAAGGACCTGAATAGATATTCCAAAGAAGATATTCAAATGACCAACAGGTACATGATAATGTGTTCAACATCACTAATTCTCAGGGAAATGCAAATCAAAACCACAATATCACCTAACACCTGTTAGGATGCCTATTATCAGAAAGACAAGAAATAGCAAATGCTGGTGAGGACGCAGAGAAAAGGGAACACTTGTGCACTGTCAGTGGGAGTGTAAACTGGTACAACCACTGTGGAAACCAGCATGGAGATGCCTCAAGAAATTAAAAATAGAATATATTATTCAGTAATTCCACTTCTGAATAGACACTCAAAGAAATGAAATCATTATTTCAAAGAAATAGCTGTACTTCCATGTTAATTGCAGCAATATTCACAATAGCCAAGATACTGAAACAACCAAAATGTCCGTCAACCGATGAACAGATAAAGATAATGTAGTGTATGTATATACCATGGAATATTATTCAGCCTTAAAAAAAATCCTGCTATTTGTGACAACACAGATGAACCTGGAGGGCATTATGACAAATTAAATAAGCCAGACAGAGAAAGACAGATACTGCATGGTATCACCTATATGTGGAATCTGAAAAAGAAAAGTCAGATTCTTAAAGAATAGAATGGTGGCTGTCAGGGGGAAATAGGGAGAGGTTGGTAAAATTGTACACACTTTCAGTTATGAGATGAATAAGCCCTGAAGATCTAATGTATAATGTGGTGATTATAATTGATAATGCTGTATTATATAATTAAAATTAGCTAAGAGAGTAGAACTTAAATGTTCTCACACAAAAAAAGATAAATATGTGAGGTTATGGTTGTGTTAATTAACTTGATGGTGGGAATCCTGTCACAATATATACATATATAAAATCATCCCATTGAATACTTTAAATATATTACATTTTTATTTGTCAATTATGCCTCAGTAAAGCTTAGAAACCTAATACACAGGCACAAAATAGATATCAATGATGACAGAAAAAAATAATTCACACTTGTGCTGGAATACTAGAAATTTTTAATGTTTTATATATTATATATTGTCTAATTTAATTCTCATTTAATTCTTAGACACCTTGTGAATTTATATAACCATGTTAAGCTAAACTTTTGGGATTATTCATTATGGCAACAGAATTAGTCAAAAATTTTATTGTTATACTTTTCAGTTCAGCAACTTAAAATACCTAATAAAAAGTAAATAGACATTTTCAAAAAGAAAAAGAAAAACTTTCTGAAGCTTAAAAACAGAGAGAGAGGGAAAAAAAAGATTGTGGTCTAGCAGGTACTTGCAAAACACTCAGGATGGGCTAAATGCCCTTCTAGATGCTTTACCAATGTTAACTTTTTTTTTTTTTTAATCTGAAACAATGGAAATTTATCATCTCACAGTTATGGAGGCTAGAAGTTCACAACCAAGGTGCTGGCAGGGCCCTGGTCCCTCTGAATGCTCTAGGGGAGGATCTTTCCTTGCTTCCTCCTAGCTTCTGGTGGTTGCCGACAATCCTTGCTATTCCATGGCTTGTAGTTGCATCACTCCGATCTCTGCCTCTGTCTCCACGTGGCCTTCTCCTCTGTCTGCCACTGTGTCTGGGCCTCTTGCCCTTTTCTTACAGTGATACCATTCTGGACTTAGGGGCCAGTCTATCCTCACAACTACCCTCTGAGATAGGTACTATATCAGCCCCATTTTACAAATAGGGAAACTGAAACAGAGAGAAGTTTTTAATTTGGGGCTTTCTTTTAATTTTGTTCAAAGTCATAGACCTAGTGAAGGACAAAGCTGGCACTTGAACCCAGCCAGCCTGCCTCTATAGTGAATGCTCTTAATTCCAAAGCCTCATGGGATTTATCTAGAGAAAGAACCCGTCAAAATTTGTAGATGCAAATTTTTAGACTTTACTTGATTACATCGAGGCCACATCAATGAAAAGACAGCCACACCCAAAAAATTTCCTGAAAATATTTGAAAAGACAAATATTGGAATAGACCAACAATGATTTTACAAACATTTAACCTGAAAACAAAACAAAACAGAACAAAAGAGTTACTTTTGGAGGGGCAATAATCAAGCCATTCTGAGACCTCTCCTCTGAAATGCTAAATGCCAAACGACAATGAAATCATCCTACGGAGGTTTGAGGAAAGCTGGTTACGGACCAAGAATTTTATAAACAGCCAGATTGTTGCTCATCTGTGAAGTCAAATACATTCCATGAAAGAGCAGGTTCAGAAAATATACGCCACCACACACCCTTCTTGAAAGAATAAGTGGAAGACACACCCCTATTCTAAATGACCAGAAGATTAATCAAAGTTAAAAGCTTGAGCATGGGGAATTTGTGGCAAAAGGAGGTTAATGATAAGTAGGAAAGCAGGTAAACATAGAGTCTTGGAGTTTAACCTAAACTGACTGTTGAAAATATTGTTTCAAAACTGAACGCAAATGCCAATTAAAATTTTTGACATGGAAGATATATGACACACAAAAGAATAATTTAATAAACACAGTCTGGTGTGCCAAATCTAAAATTATATTTTAAGACTGAGAAGTGTTAAGGAGGAAGAAAAACTCTCACTTGATTCCTCATCTAAACTGCTTGGTTGTGGAGGAATCAGAATGTCTAATTTCATTTCTAACTTCGAGATTTAAAGAGACAGGAATTGATGAATGCTGATCAAATTCCTATAAATCTCATCTCACACCAAGATCTTGATAGCTCTCTAAGCTCCAGCTACAGTGTAATTTTTTTTTAAATGTTGCTGTTGGGTTGTTTTTAGGATTTTTAATGGCTTCCTTCTATCACTGGTCCTTTTCATCTATTCCCTCTGGATGGAATGTTTCCACCTTGGTCACCACCCTCCATTTAACAAGTTACCTCCTACTTATTCTTCATGTTTTAGGTCATATTTAATTTCTCAAGGAATTTTCCAAGACCTTCAGGCCTAAGTCAACTCCCTTTGTCATGGCCTCTCATAGAACTGCATTCCTTTCTTTTGGCGGATTTATCAGTGTATAATCATGATTTGTAATGCAATTATTTGCACCTATTAACTAATACAATTCTTTTATTTATATCTATGTCCCCCACTGCTGCCTCACCCCATCAGGGACTGGAGCTGTGTTTTTTCCTCTTTATTTTTGTGCCTAAAGTCTGGTAGAATGCCTGCCACATAGGAGGAAGTTCATGTTTGTTGAGTAAATTAGTAGGAAATATAAAACAAATAAAACACAGTCCTAACAATAGAAGACGTAAAATAAACTTCAAAGCAGCATAAAAACAGAAGGCACAAATGCAGATGATTGAAGAATGAGTATATATTTCAGTCATGACATTCTGCATATGTAGGTTAAACTGCCTCATTTAAGTCAAACATTCCTAATGTAAACCTACACAATGTCAAGGGACAACTTGAAAGGTATGAAAATAAGAATGAAATCATTGGGTGGTGAAGATATAGAAATAAAGTGTAAAAAAAAAAAACAGCGGAGTTAGTGATAATTTCAGACAATATAGAATTCAAGTTTTTTAGAGCATATTATATAAGAAAGAAGATAAATGGAATGATTTGATTGTTTTAGGATACTTTAAGCAGTCTCCCAGTCACAGATCTATTATGGAGGAAAAAAAAATAGTGATGATTTAAATAGGATAAGTATTAAGATTAATTATACATATGTACATATAGTCAGTTATACAGTTCACCAAGAGAAAATACACTTGCTTTGAATGCCTAATGGAATAATTAGAAAATATGATTATTAACTAGGCTATGAACACATGTATATAAATGAATATTCCAATAGCCAGACATTGAAGAGGCCACATATTCTGTCCATGATGACAAATAACTAGAAATGCTTTTATAAATATGAATTTTAAATATTCCTCAAGATTGAAAATTTAAGTAACATTGCTCTAAGTTACTATTAGGACAAAGATAAATCTGACAAACCATAAACTATTTTTAAAGTGTTTAAAACAAGATTATCTAAACAAAAAAACTTAATAAGTACAGCCAAAGCTATTCTCAAAAAGAAATGTAAAGTACTAAATGCTTTTTTTCATAAATATTAAAGAATTAAAGAATTAATACTAAGGTGAACTGAAGGAAATAAATAACAATGAAAGCAGAAAACATTTATTTTATGAAATATTTAAAATTATATATAAATCAAAGCCCTATTCTTTTGAAAAACATTTAAATGGAGAAGTCTTTGAAAAATCTAACCAGTAAATAGAGAAAAACAAAATAATTAATATTAGAAATAAGAAAAATCCTATTAAAATCTCCATGGTAGAGATTTTGGTTTTTTTTTAAAAAAAGAATATATGAATACATTCTACTCTAATAAAATTCGAGGTTATCAGTGAAATGGAAGGATTTGGAGGAAAATACCAAATTGGTTAAAGAAGTAAAAAGGTGGATTAAGCAATAAATAACCAAGGTAGCTATTGAAAATTTTACTAAAGAACAAAATTATCTCCACACTGAAAGAAGTTTGATGAATTCTTTGATTCTTTCAAAGATGACAATTCCCATCTCATGTAAATTATTCTAGAACAAAGAATAAATTTAAGAATAAAGAGAATAATTTGCCTTCTCTAAGTACGGTTGGTTTAAAATTTGGAATACTCATTAATATAATAGCTAGCTTAAGAGTTGACTCTTTTACATGAAAAAGTGAGATGAACCAAGCCTAGATCCCAATCCATCCCCTTCTTAGGACTCATAAACCAGGAGGGACATTAGCAATGAACGTAATGAGAAAAATAAGAGAAGAGAGGAGGGAGAAGTGGAAGGGGCATGATTATTTAAATTCTTCTAAGCAAACCTGGGAAGCTGGCCACAGCAAGAAGGAGGTAACATTTCAGCGTCCACTCCAGGATAGGAAATCAAGCCACAAGATTTATATGTATTGTCTTTAAAGTCTTCCCAAACCACCATAAATTAGATCTTTTCATCTCCATTTGGGCAGATGAGAAGTTAGACTCACACTTCAGGTAACTTGCTCAAAGATCACAACAGTAGTTAATGGTGGAAACTGATTTTGAAGACACGCTTGCCTACCCTCAAACATTTTCAAAAGGCCACCAAGGCATCAAAGTTGGGCAAAGGACAGATTGGGAAAAGAGGTCACTAATTCAGAAACACCACTCTGTGAGAAGAAAAAATGACAACTCTGGAGAGACATATTCACGGGAACATCATTCTTTGCATGTGGGCATCTTTTGAAATTTCACACTCTCTCTCCCAAGGCTAAGTCGGCTTCCTGTAAGTCTGTCAAGTTGTTGTGTTTAAATAGCTAATGCCTGGTACCCAACTGTCTCCCTGTGATAGTGCTAAGTCAGTGTCAGTAATGAAAGATAAAAGTTTAAATTCTGGGTCCCTATAAAAGCTGTGCATGGCCTATTTTCTCCAGATCCCCATGCCAAAAATCAATCTCCAGTGTACATTTTCTGAGTCTCAGTGAGATAACAAACCTTTTTAAGTTGTATCCATCCTTGAGAAAGCTAACGATCCTACATTCTAAGCCCCTGACTACAGACTCCCAGGGAAGAATAGTAGGAACCTCAAGGGCTCATCCACGATGTTGGAAAAGGCTAGAAAAATGCCATGCCATTACACAAACTACATATTTGTAAGTATTATAGCTATGATTTATTGAACATGTTCAATAATTTAATACTGTACTAAGCACCTCATGTTCTTTATCCCACTCACTCCTCATGGCAACCCTATGCGGTGGGTAGGTTAGTCATTAGGACTGTTTGTAAATAATCCAGTTCTTTCCTTCCAGGCATGTGGTAGAATTGCCCTTCCTTATCCTCTTTGAAGTTGAGGCTCAGCCTTGTGACTTTTTTGTCAATATACTGTGAGATGAATTGACAAGTATCACTTTGGGATAGAAGCTTTATGAGACAAACTACATTCGTTTTTCCTGTCTCACCAATTGTGGTAATATACATCAAAATGGAATCTCCATCAGTCTGGATCCCCCAGTGACTAAGGTGACTAGGGTTCCCATGCTGACTTTCAGTGACAATATAGTGAGGGTAAAAATTCAACTTTTGTTGTTTCAAACCTGAGGCAGATTGTTCTATAGATGGCGACATCAAATATTCCATTACCCATGCTCTTCTTACATTGTGACATTGACACTCCTCCGCTGACAAGTAGGGTCTATGTTCCCCTCAACCTGGGTCAGCCTGAGAACATGGCAGAAGTGACACTATACAACTTCTGAGTCAAAGTCATAAATTGCAGTACAGCTTTTGTCTGTTCCTCTTGAGATACCTGCCCATGGAATACACCTCCATGCTGTGAGGAAACTAAGCAGACACATGAAACAGCCACATTCCCAGCTGAGGTCCCAACCAACAGCCAGCCTGAACCACCAGACACATGAGTGTATGAACTTTCATATGATCCAGTCCCCACTGGATGCTGGCTGGAGCAGAGATAAGTTGTTTCCACCAAGCTCTGCCCAAAGTACAGGTTTGTGGGCAAAATAAATGTAGTTGTTTTAAGCCACTACATTTTTTTTTTTACTTTGTTTTGTTTTGTTTTTTGATGGGGGTGGGCGGGTTCATCACAAGGCAATAGCTAACTGGAACAACTCTATTTAAGTTTTGAAGTTGTTACTGCCAGCATAAGTTATACATTCTAATGGATACAGTAAAAAAAGTCTTATTGTTTTCCCCATTTTGTAAGTGGAGAAACAGAATTGCAATGAGGTAAGATAACTGGTTCAAAGCACACAGCCAAGGAAAGATTGGCAGTGTAGAGGAGATAGGAAAAGGGAAATAACACTGACACTTAACATATAGACAAATTGCACTATACTCATTTAAATAGTATCACATTAATTCTCAAAACAAAAAAAATAACTGTGAGATGAGTGTGGTATTTCCATTTTACAGCACCTTGAGGATTGAGACTATTTTTTCATACTTTTTATCTACAGGATTAAGCGCAATTTTTTTTAATGCCCTCAAGATCCTCAGTTAATGTTTGATGTATTAAATTAAGTTGAACTGAATGGACAGAAGGTCAAGAGGGGCTTGGAGGAAGCCCAGGCTTGCATAGCTGCCGAGTGGTCAATCTCATAGTTAAACTCAGATAAGACTCACTCCAAAGCCTGTGCCTTTTCTGTATATAACTGTTGATAATAAGGGGATAGACATCTCATCTCAAGGGTATTGGGAAAGTCCTAGCAGTATTCCCTCTGGGTGAGAGACCTTTTTAAAAGTCAGGGCAGCATGGACAAATTACTATCAGATTAAAGAAGCAGAGATCTGGCTACTTCTGAGTGGCAGGTTCTTGACAGAGCCCTGGTGCAATATCCAGCCTATCTCAACAGAGTAAACTTTGAGGAATAAAGCTCTATTTCACTAACACCCTATTTTCAAATAAGATCACATTCACAGCTTCCAGGGTTTAAGACTTTAGCATATCTTTCCGAGGGACACAATTCAATTCACAACACTAATTATGTGGAGTGATTTATGCTATAATTATTGACCATTTGGATATCTCCTTTTGTGGAGTACCCATTTCAAATTTTGAGTCATTTAAAAAATTGGACTGTCTCTCTTTTTCTTATTGATTTCTTGATATTTATGGATACAAATCCATTGCTTATCATGAACTTGTATTGAATTTTATCAAATGCTTCTTATCTTTTTGGTTGAAATTTTTTTCCTTATTTATGCAGCTAATGAGGTTAATTACTCTGATTTTTTTTTTAAGGTTAAACCAATCTTTAATTCCTGAAATGAACTCAGTTTGGTCGTGATGTATTACTTTTTTTATACATCACTGATTTTGATTTACAAATATTTTAGTTAAGGTGTTTGCAATTATGCTCATGGGAGAAAATGGTCAACAATTTTATTTTATTGTAATGTACTTGTCAGGTTTTCGTATCAAGAATATACTAACTTAATAAAATAAGTTTTTCTTTTTCTGTTCTCTGGAAGACTTTATAATTTTGTGTTATTTTTACTTAATGGATTAGAAAAATTCGTGTAGAAAGCCATGTGGACCTAGAGTTTTTTCCTTCTCTGTTTTTATTTTATTTTTTATCAGTTACTAAGAAGTATGTTAGTTATCACTTTATATCTTTTGACCTAATGTTATTAGATGCATATAAATTTAGAATTGTTATATTTTCCATTTGAATCAAAAAAATTTTTTTTTTGAATCAAAAATTTTTAGTGAAATATCCGACTTTATTAACACTTCTTGCTTTCAAAAGTACTTTATTTGCTGTTAGTATAGGTATATTAAATTTCTGTGTCTTTATATTTAAGGTTTGTCTCATAATTTGCATCTAATTGACTTATTTTCTCTATGTAGTAAGACAAATTTTGGTGTTTAATTGTAATATTTAGTATACTTATATGTAGCATAACTACTGATATATTTGAGTTTAAATATACTATCTTCTATTTGTCCCCTTTAGTTTGTGTTCCTTTAGTTTCCTTTAAAAAAATTTCCTATGGGGCTTCCCCAGTGGTGCAGTGGTTAAGAATCCGCCTGCCAATGCAGGGGACTCGGGTTTGAGCCCTGGTCCAGGAAGATCCCACATGCCGCAGAGCAACTTAAGCCTGTGTGCCACAACTACTGAGCCTGCGCTCTAGAGCCCACAAACCACAACTACTGAAGCCCGTGCACCTAGAGCCCATGCTCCACAACAAAAGAAGCCACTGCAATGAGAAGCCTGTGCACCGCAACGAAGAGTAGCCCCTGCTCGCCGCAACTAGAGGAAGCCCGCACGTAGCAACAAAGACCCAATGCAGCCAAAAATAAATAAATAAAAACAAATAAATTTATAAAAAAAAATTTCTATGTACTAATTATTTTTAAAGTTATTTTATTTCTCTTCTTTTTGCATATATATACTTTCTTTTATTCATTTTTACTGGTTAACTCCAGATTTCAATATGCATCATTGATTAACTTTTGTAACTTCCTGAACAATGGAAAGATTGTACAAAATTTTAGCTACATTTATTCCATTCTGATCCTTGTACTATACTCATATATATATATGTTTATTTTCATTTTTCCTGAGTTTACCTGCTTCTGTCTGGAATAACATTTCTTTTTCCTGAGGAACTCTTTTTAGTATTTCTTTTAGTACAGTTTGGCTGGCGATCAAGTCTTCCAATATTTTCATCTGAAACCACCTTCATTTCACCTTAATTTCTGAGAGATATTTTTATTGGACATAAAATTTTAGGACATTATTTTTCAGTCTATTAAAAATTTTGTTCCATTGCCTTCTGCCTTCCATCATTTCTACTGAAAAGTCAGCTATAAATCTAATCTATAGCTAGATTACTTGTAAATTTCGTACTATTGTCTATTTTTTTCTTTGAGTCATTTGATCCTGTTTCCTGGCCCACCTCAAAATTTTGGATTGAATGTTAGACATTTTATTTGAAATATTAAGGAGGCATTGGATGATTTTATTCTCCTCCAGAAATTATTTTTCTTCTTTGACCATTGACAGGTTATCTCAGTCCAATCAGGGAATACAATGATTTGAGGATGTGGCTGGTCTACCAAGACCCCTTCTCCTTGAAGTTAATTTTTATTTCACCAGACTCATGAGACTCATAAAATCTCCACTTAGCTTTCTAGCTCCTTAGAAGCTGTTTTAAATGTGTATACACTACTTTGGCATTGGCAAATACCTCTAGAAGAAATTGTGCTCAGAATGTTGTGTTCAGTTTTCTCTTTCCACTAGAATCTTGTCCCATCAACTGCTGGCTGCATTGGTAGGCTCGAACTTCAGTTTTATTTCTCGAACTCATTAATACTCCCATAATACTTACTCTTCCAGTTTCTTTTTTTTTTTTTTAACTGTTTTTTAATTAATTAATTTAGCTGTGTCGGGATCTTCGTTGCAGCATACGGGATCTTTCGTTGCGGCGCGCGGGCTTCTCTCTAGTTGTGGCACGAGGGCTCAAGAGTGCGCGGGCTCAGTAGCTGCGGCATGCAGGCTCTCTAGTTCTGGCACAAGGGCTCTAGAGTGCGCGGGCTTAGTTGCCCCATGGCATGTGGAATCTTAGTTCCCCGACAAGGGATCGAACTTCCAGTTTCTTTTTTAATGCTATGTCCTCACTGCAAATTGGCAAATGGTCCAAGGGGGAAAAGTAGTGACATGTAGTACATATAGTTTACCTCAGTTCTTTTCCTTTCTCTTTGGAATCTTGGTCTCTCAAGTCCTGGGTGCTTTTGTTGCTCTCCTTCAAACAGCTGCTTTTCATATGTTATATAGCTTTTATAGTTGTTCATCATGGGAGGGTTAGTCTGATACAAGCTACTCCTTCATAGCCAGAAGTACAAATCTTGTATTTAATTTTATAATATACACTTACCACCAAAGTATGTGTCAGGAACATTTTTCTATGTTATTGAAAAATTTTTAAATATAACTTTCAGGGGCTACATGATATGCCACTATAATGCATGTATCACTATTGACTACACCAGTTCTCTGATATTATGCACCTTCAGGCTACTTGCAATTTCTCACCATTTCATGTTTTTACTAGGGAGACTTTTGATATGTTTCCCTAGACATGATGTTTATGTTTTCTGTGTATAAGATTGCTTCTGGTATATGATATAATGTGTATACATGAGCAACTGCTAAAAATTGTGTGACAAGGAAATAAATAGGAAGGCTATGTGAGATAAGCAAATTTTACATGATCTTACTTGAAAGATTAATCTCTTATTCAGAAAAAAATAGTGAATTCACTATGAGTGAAACAGTTATGGGTTTAAATCTGAGTTTTATCACTTTACTAGCTGGATGACCCTGGGCAAATTTACTTAGCCTTGCTGAGTCTGTTTCCTCACTTTTTGAAGACAGATAATATTATCCACCAGACAGTTGTAATTTTTTAAAAGAAATAGTTATCTATGTATGTGTATATATACACCAGAAGCTCCCTCAAGAACAAGGTTCAGACTCTCATTTTATTCACTCATTCAAAAATATTTACTGAGCATTTATGGCATGGGGCATTGGGGCTACAACTGTGGACAAGTCAAATAAATCTATGCTCACATTAAGTTTACATTATACAGGGGTTGAGACTGACAATAAATAAATCAGTACCTTTGGGTAGTTACTAGTGCTATGAAGAAAAGTAAAGAAGGATAAAAGCTAGAAAGGCATGGTTGTGATGCTGTTAATTTGAAATGCTTACAGGAGAATTCTCTCTAAGTAGATAATGTTGAGCTCAAATGTATGAAATAAGAAAGCAAGACATTTGGAAATGTGGGTAAAAGATTTCCAGATAGAGAAAACAGTAGTGCAAATGCCTAGACTGGAGGAGCTCAATGGGTTTATTAAGCATATAGAAAGTCAGTGTGATGGGAATGGAATGAATGAGAATGCCAAGAGTGAGGACACAGAGGTAGGCAGGGGCCAATTCAAGTAGGGCCATTCTGACCATGACTGATGGGAAACCATTGGAGAGTTTGATCAGGGGGACATATTTTTTCATTCAAACATTCATTTTGGCTTCTGTATGAAGACTAGTCAATAGGGACCAGTGTGGAAACAAGGGCTATTGCAGTCTTCTTTATCTTAAATCCCCTGCACTCAACACACTGTCTGGTGCATAATTGTGAACAATTGTCATTTAAAAAAAAAAAAAAAGAACATTTGGATTAGGGAATGTGCAACAGTCTCAAAATGTCTGCTTTGGAATTATGAATTCACCAATCAGTATAGCACAAAGCAGAGACAAACTAATTTTACAGTTAATCGAGGTTCATTGAAAAGCATTTTGAGTTCACAGGTAGACAGTGCAGTCTCAGGATTTTCAAAACGATTTTGAAAAAAGAGCATCAATCAATATCCATCCATTATGGCTTTAAAATTGACTGCCTGGAGAACCAACTGCAATACACAGCCACAGTTCTTCATCCTTGTGTCTAAGCAAGAAGACCAGGGTTGGTAGTAAAACCCTGATCCAATTTCTAGCTGAGAAGAAATACTAGAACATTTTTTGTTATTTCAAATTTTCAAACTCTCATGACATTAAGCACTTTTGTGAACTAAAACAAGGAAGCTTTTTTGTTTTAAATCTGGAAAACATGGGAGATAGCAAACTTGAAAGTCTCTTTTAAGTTTTGGCATGTCTGTGACATTAAACACTGAGTATCTTTGATCTCCAGAGGGATTAGGTTGGATACCATGTGTGGCTGTTCTTAAGTGGCCTCTGTAAAACGTCAGAAGGTTGAGAAACAGGCATGCAGGTGTTTGGTAATAGATAATCTATACTGAGAGGTACTAGAAATTATCCTCCTAGTAGACTTGATGATTCTTATCAATGGAATGGTTGCTGGCTTCTCTAGTATCTGCCACAGTCAGTGCATAATAAATATTGAGTGAATAAAATCCTGATCCGATAATAGAGCAGAAAAGCACTAGGATCGCAGAATATTTATTTGTTCACAAAAATATCATCAAACAATTTATATAATATATAAATATATTCGACCCTGTGTTAGATAGTGGGAAAATAAACATGAGAACAATTTAGTGAGGGAATCAACCATTTTTTTAAAATTGTTAAAACAATGGGAAAAGTGTTGGAATGAAACATTCCATTATAATAGAGAGTGTGGAGGTACAATTAAACGGAGGTTCTGGAATTGGCTTTGGGTACTTTTCAAGATGGGCAGTATTGATCACTGACGGAGAGAGTAGTTACTTGCGTTGTATGAAGAGAGCTTATCTTAACCTAACCCCTCTGAGTTCGCCTTGGGCCACAGACTCTGCTCTTACCCTCTCATCCTTCCTTACCCACTTACTAGTTATTCTCATATATATTTTTTAATTGAAGTAGAGTTGCTATACAATATTATATAAGTTACAGGTGTACAATATAGTGATTCACAATTTTTAAAGGATACACTCCATTTATAGTTATTAGAAAATATTGGCTATATTCCCTGTGTTGTACAATACATCCTTATAGCTTATTTATACATAATAAAATAATGTATAAAATAAGTTTGTACCTCTTAACCCCCTACACTTATATTGCCCCTCCTCCCTTCCCTCTCCCCACTGGTAACCACTAGTTTGTTCTCTATATTCATGAAATCTGTTTCTTTTTTTAATATTCACTAGTTTGTTGTATTTTTTAGATTCCACATATAAGTGATATCATACAATATTTGTCTTTCTCTGACTTATTTCACTTAGCATAATACCTTCCAAGTCCATCCACGTTGTTCCAAATGGCAAAATTTTCATTCTTTTTTATGGCTGAATAGTATTCCATTGTATATATATGTATATATATATATATATATATATATATATATATATACACCACATCTTCTTTATCCATTCATCTGTTGATGGACACTTAGGTTGCTTCCATATCTTGGTAACTGTAAATAATGCTGCTCAGGACATTGGGATGCGTGTATCTTTTCAAATTAATGTTTTTGTTTTTTTCAGATATATACCCCGGAGTGGAATTGCTGGGTCATATGGTAGTTCTATTTTTAGTTTTTTGAGAAACTATGTTTTTCGTAGTGGCTGCACCAATTTACATTTCCATCAGCAGTGTACAAGGGTTCCCTTTTCTCCACATGCTCGCCAACATTTATTATTTGTGTTCTTTTTGATGATAGCCATTCTGACAGGTGTAAGGTGGTACCTCATCGTAGTTTTGATTTGCATTTCCCTCGTGATTAGTGATGTTGAGCATCTTTTCATGTGACTGTGGTCATCTGCATATCCTCTTTGGAAAAATGTCTATTCAGGTCTTCTGTCCATTTTCCAATAAGGTTTTTTTTTGATGTTGAGTTGTATGAACTGTTTATATATTTTGGATATTAATCCCTTATTGGTCATATCATTAGCAAACATTTTCTCCCATTCAGTAGGTTGTCTTTTCATTTTGTCGATGGTTTCCTTTGCTGTGCTCACACATATATTCTTCAAAATAAACTTTTGAATGATTTCATCAAGTTCCAAAAGAAAATTCCACTGTAATTTTGATTGACATCTTCTTAGTCCCATGCACTAACTTGGAAGAATTTATAGTCTTAAAATACTTGACTTTCTCATAGAAGAACACAATCTGCCTCCCCATTTATTCAAATCTTAATTTGTATTTCTCAGTATAGTTTTACAGTTTTTCTTTATTTTTATCCTAAACATTTCTGATTCAGATAATTCTTTTTTGTTTTGGCTTATGATGAATTGAGTACTTTGTGTATTTATATTTTTAATTGATATTTTCTTGGTACGTAAGAAGGCAATTGCATTTTTAAAAAATCTTATATTCAGCAACTTTGTTAAACTTCCTAATGTATCTTAATTTTTTCAGTTAATGCTCAGACTGTAGCAGAAATAAAAAAATAATTTCCCTCCCTCATTGTTCCGTTTCATGTCATGTTGTGGAAATTCTGGCTGATGAAATATATCTTGTCCATGGAGGAGAGGTACTTTTGTCTTGGTATTCCTCAGAGCTGGCCCCAGAGATGACTAAATTCCTTTTCTTTTCTACTATTGACCTTGACCAGACTTACTGGTCTTTCTCAATTGAGAATGACTGGACCACCAGTCATGGAAGGTCTAGTGTGTGCTGGGACTATGGCTGCTGTCCTGACCGACAAATTCTAGTCAAGTGCTCTTCCCTTTACTCCCTTTATCCTAAACTTCTAGATGTAAAACATATTTTCTAAGCCCCTACACCTATAAAGAGGTAAATCCCGAGGCTTTATAAATGGTGGATCCTGCCTTGAAGATACTAACATCTAAGGACAACCAATGATATTTCTCCTGCGAGCTCTATACAGCATATCCATTCAACCATCTGATCAGCATCTTCTCTCAGATTTCTCACTGAAATATCAAATTTTATAAGTCTGAAATAGACATCTTGATTCTCTCATCCAACCACTGCCCATCTTAACCAATGCCACCAACTTTCACTATGTTACTCAAGCAAGAAAACTGGAAATTGTTGATTTTTTCCATCCCACTCACAAATCTCACTTATCCCATCCATCTGCAAGTACCATTGAGTTTATATCCAACATGCCTTTAAAATCTGTTTACCTCTCTCTATCTATATGGTTACCACATTAGTTCAGGCCACCATAAGCTCTTGCTTGTATTACTGGGACAGCCTCCTAACTGGCTGCTTCACTTCTGTGCCTGCCCAGCATGATTCCAGCATCCAAAAACAGCTAAAGCAATTTTCTTAAAACTTATACCGTATTTCATCATTCCACGGCTTTAAACACTTACAGGTCATGATAATTTCACTAGAATAAAATATAAACTCTTTACCACCATGGTCTCCAGGGTCCTCCATGACCTTGTACTTGCCTCTTTCTCACATTGCTTTTTCTTCTCCACAGTTTACACTCCAGCTACACTGGCCTTTCCTCAGTCCTCCAAACAGGACTTTGCAGATACTACTCCAACTGCCTGAATTGTTTACTTCCCTACTTGTTACATGGCTAATTACTTCTCATCCCTTATATCCATGGTCTTCAAATGTTTCTGTTACTCTATCATGCAGGAAAAACATTGAACCTAAACTCCCAATATAGGTATATTTATTTAGTTATAAATTATATACAAGTAGTACTTATACTATATATACTTGTATATAATTTATACTATATTATGTACATTATGAAATATATACAAATATAGATCTATAAGGGAAATGTTAAAGATAAAAGGTATTTTAAGTAAACAATCATGTCATTTTATGAATATGGCATTTTCTCTCCGCCCCCCGCCAGCTTTACTGAGATATAATTGACATATAACATTATGTAAGTTTAAAGTGTGAAACATATTGATTTGATATACTTATATATTGCAAAGTGATTATGACCATAGCATTAGCTAACACCTCCATCCCAGCACATAATTACCATTTCTTTTTTGTGGTGAGAACGTTTACCCTCTAAGCAATATTCAAGTATACAACACAGTATTATTAGCTATAATCACCATGCTGTACAATAGATCCTTAGAACTTGTTGAGCTTACAACTGGAAGTTTATACACTGTGACCAATATCTCCCCACCTCCCAACTACTGAATAGGGCATTTTAAAAGATAATTGATATAAATCTATATTTCAAGTCATCTTAATAATTTCTATTTTGGGGAGAATTTTTGTTATGTTTGTTTCTTCATTATGATTATATTTAACTCCATAATGATGCAAACAAAGGCTCTGCACAAGGAATAGATGGATCAGTTGCTGTTTTCTTAATGTTGCCTGCATTTACTTTATTACTGTTATTTTCTATCCATGGTTTCTTTGCAGAAAGCTTCTAAAGCCACTTGTCAATTCTGTCAATGTTCATTTATCTGAAACTAGATAATATAACCTGAAAATCCACTTAAGCCGGCACTGGTGGGCTGTAATGCACTACTACCCACGGGAAGGGAAAGAGCAAGTGAGGTGCCACTGTCTGCCCCTCAACATTGTAGGATTCCATTTTCCCTCTCAAGAAATCCAACCTACTGTGTGTGACATGTGGTTATCTGACAAATTGGGGGGGGTGGGGGGTGGGCAGAGAGAGCAGGAGGGGTGGAGACAGTGAGGGAACCAGTAGATATAAATAGAATATAACTTCTTGTTTTTAGATTTAAAAAATATCAATAGAGGTTAATATTTTTTCTATATCTGAATAGATCTCTGGCACAGCATTTTGGCTGTGGTCCTCATCCTAGAGACCACTACTTTAGTTATCACCTCTTCTAAGTGCCTTCCAAGACCACCTACCTAAAGAAGGTCCCATTATCCCTGCCTGCCCCATGAGCTTCCTTTATAATTACTATGAAAGTTATACATACATATTGTATAAATATTATATATTTATAATTATTTATGCATTTCCAATTATTTATTAATATGGTAATTTGGGTTTTGTTTACATCCTCCACAATGACAGAAACACTTGTCCATCTTGTTTCAACACTTGTCCCCAGCCATCTATACAGCTCTGGGCTCTGCAAATATGTATGAAAGTTCAGCAATTCTCAACTTCAATTCCATGCTACATTGATGTAATTGTAAGGTGAATGGAAAATCATTTGTTATTAATAAATTAAAATGAATATTTTATTTATACGGCTTTGAATTTAAATTAAGAGGAACTAAGTGTATCCTTATAACAAATATTACTCTGGGTTGTATTCATTTATAGTTTTTATTTTATTTTTTATTTATTTATTTTTTTGGCCATGCCGCGCAGCTTGCGGGATCTTAGTTCCCCGACCAGGGATTGAACACGGGCCCTTGGCAGTGAAATCACAGAGTTCTAACCACTTGACCTCCAGGGAATTCCCTTATAATTTTTAAAATGGAGTAAAATAGGTGAAATTTCACCTGGTGCCGGGAGAATTGTGCATAATCTACAACTTAGCTTGTGTATGTCCCATCTTATCCTTACTCATCGACGTGAACTTCACCTTTCCTGCACATCATGGGACACTGCAGGTTAAGAACTGATGGCCTGACCCAGCAATCCCACTACCGGGCATATACCCAGAGAAAACCATAATTCAAAAAGACACACGCACCCCAGTGTTCATAGCAGCACTATTTACAATAGCCAAGAAATGGAAAAAACCTAAATGTCCATCGACAGAGGAATGGATAAAGAAGACGTGGTACATACATACAGTATTACTCAGCCATAAAAAAGAATGAAATTGGGTCATTTGTAGACATGTGGATGGACCTAGAGAGTTCATACAGAGTGAAGTAGTCAGAAAGAAAAAGCAAATATCGTATAATAACGCACTTATGTGGAATCTAGAAAAATAGTATGGATGATCTTATTTGCAAAGCAGAAACAGAGACACAGATGTAGAGAACAAATGTATGGATACCAAGGGGGAAAGGGGTGGGGTGAGAGGAATTGGGAGACTGGGATTGACACATATACACTACTGATACTATGTATAAAATAGACTACTGATTGGAACATACTGTATAGCACAGGGAACTCTACCTAATGCACTGTGGTAACCTAAATGGGAAGGAAGTCCAAAAGGGAGGGGGTAACGGTATGTGTATGGCTGATTCATTTTGTTGTGCAGTGGAGGCTAACACAACATTGTAAAGCAACCATACTCCAATAAATATTAAAAAAAAAAGAACTTACGGCCTACTGGGGGAGAAACACGAAGATGTACAGCACTGTGCATGACCTGATAGAGGAATGGACCAAGAGCTATGGAAAAGGCAGTAGTGTGCCCTGATTGCTATTCGGGTCAATAAATCTCGGTGGAGGAAAACACCTTAGAAATAGACCTTAATTCTAGTCCTGCCCGTGCAATTTACTAGTGGTATGACCCTGCATGCAGCTTTTGCACCAGGAACCTCAGCCCCTTCAACTCCAAAAATGACAATAATACCTCAAGCCTTCCTGATCTCAGAGGCTTGTTGTGAGAATTAAATGAAGCAGTCGATGAAGATTTTGTTCAGCTGAAAATATTCTATGAATGTTTTCATCAAAACCATTCTCTTCTCAGTTGCTCCACTGACCTAAATTCACTTCAATTTAATAAATGTTCCATGAGCACTTCCTACATTTCAGACAATATGCAAAGA
Source organism: Balaenoptera borealis (assembly GCF_965194805.1). Taxonomy (NCBI): domain Eukaryota; kingdom Metazoa; phylum Chordata; class Mammalia; order Artiodactyla; family Balaenopteridae; genus Balaenoptera; species Balaenoptera borealis. The sequence continues at coordinate 96,287,824 of NC_138865.1, forward strand.
ACCTGGGATACAGGATAGATATAGACCCCACCCTCAGGCTCTTCACCATCCAGCGGGAGAGACAGACACACGCACAGGTAAGTACACAGAGTGTGGTTCATGCAGTAATAGACAGACATTACCATTGCCCAGAAGAAAGAGCACGCAACAGGACTGGTGAACTCTGTTGTGTCAGGGGAGGATACTGTTTGACTCAAGGAAAACTCATGGGGAGGAAGTCTGAGAGGTGTTTCGGTGTTTCAAAGGCATGCTGGAATAGGAGAGGGCTTGCCAGGCAGAGGAAACAGTATACGTGAAGGCATAGAACCCCTGCAACCTTGGACCAGCATCTTCTGTGTGTGTGTGTGTGTCCCTGTCCCTGTATATGTTGACCAGAGAACGGGGCAGGCAACCCTGAGCAGTTCTCTGTGGTTACAGAAGAAAATAAGGGCAAGAGAGGTAGATGGGCAGGAGGGGCAAGGAGAGTTTGGCTGAGAGGTTGGGAAAAATATTACTAGCTCATACATAATGAGTATTTACTATGTAACAGGCTTTTCCCTGCACTGTCTCACAAAACATGGTCCCTTTTATTATTAGCTCCTTTTACAGATGAAGAAACAGGTCAAGTGAGGTTAAATGACTAGCCCAAGATCACAGCACTCATAAATTGAGGAGCCTGGGATTCATACCTGACTCTAGAAGAATTACAGATGCTGACGCTCCAGAAAGGACCAGGTTAAACTAGGGCTGTGCTTCAGTAGGTAGTGAAAGTCATGTGACCCTCAGATAATTTTAAACAAAGCAGCAGAGTTCATTTTCACCTCCACCAGGCCAGCTTCCGGAAGTATTTTTCTACCTCGATCTCGGATCGTGAGCCTCTTAACCCTGCATTACAAGGTCGTGTTTCTTTGTGCCCTTCCAAGAGGACCTGGAGCCTTTCAGCCAAAGAGGAGACACCAGGTTTCTTTTCTGCAACAGCAAGCCCCCAGGCCAACTTCCTAAGAGATCTTTTCTGCTTCCCATTGCTAAATTTGACTGACCAGACGTTCTATGGAGACGGAGTTTATAAACCTCACTTCCTGCGACATTCCCCACCCCTCCCCCATTCCCTTGCAGGCATCAGCTTGGAGCTTGAAGCCCCCTCCCCTTGGAATCCAAGCCCTGGGAGCTTCAGAAGCCTATAGGGCGCCTTCTGAATCTGGTCTTTGCATAATAGCAACCTCATTGGGTTGCAGCCCTGCCTGCAAAGGTCACAGTGTGATGAACCCATGATTAACCCTGTTCTCCAATCAGAATTTTGATCTAATCTCTGGGACTGCACGGTTTTAACACACATGGTCCTTTTGTTTCTGTAGAACTGGAGACCTAAAATATGACAGCCTCAGCTATGCCAAGCACCAGAGGAAACCATGGAGTTCATATTACATATATTAGGCTTTTTTTTCTTCCCGAGCTTCAATTCTCAACAGGCTCGAGCAGACCTTGGATGATGGAATAGCTTCCTCCAAAGGAGGCTCTCCCCTTCTGTGGCCTTGCCATGCAAAGGACACTGACACCAGCAGTGTGTATTTTGCTTGGCTGTGATGTAGCACAATTGCATTTTGTCGGCAGGCTGGAAGTGGCCACCCCGGAGCTGCAAGCTATGGAGAACGTTCATTTCTGCCACCAGAGACGGCTCAGCCACAGACATGGGTGATGAAATGGAAATTGGCATTGACCTTGTTGCTTTGCAAGGAGCAGATGGGACCTGGAGTCTGGTTAGCAAAGAAAAATGAATCAAGCCTCCTCGGTAGTGTTTGAAGAACAAGAGCTGGACCCAGCAGAATTCTTCAGTCTCCTTCCTCACCGCTGTGTGTGTGTGTGTGTGTGTGTGTGTGCGCGCGCGCGCGCGTGTGCGTGCACGCGTGCTTTTGCATGTGCATATACACGCACACATGCTGTGTCTGACATGCCCTGGAGTGCCCTTGTTCGTGCCCTGTCGCATATTTGGCATTTGACTGACATGTAAATCTCCCACAGACATCAATAGGACAGTAGCTCAGAATGCATGAGATTTTTGCTGTTGATAAGAAGACAGAGAGGAAAGTGTTACTGAGACTACTTTCCAATCCCTCCAGGAGCCCTTCAGAGAAGGGAAGTCCGTCTTTAAAAAGTCAAGCAAAAAAGAAAAACAAAAAAAGAAAGTCACGCAAGAGGTGAGGAATAAAGCTAATGCAGCCAAGTGTAAAAATGCACCCACCCCAAATCGTCTGCGTGTGCCCTCATTCTTTTGGTTTTGCTCTTGGTGGTCCCCCCCACCAGGAATGTCCTCACCCTCCCATTTCACATTTCTGGTGAAATCCTTTTCATCTTCCCAGTCCCAACTGAATTTTCACTTCCTTCAAAAATCCTTCTCGGATTTTTCCCCACTCAGCACAAGTCATTCCGTCCTCTGACCCGTAAGTTTTTTGAGAGAAGGGAGGCTATGCCCGACACATATATGCCAGGTGCTCAATGATGATACAGTAGAAGGACCACCAACCAGGAAGCAGTGGGGCCTGAGTCCAAATCAGGCTCTCCCACACTGGAGCTGCGAGACTTTGGAGGTAGCCTCCCCAAGCCTCAGTTTTCTCATCTGTAAACATGTAATAACCCCTTCATGAGATGAATGGGCGTATTTAATGAGATAATGTATGTAAAGAGCCTCGCACATAGTAGGTAATTCAGTACATAGGGCTTCCTTGGCCCAGAGCCTGAGTCCGATTCCTCTTTGTATTGTATTTTGTACAATTGCTCACCCATTTTAGGCATGAGATGAATCTTAATTAACTAAAGTAAATAGAACATATTTTCTACTTCGTCATTCTAAGGCATTGATATCAAATAATAAAATCAATGATGCCAAGGGAAACAGTAGCAAGCACTAGTACACAGAGGCTTTATCTTATCACAAAGGCATGTATTATTTTATCTTCATTAAAAACTCTGGGGCTTCCCTGGTAGCTCAGTGGTTGAGAATCTGACTGTTAATGCAGGAGACACAGGTTCGAGCCCTGGTCTGGGAAGATCCCACATGCCGCGGAGCAACTAGGCCCGTGAGCCACAACTACTGAGCCTGCACGTCTGGAGCCTGTGCTCCGCAACAAGGGAGGCCGCGACAGTGAGAGGCCCGCGCGCCGCGATGAAGAGTGGCCCCCACTTGCCGCAACTAGAGAAAGCCCTAGCACAGAAATGAAGACCCAACATAGCAATCAATCAATCAATCAATCAAATCTTTTAAAAAAAAAAACTCTGAAGGTAGATACAATTATCCCCTTTTGCAGATGAGGAAATTGAGGTACACAGCTGGCAGTGAGTGAATAAGATTTCAGACATAATCCTAGTGCTTAGCTGTCACTCAGACAGTGGTTCTCAACTATGGCTGCACAGGAGTACCACCTGTGGAGCTTTTAAAAATGCCAATGCCCGGACCCCACCCTCAGATTTAGGCTCAGTCTCAAGTGGGACCCAGTGATAGTTTTTAAAAGCCTCACGTGATGCCATGTGCAACCAGGGATGAGAACTCCTGACTTCAGGCAATGCGGCAGTGCAGGTAGAATTTTATATCTTAACATAGCTCATGAGTTCCAGGTTTATCTTGTCCAGATTTGGGGACAGAACATCCCAACTTCGTGAAATTGCTCTGATAAGATAATTCTGTCAACCCTCCCCAGCAGGTCTGGGTTGGGTACTTCTGATACACCATTTATTTCCATGCATAACTCCCATTCATTCATTTAGTTGGCCATTCTTTCAATCAGCAAGCCCTCTGAGCTCCTATCAAGAGCAAGGGGGAATTAGAAGCAGGTAATTCAGAGGAGCAGTGCTGACCTTCAAGGTGCTCAAAGTCTAATGAAAGAGGGAGGCACGAAAGCAAAGGACTAGGGTTCAATATAGTTAGTATCGGGAGGGAGATATGGTGGTTGCAGAAATCTGTAAGGCACTCCGAAAGGCTCCCTCACCATCCTCATCTCCTCTCTTACCCCGGTGCCATAAATCCCGCCCACAAAGTGTTTGTAGCTAACCATTATTGCCTCAGAGGAGTAGGTATCTCAGGTATTCCACAGAAGGAGCAGAGCTGGTTGTGGGCCTGAGTCCCTTTCTAGGGTCCCACCATGAAGGAAGCCACAGGGATGCAGCTCCTCACCCCACTGGGGGATTGGGGATGGGAGGAAGGGAAATAACCTTCTGGAGTACTGGAGGCTTATGGGTAAACCCTTTGGGATGGGTCACTCTCTCCTGGGCCTCGTGGGGGGCTTCAGCAGCCCAGGGCTGGAATGCTCTTCTGCAGCCCAGGGCTGGAATGCCTTTCATTACCTTGAAAAGGCAAACATGAATGAATGGACAGAGGGCTAGGGAAGGCCATAGCACAAAAAGACAGCATAGAGGTCAAAACCAGAGATGCTGCATCCCTCACTGGCTGCAAGTATGGCCTGGGGTAGAGGTGAAGCCAAGGTTAGGAGCCAGGACCAAGGAGAAATGGAACCAGGTGCTAGGAGCAAAGCAGAAGCAAAGAACTTTTGCCAAAGGGCAGACTGCAATGTCCTAAGCTCATCTGGGGGTGGGGGGTCACTGTCTCTGTCCTGAGAGGAGCAATCCAAGCAGAAGAAACAGCATGAACTCAGTCTAGGATTTACTATCAAAGTGTCAATATGGTGTCAAGGTATTTCACTGTCAAGGATCTGGGCTTCATCAGCTTTACCTCTGTCTTAGAACATGAGGCCCAAAACTGGTAACCACAGGTGTGTTTGAGTCAAGCACAGATGAGCAGGACTGTCCCTTCCTTCCACATTCTAGACTTAGCACCCAGACAATGCCCTTTCATCAATTACTGTTCAGCGGCATTTACAAGATTAGACTATCCTATGGCCAGATAAGTCCTGAGCCCCAGCTGATTTTCATGTTGTTATATTTCACAACAGTACCATTGTGTCTCTGGACTTCTTTACATGCAACTTCTTCTGGATCCACACGATATTCATGTGTAATTTATAGGACAGGTATATGTCCCCAGAGAGGTTCAGAGAGGTCATGACTTGTCCAAAGCCACAAAGCCAGAACTAGGTCTCAGATCTCTGGACTTATGTTCTAGTGCCCTTTTCATTACCATGTTGACCTTGTTCTAGAGAGATAGCCTGTTAGCTTTAGAATCCATTCTTTGATTTCTGGAGTGGCTGGTCCAGGTGGGTGGGGTGTGGAGTTTCCCATGAGGGCAAACAGGGTGCATTTGAAGCCCACACGGTTCACTATGTGACTTGGGTGTGTAGGGGAGCAAGGGTGGATCCTGATGGAGGAGCAGAGACACGATGGGCTGTAATGTGCTGAGTACCAGGGGAGGCTCAGACAATGGTGGAATCTGGCCAGAGATGCTGCAGCCGGGACCACACTTCCCGTAGGAAGCCCGACCTGGAGGGATCTCAGGAGATCTATGGGGCAACAGGGGAGTCCTGGGATGAGAAACACCCGGATGCCCTGGTGGCAAAGACCCCTCCTTCCAGACTCGTCTGTAAGGAGTTTGGTTTACACCACCGATCATGCAATCCCCAGTGTTTGAGAACTCCTCCATCCCTCCACAGTCAGAGTCAGTGCAGGTGCCTCATGCCAGACGCCCGGCCAGATGTCGGGGCATTCACTCTGGCCCAAGTGCTGTGCATGGGATGGACCACTGGAAGCCAGAAGCAGAGAGTGAACTCTGGCTTCTGGGAGCCCACAGGGTCTAGGGCAGCAACTCAGGCTTCTGACCTGGGGTGACGTGTGGATAGTTACCTTTGATGGCTCCAAGCTTTCTCACACATTTTCTGATCATGGGTGGCTTGAATGAGGTAGGAGGGTCTTTGTGCAGCCTGCCTGAGTAGCCACGCTGGCATAAGTGAGAAAGCAAGGCTGTGTTATGGCATGAGTTTGGTGGCTATCCAGGTAATTCCCGGGGCAGCAATGAGGGCACTCAGATTAGAACCAGCAGACTTGCACTTGAGTCCTAATTCTGCTCCATTAGTGGTGGGACCTTGGGCAAGTCATGTAACTTCCCTAAATCGCACTGTCTTGACTATGAAATAGAATAAGATCTCTTAAGTTTAACTTATAAAGTTAGTGTGCTGGAAAGGACTGTAAAGCTTTTGAGAACTATACAAATGTGAAGAGTTTTAATGCAGATTCTAAAGCCAGTCCATCTGGGTTGGAATCCTGACCTAGCTTGGGCAAGTTCCTTAATGCCGTTATGATTCAGTTTTTTCATCTGTGACATGAGGATGATAATACATATTCATAATCATAGACTTGAAATCTTTGGATTGGAATATGGTTTAGAATGTAGAATTTTTCATATTTTATAACAGTAACAAAATGTGTATACTGTCTACTTCATGAAACCCTCAGAAGGTTCTGGAACAACACTCTATCATCAAACACATTCATGTTTTTTCAGTGAAACTTGACTGTTCATAAGTGGGATAAATAAAGGCCACGAAAAGCCTCATGGTAGATCAGATACGGTTTTGCTGCCAAAGGAGTTTGTATCAAACTTGCCCGAAATTCCCATTTTCATTGCTTTTCGGACTGTGGAATTGTAGGTAAGGGATTATGGACCTGTAGTACCTGCCATTTAGGGTAGTCATGAAGGTAAAATAAGTTAATGTGTATAAAGGGCTTAGACCAATGCCTAGCATATAGTAAGCACTGAATAAATATTAGCTATTATTACTTGTATTACCTTAAAGAGTAAAACCAAGAGAGAATGAGGCTTCACAGGCCCTCACTGACATTTTTCAGATTTCTATTAATTAATGAACTAATAGATTTGCTGGGGAACTAATCTCCTATCCCTTTGCCTGCTGAGAAAATATATTTCCAGGTCTGAGCTGTAGTCCTCACTTAAAGGGACAGTACTATTTTGAGGACACACGAGCATATGTGCAAATCAGAGAGAAAGGCTTCAGGCCCAGCAAAATGCTAACAAGTTGCAAATATGAAGTATTTTAATTTTCTTCTTGCTATTTTCATGCATTTTCTAAATTTTATCTTTTGAGCTTACCTGACTTTTATAATGAGTAAAGCAAGTACATTCTCTTCTAAGCTCTCTCCCGTTTCCTCTTCCTTAGAAACTGGTTCCCATACTCAGGCTCCTATTTATAAGGTAACCACCAAGCAACAAACTTTTACTGATTTCCAACTATATGCCAGACTGCAGAAAGTGGCAGGAAACAAAAGGAGAACCCAGACACATTATTTGAAAACTCTTCAGCAAAATCACTTCCTCTTTGTATAGCAATTTATAGTTCACACGGTGCATTGATATAAATTCTCTCAAATGGTCCCTCTCCCTAGATGAGGGAAAGTGTATATTTCAGTCGACATTTTATGAAGAAACTTGCCCGAGTTCACTCAGCTTATTAGGAATGAGGTTAGACTCAAACTTCAGAATCATGTGAGTGGTTTAACAGGATGAAAGCAGCATTCCTAAGAACTTGGAAATCAGTGACACTTTCAGGGGTAAATATTAGGACATCAAGCTGTAAATGACTGTGACCAACTATACGTACAATCTCTACCTTGGCAACAAATGGCAATGGAAGCTAAAGAGATTTGGGGGCACCACATGAGATCCTTAAAGACTGTCCTCAGGATAGTCCAACTTTCTAAAGCTGGGCATCATCGAATCTAAGGAAAAAAGCTTCAACGAAAGACAGATGTTTGGAAGACAGTACTGGAAAGAGAAAGTACGAAAGAGGATATGGTCTTTCTATATTCAACACAATCAAAGGGACAGTGCTGCAGAAAATGCAACTTCTCAGATTAGGGGCATCAATAAGGACAAAATTCCTTTGTTCAGAATCTACTCACAGGTAACCTTTGGAATATCTTTTGACTTCCGAAAGAATCGGGGTATGGGCTGATATGCTGCTAGCAACATTCTTAACATGAAAAATTTTGTTTTGTTTCCTTTGACTTTTGTTAGAAGGAATCAGTCCCTAAGTGTCTGACTGGTGTTAACTGTACTGCCCAAGACAAATTTGGGAACCCAGAAAGCAAACATCAGACCCTATCCAAACAAGGTCCTACGAGCTTAGACCCTGTCCAGACATCCTGCCCACCTTCTTAATGACATCGTGACTTCTCCACGTTCTAAACACCCAGAATCCAAGGCAATGCTCCATCTCTTCTTCAAACTTGGTCTTCTAATCTCATACAGCTTTTTCTGGGCAAAGGGGGTGGGCCTGCCTGCCCTAATTAAAAGGAAGGGAATCACTCAACATTTTGTTCCGCATTCTTCTACCCCAGATAACCCTCTCTAATTCGATGTTGGCTGGCAATCTGGAAATCCTTATTCTTATCAGGAGAATTTCCACTGCTAAAGGGGAGGGCGCACTAGGCCACATCCTGTGTTCGGGGAGAGGCTCACAAGAGTCAATTGCAATGCTTTGGACTCAAACAAAGTCAGGGACTTTCTTAAGTGGGTTCAAAAGACAAGCCAGGACAACAAGCTCACTGTAATTTTTCTAGTTCCTTCCTCCTTCGCTTGCAGAAGTCCCATTGCCCCAGGCACCACAGTAGACAAATTTTGCATTTGCAAAGTTCTTCCCGAGGACTAGCAGAACTCCTTGCCTGGCTCCTGACTTGAAAGTGTTTGGAGCCTCAGGTGATCACACTAATACTTTATAGACCCGGAGTCCTCAGTGTCTACAGAGCACAGCCACGGGGGCCTGGAAGATACTTGCTTGTGTTTTGGAATTGCGGAATTGCGTAGAGGTAGACTGCACTCAGGGGATTTGTTCATTTTAGCAACCTTGGCAGAACTTCCCTGCGTGACCTAAATAGAATATCTTCCTCTACATAAAGCATGCATCAGGGTATTTCCTGATTTATTCATGAAAGGTTTGCTTTACAGAGGCCTCAGGAACTGTGCAATCTCAAAATACCTGATACATAGAGCTGGATGCTAGAGTGGCATTTGCACAAATTGCTGTGATAGATGGGCTGTGCAGGATGGCAGCAGAAGTGGATTCATTTAAATACTTGCTGTTGGGGGTTGCTCTTTTAGAGGAGGAAGTAAGACCCAACGTAGAGATTGTTTGCAACAACCCGGCAAAATGTTATTTCTCTCAACGGAGAGTAATTGAGCAAGGAATAGAAACAGACATGAATAAAATGTATGTGCACTAAATGGGGATACAGAACCTTTATCTGCTAATCACTCATTGGTTCATTCATTCATTCCCAACTAGAGAATCAACCTATCAGCAGCTGATAGGCTGAGTTCCTTTTAGGGCACATAGTAACGGCTATACATGGGATCATAAGGACACTAGCATGCAATGTTTGAAATCTAATCAGTCTTGGGAATTTGGGGTTCTTTTGTTACCATGGGAGTCAGGGTGGGGGGAATCAATCTCCCACCTAAGGGAGAAAGGGAGACTGATTTCTCCCAATCAAAGGCAGGCATTTTCAGGTGGATCCACCGTAATATCTCTGAGCATGGATTTATCTAATGCTTGAGTATTTTCATGCTAGGGTATTTTTACCAGTGCAGCAGATGGACCTCGGTTGTTTGCAAAGAAGTTTTATTTTGGAGCTTGTGAAGAGATTGGGGTTAATGTACAATAAAGTGAAAGTGACGTCTGTAAAGATGGTGCGAGCAGAATGCCAGGATCCATTACCCTGATAACCCCCCAAAAAAGGCTGGCAGCCTCCACTGGTGAACTGCTGCTCAAATCCCATCAGCGTTACTTGCAGGTCACATCTCCACTCTGTGGCAAATTTCCAGGGTTTTTCACCTGCCAAGCAACTCGTCCCAACTAAGACAAGGAGACACTGTTTCACAAACTTTGCTTTGGGGCCTAGAACTTTGGGGAGAGCCAGACCTGGTTCCTTCTCTGGCAAAGATGAGAAGGAAAATTCAGGTGCAAGCCTTGAATCTGATGCCCTGGAGCTAAAGTGTCAGAACGAGGTCTGATGACAGTGTGGCGAGTAGAGGCTGAGCTACAGGGGCTGATGCTTCTCTTTAGAGGGTGATGGGTATTAGTTACCCAGAACTGTTTGTAGCCCTGGCGAGAAAATAAAGAAGACTTCCTGGAAAGGATCTTCCAGGAAGGGAAACCAACTGGAGGACAGTATTTGAATGAATTAACCTTCAGAGATTTCCCATGACCCACAAATCAAGTTAAAATTCTTAGTACAGCCTCCAGTTCCTCCACCATCTGGTCCTGGACTAACATTGGGTCTTTCCATTGTCCCCAAACAACATGTGTTCTGACCATTCCAAACTGCCCTTTGTTTCCTGATGCTAATGATAGCTAACATGTAACCAGGCATCTAAAATGCCAGGAACTAGGCTAAGCGCTGGAAGAATTTCATCGTTTACTCTTCAGAGCAGTCTCTGAGGAAGACACTATTAGGGTCCCCAGTTTAAAGACGAGGAAACAAAAGCAGAGGTTATAAAACTGGGTCAGAAGCTGTCAAGAAGGTTGGGATTGGAAGGCAATATGACTCCAGGGTCAGCCTTTAACCACTTCAGCATCCCCGCCTCCTTTTCTGCATGAGGAAAGACCTCCAGACCCTACACACATTTCTTTCTCAGCATCAGAGGCAGAGAATTGGCCTCTCTCTTTATTTGCCTGATTTTGAGAACATCTCTTTTGTTCATCAAGACCTTCAAGATCATATATCCCCTTCTCTGAATGCTGCTCCCGGCACCCCAGGCGGAGTTAGAGGCTCTCTCCTTGGAAAGAGAAACACCACACCCCTTGCACAAACTCACAGCACACGCTGTATTGCAACACAGAGCCATGCATTCGTTTTGTGCCTGGTGTGTACAGCCTCCTTAGTCCTTTCTCCCAGATGAATCGAAGCTCCAAGAGAGTGAGCAAGTGGGGAGCAGCCAGTTGCATAAGTCCAGAGGTAGCCTAGGCTTCCAGCAATGAGCGCACTGAATGCCCTGTGGAATTTCACCAGCAGCTCCTCAGACAGGTCCAGACGAGTGCCCGCCTGCCACATTCCTGCCTTTATCATTAACCGCACTCCATGGTGACTTCCTTCAACATGTGAGGCAGCGCCTGCCTGTCTGATAACCCGGCTTCCTTCTGGAAAGGATTTCCTTTGGCCTGGGTGCATACCTGGCCCTGCAAGAGTTAACCACCAGGCGGGCCAGAGCAGGAGAACATGAGGTTTCCATTAACTGGCGGTATGCGAACAAGTGGCACAAGCATGGATTATGCGGTAATAAAAACACACTGTGCAGTATGTATGTCAGAGGCCTCACTTCTCTCCTTCCCTGCCTTTCACTCCAGCACAGAGAGAGCCTGCCCTTGCTGCTCAGGTGCTAGACTGTGGCCAAAGTGGGTATCAGACTCTTCTCCCAACTTGCTTTAATCCTGCTGGGTGTGCCCATCGTGTTCTCAAAAGACACAGATGGAAAGAAAGAGTGCCAGAGGAACTCACACCTTTTCCCGGGAGAAATCCTGAGTGAACCAGTTGGGAGACAGAGTAAGAAAGTGAGAAGGAGACAGAAAAAAGGAAAAGGGTCAGGGGAGAGACAAAGAGGGAGGGAAAGAGAGAGGGAAGATGGGAGGGATGGTGAGAAAGATAGCAAAGACTGAACTTAAGAGGCGACAGTAGGATGGAACATACCTGAAACCACATCTTCTGGAAAGAAAGGAATTCACACATATGGAGGATTTACTATATGACAGGTATGATGGTTAATTTTATCTGTCAATTGGACTGGTCCACAAGGTGCCTAGACATTTGGTCAAACAATTCTGTGTGTGTCTGTGAGGGTGTTTTGAATGAGATTAACATTTGAGTCAAAGACTGAGTAAAGCAGATTGCCCTCCCTAATGTGGGTGGGCCTCATCCAATCAACTGAAGACCTGAACAGAACAAAAAGGCTTAGCACAGGAAACTCTTTTCAGTCCTCTGTAATGGTCTATCTAAGAAAAGAATCTAAAAAAGAGTGGATATATGTATATGTATAACTGATTCACTTTCCTGTACACCTGAAACTAACACAACATTGTAAATCAACTACACTCCAATAAAAATTTTTTAAAAAGAAGAAAAAAAGAAAAGGCTGAGTAAGTAGGATCTCCTCCCACCTGACTGTATGAGCTGGGACATAATTCTTTTTCTACCTTTGAACTCAAACTGAAACATCAGTGCTTCTTGACTCTCAAGCCTGCTTGCTTTCAGACTGGAACTGACACCATTGGCTTTCCTGGGTGTCCAGTTTGCCAACTGCAGATCTTGAGACTTCTCAGCCTCTGTAATCACATGAGCCAATTCCTTTTCAAAAATCTATATCTATCAATCTATCTATCAAACAGTCTATCTTCTGTGTCTCTAGAGAACCCTAAAACAGCAGGCAGTGTACTGAGCTCTTTATATATTATTTCATAGAGGCTTAGACACTTTCTGTAACTTGTCATACAGTTAGTAAGGGGAATACATTTCCAACCAAGGCCTCTCTGTGTCTAAATAATCTCATCTCCCTTTTTTTTTTAGTTTTAGGGTTGCCCAGCCACATAAAGGTGAGAGAACCCTTCCATTTTTAGTAGCAAGTGAGTAGAAGTTCTTTGATTATTTCCCTTCCTTGGAGACAGAAGATGTAAAAGACCAATTGCTGGGACACAGCACCCTGGAGATCTTCAGAAACTCTGCCCCATGAGACTCAACACCCTAGGAATGTGGGTGGCTTTCTGAACAGAGGTCATTCTGGGGTTCAGAAACTCTTATTCAGACCACAATTGTTTACTAAGCACCTACTATATGTCAGGTGCTGTAATTTTGATAATGAAGAAACAGATAAATAGAACAGCATCTTCCTTGTGGAGTTCACAGTATCCTTAGGGTGCATGAAAGACACAAAAGGAATATAAATGTTGTGGTGGAGATGTGCGAAGTGTGTGCAAAGGTCCATGGCAAAATGAGAGATCTACCTTGGTGGTTTAGTGGGAGAGCTAGGTGAAGAAGTGGGGACAAGGCAGAGTAAGGAATCCTTGCCTGAAGCCTCAGAGATGGCAAGGCAGATTTGGACAACAGAAAGTAACTAGCTTGGGTGAACAGTGGTTCTCCACTCTGGCCGCTCACGGGTTGATTGAAATCATACAGATGCCTTGGGGCCCGCTCCCCAAATCTCTGGAGGTACATACAGTCTGAACCACAGTATTTTTTTAAAAATCTCCCCAGGTGATGGTAAAATGTTGCCAGGATTGAGGACCATTGGTGTGCTGCCCAGAGTGCATCTGGGCTAGAGTGAGAGATAAGGCTGGAGGGTAAGGAAGGACACAAAGAGGAAAGGCCTCGGATGCCACTCTAAGCAATCGGAACTTTCCCTGTGGGCATGCAAGGTTTTCAAAAAGGGAAGTGACCCTACTTATAGGAAATGAGTCAGCATAATGGTGAAGCCTTGGTAGGCTGAGTCTCCGGGGAAATTCTGGCTTCATCATCTCTGAAAGACTGACAACCTGTGCTTAGGAAGATACAATTGGTTTAACTCTTCCTTTGGTGCACGTGACCAGAAATCCTGTGTCACTCTGGGGAAACCAGTTGCCTGGCAGCCGGGCCCAGGTTCTGATCCCGCTGCAGGTACAATACTAACTTACTGAGGAACCTCAGCCAGAGCCTCCCCTCTCTCTGGTCCTCAGCTTCCCACACTAAACACCGAGGAGATTAAACAAGTCAGTGCTTCTCTATGAGGTTGGTACTACCTGGTCGCTTGAATTTGTCTTTAGCCAAAATGCTACATGAATTTTTACATTTAACATGGCAACGAAGGCGATATCATGGTTCCTGTCGATCAATCAGGTCTAGGTTAGGAGAGGCTGGGGAAGGGTGAGTCAGGGAATTTCAAATTTTTAGTGCTTTCTTGTTTCCTTTGGTCTCTGACCGGATGTCAGTTGAGTTCCTGCTATTGATATATTCAATCTGCAGGGTTATTGCTTAGGTCAATGTGTCCCCCAAATAATCTAATTCTCCCTCTTCAGGGTCTCCATGAGTCAATGACTCAACCTAGTCTGTTAAGATGTAGAAGAACCCAGATTTGGAGATGCCCTGTTCATTCCTGTGGGCTTTGAGCCAAGAGTAGCACTAGCTTGGAGAAGGCCATCTCACCAGCCTCCCTACCCAGGGCAGATGCCCCAACCAACCCACAGCAAGCCCAGAAGAATCTTTCAGAAGTTGTTATCATGCACATTTAATGGTTCCTCGTTGCTACAAACCAAGCCCAAGTTCTCAGCCTTGAAGACTCTCTACAATGCTCCTTCTATCTGATTCGCCAACCTCTTCTCCTAACAGGTATTTACAGCGCCCTGCAGGCCAGGCACATAGAACTGCTTGTTTATTTCCAAGGACGGCCAGTCTCTTTCATGCATTCAGGTCTCAATCCATATAGTTCCCTCTGTTTGGAATTCTCTTCCCTTCCCTTCTCTACCTGGGAAACGTTTACTCATCCTATAGGCTCAGGTAACATGTCACTTCATTCATTTATTGAGGACCTAATCTGTATTCCAGGAAAAATGCCAAATACTTGAAGGATGAACAAAACAGAATCCTTTGGTAATAACTCTGGTCTTTGTAACCGTCTTCCCTTTGCTCCTGACTTTGTCACTTTATGGTGATTATCTGCTTATACCTCTGGATCTCTAAATTATAATCTCCTTAAGAGTCAAAGTGTCTCTTACTTATCTCTGTATCCATAGCTCTGAGCTCAGGGCCTGGCACAGAGTAGGGGCTTAGTGGTATTTGCTGAATGAATGATTTATTTGATAAATGAATGAGAGAGAGAGACAGAGAATGTTCCAAGTAGAGTGAGGATTGCTTTAGCTCTTGGGACTGCCACAGGTTGTAACAATGAAGAGACCCCTTGCATCCCTTAGTCTGGATTAGGAGAGCTTGGAAGAGACCTTCCTTGATCACTGACTCCTTACAGATGAGAAACTGAGACCAGACCAAGGAAGGTGCTTGTCTAGATGGCCAAATGACCAGCAGCTGGTCCTCTGCTTTTCCCACACCAGCTGAACAGGCAACCCAACTGGCTGTAACTCTCTCATCCTCCCTCCGTGGGACCCCTGAGTTCTGTCTAGCTCCACTCTCACAAGCAGCATGCAGCCCTGGCATCACTGCCTTGGAATATGATCACCGGTTTGGTTGCTTTCTTCCTCTGTCTATTTGATATGGGCGGCCAGGAAGACAGTGCTGACGAGGCAGTCTTAAGCCCTGCACTGACAGAAATCAGGTGTCCTCGCTTCATAAAAGAAACATTAACCGAGCCGATGGGAGCTGGAAGCAGAAGTGCTGACAAAGATGTAACTCCCAAGGATTATATGGGGCAAGGAGAAAACATCGTTCTCTCCTTATTTAGAGGCATTCCGGGGCTTGCAGACAAGACAGAGAAGAATGAGAGATGCCAGGGATGAAGGCCACCAGGGAGGAAGTCTCAGCTGCTCAGCTGCGGGGATCAAGAGAGAAGGAATGATTAGGAAGGCCAGCATCCCCTCCTCTCTATCCCCAAGGCACCATCCAAGTCCTTACCAGCTCTCTCCTGGACCCAAGCCTCCCTGCTGGTTCCTTCCTGGCTTTGTTGTCTTCAGCCTCAATCTGTCCCCAGCCTGGTCCCCACACGGCCATCTGGTGGTCTTTCTAAATTACCTGACCGTAATTTAGATACCCTTGATTAAAATCCTTCAGTGGCCCCCTGTTTCTCAGATGGCATACAAGACCTTCCTAAACCCCTTCCTGACGCCCAAAGGCAGCCATTTCCCCCAGAAGAGGGGTTCTGTTTTCACTCATCCTGTGGGTCAGAGAACCTCTGGCAAAGAAAAGATTCAGGAGACAAAGGTGGATGCTTTGCTGGCAGGAGTGAGCCCTCTTTCTAGAAGAACCACCTTCCTTCCTAACCTACACATGCACCTCCCATTCCTCTCAAGGGAAAGTCAATTCCAGGGAGCACTCAGTGACTGAGGCACTGTGCTCTCTGCCCAGACTCTTCTGAGGCTCCGGGAACTTAGACATGACAGGATGCAGTTCCCACCTTCAAGGAACTCAAAGTCTGGTGGAGGAAAGAGTAGTAGAAACAAAATTATGACAAGGAATTAAATGCTATTCTAGAAGTCTGTTCAAAGTGGCCTGGAGGGGGAGAGGGAAGGGGGCCAGAGACCAACTCTATGAGGAGGAATTGGGAATATCTGGGCTTTGTGGAGGATTAGACATTTCCCAGGAACAAAAGAAGAGAAGGAGCTGAAAAGGCTTTCCCCATATTATAAACCATGTGGTTCAAAGACTCACAGAAGGCAGCTGTGGAATGTTTGGGAAGTAAGGTATAATTAAATAGAGAGTGGGTGGGGAGGGAGGGGGCCAGGTAAGAGATTTGAGTGGATGTAGAACCTCACATAGTGTCATCAGACCTCTCTTTCTCCCCCTCCCGCTGCCCCTTCCCCTTTCCGTCCCTATCTATCGCCCCTCTCTCATCTCTTCTTCCCTGACACTGGCCTCATTTTTTGTTTTTTATGTGGAGGAGCATCTTCCACACAAAATGGTGGGAAGGAAGGTGGTGCGTATTGAGGCAGCTTCAGGCTTCCATCATCCCAGCTGAAGGAACTCTGAAGGCAGATCTTTCTCACTGCTTTGTTAATCCCCAGGAAGAACTCAGACTGACCAGTTTGAGTCATGTGACCACCTCCAGGACCAATCCCTGGTCCCCACTATGGAGGATATATTTGAGCAAGCCTGGGTAGCATAACTATGGCAGAAGTTAGGATTGCTGGTCTCTCCAAAATCACACAGAGTAAGGGAGAAGGGTTGCTGTAACCAGAAGAGGGGGAGAGGGTTTTCAACAGATAACACTAAAGAGTCCACTTCATTTGTGGGTTCCCCTCCTCCAGGGATACTGTGCTGACTCTCTGGGAATACCAGGGATTCCCTGACCTCTTTATCCCGGGGGATTTGTACCTAACATCTCTTCAAGGAACGCTTACTGGTGGCTATTTTGGCATATCAAAGAAAGGAAAATAAACAATCAAGATAGAGATTATAGGAAAAGATTAATAATGTGGCAAGCTGAAGTTCTGACACCGTGTCAGCTTTGAAACGACTCATTTGGAAGAAATGTCTTGCTGCCCTTGGTGAGTCTGAAGAAAGAATAAGAAGACACTCAAAGAACATGCGGAGTGTGTGCAGCTGCATCTGCACCAGGAAGAAGAGCTCAGCTGAGGAGCTGCAGTCAGCATCTGAGATAGGAGGGGCCTGTCCTGGCTTTGATGCTGGAGGGATAATGGAGCTACAGTGCAAGCACAGGGCCTTTTATTGACAGGGTAAAAAAAGCCAGCTGGGGTTTGTCTATAGCTGAGCTTCTGATTCTATCACATCCTTCTGAAGAATACCCTCTTTGTTCCCTTGCTGCAGGTGGCACCTGTCATTACAGGACGTGGAAATAGGATAAACAGCCCTGAGCTCCTTAAGTGATGCCCCTTCCTCAAATGAGTTGCAAACAACTCTCCAAGTTATCTTTCTTTCTCTCTCTCTCCCTCTGTCTCTTTCTCTCAATCGGAGAATTCAACTGAACAAGGAGGATGGTGATGGCCACAGAATTCTGTGTTCTAATAAAGTGCCGCTCGTTTTGGTTACAAGATGACAGTCTCAACTTTGCTACCACCTCCCCTCCCATAACAGATCCCTAAAAATTATAGGAAAAATATAAAAGAAAAAAATCAATTCAAAATGAGGCCCCAAACCAAATGGTGAAGCCCTCAGTGGGTCCAGAAGCAATGAAGAATCCTTTGAAAGCAGGAAGTAGGTGGGACTGGTGTAAAAATGGACACTATAATCCAAAAGGCACAGGTGAAGTCCTACTGACAGTTTTCTACTTGTGCAGAAGGGGCAGAAACAGAGGAGAGGAGAAGACCAGGGTGACGGACCTGGTGTGTCTGGCACATCAGTCTGACGCCCATTCCCTCCCCCAGGGCAGCTGGCCACTACAGGGTTGTCTGCCTCCATGAAGAAGTGATGTTGTGGGAATTTGGATTGGAAAATTAGGCAGGACCACAGGTGGCTGACAGCACCCGGGAGGAAGGAGAGTTTCCACGCCCAGAAGACAATCACACAAAGTGTTCCAGAGACGGGTCTCACCACTCTCCAAACCTCACTGCAAAGGGCAAGATCAATCCAGGAAGCGTGTCCTACTCCTCCTCTCAGACAGTCTGTGTGAACACACAGAGCAGAGCCAAACAGAGAAACTCAGCTGCAAAGAGGGATGCACGATCCACTCTCACCAATAATCGAGGAATGTCATCACCATGATAGAAAAACAGCAAACTTATGGTACAGCCACTATGGAAAACAGTATGGAGGTTCCTCAGAAAACTAAAAATAGAATTACCATATGATCCAGCAAAACCACTCCTGGGAATATACCTGGACAGAACTATAATTCAAAAAGATATATGCACCCCTATGTTCATAGCAGCACTATTCACAATAGCCAAGACATGGAAACAACCTAAATGTCCATCAACAGATGAATGGATAAAGAAGATGTGGTACATATATACAATGGAATACTACTCAGCCATAAAAAAGAACGAAATAATGCCATTTGCAGCAACATGGATGCAACTAGAGATTATCATACTAAGTGAAGCAAGTCAGAAAGGGAAAGACAAATACCATATGATATCACTTATATGTGGAATCTAAAATATGGCACAAATGAAGCTTACAAAACAGAAATAGACTCATAGCCATAGAGAACAGACATTTGTTTGCCAAGGGGGGGGGAGGGGGAGGGAGGGACTGGGAGTTTGGGGTTGGTAGATGCAAACTATTACATGTAGAATGGATAAACAACAAGGTCCTAATGCATAGCACAGGAAAGTATATTCACTATCCTGTGATAAACCATAATGGAAAAGAATACAAAAAAGAGTGTACGTATGTGGATAACTGAGTCACTTTGCTGTACAGCAAATATTGGGACAACATTGTAAATCAACAATACATCAATTTAAAAAAAAAAAACAGCAAATTTAAATCCAGAGCCTATACCCAGCAACTCGGAGGGATAGGAGTAAGCTAAACGGTACTACAGAATAAGGAAAATTAAAATCACAGTGAGAAGTGAAAGGACTTATATCCATAAAACACCAGCTAGAGATCATGAAAATTAGAAATTTAGACAGTGAACAAAAAGGAAAAAACCAGCATATCAGTTGAATGATAGAATGGACACATTTGAAAAGGGAAGTAGTGAGCTGGAAGACTGAGCCCAGGAATTCTCTTAGAATGCAACAAAAAGGAATAAGGAAGTGAAATAAGTGAGACAGAGAAAGACAAATGCTGTATGATCTCATTGATACGTGGAATTAAAAACAGAGATCAGACTGGTGATTGCCAGAGCAGGGGGTAAAAGGTGGGGGAAATGAGTGAAGGTGGTCAAAACCGGTACTTATTTACGGTTATAAGATAAATTAAGTTCTGGGGATGTAATTTACAGCATGGTGACTAGTTAACAATAGGGTATTGTATATTTGAAAGTTGCTAAGAGTGTAGATCTTAAAAGTTTTCATCACAAGAAAAAAAATTTGTGTCACTATGTGAGATGATGGATTTTTTAAAAATTTTTATTGAAATACAGTTGATTTACAATGTTGTATTAGTTTCAGGTGTACAGCAAAGTGATTCAGATATATATATACACACGCACACACACACGATCTTTTTTTTTTTTACGTTCCCTTCCATTATAGGTTATTACAAGATGTTGAGTATAGTTTCCTGTGCTATACAGTAGGTCCTTGTTGGATAGAGATGATGGATGTTAATGAAACTTATTGTGGTGATCAGTTTGCAATATATACATATATCAAATCATTATGTTGTATGCCTTAAACTAACAGAATCTTATATATCAATTATATCTTAATAAAACTGGAAAAAATGCAAAAAAAGGAATACAGAGTTTAGGACAGTTAGAGAAAGATTAATCATGAGAAATAAATTTTAAAATTTCTAACATCCATTTAAAAGGTGTTCCAGAAGAAATGAATATTTAAAGAAATTATAGAAGACCCCAGAACTAAAGGTAAGACTCCACAGATTTAAAATGCTCAATAAGAACCAAATAACATCATCCATACAAATTGTAGAACATCAAGGGGGAAAGAAAACCAGAAAAAAAAATCCAGAAAAAGGACAGGAAATTCACCTATACAGGAAAAGAAGTCAAATTGCCATTAGCCATTGCTTTGGCTACAAAAAAGTAAAAAAGTAAAAAATTAGAAGTTCTAGTTGAGAATTACTTCAAGTCTAGAATTCTATGGCCAGCCAAAATTTCACTCTAGAGTCAAGGCAAAATGATACTTTCATTGATACATGGCCTCAGAAAAACTTATGGTCCACATTCTCAAAAAAAAAAAGGGTCACTAGAGGCTGTTTTACAGGAAGGAGAAAAACTAATTCAGGAGGGAGAGGTGAGCTGCATGAAGCAATGATGAGTAAAATAAAGAAATAAAACTTCCTGCTAAACCTAATGTGTTGATTATTTCAATGTAGATTGTAGACTGGCACATGGGTTAAGAGAGCACAGGAAGAAAAATGACATTAATACTCTTGTTTTCAAAAGGGCAGGATATAAATGTTCATATGGTAGTTTATAGAAAATATATTGAAATATGTGTAAAAATATCTTAAAATATTTTAATGCCTAACACCAAATCTAGCTAGAGACATCACCAAAAATCTACGGACCAATATCCCTCATGAATATACATGCAAAATTTCCCTCTCTCTCTCTCTCTCTCTCTCTATATATATATATATATATACACATACACACACTAGCACACACACACACACTAGCACACTTACTACAGCACCATTTAAAAAGGATTATACACCTCGACCAAGTGAGATTTATCCCAACAATGCAAGACTGGTTTAACACCCCCAAATCAATCAATGGAATACACTATATTAATAAAATAAAGGACACACATTTTGTAATAATATCCAAAAATGCAGAAAAAAAGCATTTGAAAAAATCTAACACCCTTTCATGATGAAAACGCTCAAAAAACTAAGAATAGAAAAGAACCTCCTCAATCTAATAGAGCATCTGTGAAAAGCCAGCAGCTAACACCATACTTAATGGTAAGAGACTCCATCCTTTATCCCTAAGATCAGGAATGAGACAAGGGTGGCCGCTCTTGCCATTTCTATTCAACATTATACTGGATATTTATTATATTAAATACTCAGAATAGGCAAATCTACAGAGAAAGAAGGTAGATTAATGGTTGCCTAGGGCTAGGAAAGGGGAGAGACTGATTGCTATTGGGAACAAGGTTTCTTTCTGTGGTAGTAAAAATATTCTACAATTAAATTATCAGGTGCTATTGCATAACTTTATAAAGATAGTAAAAACCATTGAATTGTATACATTAAATGGATAAAATTTAGGGTATGTAAATTATACATCAATAACGCTATTAGGAATCTAATATTAACTACCAGAAGACAAGTAAATGAACATATTCAAACAAATAGAACATATTTTTTAAAAAATAGGAGTAAAGAACACTTGATAAAGACAAAGGAAGGCAAGAATTGGAGAGAGGGAAAAGCAGTTAGAAATAATGGTGAACTGAGGGGCTTCCCTGGTGGTGCAGTGGTTGAGAATCTGTCTGCCAATGCAGGGGACATGGGTTCAAGCCCTGGTCTGGGAGGATCCCACATGCCACGGAGCAACTAGGTCCATGAGCCACAATTGCTGAGCCTGCGCGTCTGGAGCCTGTGCTCCGCAACAAGAGAGGCCGTGATGGTGAGAGGCCCGCGCACTGCGATGAAGAGTGGCCCCCACTTGCCGCAACTAGAGAAAGCCCTCGCATAGAAACAAAGACCCAACACAGCCATAAATAAATAAATAAAGATAATTGTATGTCTTTAAAAAAAAAAATGAAAAGAAAAAGAAATAATGGTGAATTGAGAGCATAAAGCACGAAACAGAAACAAATCCATACTTAATAAGCACCACGGATACGAATGGGTTGAACTCATCTATAAGAGACAGACTCTTATGTTGTATTTGAAAAATCTAGCCACTTGTTTTCAAGAAACAAACAAAACAAAATTTCCCCTGAAAATAAAGCGGTGGAAAATACTAGTTTAGAAATGGTTACCAAACATAAAGCAGATATAATTGCATTCATATCATATAAAATAAAACTCAAGGTAAAAATCATTGAAAGAAACAGATGTTCACTTCATACTGATAAATTCAGCCAAGAAAAACTAACTGTTATGCACCTAAAATGTAGCTACAAAACAGTTGAGGCCCAAACTGGAAGAATTATGAGGCAACTGAAAGATAAAAAATTGCTATTGAAAACTTGAACCCCTCCAGAAACTAAATCAAGTAGACAAAAAACTATAGATATGATGAATTTTAGTAGTAATACATCAATAGGCTTGATATAATATTTAGAAAACTTTGTAACTTATAAAGAGATACTCTGCATTACTTTGAAACACACGTGCTAGTCATAAAATTCGTCCATCAACAAAGCCATAAATGAAATTTCAATGAATTCCAAAAAGTTAACTTTATAAGCAAAATTCACTATTATGCAATAAAATTAGAAGTTAACAACTAAGAGGTAGATGTACAAAAATAAACAAAATCAAAAAAGTGTCCAAATATAAATATACATGTGCACACTCATATTTCTATATAATTTTTGTTTAAAGAGAAATCAAAATGGAAACTTTTTAATTTAAGTAGTGTGGAAAGAACAATAAAACACATTCAAATAAAAAAGTTTTCAAATATGTGTAATGAATGAGTTAAAAAGGATAAAAGCAGAAATTAGTAGAATAGAAAACTCACTTAATGCCACTGGTAGTTTCTCTGGCTGGTTTTCCCAAGTGGAGTCTGGGGCTCAGAGGAATCTGGGTACCTTTGTGGTTTCATTTTGGAAAATTGGCATCTTTTACATGAAAACTGCCCTTGATCAGCTCAACCAGAGGCCCCAGACTTCTAAGGGGATCTCAAACAGGTCAGACTTTGGCCATAATCCCTAAAGTACAGGAAGTGTCTCTCATTTTTGGCAATTCTGTAGATTGTCTTCTGACCTTGAGATGACCTTCTCCTCACAATAGACATCAGAATCTCTCTCATTTGGAATGTACTATCTGACTTTTCTTTCATTTAAATTGCCTTTGTGGAATGAGATATTTCATGACTTTCTCCACCACTAGTGGTAGATGAAAATGATTTGAAAGTGTTAGAAATGGGATATGTTCAAAGAAGTGCCCCCTCCCTTTTTTAAAGCATACTGGGAGTTTAAATGGGTTTTCAGAATAGAGTTATGTGCAGTGTATTAGAATGTGTAGATTGTTTAAGTACATTTTGCTCATATTTGTTATAAACGGGGGATAAGCCAATTCTTCCTGGGAGGCCGTGTTAAAATCATTGGGCGTGCATGAAATTATATGACAAATATTGAGTACACACTACTTGTCTGGCATTGTGCTAGGTCTGTAAGACATACGCAGCCTCTATCTTCTGGAGCTTCCAGTACTGCTTTCTGGAGCATGCCTACCACAGAAAAGTATTGTTTCATTGTGGATTGGAGAGCTTAGAGATTCCACTAGGATTAAAGCATGGCCTATTGAAGTCTAAATGCAATGAGGGGCATAGCATGTGATGAAGCAGAAGCAACAGTCCCAAGGCAAGGCTGGAAATGAACCCCCAGAGGAGTGTCATTTTCACAAATTCATCATGGTCTAGGGTCTTGGAAGTCCAGAAAATGATCTTATCAGAACACCTAGAGAGGAGAGATTTTCAGGGGCATGCTGATACTAATTTTACACAAAATTGATTTTTAAATGCCAATTTACCACTTTCCAGTGGCCAGAGTCCTGTTCTCCATCATACCACTCTCCCAATACTAAGGTACGTGGAAAGTTGAATTAGTCCTTGGAAGATGGCTTGGAGGGTATAGAAACTCAGTGAAGGGAGATGGCTAGTTTTGACATTTTCATCTGTGGAGAAATTGCCACACCACAATGAATTCTCTTAGGCAGAAGAAAGTTTAGTTTGTATCTGATATGAGCTATATAATTTTTTCCATATTATCAGTGTACAAATGTTTTATTTTCACTCCTATTTCTACATCTTCTTTTACTAGTACTACTATACTACTATAGCTAGCAGATATAGGAGTTACTACCATTCAGGTACTTTACTAATAACTTTCCATGTATGAACTCGCTTAATCCTCAAAACCTCCCTGTGAGGACTACACTTTGATTGTCTCCTTTGGTTTTCAGCTGAGGAAAACAAGGCAGGAAAAGTTCACGTAAATTGCTCAAAGTCACTCAGCTGTTAAGTGACAGAACCAGAATTCAAACCCGGGTTTCCTGGCTCCAGATTTTGATGCCTCTGTCTCGGGTCATGGCTGCTCTCATAGTCATTGCTCAGAACCAATTTAATAAATAATTATTTATATGAGCTATTAGATTTATTAGATAAGAACCAACTAGGAACAGTCGGTTGATAAAAAAGTCCAACTTTCTTTAAGCAGCTGTTCTTTCCTCTTTAATCCCTAGAACCTCAAATGGGGGAGGGGGAAAGTAAAACAATTCTTGAACCAAAATCAAAAGTGGAACTGAAACACTTTCTGAAGGTCAGTGTCTAATATAAAAGGTGATTCATGGTATGCACAGGTTTAGTACAAAGGGAAAGTTTAGGGCTCAGAAAAGATCTGAAGACCTCTCCAAAAGCTTGGCCACTTGTGAATAAGGGAAGTCAGGAACCTAAGCATCTACTAGTGCCAGGAGAAGGCACCGCAGGTACAAAGCCCCTGAAGAAATTCCAGCAGCAGGTGTTCTACCGAGGCTTGATAAATGCTTGTTGAATGAATGACACTAAGTCATCAAGCCCCTTGGGTACCCTTATGTTCAGTAACCTTCTCTAGGCGATTGTTCAAAAGCTCAAAGGGCTTCTGCTTCAGACAACTGTACATGTATTCTATGTTTGCGGATTTAGGAAGCAAAGAAAAATGTTGAGACATGACGATGATAAAGTCAGTCTGTGTCAGTGGCACTCAGCATATTTCAACTCTGTAGCAAGTCAGACTGACTTATCGTCATGCATTTACTTTATTCAAAATTAACTACGGAGCCTCCAATGCCTTTTGAATTCAAAGTTCTAAACTGAAATATAAAGAGAGGTGGGAGTCCTAATACCTGATAGATGAGAAGAGAATGAAGTACAGAACCACCCATGAAAGGGCAAGGTCCCTGGGAGGCTAGTGTGGTTGCCTATTAATGGAGTGAGAGGAGGAGCCATGGTGAAAAGGTATAATAGCTCCATTCAGATGGGCAGACATTGAGTTCCTGCTATGTGGCAGGTCAATGGTAGATGCTGAAGATGCAAATGAAACCCATGTTTCACTCACCTCTAGTTGCCAGAGATTCTGCCATGATTCCTTCTGGACAACTCAGATAGGGTCTCACAGGGGCTCATGAATGTGTCTTATTTTGGCCCAGATCAGTGAAATGCCTTGACAAGGCCTCCTTCACCTGCTACCTTGTGAAAGAAGTATATTTCCTTCTAGTGCCAACCACTGAGTGACCCCACAAGACTTGGACATAACCACTCCTGAATAGCACCATCTCCTTTGTGATGTGTGATGTCTCTTGAATTACATAAGGGGCCGGTGTTCCCTGCAGCCTTCAGCATGTCAAGGCCACTGTTTTCCACATAAAAGTGAGGACAAGGCCCCCACTTCACAGTCATCTTTGGCCATACCTTGTAACCTAGGACCCACAGGAGTCCCATGAAGTTCTAACTGAAAATAGCTCCTTCATCTCCTGCTTGTGGTGGGCTCTAGCAATCGTCCATGAGGAAGTGTTGGAGGACCAACCTCTGGGACAGAATTTATGCTCTCCTAATAGCCTTTCTCAACCACCCCTATTTTTCTCTGTCCTTCCTTCAAAGCGCTTGTGCAAATTGTTACCAGCCCATTACAAATGCCTTGACCCGCCCAAATTCTTCTGGTAGAGACCACTGGGGTCCCACTAGAATTCCACAATACAAAGATAAATAAGACCTGGTCCCATCTCTCAAGGCATGAATTTCTAGATGAATTTCTGTCTTGTCACAATTTGTCTAAGGGTTGGGGCTGCTGACCAAAAAGAGGCAGTTTTCAGTGCAGTCACACCAAGCATCCCTTCTGCATTCCTTGGATCTGCTGCTCACCAGCCTCATGGACTCAGGATGTCACTTTTCTTTTCATGTGCAAGGAAACTTATGAGAGGAAACTAACAAAACCTCTTCTCTACCTGATCAAGAGATGATGCATGTGAAAGGGTTTTGTAAACAGTGGACTCTACCTGCTTCTCACCCAGCCAGTCAGTTCCTCCTCCTCCCCTCCCAAAGCACTTGGAGCTTCCCTCTAATATAACATTTATCACACTGCAGGGTATTTGTTCATATGACCAATTCTCACATTATACTGTCAGCCACTAGAAGGCAAGGGTCTCTTCCTATTCTTTTTTGGATTTTCTGCCCCTGGCATGGTGCCAGTCATATAACAGACACTCCCAAAATACAAGTAGACTGATCATATGAACGAATGAATTGCGTGCAGAAATTTAAATTATCCTCCCTCCAGTGTTCTGAATAATTTTGGAAAAATCACACCACTTTCAGAACTCTTGTTTTCCTAATCACTAGTAGGAATAACACATTAGAGTAATAAACATACAGTGAGGGTTAGATATATGACTTTACACATGATGTAATTTCAACCCAGAGAGTCCCTATACTGTTTGAGTCCAAATTCTTCCCCTGTACAGATGAGATTAAGTCTAAGAAAATATGTGTGATGTGTCTGAGGGGATGTGGGTGGCCATCTGAACCAGAATCCAGATCTTTTGACCTCCAGTTCAGTGTTCTTTATGCCACATTTTCAGATCCTCAAATGAAATTGACACAGTTAACACAGGATGATTTTATCATCTAGAGCACACTGTGGTGTTCCAGATAATAGATCTGCTCCTGGCAGAAAATAGACACTGTGGTCAATGGGGAGATAATCCTTGGTGAGAAGGAGCCATGAATCGAGAATAAAACTGCACAATATTGGTCAAGATGGTGATTAGTTACTCTGAATGAATCAAACGCAAATAACAACAAATGGATTCCCATGTGCCCCAGCCTCACACTGAAATCAAATGGCTTTGCTCAGCAAGACACACACTTAGGAAACTTAGCAAAGCTGGGTGGCCTGTAAATCATGGCATTGCAAAGAGAAGGGGTTGAATGAACTAAAGAAATGCCCTGATGTAGGTGTTGAGTCCATAACCAGTCATTCACTTAGGCTCTTACTGTGAGCCCTGATTGGTGCTAGACTGTCCAGGGGGTAAGGTGCGGCTCCTGTACCCTGCCCTCCCCAAGCCGGGATGCATCATCTGGTTAAGAAGAGGTAAGATGCTTGAACAGAAGAGCACACCGAAGGGGTTGACTGGCTGATAGACTGTGGGCAGAAGGCTGTGAAGGACATGGAGGAAGGTGTGGCTGGTCATACCTGTGGGGCGGGTGGGGAGAGAGTAAGAAGTTGGTCAGGAAAAGAACAGACTTTTAAGAGGGGGTCTGCAAAAATGAAAAGCTGTTTGCCTGTCAGGCCATGAGAGTGGAGGGGGAGAACTATTCTAGCAGATGAACAACATGGAAGCCAAAATCGGCTTGGCACATTTGGGCAACTAAAAGGAGTTTGATGTGGCAGAGGGCATGATGGGTATTAAGAAGGATACTATGAAGAGGTAGGCAAAATCCTTATCATTTCAGATGAAAGAATTTATATTTACCTTTGTGACCAAAATGTCTTACACTAGAGTCCACGGACGAGCTTCAAGGCATCCACAGGTCTGTTAATTACATGTAAGTTTCTGTGTGTCTATGCATATACAAATGTTACTGAGACACGTATCTTCATATTTACATATTCTTCGGTGCATCCCTGACACCATGCCCTCCCTAAATACAGACAACATTAAAAACCAGCAGTCCAGAAGATGATAAATTAGTGAAGGATTTTAAGAAGGTTGTGGTGAGATCAGAAACATGTTCAAGGCTGATCTTTCTGGTACCAGTGTGGACAGTACACACGGGGGTGAGGCTGGAGGAAGGAGATGGGGGGGTGGGGAGGATAGTCCTGTAATCGTCCAGGTGAGAGAGAGTGAAGCCACAACTATGACACTGCCAGTGAGCTGGAGAACAGGTCCCAAAAAGAACTGACTTTTAAAATAGTTGATTCATTATGACTTCCAGGCTTGAAGTTGGTACATGAGTTTTCTATTGCGGCTGTAACAAATTATCACAAACTTAGTGGTGTAAAACAATACAAATTTATTCAGAAGTCCAACATGAGTGTCAATGGGCTAAGTTAAAGATGTTGACAGGGCTGCATTCCTTACCAGAGGCTCTAGAGAATTATCTACTTTTGTTTTCCAGCTTCTAGAGTCCATTCACCCTTCTTGGCCTGTGGCTCCCTTCTTCTTTCAAAGCCAGCAATACCACATCTCTTTGACAGTTCTTCCATAGTCACAGATCCTTCTGACCACAGCCAGGAAAGGTTCTCTGGTTTTTTGTTTGTTTGCTTATTTTTGTTTTGTTTTTTAAAATTGAAGTATAGTTGATTTACAATATTGTGTTAGTTTCAGGTATACAACACAGTGATTCAGTTATATCTATATTTTTCAGATTATTTTCCATTATTGGTTAATACAAGATATTGGATATAGTTCCCTGTGCTATACAGTAAATCCTTGTTGCTTATCTATTTTATGTATAATAGTTTGTATCTGTAAATCCCATGCTCCTAATTTATCCCTCCCCCACTTTCCCCTTTGGTAACTATAAGTTTGTTTTCTATGTCTGTGAGTCTATTTTTGTTTTGTATATAGATTCATTTGTGTCATTTTTTAGGTTCCACATATAAGTGATATCATATGATATTTGTCTTTCTCTGTCTGACTTACTTCACTTACTATGATATTCTCTAGGTTCATCCATGTTGCTGCAAATGGCATTATTTCATTCATTTTTATGGCTGAGTAATATTCCATCGTATATATACCACATCTTCTTAAGCCAATTATCTGTTAATGGGCACTTGGGTTGTTTCCAGGTCTTGGCTATTGTAAATAGTGCTGCTATGAACATTGGGGTGCATATATCTTTTTGAATTAGAGTTTCTGTCTTTTCAGGATATATGCCCAGGAGTGGGACTGCAGGATCATATGGTACCTCTATTTTTAGTTTAAGGAAACTCCATACTGCTTTTCATAGTGGCTGCACCAATTTACATTCCCACCAACAGTGTATGTGGGTTCCCTTTCCTCCACACACTCTCCAGCATTTATTATTTGTAGACTTTTTGGTGATGGTCATTCTGAAGGTTTTCCGTTTTCAAGGGCCCATATGCTTATATCAGGTCCAGCTGTATGTATATCTCCAATCATTTAATCACATCTGCAAAATTCCTTTTGTTGGATAAGATAACTATTCACAGATTCTGGTGATTAGGATGTGGACACCTTGCGGGGGGGGCGGGCAGTGGGCATTATTCTGCCTACGTCAGATGGAGACTCTGAGAACCCGAAAAGAGAAGTGTATTGCCTGAGGCCTCAAAGCATGTAAGTAGCAGAGTTGAGATGAGGACTCAGGACTCTAGAGCCTCAGTCCCGGGCAGATTCCAACTCTTGGTGCAACTGGACCATGAATAGATGTTATCATCACACGCTGTCAAGTATGTGACAGAATGGATGGAACTTGCCTATGTCCTCTCCACTGTATGGTGCCTAAGGGATGTGTTGATCCCCATTTGTTGGCCAGGGTGGCTGTGATATGGCTCATACACGTGAAGTAGGCACCAGTTCTGTGCTGGCTGGTCTTAGCTAGCACTGACCAGATCTGCCAACCTCCATCTTGGGGCATCTTAGCTTTGCCATATATGCTTCACGTTTCGGGGATAAGAACTCATCAGGGTGAGGCTGTTAGGTACATGTCATGGTGCAATGGAAGAGTTCCAGAGGTGGAGTTTGGAGCCCAGGGTGCTGTTCCCCTTCCATTTTCATATCAGGTGACCTGAAATATGTCATTTCCCCTTGTTTGAGACTCATTATCCTCCTTGTGAAAAGAGATGGTTGGGTTAGATATAGAGGTTCCTCTAACATCTCATAAGTGTAGAATATGGAGATGATTTCTGCACTGATTGCCAAGTGAAGTGGCACGGATGTGTGACAATCCTAGTAGAAAACCCTTCCTTCTTTGATTCTCAGTCCTTGATGCAGCCTTGGAGCTTGGCATTCAACAGTGCAACTGCACTGCACTGCAGCAGTCAGAAATACTAGATTTCTGTAGAGAAGAAGGTCTGTGCAAGCTCTTTAGAAGCATAGCAACCACAGGGTGTGATGGATTCTACACGTCATGCATGTCAGCTCGCCAAAGACTTTCTGGATAAGCTAAGAGTTTTCTAGAGCCTCTACACTACCAGCACAGATCCACTCAGGTCTCTGTGTCTATATATGGGTGGCAACCATAAACACAATTTCAAAAATCTAAAAATAGCTGTTGTAGCTTCTCAAACAGTAGCTCATCAATCTCAAGAACTAACCAAAAGGGAAGTGGAAAGAACAGGAAGGGACTGGAATAAACTCTTTGGGCTTACTTTGGCCTTGAACTAGCAGACAGGACAATCAAGAAGCTGGAAAAGTAGAGAGTAGCAGAAGGGAGAAAAAGATTAAAGAGAGAGAGATTTAAAAGTCTGTCAGAAACCTATAGTTCCAAGATGAGTGAGCCCCAAACAAGATAAAACCAAAGAAATGCATCCCAACATTCATCACCATCATCAAAATTTCTGAAAACTAAAGTCAAAGAAAAAAATCTTTCAAGCAACAAGAGAAAAATAGCACCTTACCTTTAAGTAAAAAAAAAAAAAAAAAAAAAATTTCATAAGGGCAGATTTATGATCAGAAATCATGGTGGCCAGAGGAAATGGTACATGGACTGAGAGAAAGGGACTTTCAATCCAGGAGCCTATATCTAAAGAAAGTATCTTCCAGGAATGAAGAGAAATCAAGACATTCTCAGATAAAGGAAAACTAAGGGAATTTGAACATTATTCTCTTAATAAGAAGAAACTAAAGTTCAAAGAGTTATTTTGTATGAAGGACACACAGCTAGAAAGCAGTGAAGTTTGAACCCAAACTTGTTTGATACCAGAATTCACATTCTTTTTAAGACACTGTTTTTCATAAAGTCCATATGTGAAAACAGTCTTTGTTAAATTTGAAGGTTAGCCTCTCGTTTTAACACTGATCATGTATGAGTTTATTTTTATTATTTGTTTCATGACAAAAAGTAGAAGATTCATTCATTCATTCCTAGGGACTGTCTCTGTGCTCTTCATTTGCTAGAGGTGAATCAGACAAAGCATAGAGCCATGATGTATATGGTACATGTCCTATAACCTTCCCAATACACACTAGTGGCAGACAACACTAATCATTCCAACACTCATCCTTCTCAACCTTGATCCCTAAGCAGAAAATTACAGTCGGCCAGAGTTGTTGTGTCAGGTGATATTATTTGCCATTCCTGACATAATCCCGCCTTTTAGGAGCCTATGGTCCAGGAAAAGGGACAGACAAATACACAATGTTCCTACCTTTCAATTCCAGGATTCTTTATAATAGAGCACAAGCAAAAGGTATGAAGGTAAACGTTGAATAATAGAGAAATAATAAAAGTTTATTGCATAGTCACTCTTTATCAATACTATGTTAGGTACTTTACATTCATTACCTTATTTAATTGTCACAACTACTACCCTATGATGTAAACTATTTTTAACAGCTAAGAACACTGAGAAGTTCAGAGAAGTGCCATAAAGACAGTCCATGGCAGAAAAGCAATTCGGATCAAGATCTGCATGAATTTTAAAATGTATGTTTTTTCTTTTATATGCTGCTTCTCTTTGAAAGCATTGAATTCATAAACTAGTTATATTTAAACTATTTCCATACTATTAAGAATGTATCAAATTATAAATCTAGAAACCTCAAGAACATATCCTGAAACATTAAGTGAAAAAGAGAGTTTAGAATGAAGATAATTATTCAAAATCAACAGCTTTTTTTCCTGACAGCCAGTGAAAACTTATAATAGATAAAAAGATGATATGCATAAGAACATCATAAAATATAAAATGCTTAGAAGTTGTCTTAAGGAGAAATTTGCAGGGTCTCCATAATGAAAAATGACAAAATATTACCAAGAGATAGTATCTATATCAATATCATCTATCTATCTATCTATCTATCTATCTATCTATCCATCCATCCATCCATCCAGGGAAGAGTGTACATGTTTCCCAATACTGTTAAGATTTTAATTCTTGCACATTAAGTTATAAGGTTAATACCATCCTTCTCAAAATCCCAAAGATGATGAGTGTATATGTATATACGTGTGTGTGTGTTATATATCAAGATTGACAAGAAAATTCTAAACTTAGGGAAATATTTAACAGAGAGAAAGTTATAAGGGGACATTTTGATCATTAAACAACCAGAAAAACTATAAAGGAAGAGAAGTGATACCAAAGAACTTAAATTTTTTTTCTATATATAACACCTCAAGTTCAAACTCACAAATAAGAAAAATAAATCCCATCTATTTAGCAACTAATATCCTTAATGTATATAAAGAGTATTACAAGTGGAAATAAGTTTTCTACACTTTAAAGTGATAAAATGATACCAGCAGTTTTTGATAACTTATGTATGTAAATTCCAATTCCAATACCTACATGAGAAAATGTTACAAAATGATATATTCAAATTATATGAATAAATCAAGATAGAATCATAAAAAATGTTTAAGTAACCCAGAGAAACAAGGGAACCAGAAAGAAACAAACAGAAAATACACAATAAAATGGCATACTTAAGCCCTAATATACCAATAGTTACCTTAAATATAAATGGTCTAAATACACAAATTAAAATACAGAGATTGGTGCAGTGAATTAAAACAAAAACACAAACCAAAAAAAAAAAGAACCATGATCCAACCATGTGGTTTCTAAAAGAAACTCCCTTCAAATACAATGATATAAGTTGAATGAAAATAGAAGGGTAGAAAACATTATATCATGCAAACATTAATTTTAAAAAACACATGAAGTGCCGTATTAACATCAGGTAGAGTATACTTCAGAACAAAGACATTGCTAGAGACAAATAGGGACATTACATAGTGATAAAAGAGTCAGTTCACTAGGAAGAAAACAATCCTAAACCTGTGCGCATCAAGGAACTAAGCCTCAAATACGTGAAGCAAAAACTGATGGAGCCAAAGAACAATCCTCAGTTAAAGTTGGGGACTTCAACCCCACTCTCAGAAATTGATAGAACTAACAGTAAATCAGCAAGGATATAGAACTGAACAACACAATCAACAACAGGGTCTAACTGACATACATAAAACATTTAACTGACAACAGTACAGAACATATTTTCTTCAAGCACACATGGAACATTCACCAAGATAGCCCATGTCCTGGGGCATAAAACAAACCCCAACAAATTTTAAAGAATTGAAATTATACAGAGTGTGTTCCCTGAATACATTGGAATCAAATAAGAAATCAATAGAAAGTTAAGTGAAAATATCCAAGCACTTGAAAACTAAACAACACACTTCTAAATAACCCATGGGTCAAAGAGGAAGTCTCAAGGAAAATAAAATATATTGAACTGCATGAAAATGAAACTATGACATATTAAAATTTATGTAACACAGATAAAGCGTACTGAGAGGAAAATTTACAGCACTAAACACTTACATTAGGAAAGAAAACATGTCTTAAACCAATTATTTAAGCTCCTACTTCAATAACCAAGGAAAAGAAGAACAAAATAAACACA
Source organism: Balaenoptera borealis (assembly GCF_965194805.1). NCBI lineage: Eukaryota > Metazoa > Chordata > Mammalia > Artiodactyla > Balaenopteridae > Balaenoptera > Balaenoptera borealis. The sequence continues at coordinate 96,321,802 of NC_138865.1, forward strand.
GAGCAAGCAGAAGGAAGGGAATAATAAAGGTAAGAGCAGATATGAATGAAAACAAAAACAGAAAAATAGAAAAAACAGTGAAACAAATAGCTGATTTTTCTTAAAAAGATCAATAAAATCGACAAACCTCTAGCAAGATTAAACAAAGGAAAAAAGAAAACACAAATTACCAATATAGGAAATGAAACAGTGTACATCACTATAGGCCCTGCACCTATCCAAAGAATAAGGGACTACCAGGAAAAAGCTACATTTATACATTTGACATCTGAGATAAAATGGACTAATTCCTCAAAATACATAAACTACCACAAATCACTCAATAGGAAATAAATAATTTGAATAGCTCTGGAGGTATCAAAAAATTTGGTAGTTGGTTTCACTGGGGGATTCTATCAAAGTTTTAGAGAAGAATTACTATGAGTTCTACACAATCTCTTCCAGAAAATAGAAGGAATACTTCCCAATCCATTTTATGAAGCTAGTATTACCCTGATACAAAAACCAGACAATAATCATACCAAAAAAGAAAACTACGGACCAATATCCCTCCTGAATGTAGATGTAAAAATCTTTAGAAAGTATTAGTAATTAGAATTCAGCAATATAAATGTTTCCTTGATACCTAATTGCTATTTTATATTATTTTTTATATTTGATTATTTCTGGTGGATCAGAATGAGATTTTTTTATATTGATCTTTTATCCAGATACATTTGCTAAGTCTTTTATTAGTTCTAAAAATTCATATGTAGGGGGCTTCCCTGGTGGCGCAGTGGTTGAGAGTCTGCCTGCCAATGCAGGGGACATGGGTTCGAGCCCTGGTCTGGGAAGATCCCACATGCCGCAGAGCGGCTGGGCCCGTGAGCCACAACTACTGAGCCTGCGCGTCTGGAGACTGTGCTCCGCAACAAGAGAGGCCGCGATAGTGAGAGGCCCGTGCACCACACGATGAAGAGTGGCCCCCGCTTGCCGCAACTAGAGAAAGCCCTCGCACAGAAATAAAGACCCAACACAGCCAAAAATAAAATAAAATTAAAAAAAAAATTTATATGTAGATTCCTTGTATTTTCTAAAGATGAGAATATCATTTTCAAGTAATGACCATTTTGTGTTCTTCTCCCTCTCTCTTCTTGTTTTATGTTACTCATAGTTCAACCTAATCCTGACATAGCAGTCTTCATAAACCAAAAGGAAAGGCAGATTTGTATTGTATATTCTGTCATGAACAGTGTTAGGGATCATTACAGACAGAATAGACAGGGAAAAGACCTAGAATTTGATTCAGGGACCTGGGTTTGAATCCCGTTCCTGCCACTTACTAAATGGGTGTATTCATTTGCTAGGGCTGCCATAACAAAATACCACAGACTAGGTGACAAACAACAAAAATTTATTTTCCCACAGTTCTGGAGGCTAGAGAGTCCAAAGTCAAGATGTCAACAGGTTTGGCTTCTCCTGAAGCCTCTCTTCTCGTGGTGTCCTCACATGGTCTTTCCTCCGTAAGGACCACCAGTCAGGTTGGATTAGGGCCCATCCTCAAGACTGCATTTTAACTTAATTACCTCTTGAAAGACCTTATCTCCAAATATAACCATATTCTGGCTGTATCTGGAGGTAAGGTCTTGCTGTTAGTTCGTGAACACATGAATTGTGGGAGGACACTATTCAGCCCATAACACTGGGGGATCATTAACATTCTGCCCAGCTCTCTGGGTCCCTCTGTGCTCTCATTTAAAGTGAGTGGGTAGGTTATATGACCTCTATGCTTCCTTTCAAGTTCCATCTTTCCAAGGTTTCAGCATTTTCAGCTGGCTTATAATACCCTCTCTGCACAAACCTCTTCATTTTCCCATGGATTAACGTATATAATACCACGTGGTATATAGGTAAGTGAACAGCTACATTTTCCTGGCTCAAAGGTAGAAATCAGTTTATAGACATGAAGCTACTTTTCTGGAAATTCTGGGACTAGAATTGGTTAATTTGGCTGAAACTCCTCACTGAGAGACAACAAGTAATAGATGTTGCAGAGAAAGTAAAACCAAAGGGATGGGGGAGTTTGTTAGAGAGGGACTTGAAGGCAAAAAGGGAGACAGGTGTAGAAGCACCTCGAAGGCAAAAAAGAAGAAAAACCTGCTCCAAGGTGCCCACAACCACTGCCCAGTGAGTGACTAAGTCAGTTCTCCTCTTTCACACATTTCTTTTTTATGCAAAAGATATGGTCTTGGCGTTCAGGGACCATCCTGATTCCATGTAACCTGATTCTTTTCAATAAAGAAGGTGATTCATTAAATGTGTAACTAAATGTGATTTCCTTTTTATAACCTTGCTAGGCTTCTCATGTAAAAATAGTCACAGCTCAGGAAAAAAAAATCTTACCAGCTCGAGTGTATAAATTCTTGGTTCATAAACCATAATCAGCTGTAGAAAGGCCTATGGAGAGACATCTGAGGACAGCAGAAAGAGTGGAGAATTTGCTCCTAGGAGCCTAGGTTTATGTCTCTGTTCTGATATTTCCTAGCAAGCAGCTGAACCTCTATAAACATCACCTGAAATGAGTTTAAAAAGACCTCAACGTGAGGGGCATTCTTCCTTATGGAACTGCACTAGAAGGGAATTTCAAAATAAAAACTCAGCTCTTTCTTCTAGAAACAAAATCGGGGTAGTTGGCAAGGTGAACAGTGGCCAGAGCATACAGTAATAGAGACCAACACGTGGTGTGAAGCTATCACTCTCCCTCCCTCACAACCAATGCTCACAGCAGACATCATTCATCAAGCCAGGCACACTCTACCTCTCAATGTGAGTGTGCCTCCCAGTACTTCTGCCATCGTGCTCCAGGCAACCACTATCAATTGACTGGAGAGAACATCAGAAGTAAAAACAGTTTGCTATCCTTGGCCTAGAGCTTAGTCTGAACAATGGAATCAGATGAACTAAATTTTATTGAAATAAATGTCAGAAAAATTAACAGGACGGACTCAGGAAAGATAACAGTCTATTGAAAAGCAGGGAAAGGTCAGGTCATATGTAAAAGATTGCTGGCAACATAGCCCCATAGTAGGAGAAAACAAATGATGAAGTGGGATGAGGTAAAGCTCCAGGTACCAAGAAACCTCATAAAGAACCTGGACCAAGAGTCGGAGGGTGGGGGAGCTGGGAATTATGACCCAGTTCCAGGAACTTACGTTTGACTCTTGTTGCCTAAAAGGGGAAGCTCTTGGACCTGCCACCTGGGCACATGCAATGTCCATGAGACCCAGGTGCCACTGCACTGTCAATAAGGCAGTACTGCCCGTGGTATACATAAGGCCAGCTAGAAACTAACAAAAGATCGCTGGCACAATGAACGCACACACGCTCTGCAGACACAAATGAGTCACATCTGATTTCTATTATTTACTAGTTCTGTGACCTTGGGCAAGTTACTTAACTCTGAGACTCAGTTTTCTTAATAGATAATTGGGATTATAATGTTATCTCTTTCACAGCGTAGGAGTAAGAATGATACATAGCAAATGCTTAATAAACGGTAGGTATCACTGTGGTGATTTTTCTCACCACACTTCTACCTCTGGAGAAAGCAGAGCTGCAGGGATCCAGGAAAAGGAATAATAAGTGTCTAAACTAATATTAGGTAGGCTACTGGGAATGCACTTTATTGCAATCAGACATTAAGCTGATTCGATGCTGGTTTCAGTCATTGAGAGGGTGGGTTTATTTCTGGTTTACTCTTATGCCTCTAGCCCTTCAGCAGTCCCAGCTGAAAATCCACATTGTTTGCAAGGCCCCAAACTTACCCTGTCTGTCTCCTCAGCCTGAGAGACTGTGGAAAGTTCTGATCGGCTTCTCACTCTCACACCTGCCACCTGTGAATTGGTACGTCCCTCACCAATCAAAAATCATCACAGAATGTCTCCATGTTCCTCTTTTCTTTAGGATCCTGGACCTTCAAGGGCTGATTTTGAAATATTTTTATCCAGATTACTAGTTATTTTCAACAGGAGAATCAGTCCATAAAAGCTAGTTCGTCATAATCTAAAATGGAGACAATCTCTTACTTATTTAATGTGTATTTGAAAAAATAACTAGCACCTAAAAATTTTGATGGACAATCCCCTTTATTTGAAAAGGAACCTATTTAAAGAAAGCAGTATTGAGTAAAAATGTTACAGATGATATGAGAATAACTGATGCTTTCAGATCACTGGTTTAGTACATGGTAGGTTTTCAGTGTGTGGGTTCAGCTCTCTGTTACTTTCACTCTGATTATTACAAGCTTCCGTAATGGTCTCTCTGTCTCCTGCCCCTCACTCTCACATTCCAAACACACTTTATACCTTAGCCTGGTCATATTCACCTTCTGATTGAAACCCTTCAATAGATCTTATATCAGTAAAGCTTCTTTCAGAATAGAAGTGGCTTAAAGAATAAATATATTTTCACACAAACAATAGATCCAGAGTGTGGAGCTCATTGATTTTCATAAAGTGAACAGCAGTAAAAAGGTCAGGAACCAGAACAGCAGAAGTACCCCAGAAACCCCTCTCAAACTCCTTTCCACTCACTAAATACTACCCTGGTTCCTACAGCATGGATTCATTTTTCCTACTTTTCAACCTTTGAAATCATACAATATGTATTCTTCCTTATGTAGCTTCTGTTGCTTAACCTTATGGTCATAAGATGTGTCCGTATTGTCGCCTATAGTTGTAGTTTCTTCATTCTCGTTGCTCTGTATTATTCCATTGTGCTAACATTCCAGAATGTATTGATCCACTGTCATAGTGACAGTAGTTTCCACTTTGGGGCTATTATTAATAGTGCTATTTTGCACATTCTTGAACATATAGAATTTTGGTGGGCATCTGTACTCATTTGGTTTGTGTGTGCACTCAATGAGTTGAAATGCTGGGTGTTTTCCAAAGTGGCTTTCCAAAGAGTTTATACAATTTACATTGCCACCAGCCATCTATGAGAATTTCAATTTCCCCCCACCTTTGACATTTTTCTATTTTTCTTTTTCATTTTAACCTCTCTGGTGGCCATACGGTCAGCCTAATGACTTTTAACAAATGGACTTTGATGTCTTCAGAATAGGCCCCCTTCAGGGTTCATAGTTCCTGTTAATCCTGATAATCTTACGTGAAGCCACCTCACATATTTATGCCACCTGCCATGTTCCTAAAAGCATCTGAGTTTGAAAGCCCTAACATGCACTGTCTCTCCAAATTCTAAGAGGACATATGTTATTATTCCCATTTTACTGAAGCAGAAACTTGAATAACTGGCCCAAGGTCATACAGCAAGAAAGTAACAAGACCATAAGCGGTCAAAGACTGTACTTGTGCTTCTGCGTGCCTCTCCTAAGCATGATAATTAACTGGAGGCAAAGCAGGGTGGTAAAAAAGCATCCCACTTTATTAGAAAAACTGGGCTCTACTTCCTACTGGGTTCAGTTCTAAATAGCTGTACAAACTTAAATTAGCATGCCCTTCTGAACCTCACTTTACTTGCCTGCAAAATGGGGTTGATGATAAAACACCTTAAAGGGATATCTGGTGGATTAAATAAGACCACGTAAGTGAGAAAGTAGCTGGCACAATCCTGCCGCCCAGAAAATAAATATTAAAGATGTCAATGGAAGATGGTGATTTGGGCACAGGTCTCTGAAAAGGCCCTCTCCAAATCCCATTGACATGACCAAAGGAATATAAAAATACCAACAATTCTGCACTGGCATTGAGAACTTAGTAAAGTTGTTGGCTATATTCCTCAACCTTCGAGGGATTTCTCATAGGAAGAGTAGAGCTGGGCCAGAGCAAGGGAAGTTACGAGGCTCAATGGGAAACTCTGGCCAAAGCTCTCTTGATTAGAGGGAGGAGGATTGAGGGCACAGTCAGGCGATAGTGTAGCAAGGAAACACTGCACCAGGAGCCCCGTCTACAGCTGCAGACTGACTGCATTCCAAAGTGGGTTTGCAGAGGTGCTACCAAGGAGAACAGTCAGACAGTGAGGCTTCCTCATGGTCATGGGCAATGGCACAAAGCAGGAGGCAGGACCAGCACATGTGCCTCTGTAACGGCTAAGAGAGGGAAAGAGGGAGACAAACACTGAGTGTGTACTGGGTGTGGCAGAAGCATCAAACACAGAGACAAGTCCCCCAAGGGGCGGCCCAGGCCAACATCCCCACCTCCCCTGCTCAGGAAGCCATACAGAGAACTAGAAAAACAGCCAGCCCTCTAGTCAAGGATCTGAGACACGGTTTCTAAAAGTCAAGCGATGAAGGGAAAAATAGATGAGGGAAAATCAAGAAGGACCCACCCATCCTGTTTACGAGAAAATATCAGGCTTGTGTACAATGTGTCCTCTTTCTACTTGACTGAACAGAGAGAGAACCCAAATGAAAGCAGTGAAAAGATGCTGCAAAAGAAAAGGAGGAAAACATACCACTCAAGTTTCAGGAGAAGAACTTATTTTTGGAAAAACATTACTAAAGCAAATAGAAAAATAGTTAGGGAGAACCTGCTTGGAATTTAAAATGTTGACTAACATAGCTTCTGCCAATATACTCATAAAGACAAAAAACAAAAACGAAACTCCAAACAGCCTTAAAAGCTGAAGCTGAGGAATAATGTCTCAAAATACGAAAGATATTGAATGTGTAAGACACAAAGAGATGGATTAAGGAAAACATATCCAGGTTTAAGTGTATGGCACAGACCAGATTGTTTTTAGCAAAAAAAAAAGAAAAAAAAAGAAAAAAAAAGTCTAAAAATAGGAAGATACTTTGTGTCTCCTCCGTAGTCTTATTTGGAATGAGAAAGTCAGAATCTCCAGCAAAACAGGAAATAGCCTCTCTTTCCTCTGTACTAAGAATCAGGCAACTGTTATATTTCTTCCTCTGTGTTCCTGCAACCTCCAATCTTGGCCATCTCTGTCCATCCAAGGAAGCAGGAATGTGTCAGGAACAGGGCAGGAAAGGAGAGGTGGGCAGGAGTGATAGCAGCACTGCATGCTGGGAAATGCAATCCGTACAAGTAAAGCACTCAAGTCAGAAGTGGGAACAGGAAGAGCCCAACAATGCAGGGGGGAACGCTGGTCTAGGGAACTCAGTGTGGTGCTTAGGAGAGTGGCGTCAAACTAAACCACCCATGTTCGAATACTGAATCTGCCACAAACTGAGTCCCTCTGTGCCTTAATTCTTCCATCTGTAAAATGGGGATAATAGTACCTACCTACTTAGCAGAGGTATTACATAGATTAAAGAAGTTCATATATATCAAGTGTTTAGATAGTAATAGTAATAATATGCCAGGACCTATTATATCTACCTACCTATCTATCTTTGCAAGGAGAAAGATGGTTGGGGAAGGAAAAGCTAACACTGCTAGAACAGAGTGTACTGCGTCTAGACTTCTGGATTTCATACATTAATAAAATATCAAATAAAATTTTTTGAATCATATTGGGTTGCAATTTGCTTTATTTTATAAGTAAAAACATGAAAAAAAATAAGAACAAAAGGAGTTTAATTCCCAAAGCATGGAAAAATAATTTCAAATAAAGAATTGTCCCTTAAGTAAATTTATTCTCAATACAATGCTGGCATTTTTCTCCATTCACAGTAGGCCAGTGAACACTTCATCTCAAGTGTGCATTGGTCTAATGGCTATAGTTGGGAACCATTGTAATAGGTGAAAAACTGTTAATAACTGAGAAATAGACAGGGAATCATGCCCATCAACTTGCCTACCAGTGACAGACATGGGGAAGGACTGTACCCATACAAAAAGGCAGAAGGGGAACCAAAGGCAAGCCATTATCTCTGATCTCTAGACCCATTCATGCCAAAGACTCCTAAGAGCTGGGAAAAGTAAACATATACCCTAGGGAAGAGACGGACACAAACCAAAGTGAGATGATTAGTCTGAGTGTACATGTAAAGTGAAAGAAGAGAAACATTAAAAAAAAAAAAAAAGAAACCCACGGAATAAAAAAACTGAGATGAGTCAGGGAAGAATATTTCCAAAAATAAACCCTCAAAAATAGCCAAGAATTATTTTAACGTGACAAAAGAAGACCAGCCTACCAATAGTTTATATATATGTATATATATATATATATCATATATATACAGACACACACAGTCAACCCTCATTATTTGCAGATCCTCTATTTACAAATTCCCCTGCTCACTAAAATTATTAGTAACCCCCAAATTAATACTCACAGTGCTTTTCACAGTCACTCAGAGGGTGGTAAAAAATCTGAGTCGTCTGACTTGCATGTCCCCAGCTGAGGTCAAACAAGGCAATGCTCTGCCTTCTTTTTTCAGTTCTCATACTGTAAACGTGTCCTTTTGCCGTACATTTAGTGCCACATTTTCACTTTTCTGTGTGCTTTTTGTTGGTGATTTCACTGTTTAAAATGGCCCCCAAGAGTAGTGTTGAGGTGTTGTCTGGTGTTCCCCAGCACAAGGTAAGTTTAATGTTAATGAATCGTGTGTGTGTGTGTGTGTGTGTGTGTGTGTGTGTGTGTGTGTGTGAAAAGTGTGTGTGTATGTCTTTAAACAGAAATACAGATAAAGCAAGGTTATGTATTGATCAGCTGATGAAAATGTTGTGACCAGAGGCTCACAGGAACCTAGTTTTAGTTTTAGTATAATTTAGTATTATTTAGTTAACTTTACTGTGATATAGCGCAATATAATATTTAGGCAAAGGAAAGCACATATAAAATATACACGATAAAGGTGGTGACCCAAATTGATCAATGTTATATAAACTAACTAAATGGGAAAACATTTCAATTTGATTCCTATCTCACACCAGTATGACAAAATTATTACCCCTTCTTCATATTTTTAAATAATAGAAAGTTAAGGATGTTTACCTGTATTGTCTAACTTTAACCATAAAGGTACCATAAAGTGTTTGCACAGTAAATAAGAATTAGAAACTTTGAATAATTGTTAAAAATCATATCTGAATTGGAATAATAATCTGGGTCCAAAATTCTAGGTTATATCAACTAAACTGAAAAAATATGGCAGGGGGGAGGGAGAAGTTAAGATGTGTTAATTTCCTTATTTGAGAGAGTAAAAATTTAAGAAATACTATTTTATTTTTGACTTTGAAAATTAGATAATATAGCTTCAGTCATCAAAAGTAATTTTAAAAAATGGACACAGATGTTCAAGTGTTTCTACATAAGTATCCCTAACATTAGAGAAAAGTGAACTTACACCCCAGCAATCTGTGAACATAACCCAGAATGGCCCAATCCCAGTCAGCAATTTCAGAAGTGTCGTGTGAATTTTGCTCTAAAACTTCTAAATTATTAGATAAAAATAGAGTAAAAGATATTCTATATATATGCATAGTACAGAAAAAAATTATTAGAATATAAAATATAAATCAAGATAACAGAAGTAAGACAAAACAGGACAATTATGAATATAACTGTAAATGGGATAATTTCCTTAGCAAGAGAAAACTCTTCAACATGGGCAAGAAAACCAATTCCAGCTAAAACCATTGGATATGCATAAAGAAAAGTGTTTTTTAACCAGGTGGGGAGAGGGGGGAGATAAATTGGGAGATTGGGATTGACATATACACACTGCTATATATAAAACTGGTAACTAATAAGAACCTGCTATATAGCACAGGGAACTCTACCCAATACCCTGTAATGGCCTTTATGGGAAAAGTATCTAAAAAAAAAAAAAAAAGAGAGTGGATATATGTATATGTATAACTGATTCACTTTGCTGTACACCTGAAACTAACGCAACATTGTAAATCAACTATATTCCAATAAAATTTTAAAAAAAACTGAATAGCCTATACGTCTATTAAAAAATTGAATGTGTAAAAAAGTCCTTCCTGTAGGGACTTCTCCAGACCCAAGTGACCTCATTTGTGTATTTTTACAAATATTTAAGGAAGAACACAATCTTATATTTTAAAAATTCAGAGACTAGAAAATAGAGGAAATACTTCCAAGTCATTATGAGTCCAGCATAATTCTGACACAAAATCTGATAAAAACATAAGAAAGTAAAATTACAGGCCTATTTCTCTTATGAGCATATATGCAAAAACCCAAACAAAAGATCAGCAAATTTATATAAAAGGACTAGTGCATCATGATCAAATTGGGTTTGTTTCAGGAATGGAAGGTCGGTATAATTTTCAAACACCAATATGTACAGTTCACTATCAGGATAATAACCATATCATTATCTCAATATAATGCAGAAGAAACATTTGATAAAATTCAAAACGTGCTCATGAGTTTTAAAACAAAAAACAAAAACAGGGCTTCCCTGGTGGCGCAGTGGTTGAGAATCTGCCTGCCAATGCAGGGGACACGGGTTCGAGCCCTGGTCTGGGAAGATCCCACATGCTGCGGAGCAACTAGGCCCGTGAGCCACAGTTACTGAGCCTGTGCGTCTGGAGCCTGTGCTCCGCAACGAGAGAGGCCGCGATAGTGAGAGGCCCGCGCACCGCCATGAAGAGTGGCCCCCGCTCGCCGCAACTAGAGAAAGCCCTCGCACAGAAACGAAGACCCAACACAGCCATAAATAAATAAATTAATTAATTTAAAAGAAAACAACAACAAAAACAAACTAGTTTTTAGTGAAGTCCCAGCAAGTCTTGAAGAAATTGACAAAATCAATCTAAAGTTTCCTTGGAAATGGAGATAGCTGGGACTAGCAAAAATAATCTTGAAGAGAAACTTTAAAGGATTTATTCTACTAGATATCAAGACTTCTTTATAGAGCTATAAGACAATATACTATTAGTATTAAGGGTAGAAAGATAGATGAAGGGAATAGAGTAAAAAGTTTAGAAACAATACCACACATATACAGTCTCTTGATTTATGACACAAAGGTGCCATAGCCAAGGAAAAATATGGTCTGCTCAATAAATGGTGCTGGATCAACTGGACATTCATAAGGATAACGAAACTTGACTTCTACCTTGCACCATAATGATCAGTTCTAGACAGATCATAGGCTTAATATGAAAGCTGAAGCAATAAAACTTTTAGACAATAATGTAGACTATTTTCATGGGATAGGTAAATTTTTAAAACTGGACACAAAAGAAAAAATTGATAAATTGGACTATAATACAATTTGTAACTTCTGCTCATGAAAAGACAAGTTTCAGAATGGGAGACATATTTACAATCAATCTTTGTAGATATAAAAGATATATACAATATATATGATATGTAAATCTTGTCATATACCTATGATAAAGGACTCATATCCAGAATATATAAAGAATTTTTACCAAATAATAAGAAAAAGAAAGAACCCTATTAAAAAAAAACTAGGCAAATCAGGAACTTCTCAAAAGAAGATTTCAAATGGTGAAAAAGCATATGAAAAACTCACCATCATAAATCATAGGGGAAATGGAAACTAAAAGTCCAATTTTGTACCACTAATCAACCAGCATGGTGAAGTTAACTGACATTACCAACTATTAGTGAGGATGTGGAATAACCTGATCCCTCATATACTGTCGGTAAGAGTGTAAAGTGGTACAACAGCTGTGGAAAACTCTTTGACAGGGACTTCCCAACCCTGAACATATAAACTTTATGACCAGCAATGCCACCCCTAGATGTGTACTCAACACAAGGAGAAAAACTCAGGTGGACTTATCCTACCGGATACAGATGTGTCAGTATGTGGTGTACACACGAGCACAAAAGACAAAAACAAGAATGTTTCTGGCAAGAATGCTATAATATCCCAAATGCCCATCAATCATAAGATCAGTTAATGATCTGTGGTGTATTTATACAATAGGAGGAAAATGAAAGCACAAGTATTTCACATAACTACATAGATCAACTTCACAGAATGTAAGGGAAAAAATGCCAAAAAAGGAAAAACAACATAATATGATTCTCTTTATAGAAAGCTCAAAAGTAGGCCACACCTAGTAATTATTACCTTTGGTAGGAATGGCATGGGAGAGGGTTCTAGGGTACTGGCAATGTTACACGTCATGATCTGGATGGTGGATACATGGGTATGTTCACTTTCTAAAATTACATCACTTGTGCACTTTTGTTTGTATTTGTTTTTCTTTGATAAAAACATAGGCATGTCAAAATGTTTACAGTATTTATCACTGAGTTGTAACATCACAAGTGATATTTAGTTGTCTTTATACTTTCCTATACTTTCAAATATGTAATACTTAAGCTTTGGGGAATGATGTGCATTTTCTGATCACTTTGATCAATCTTCTCTTCGTTCGCACTGTCCTTTCCCTAATCCATGCCTTAAAACTGTCTTGCCTCAGCTATTTCAGTGATCTCTTGACCAGTCTTCTTGCCTCTAGTTTCATAAAAAGGAGGCAAGATTATCTGCCAAATATTGGTCAGTTTTGTGGACGCCAAGAGAATCCCTGAACTTTGGAGCAGTTGTTCTTGGTAGCTTTTTAGACCACTGGTTCTCATTTTTTTAAAACCAGAATACACATGAGTAATGATATTCCTGTGAGCCCCACACTCCCATGGAAATGAGAACGTTACACTGAGTGAAAGAAGCCAGACATAAAAGGTCACATATTGTATGATTTCATTTATATGAAATATCCAGAATACGTTAAATTTGAGAGACAGAATGCAGATTATTGGTTGCCAGGGCCTGGGGGTTGGGAGGGGCAGGGCATGGTACAGAGAGAAACTGTTTAATGGGCATAGAGTTGTTATGGGGCGAATTGTGACCCCTTCAAATTCATATATTGAAGTCCGAGCCTCCAGTAGGGCAGAATGTAACTGTATTTGGAGAGAGGGTCTATAAAGAGGTAATGAGGTTATTAAGGTGGACCCTAATCCGATATGCCTGGTGTCATTATGGGAAAAGGAAATTTGGACACAGATACGGACAGAGGGAAGGAACATGAGAAGACACAAGAAGAACATGGCCGTCTACAGCTAAGGAGAGAGGCCTGGAGCAGACTCTGCCCTCACAGCCCTCAGCAGAAACCGATCCTGCTGACACCTTCATCTCAGACTTTTAACTTCCAGAACCTTGAGAAAGTAACTTTTTGTTGTTTAAGACACCCGGACTCCTGATACTTTGTGATGGCAGCCCAAGGAAACAAATACGAGGGTTTTATTTTGGTGTGACTGAAATGTTCTGTAACTAGATAGAGGTTGTGGTTGCACAACCTTGTGAATGTACTAAATGCCACTGAATCGTTCACTTTTAAATGGCTCATTTTATGTTACGTGAATTTTACCTCAATAAATTTAAAAAAACCATAAAACAAAAATCCGATCCCCATATCCCCTACAATACAATCAGCCAGGCCATTTTTCTTCTCAAATGAAAGCATGAGACTGGAGAGTTATTCTCCAGAGAAGGTAAAACAGAGAAGCTCTTTATAAAAAAAAATCAGGAATTTTGTGAGCCAGTTGTTAAACTGAGCCATTATTAAAAATTAAATTATATAAAATGATAAGGAGATCAATTATATTAAGAACAAAGATAGTAAGTACTCAAAATTCCTCACTTCCTGATTACTGTTTCTCTCTGCTTTTGAGGTTATTTGTATCTCATGTATCAATGGTGAAAATACCACATAATAATGAGTTACCGAGCATCTTTTTTCAACTTTACCTTCAGCGGGATCCTGTTGATACTTTAACACTTCATGCAGTGGAAGGTTTTATACCTTGGAAAAGAGCTTTCCTTTTCTGCCCTCCCTCCCTCCTTCCCTCTCTCTCTCCCTCTCTCCCCCTTCCTTCCTCCCTCCCTCCCTCTCTCCTTTCTACCTCCAGAGAGCTGACTGTCCAACCTCTACTAGCACCCAACTGCTAACAAATGCTAATGATCACAGAGGTAAGCCTCAGTCCTGGACACACAAGAACCCCCGGGAGGATCTGCCTTTGGAAATATTCTGCCATGTTTCCTCACTCTGTCGCAGCTTCCCCCTGGTTCACAGGGGGCACTGTCACCCCTGGAAGCCACCTGACATCAGCCAGGAAGAACCAGCAACCAAGAGACAGTCCCGCTCCTTCAAGACTTCAGTTGAACTCCCGGGAGAAGCTGCAGCCACAGCTGTGAGGCTGACAGCGGAGGAGACTCCCCGCAGCTAGAAGCAGCCCTCACTCTTGCTCGGGGGCCTCTGCAGCTCCTGCCTGCCACGCTGGCAGCATATGCTCTTGGCTACCACTCGCAGGCCCGGCTCTCAGTTTCCTGTGTGTCAGAGCGGAAGCCACAGGCACTGAGCCACTGTAAATGTTTGCTGGAGATGGAGCGACCTGCAGCCCCGTTCACTGCCAGAGGCTCTGGAGTCAGTGGGTTCACTGGGGACGTGGGAAGAGCAGCCCGCGAAAGGGCCTCCTAAGCTGAGCCTGGCTCTGCCAGCCAAGCAAGGAATATCTGTGCTCCTTACCTGGGAAGGTGAACATAGAGGTCCAAGGGTGGGCTGAGTCAAAGCCGCATCGTTATTCCCTGCCGGGAGCCACCAAATCCGCCTCTATTCCTGGGATAACGTATCCACTTCTTTCTGAGTAGGAGTCGCGCGCCAAAGCCACCGCAGCCTCTCCACCACAGATATCGTCACTGCCAACCCCTGATGCTAGCCAGTGCCACGTGCCCACTACGTCATCTTCAACCTTCTCGCCCCTCCTCATAGGTAAATGTCATGATCTTGTTTTATAGATGAAAAGAATGAGGCTGAGGAAGTTACTTGGAGAGATTCTGAATGAGAGTTCACAATATAGCCTGGATTCAGATCCAAGTTCCTGGGGCTCCAAAGACAGAGCTCTTCTTGCTACACTGCACGGTCCTCAAGTTCACGCCTTCCCATCCAGACTAGTGCAGGGCCTTCTCACTTGAATGTCTGATGCTTACTCACCACCCCCATCTCACCTCCTCTGCTTCAAACCATTCTACACACCACCATCGGGTTAATCTTTCCATAGCTATAGATCTGGATACAGACGCAGGCCGAGATGGATGGAGATATAGTCACAGGTGTAAGAGCAGGTATAGACATACATAGATATAGTTTAAGGGGAGATTCAAGAGGTCAGGAAACATGCGTGATTCATGTTGTGTCTTTAGATCCTATCAAAATACCTGGTTCAGAGCAAAAGCTCAGAAAATATTGGTGGAATTAAACTGAATGGGCTTTCATTTCCCCAAATCAAAGTTTTGGTGACTCCTACCATATAACAGAATTAGGCCCCCAGCCCTCTCATCAACACTGGGCGCTCTCCATCACCCAACTGCACCTGACCTTTCCAGTCTTAACTACACCCAGCCTACATTCTAAGCATACTTGAAGCTCTCCGTGTTCGCTAAACGCCCCCGTGAACTTTCCCACTTCCACACCATTGTTCATGTTATTCCCGCTATTGGAAATGCTCTCGGTAGCCCCCTCCGTGCCTTCTGAAACGTCATGGTCCATTTTAAATACCGCTTCTTCCTTGAAGTGTCTCTTTTGTCCCCTTTATGAAATGCTATGTTTCCCTTCTCTGAACCCCTTAGAGCTTTCTACCTTTCTATGGCCTGACCTTTCTCTGAAGTAATAATTCATCTGCCTGGAAGGCCCTTCATCTCTTTTCTTTCTCGTGTTTGTGGTTCAGTCTAACATCACCTCCTCTGTGAGGCCTTCCCAGCTCTCCCAGCAGGCTGAACTGGTCATCCCGCCCCAATGCTTCTGGAGCAACTGAACTTCTTCATTAGAAAATTGGCTATTGGCGTTATTAACCACCGTCCCCACAACTGGCAAGTCCCTTGAAGGTACAGATGACATCTCTTTGCGCTTTCTTTTGGCTCCTACACAGCACCAGCCACCTAGCAGGTACTTGGTGATTGTTGAATGAATAATTGGGAGATGAGAAAGACGCTGCCCTCGCTCTCTGTGTTTCTCACAAGACGTCTCTACCATTCTACCTGCTTTGACTTCTGTAATCAGTGTGCCATTTGTACGATCGCAGATGTAGTCATGGGAGACCAGAGAAGAAAAACTAACCAGCACTCCAAAATGTAGGAAAACACAGCAATAAATTGTCTGATCTGAGAACCCAGATCTCACCAATTAGGATGAGAAAAAATTGTTTCCACCAAATGAGTCAATGATAAGATTGACTGAAGGAATAGTTTCAATTTAGCTAAAGGAATAGTATCAATGTTGCTCTTAAAAAAAAAAAAAAACCGAACAAATTAGAATGCTATACCGGCTTATAATAAATACCACAATACAAACAATGAGGATATTTGGAACCCATCTTCTGGATCAGAAATGTGTTCATTATGAGGAACAACGTAGCTGACTTAGGACATATGGCCAAAGAAGTGTTTATCTTTACCAGGAATTCACCCCTGGGCAGCAACTGGTAAGAATCAGTCAGATGAATAGAGAACATCAGTCAGAAGAGAAACACAAAGGCCTTCCTTGCAGACAACATCTCTGCATCTTCCCTCCCACCACTGGGGGCAGCATGTTTTCTTGACCCGTTTTAGAGATAAGCAATTAAAAATCCAGACAGTTAAGTCACCAATTCAAGGTCACTAAACAGACAAACGGCAAATTTGCAGTTACTGCCTCTTGTTCTCTATAGAAGAACCCCAAGTTTTAGGCAAACTGGCCTTACCACCAGTCTCCAAATATATCTTTCTTCCTCCTGCTTCTGTGCCTTCTTTGCCCTAGACCATCTCCTCTACTAGAATTCCCTGCTTAATATAATTTAATATGCACTTGGCAAACATAAGCTAAATCCTCCCCAAAATCTTTGAGGCTGGTGTCCCCATCCCCATTTTACAGATGAGGCTAATCATTAAGACCTCAGTCATAACTGTTGAGCCAAGATTGAAAGCTTTGGAGCATCCCTCTTCCAAAGCTGTCTTCACCACCTTCTTTGTGAAACCCATTCCCATGCCACAACTCAAGAGCCTCCTGAAAACATCTCCATCACCCCTGAAAGGAAGAGACCCCTCTCTCCTCAAGATGTCCCTGGTCTGTGGTTAGTGCTCTAATCACAAGGATTAATAATTGGCTTCTTGTTCTTTGTCCCACATGTCTAGGAGATAGCAGCTTCTTGAGCGCAGGGCTAGAGTATCTTTCTATCCTTTACCCACTAATTCAATGATATTTCTCCCTGAGAACCTTATTTCAAGTATTCAAGGAAGTCAGAGAAACCTAGGGTCATCTTCAGCATTTAAATCCCTGGTCATAATTTGATTACTTAAAACTACATGAAAGCAAAAGAAGACACTAAAAGTACTTTATCTATGTAATGCAGTAATTATTGCCCCCCCCCCAAATCTAGCTTTCATACAAAGTTACAGTTGATATTAAACTCATGGAGGAAATTTAAAGACCCCAAACTAAGTAAATTTGTGGCTCACGTTAGGCTGGAGGCCCAAGTCAAAAAGGTTTTCTACTCCTATAATTTAACTTAGCTCAGCCCCTGATGCAGAGTCATGCTTAATAAACATGCACTTGATAGGTGGATGTGTTGATAAATGGAGATATTCACACATGAAGAATAGATAAATGAGCACATGAACAAGTGAAACAATCATGCTTTTTAGTAATGACTTTTGAGGAATATTAGTAATAAATTGTCCAACCAAACAAAATAATCCAAACAATGTCATCCCTGGTAAATTGTCTACAAACAAAGCGTAACTCTCATGATCTCTATAATTCTGTTTTGACAGTATGGCTGCTGTGTCTTGACATATCTACGATCCTTTTGTTTGTAACAGCACCTTAACTGGATGACTTAAATGAGAGGAGATTGCTTGAAAATTTTTCTACAATTATTTAAATGCACATTTCAATTTTCCTGAATTGTGCAAAAGTAATTTGGAAGATTAATTTCTGAGAATACCTAGTGGAATTTGCATACACCAAGCATAATTATTATTGATATTTGCATAGTTCTCCCTGCCCACATGCATGCACTATTACCAACTGCTATACAACGCATGAAATTATTGAAGAAGTTGCTGTCAGTACAATATGGATTCATCAATAAATGTTCAGCCTCACAAAAGAAAAACAAACTTCCATGTTCAGTTGCAGAAGTGTGGTGTTCCATTTTATTTATTTATCTGGGGCAAAATCCACAAAGATAAATCCATACCAAAAGAATGTGGCAGTCTTTTGCAATAAAGATTAATGTTATTGCAAACAATCCCTGAGATTCAAGAGAGATGGAAAGCACCATTGCAAAAGCTAGAAAAGTGAGAGGGATTGGAGAATGTTGGTGGGGAAAAGAAAGTAAACACATCTATGCTACAGACGGGTGGGGTATTAGAATGTACTCAGAGGGCTCCACCACACATGGTTAGGAAGGAAGAAAATCAGCAGAAATTTGGACAGTGGGGATCACAAATGCTTGATAAATGTGTGAGAAGTTAACTAAGTGCTTAGAGGTGGTTTTATGAAGTAATGTGAAGCCATGTTTCTTTCCTTTGATCTACTTGGATGACAAAACCAATTGGAAAGAAATATTGAAAGAAATTATACAGGAGAAAAATAGTAGTAGCAAATACTTACATAACACCAATTATGGTTTGGGCACTCTTTAAGGGCTTTATACATGTTAACTTATGTAATTTTGATAATAAATGATCATTCATTCATTTAGCTCACCAACACCTGTTGAAGCCTTTCTTGTATTTGGTATATTATAAGGGATGGTGAGAGACTACACAGCAATACAAATCAAGTCCTTACCCTTAAGGAGCTCACAGTCTATGGCATGAAACAGACACATCAAATGTATTTTTAATTTTTTTGGAGTAGAGTTGATTTACAATGTTGTGTTAGTTTCAGGTGTACAGCAAAGTGAATCAGTTATATACATATATCCACTTTTTTTTTTTAGATTCTTTTCCCATATAGGCCATTACAGAGTATTGAGTAGAGTTCCCTGTGCTATACAACAGGTTCTTATTAGTTATCTATTTTATATATAGTAGTGTGGATATGTCAAATCCCAATCTCCCAATTTATCCCTCCCCACCTTATCCCCTGGTAACCCATAAGTTTATTACAATGTTAAACAGGTATGTATTTGGTATATTGTAGACATAGGGGAAATAACACCTCTTCTGGGGTCTGGAGGGGAGTTCTTAGAGGAGACAAGAACAAGGTTTGGATGGATAAATAGGTGGTTTCTAGATCAATAAGAAAGAGTATGGGTATATTGGGAGTGAAAAACACAGTACTGGAAAGTGGCAGGGCTTGCTTGTATCTCCATAAATATCTCATTGTAGCTGACAGTGAGAGAAAAGGAAAAGACACAGGTGACCAAGACTTTGAGTGCCATACGGGCAATATGGAGCCACTGACAGATTTTAAACAATGAAATAACATTGTCCAGAGACTCTACAGAGAATAGTTTTGCAGGGTTAATTCTAAAACAAGATAAAGTAAAATTAATAAAATGTGACCAGGGATTGAAATAACATATTAGGAGTGAGGACTAAGAGGGTGGAATAGATTCACCAGTGTTGAATATATGTAACTACTAAATATACTAACAAATAATAGAACACAGACTTTTTATAAGTGGGACCTGGTGGTCAAGAAGACCATACATCACAAAAATATTGTCTGCATGTTTTAGGCAATGCTTTGGTATTGAATATACTTTTAATCTTGATTTCTATGAATCTATTATAAAATTAGTAGTTTCCAAACTTCTTTAGGTTTTTTTTAAATTTTAATTGCAGTATAGTTGATTTACAATATTTTATTAGTTTCAGGCGTACAGCAAAGTGATTTGGTTTTACATATATGTGTATATATCTATATTCTTTTTTAAAATTATTTTCCATTGTAGTTTATTACATGATAGCGAATATAGCTCCCTGTGCTATACAGTAAATCCTTGTTGTTTATCTATTTTATGTATGGTAGTATGCATCTGTTAATCCCATACTCCCAATTCCCAAACTATTTTTTATCATTCATCTATATCAGTAAAAAAATTTGAATGCACCTCCAATAACTATATACTTACTAATTTATTTGTATATTACATATGTGTGCAACTGTCACTGGCATCTCAAGGGAAGATTCATCACTAATGATAATGACATAAATTCATATTTCAAAAGATATCTTTGATCAACATTTGATTTCTACAGGCTTTACAACCTGTCCAGAAAAGAACCCACCATGTTTTTCCTCCACCCTCCTATACTCCTCCTCTGAGTAGAAGTCATAGCCAAACACACAGTCCTCCAAACTAGACACCAAAGACTCTTCACTGACACCTCACTCTCCTTTCTTCTCTAAATCTAGTCAGTATCATTTTCAGTTATTTCCACCTTCTAAATACCTTGGATATCAGTCAGCTTTTTCTTCCTAAATGGCAGCCTTAATTTCAGGGGCCATTTCTTCCTTGGGCTGTGAACTAAGACAGCTCTGATTAAGATGTTAGCCACACCTTTAGTGCAATGTGACCTTATACAAGTTATTTAACCTCAGTTTCCCCATCTGTAAAATGGGATAATACATTTTTCACAGAGTTGTTATGGAAACTGAATGAATAATGCATGTAATGTTTTTGTACAGTGCAGTCACATAGCAAGCAGTTAATTTATGTAAGCTATTATTATGCTTTAGTCTCCCTACTGCTAGCCTCAGATCTCACCTTCCAACTCACCTCAGGTTGTGTAAAAGTGATTTTCTAAAACACAAGTTTGACCAGGTCACTGTCATGCTTAAAACAGATTTTCCATGCCTCTCCATCAACTACAAGACCAATAGAAACATTTTGTTAGATAAGGCTCTTCAATGAGATAGCCTGTATCTATATTTCCAATCCTATTTCTGCCACTCCTTAACACGTCTCTTATGCTATAGATGTCCTGACATATTTGCACCACTTCACATAGACCACATTCTCTCCATCCTCTGAGCCTTTGTTCTTATGCACAAAATACCTTTGCCCTCTGTTGTCACCATGCTTCCAACTATCATGTTGTAGCTCAGCCTTCAGCATTCAATTCCAGTGATGATTCTGATATGAATCCTTTCCTGGTCCTCATGCTGAAGGATGGAGTCAATTATTCTCATCGTCTGTGCTCCTAAGACCCTCTCTCTATTCCCTAGTCACAACACCCTGCACACTGTTCTGTAGTTACCTCCTCTGCCCCAGCTCACAGTGCCCTGTACCATGATTACCCTAGGAGGTGTTTCCCCAACTAGATGGTGTGCTCCCTGAAGGAAGGGCCTTAGGATCTAGAACAGCAGTGTCACACCTAGTAAGGGTTCAAGGTAGGCTTGGACTGTTTCCTGGGTGACTATATTTTCACTGTGTGGGTGGGAGGGGGAGACATTTTCCCAGAAAATCTGCCAACATCCCAATTCCCCACATTTATGGAAAGTCTTTGCTTTACATTTTGAAGCCTTCTGTAATTAGCTGTCCCCTGGCAGTGGGGGAAATCCTAAGTTTTCATCTAAGCACGACTCTGTGGTTAGAAGACAAGCTGTGTAGTGCAAAGAGCATGGACATGGGACTCTGACCCCTGCATTGGACTCCCTGCTCTGCTCATTTTCAGTTGTTTGATTTTGAGCAAGTTACATAACTTTTCTGAGTTTCAGTTTGCCCTTCTGTAAAATAGAAATAACAACAAACCACACAGGATTGTCTTGAAGATTCGGTGAGATGATTTGTGTCAAATATTTAGTACATAGTATGAATTTAATAAATGATCAACATGGCAGTTCTCGTTTTTATCACCCTCAAAGTTCAACGAACATACACCACACACCCAGTAGGATAGCTACTATAAAAAACAAAACAAGACAGGAAGTAATGGTACAGCTGCTGTGGAAAACCTCATGGCAACTCCTCAAAAAATTAAACATAAAAATACCATATGCTCCAGCAATTCCACTTCTAGGTATATACCCAAAAAGAACTGAAAGTAGTTGACCTGAACAGATATTTGTACACAGATGGTCTTTGCAACATTATTCACAATAGCCAAAAGGTGAAAACCACCCAAATGTCTATCAATGGGTGACTGGATAAACAATATGTGCATACCTATACAATGGAATAGTATTCAACAAATACTGTATGATTCCACTTATATGAGATAACTCAAGTAATCAAATTCATAGGACAGAAGGTAGAATTGTGATTTTCTGGGGCTGGGAGGAGTGGGGAATGGGGAGTTAGTGCTTAATGGGTACAGAGTTTCCATTTGGGAAGATGGAAAAGGTCTGGAGACAGATGGAGGTGATGACTGCACAACAATGTGAGGGTGCTTAATGACACTGAACTGTCCACTTAAAAATGACTAAAATGGTATATGTTATGTATATTTTACTACAATAAAAATTCCATCAACAAGACTTAATCGGATCTGCAAGGATAATTAAACAGCTCTAGCAAAGCTGTTAAAGTGAAGCCAAGAAGACTCCATGTTCCTTCAACTCTAATCTGATTCCTTTATCCCAGAACAATCCTGAGATCTGAAAGTCCTTATTTTCCACGACCAAGTGAGCGTGTGTGCGCACGCGCATGCACACTCACAGCCCCAGAGCCTCCGGGGCCCATGGAGACACAACCTGGAAATGGGGCTTGCCAGGATTAGGGAGCCAGGGCCAGCCCATGTATCACTCACCCAGAAGACAGCCCTCCCTGGAGAGAAAGGACCTCATAGTCCCCTCACAAAGAGGATAATAAATTCCGATTAGCCAAGGAAGCTCGGAGTCTAAATACCAGCAAAGCTCAGCCCCTGCAAGTGGGGACGAATCATCTGAAAGGTCATCCCAGAGACACTGAACAAAGGGCCTCGAGCAGCTGGGTCTCTTAATTTGAGGAAACGCTGAAGCTTTTAAAGACACCAGAGGCAAAGCTGGAGAGATGGGCAGGTGGAGCGACCTTCTGAGCACAGGCAGGATTTAATAGGAAGGGAAACACAAGCCCCACAGGAGGCTCCAGGGCCCTGCGGCCACCACTTCTCTAGGCCAGGCTGAGGGCCTCTGGAAGAAGCCGCCATCACCTGCACTAGGCTGGGATGGCCCTTTTTGGCACTGCATTAAAACAGAGCGGCTCTGATCTCAGCCATTAAAGCTTTAAAACCACAGGCCTCAGGGAGGGAGAAGGCTCAAAGGAACAGCCTGCCATATACCTCTGTTCACTCTGTTCCAGGCTGTGGGCTGCTGACACAGCCCAGTCTGTCTCCAGAAAATTCCAGAGGCCTCTCAGGAATCTAAGGCCAGGCCTCGGCCAGTGGCCTCTTGCCTGGGCCCAGAGGTTGTAAGATAGAAAGCTCTGTGGGAGGGCCAGGTGGTCGGCAGGAAGTGGCCTACTGGCCTGCAGCCATTCCCAGCTTCCAATAACCCTCTGGAAAAAAATCGAAGGAAGGAGAAATGAAAGGGGCATCTTAACTTGAGAGAAAAACTGAACAAATGGCCTCCTCCCGCATAGAGGGCACTGTAAGTGTAGAACTGAGTCGAATCGCTCAGTCCCTCAGTCTGGAGCAAGGGACCAGAACTGGTATGTACTGAGCCAAGGACTGTCTAACCAAAGAAAGAAACTCACATCATGGACCAACTGCTTAACAGAGATTTTTCTCATTGACTTTAATCCTTACAACAACTTTGTGCAGGAGGTACTGTTGTCCCCATTTTAGACAAAAGAAACTGGCAGAGGCCAAATCTGAACCTACACCTGGATGGTTCTAAGATCTTCTCCACGATATTATGCTGCCCCTAAATTGGACCTTTCACAAATATTAGCTTCCTATGCCTTGCAAATTGATTCTTAAGAGGCTTAGTAGCTTGTCAAGTATCACACCGTTCATGAGTTACAGAACTGGGACTGGAATTCATTTCTGACTGATTCCAGAGTTGATGTGCTTTCCTCCATGCCTCATATATCTTTAGTTAAAATATAATAATCCTGTGGCTTCTTGCCAATCAGGAAACATTTTGCTCCTTCACTCTTGAAGCCTAAGCCCTTTAAAGAGTAGCTCAGTAATTGCGCTGCCCCTGTGCCCCAGAAGTCACAATTTACTGCAGAATGAGGTGATATGAAACAAAACAGACACATGTCCCAGGCCAAAGAGAGGCTGTCTGGATTGTACAGACCTGATGACTTTTATTGAGAAGATCTGAAGCTCATTTCGGTATAAAAAGTGGTGGAGGAAGGTGACAGTGTGTATTTGAACTGATGTGTGTTTACTTCCCACTCAGGCAAATTATTCTAATTTTTTTTTGGCTTTGGTGAGGTAAGACCTAGTGGGCTTGAGCTATGGGGATGACCAATCATTTCTTGAAGGGAAATTAGTTGTCGTTACCCAAAGCAGTAAGAGTGGGTCTCCCTTCCACGGTTCATGTGGTCCAGAAAATGCAGGTCTCTCTCTGCTCTTCAGATTTCAATAGTGTAAAGGTTTCATAGGAAATACATGCATATATAATCAGATACTTCTCTTATTCTCTTGGGGGAAATGTTGCCAACAGCAGGAACATACAAATTGAGAGGAATGGAAATCATCTAGGATATTGCTTAATACCTTAGAGTTTCAGTCAAAATGACAAAGACCACTTTAAAGATTCCTCATGCCTAATGGGCAGGAAATAGTTAACCCACAGAGGCTTGAAAGAGACCCCTCCAGTTGTTAAAAAACAATCCCAGGGCCAGGCAGCTCCCATGAGCACCAGCTTTGTAGTAGAGACATTCACAGTAAAGAAAGCGTTAAGGATGGGATGTCTCGAACAACGGGAGAAAGTCTTCCATTACAAGACTTGTGGTTCCAACATTATGCACACTAGATATTCTGAAAAAATTCCTTCCACAAATGTTTATAAATGCTAGATAAAATGAACAAACATTCATTTAGATGCATGATTTGAGATCATAAGAAAGAGAAATCCTCAGAGGTCAGAAATGAAGAAGAAACTCAAAAGCAAGGATGTAGGCATGTGTGCTGATACTGCAGCTACCCTGAAGTGACCAGGGTCAGGCACGGTCCTTCTCAGTAATCTCAGGGCTTTAGTTTTAATGCCCATGCTGTAATAAGACATGAGATCTTGTGCTTATGCAAGGTGGGGAGAGTCAGAACTTAGTCACTTGCAGAACAACAGGATCTATGAAGAATAACACATACAATAAAAGGATAAACTAGAAATAATCAGCCTACCTCCAAAGAGATGACAAGAAACCTTGTCTCCCTCAAACAGTTGGCAGTTAGGAAAAGTTTGTAACCACCAACTTGCACCACATGTGTATCTAAAGCCCTAATTGATTTCACTCATATGATCCTGAAACCACCAAGCTGGAATATTACACAAAATAGGTTCTAGACTTCCAATACCCCTGAAGCATCTATAAGAAGAAAATATCACCACTCTTATGGGCAAATATCTGCAATCAAAAATGAACATGATTTCCACAGATAAAGACCTTCTCAAGACAACTCTCAATCCAAAGTAGAAACATATCCAAATATTGATCTACCGTGAGTGTCGGCACAAACAAAAATGGTAGAATTAACCCCTAAAGAACTCAGATAATCCATTTCATAGATACTACAAAACAAGTATATTAAATAGTTTAAAGGTATATCAAAGAGCTCCCTCCAAAATGAGACACCCAGAAAAAATAGCTATTTTTAAAAGAATGAACTAGAACTTCTAGAAATGAAAAATATAGTCATTGAAATAAAAAATCCAGTAGGCAGTCTGTAACTG
Organism: Balaenoptera borealis; assembly: GCF_965194805.1. Classification (NCBI taxonomy): domain Eukaryota; kingdom Metazoa; phylum Chordata; class Mammalia; order Artiodactyla; family Balaenopteridae; genus Balaenoptera; species Balaenoptera borealis. The sequence continues at coordinate 96,347,532 of NC_138865.1, forward strand.
AAGAGAGATCTTGTGAACCAACTGATAGGTCTGAGGGCATAAACTGAAGCCACTTGATACAGTAGAAAGAATATGGACCAGTATAGTCAGATGGGCTGGGCTGGGCTGAATTTTGCAAAAGGGGTGCCACATAAAATTACAAAATAAAAACTAGTACTTATGAAGTGTTTATTATGCACAAGGCACTATGATAAACACATTATACATTATTTCATGGAATACAATTACCCTATGAGATAGGCATTATTGTCTCCATTTTACAGATGATAAAACTGAGACTTAGGAAGACAATATCTTGCCCCCACATTATACCAATAATTCAAAGAGCTAGGATTCAAACCCAGGTCTGTCTCACTCCAAAGTCCATTGTCCTAACCGCTAAGTTTTACTGCCTGCCCCATTAGCTTCCAATTCAATTTAAATCAGCTGTGTAGGCTTGTGGTGCCTGAGCATAGGAAAAATATTTTATTATGAACTTTCCTCCTCTTGAAGACCTAGTAGAGCCTTTCAAGAATATAGTTCACAGCTCTCTCCTCACTGGTAACAGCAGAATTTGATTTACAGCTCAAACTGTAGGCCAGAGGATTGTGGGAGACTTGAGGGTTAGGCAGGTATCCGGTGTCAGCACAGGCAAAGGGCAAGTCCAGAAGTCCGCTAAGTCTGCAAGGCTCAGGCAGATAAAAGTGATCAGAGCCTGTTATGTAAGAGTCTGAGAAGTCTGTAAAATGCTGGAGGACTGGCATGACTTTGAAAGTCAAGGCTAGCAAAAGGTTCCAAAATGTGGTAGTTCAGATGATTACAGAGATCAGTATTATCAAGGTGCAATTGTGATCTGGATCAGGAATGAAAGTTATTTTTCCTGTTGTTTTAGTCTCTCATGTTTCCAACTAAGGGCTGGCAGCTGAGCCCCCAAAAGAAGCTTGAAAAGCAGAAATCACCCTTGCCTCTGACTATGCCAGAGACAGAGGCCATATAAAATCAGACTCTTTGCCTGGTGTGCCCCAGCCCAGGGTTGTATCTCCAGAAGGTGATGACCCCCTATTAACACTTTGCGCAGGTGACCGTATTACTGAAGTTTTAGGCAAATACTAAAGCTCACTAGAAGCACTTCTAGGGATAGGTATTTTAGATTCCATTGCTAGTTTCTCAGTAAACAATTACTAAACATTTCTAAGAAATAAAAGCAAATTGCTGGAGACCTTGCAGAAAATGGTTCCATTAGTAATGTTAACGTAATGCATATGAACAAAAGTCAAAGCTAAGAAAGTGTACGTTGTCATAATTTGTTTTCTCGACTTTTAGATAGGCTTTTGGATAGTTAGCAAGGCTTGAAATGAGATAGACTGGGTCCTGGGACCTTCTACCAGAGTGTTTGCACCTGGACAGACTTCTCCTCCAGCAACAGAATACAAAGAAACTGTGAGGGACCGAAAATAACTACATGCAAGTCAGGGCAATTAAGAAAAATAAGATACAAAAGGGCCACAAACAAACTGCCATTTTGGAGGTTCCGGGTGCAAAAGTAAGGTACTGCCCGTGATCCCTGCACACAGCACCACCAAGGGAGCGGTCAGACCACCCAAGCCTTCCCCCCAGCCCAACCCATCAACCTACGGATCCACCCCTACCCTCCCCTTTAAGGAACCAGCCCCGTCCTCCCTCGGGGAGCAAGCAAAGGCACCTGTTTCTTGTTCTCACTCCCTCATGCTGCAGCACCTGTCCCAGTAAAGCCTTGCCTAAATTTCTCTCCTGGCCTCATCAATTTCTACTGATTAAAGAGTCCCAGGACCTGGGCTGGTAACAAACTTTGCCTAGTTAACAGGTAGGATATCTGGTGTAGTTATAGCTCCGGGAAGGGGGGTGGGGGGTGATCCCGGGGCATGTGAAGCAAGTGCTGTCTGTGCACTTTAGTTTAGTGTACCCCACGCCTCGGGCCCAGCTGTATGGGGAATTCAGGTTGAAGCACTGGAAAAGCCCTCTGGAAGGCACAAGTGCCACTCGCAGAGGTTGAGGCGGCGGCAAGAGTCCCTGACCTAGATTATTAATCAACACAGGGATGATCCTAGATTCGAAATTTCTCCTGAAATGTCCATCTGAAATTCGTTTAAGGGAGTAGCCTCTTTCCTCAGTGTGATATAAGACATGTGTCTAATAAACCCAAACATCTGCAGTTTCTCATAAGACAAAAGTAGGTGAATTTAAAGCTGTTTGGCAATTAATGTTCCAGTATTTTATCTTACTTGAAATGACCTGAATATTCAATAAATTCCTATCATTTCATTTAATTTAGCAAAACTAAAAGTTTCAAGTAACCAAAATCTGGAGAGACTACTTTGAAAGACATTCCCCAAACATAATTATTCCTAGAGTGTTTACCTGAAAGCTCTTATCTCAGTTACATTTGCTTAAAAGTTTCATCATGTCATTTTCCTTGTTGATAAATAACAGAAACAATATGCACTTACTGACTTGCAGTAACCCTAGGTACAATAAGAGTATGATATCTAATACTGATGACTCTAAAGGCGTGTCTGTATTAATCAAACTCACAAGTTCAAGCTAGCTTTAATAGCAGATATTAATTTAATAAATTCATTTGGCCAATTTCTTCTATATTTCTGAGAATTTATACAAGTGCTTAATTTCCTTTAAGCCAGTTAAATAGAGCTCATTTGCAAATTAATTTTTTTACATAAAGACAGACAGAGCCAGAGATCTCATAGTTTTCCTGCTGTAGTTTAAAAAGGCCTCCTCTTTTTTCCCTCAGCTGCAGGGAATACAGTGATCAGATAAGTTCCTGAGAGCCCAGGCAGAACAGTTACATTTTAAAGGCACAGGGAGAGAAATGCAAGCTCCTCTTTTTTTCTCTCTCTTCTTTAAAGTCCTAGTAAGTAACCCAAGGCCAGAGTCTCAGGCAGTGTGGGCTGTGTTTGCATTTCAAGGCTTAAGTGCTCGACCCATGCCCACGACTGCAGCGGAGACTCGCAGGAGAACTTGGATAGACAAAACCACATAAAACATAGATCCTTTTAAATTCACTGACCGAGACTCAACATGTACCAACTACAGAAACTTAAACTAAAGTCACGAACGAGAAACAAAGAGATGGTCTTACCATGAGGCGGTCTCCGGAGGGACTTGGTTCAGCCCAGCTCCTCTCTCAACTGGCCCTTCTACCAGCCGGAGTTGGGAACACAAAACAGAAAAGTACTGGGGGGTCACGAAAAGGTGACCCAACGGGGAGTCTTCAGGATGAAAGGGGACAAGAGCAAAAGCAGGGTACTACGCGTGATTCCTGCACACGGCACCACCACGGAGGTGGGCAGACCACCTCAGCCATCCCTCCGTCTCATCCGCCAATCAGCCCCTACCCTCACCCTATTTAAGGAACCAGCCCCACCCTCCTCGGAGAGCAAGCAAGGGCACCTGTTTCTTGTTCTTGCTTCCCTCATGCTGTAGCCTGAGTCCCAATAAAGACTTGCCTGAATTTCTCATCTGGCCTCTTATCAGTTTCTACTGATTAAACAGTCCAAGGAGGCAGGTCGGTAACAGAAATATTTATGAATGTAATGATAATAGGATTACAGTTTTACAAGTCCATCTCTCAATGAGTTCCCCAGTTCTCTAGAGTCAATACCATTAGCTCTAATTTACAGATGGGAAAACTGAGGCAAGAGTAGTTAATGGGAATTACCCAAGGTCAAATAACTCGTAAGTGACAAGCTAGACTCTGATTTCAAGGTTCCCTGATTCTAAATCCTATACCCTTGCAAAATCTCTTGGTGCCAAACTGGTAGCTGACTTGAAGAAAGCACTTGCAAAAATGGGTTAAACGAATCTTACAGCGTGAAATTTATCAAGGATAAATTTAAGGAACTTCCTGACTTTATTCCCAAATTATCCATCAAAGAAGCATAGGAGAGTGTGCCAGCAGCTCATTGCAAGAAAGATTCAGGAGGGATCTAGTAGGAAGAAGAGCATAAATTAATATATGTGACATGGCCACAAAAACTGACCCATTAGGGAATTATGCTACAGCAGATGCCTCCTAGGATACCTTACTCCGTTTGGGGTTTCTTGCTGTAAGAGGAAGACGGATGAAGTGGAGGATGTTCCCCAAAGAGCAAACAAGATGGTAAACTGTCAATATGATGGCAGCATGTCAAAGAATGAAACAACTCAACATGTTTAATTTAAAGAATCCATGATAAGAATTCAAGATATTCTCACCCCCAGGCAAATGTGGAAACTCCAGGACTTTTAGAAAGAAGAGAATTACCTCTGGGATACAATACTACACTCTGCAATGATACCCGTCTGGATTTAAATTCTAATTCTACTACTTACCAGCTATATGACCTTGAGTAAGTTACCGAACCTCTCTGTGTCTCAGTGTTCTCGTCAATAGAATTGGACGAATAATAGTAGCTTCCACGTAGGATTATTTTGAAGATAAATTTAACACAAGTTATTACCATAGCAGAGCATAAATCTCACCATCTATTAAATATTTGCTGCTACTTCTCCAATATGAGACTCATGCACTTCCTAAGGATAGCATCAACCTCTCCAGCCAGGAGGGCAGCTTGGAGATTGCTTCCCACTTCCTGAGCTTTTGGGGAGCCCACGTTTACCTCAGGTGAGTCTTCCATTTGTATGGCGCGCTCTCAATGCCTGCAACATTTGGACCACAATCCAAACCAGCCCAGAGAACAGAAATGCCTTTAAAACACAGCCCCCTAGATTTGCCATCTCCTACTTACTAGCTGTGTAGTCTAGGCTCTCAGAGCCTGAATTGTGTTATCTGCAAAAATGCCTTTTTGGAGTGAAGATGATGGAGAAAGTGTATGTGGCTATTTCCAGCATCATGCCTGGTACAAGACAAAATGCTCAGAACCTGTTAATTTCTTTCCATAACTCAAGAAGAAAAGCTGTGACAATGTGATAGTTCTGGAATAAGCTCCTTGAGTCAAACAGGTCCTGAGCACCATGAGGCTATGAACATAGAGATGAATAAAGTATGACACCCCCCCAATTCTGAAAGTGCTCATGGTCTGGAAGAAGAGAGAGTAAAGAAACGAACAAGACCTTAAGAGCATGGCAGGTGCTAGTGACCTCAGCCAGGATGGGATCACAGATGGGGGTGAAAGGCAGCACTCACGCTCCATGACTTGAGGAGTAAGTGGGAGGCGGAGTTGGAGAGAGAGGAAGTAGACAGCAGCCTTAAGACACTTAGAAGAAGAAAGAGAGGGAAGGAAACAGAGAGGGAGATCCAGAGTCATCCGGAGGAGTGTATGTGTGTGTGTGTGTGTGTGTGTGTGTGTTTGGCCAAGGCCATATTTATAAATTCAAAGAAACAAACAAACAGTGAAGACGTAGTAACTTAATATCAATATGAAAAGGGCAACCATCAAGTTAGCCCAGTTGAAACTCCTGGGGTGTGTCATCAGAGTTGACTGATCGGAGTACAGATAAGCTGGCCCTGTCTCTTGCATCTGGGTGGAAAGTCACAGCAGATACAGGGACAAAGGGACAGTTCCAGAAGTTCCTATTCTAGAGATGTGGCCAGACCCTCAGCACCCCCAGAGGGATGAATCATTTACTGAGCCCCCGGAGCCCTGTGGTCACCCATGAAGACAGCAGGAATTTCCCAATCTCTTCCCCTTTGGGGTAGAGGGTCTGGGTGGCAAACTGACAAATCACCACATTTGTTCCTCGCTTTGTTTTTTGTTTTTCCTTGGGAATCGGCACATTTTGCATTGAGGTTTGCACAAAGCAAAACAGCTCCAGTGTCAAATGGAAATCCAGCAGGCTCTTCCCAAGATGTGCTATTCCCTTTGTACACGCTGCCGACTTGGGAGCGGGGGCCTGGGACATAAAGCCTGCGCCTCTTGGGAAGCACATCCAGACAATGGTCTGTGTATGAAAAGGGGAACAGATTAACCAGGACTAGGGTGTCTCCCAATTGCTTTTCTTAAAGAAAGACTCTATTGCCAGGAAGCAAAGCACACACAAAAACAATATTAAAGCATACTGGCTTTAATATACGTAGAAATAACAGAACATGGGCAGGCTACAACTTTCCAAATCCCCTCGAAAACCCTTTGCGAGAGCATAGATGGTTTGTCAAATCTATACTCTTTGTCTAATACATTTGTTCTTTTGTTTGATCAAGGTGGGGGAGGGAGCCGTCTAACTCATTATATTGGGGGAGCTGCATTCATTCCTTTGTGCTTCTTTTTCTTCTTCTAATCTTTATTAAAATCAAAAGAAGAACCACTCTAATCCTTCAAATGATAATTTATTTCTCAACCTACAAAGTCAGAGTCTTCACTATTATTTTAAAAACAAATCAATGCAACGATTTTAATTAAAAATGAAACAGGATGAACCGAAAAAAATAAATAGGCATTTGTTAGATCAACACACAAACTTGTTTACAATTAATGGGCAACTGAGCTCCTGGTGGTAAAGAATGTTTCACTGTAGTTGGTAAATTCTCTGGACTCTCACTGAAGTCTTTAGAGGGAAAAACACATCCAGAAGTCTCCTAATGAAATGCTCTAATCCTGGGAAATTTTATGCTTCAAAATGTGCTCACCTCCCCAACTCTGCCAGCCGGCCGCCTCCTTGGCTGGAAGACTCAGTGGGTTCTATTTTAGCAGGGGTTATTCATCTCAGATAGCAGAGGAGGTTTGGTTTTCTCACAAGGAGAAAAAAGGGCTCTGTGTTACACAGGAGACAAGCTTTGGCCTGCCTGCTGGTGGGTGGGGCTGGTAAAGTCGACTACGATCTTCAGGAAGGCTCAGGTTTCTTGGGCAGGAGAGAAAACCACATGGAATAGGAGGTGGACATCCCTGCAAAGACCACTGGGAAAAAGATAGTGATTTCCTGAAGGGAGACCTAATGGAAATGGAACGGGAATATTTAAATGTCTTCAGTGTGTATTTATTTATTGAGAAGCTACTGAGTTCCAGCAATGGGGCTTAGGGATTGCATTTCAAGAAGTGATCTTTCAATGAGTTCATCATGGCTCAGCGGTCACCCAGCACCCCCTGAGTCAGGCCCTGAGCTCAGCAAGGCAACACTAAGAGGAGTCACACAGAGTCCAAGTTCACGGTTCAGTGGAGGAGCAAAAAATGTGACGAAAGTCGTGGCTGTCGTATATGCTAAGTTTTGTGGGACGTTACACAGAGCAAGAGAAAGCCTCCTTTGGGGTTACCTCCGCCTCTAGACTGGGACAGGGAAGCTAGAGAGAAGTGAATTTCACCTGTGCTTTGAAGAATAAGTAAGACTTGAGCAAGCGGATAGGGATGAAGAGCTTCCAAGGCAGGGAACGGTCTGAGCAAACTCTGGGCATGAAAGTGTGAGCAGCTCAGTGTGACTCAAGTATTGGGAGAAGGTGCAGAGGTGGAGGGACCAGGGGAGATGGTGATAATGGCAGAGGGGATGACTTTTTCCTTTCTGTTGACCTGATACACTCTTATTCATCCTTCCAATGTCAGCCTAAGCTTTATCTCTGGGAAGCAATCCCTGAGCTCCCCACCTGGGTCCTGGGAACTCCCCTGCCCCATACCCTGTACTGTGTGTGTCCCTTGTTGGTCTCCCCCACTAATCTGTGTACCCCTACCCTGCTCGTTCTTTCTTCCCTTAGTGCCCAGCGTAGTGCTTGGAGAGTGGACTGAAAGCAGGACGCCAGGGTAAGATGATCAGATTTCCAGGGCCAGGGTGGAATGAGAAGTAAGACGCCTCAGGGTATCCAGCGCTGACCTGTCTCAGTCATGCTTAGGATTCTCAACTTAGGTTTGGCTGTAAAAACAGGCCATTTCGAGGGGAAACACAAAGAGTTAATAAGCCTTGGACCCATGGCTATGTGCACAAGTCATCAGGCAAAGAATTAGCAAATTAAAAATAAATAAATAACATCCAAGCCTGGCAGTTCTGTACGTATATGTTCTAAGGGCGATAAATTAGTACAGGCCTTCTGGAGAGAAATTGGTAATACATATCAAGAATGGGCAATCTAAAAAATAAAACAAACTAGTGAATATAACAAAAAAAGAAACAGACTAGGACTTCCCTGGTGGTCCAGTTGTTAAGACTTCGCCTTCCCATGCAGGGTGTACGGGTTCAATCCCTGGTCAGGGAGCTAACATCCCACATGCCTTGTGGCCAAAAAACCAAAACATAAAACAGAAGCAATATTGTAACAAACTCAATAAAGACTTCAAAAAATGGTCCACATGAAAAAAATCTTAAAAAAAAAGAAAAGAAAAGAAACAGACTCACAGATCTAGAGAACGAACTAGTGGTTACCAGTGGGGAGAGGGAAGGGGGGAGGAGCAAGATGGGGCAGGGAATTAAGAGACATAAACTTCTATGTATAAAATAAATAAGCTGCAAGGATATATTGTACAGCACAGAGAATATAGCCAACATGTTATAATAACTATAAATGGAATATAACCTTTAAAAATTGTGAATCACTATGTTGTACATGTGAAACATATAATATTGCACACCAACTATACCTCAATTAAAAAATTAATAAAGAAAAAAGAACTATGAATCACTCTAAACTCGGTAGGAATTTATCTCCCAAAAATCATTTAAAAGAATAAAATGCATGGATGGAGGATACTACTCTTTGCAGCACTGACCTGAATGAGAAAAAAAAGTGAAACAACCTAACGGTCCAACAAGAGGAGACAGGAATACTACGGAGCAGTCTACGGTGATAGCCATGAAGGCTATGAGAAGATACAAAAGACACGATAAAATTGTAGGTGAAAGAAGCAAACGTTTTAAAAGTCCATAATGATCATGACTCGTTTTCTTTTTCCAAATCTTATTTAGTGTCATTATATTTTTCCTTTTTAAAAAATGTAAGTAACAGGTAATTTGGTACTAGGTCCCCTTGCAGGAGCAAAACGGAATTATTATGAAAAAGCAGAAAAGCAGACCTCAATAACATTGGCCCAGAACATGATGTGACCTTCCCCTGCCTGCAACCTGCTGAGACAGATCAGTGTTTTCAGGTGGATGGGTATCATTTGATAGCTGCTCTTTGAGCCTTACTTCAAGAAAAGAATGAGGTCATAAGGCTCAAGGGGCATCGTGGTTTATGAAAAGAAGCTCTTATTCCCAGTCTCTTAGGGCTAAAGCAAACCATCCTGCCATACACCATCTCCTGCAAGCAAGACCCAGTCCATTTCCTTTGTGGTAGAAGCCTTCTCAAGAGGATCCCCTTGGGAATCCCTTTATGCCATGCCTTCTGGGCTCCTGACTCCCCCTTGTTTCATGGTACCAGGCCTATATGGTCATATGTTTCTTGAGCTTTCCCTTGGCTTTGACGCCCCAGGTAACAATACACAACATCACCATAGCTTCCAGTTACTGGATGTTTCTCTATGCCAGACACCATGCTAAGCTTCTTATCCACATTTTCTCATTTCATCTTTATAACAACCCTAGGACTAGGTATTATTATTCCCACTTGAAAGATGAGGAAGCCAAGGCTCAGAGAAGTTTAAAAATCAGCTCAAGTTCAGAAGACGAGGAAAGTGTAAGACCAAGATCCAAACCAGGTTAGAAACTATACAAACCATGTTCTTACCACCACTCCACCAGGCTGTGCCGATTCAAGGAAAAGTTGACATTCTGCGCTTCCCAGTGAAGATCATTTTGGGAAATTCCCTTCTCTCGTTTGCCTGAAAAACTCCATAATTCTTGAGAGACGTAACTACTGCTTTGCAAGGCATTCATATTAAATATGCATTACACCGCTTAGCTGGTCCTGGAGATGAGCAATTCACCTTTCTTTCCCTTCTCCACTCTGCATCTTTTGATACAAGGAAATCGGTGACCCTGGCATGTGTATGACAGAGGGCAGGGGAGAGGACAAGCTGAGAAAGGAAAGAAATATGAGGGGATGAACTTAGCTCATGTCCAGGGACCCAAAGGGGAAAGCCCTGTGGAAATGAACTGTGAAGGCCGAGCCAACAGGGCTGTCTGTCTAGTCCCTTCTGCCCACCGAATAGCTTCAGAAGATAATTAGTATAGGTTAATCAGGTCAACAAACTTGCTGGGCACCCTGACAAGCTGGGCAGCCTCAGGTTTTCACCTCAGGGTGAAACCAAAAGGGCTCTCTGGCTGCTCAGGAAAGAAAACCAACTGGGAAAACTGGTCTGCTGAGAAATCTAACAGCCGCCCCACATAGGGATGCAAGTCACTAGGGTCACTGGGTGAAGGCCGCTGGCCGTTCCAATGGTCTAACCCACTGTGATCCGTCTGCTCTAGTCCCTACCTCTCAAGACTGTTATCACAAATCTGGAACTGGTTTCTATTCTAAAGCCCCGGCAATTAAAACATGCTCGATGGGCTTTGTTATAACAGAAGACACAGTACAGGACGGTTAACAAAGTAAGTGTTATACTTACAAAAATTCCAGTGCCCTTCGGAATGGTTACATAGGGGTCTTTTCCCAAGGTAAGTTGTGTGTGTGTGTGTGTGTCATTTTCATCTACTGCATGTAATGTAGAGGAAAGAGCCCAGGAGGACAGGAATTTAACCCCCTGGTGGCCACTGAGCAGCTGTGTGACCATGGGCAAGGAACTTAACCCCCGTGAGGCACTTCTGTGCAATGGGAATAATTATCTCCAACTCTGGGGGGGTGGGGGCGGGTCGTGAGAATAAATTAAAATAAAGCATGTAAAAGCACCCAGCGTTGGTGCACTCGGTCAATATTCATTCCTCTTTCCTTTCATTATTATCATGATCATCATCGTCACCCCTCACCTTTTCTTCATCATTGTCGGTAACAACAGCATCCGCCGGTGCCCCTGACTTCCAAGGCAACCATGAAAACACCCCAACTGCTGCTAAATTACTGGCAACAAGGAACTGGTGAGTAAGTTATTTTGGGAAGTCAGGTCTTGTCAGCATGTGCCGAGCTTCTTGCAGACCTCTCTGTCAGTCATTCTCAAGCCCCTCAGATACCCAGAACCTCTCTGTCTACTGAAAAGAACTGAACTATTAATGTCCCTCATAGAAGAAGAAGAAAGGGGAACCAGCTCCTGTGAATGTGGGTCAGGAATCACCAGGGTGGTAATGACTTGGTCTGTTCTGTGTTCTCTGGCCCTCCTTGGTCCTTCCATAAAAGCTCTCTGTCAGGAGCCCTGCTTGGCCATGGTGTGATCGCCCTTTTGTTCTACAAATTCCTGGATATGACTCACAGAAGCGTTTAAGCACGTCTCTCTTCATGTTCCTAGGAATTTTCCTGACAAGAGCAGTCCGTATCCTGAGGCAATCATATTTCTCCTCAACTTCTTTCCAGTATCAGCTTGTTGCCTGACACCCTTGCGTAGCCAATTTCATAACATCGGTGAGCCTGGCTGCGTTTTCCTCAGATGCAAGCCTGGCTGCTCAGGACTGAGGCAGCATCATGCCCACAGTGAATCATTTACCCTCCACGCCTTCATCTTCAGCCCTCGGTGAGGCAGAGTCCTTGGAAATATCACCTCCATTCAGTGGAAATCAGTGCAAAAATTTGGGAGCTGTTATACGTAGAACGAGAATAAGAGGTACTCTTTCCTGTCTCTCTGTAATTCTATTTCTGGGAATCTGTTCTAAGGAAATAATCTGGAAGAATTTGGTTATAGAGGCTGGTAGTTATCGAGCACTTACTATGTGCCAACACTGTTCTAATTGTTGCATGCATATTGACTTATTAACCACCGTCACAACTCCACAAGGATGTATTAATATTACCTTCATTTTGCAGATGAGGAAACCAAGGAACAGAGAGGTAATTGTGTTTATGTTCATGCTCCTTGAGTGTATAAAAGCTGAACTGAGCCCAGGCAATCTGATTCCACAGGCCCTACTCTTGACTTCTATATTAATGCTACCTCAGTGTGCCAAGCTTGCTAATAAAAGGAAGAAGAAGAAGAAAGAAGAGGAGGAAGAGAAACACATGGAAAAGGAAGAAACGGAGATGGAGGAAGCTTTAGAAAAAAATGTTAAATGTATCGTCATTTATGATAGTGAACATCAGGCCCAGGGTCATTCTGGCAGGGACTCTGGCATCCCAGGTGCCCGGAGCTTGATCCAGGAGAGGGCTATGGGCTCCATGCCCGGCAGATTCCTCACCCTGTAGGGAAGGGCACAGCACTATAGTCGGACAAAAGTTTACAAAGTTCGTATGGAAATTAATAGGCCCCTACATTCCTAGAAGTCAATAAACAGAGAGAGTGAGGGTTATTTGTTTGATTATTAGAATAGGGAAGGAAAAAAATTCCAGTCTTAATAACTTGAATTTTAAATGACTCTAATCCTCTCTTCCTCCTAGACCCTCTTATTTATCTATATTACTATGTGAAATTTCTGGTGCTCTCAAATGAGTTACTTGCCATGTGGATTTTTTAAAACTTGTGTTGTATATTAAAAAAATTTTTTTTAATAAAAAGATGTCATTTCACACTCTTGTCACCTAGAGTCAACCTTCTAGAAAGCAATCAGGGACTTTTATCCTGTACAAAAAATTCTTCAGAATAGTTGACCAAGGAAGTCTCTTCCTGAAAATTTCCTATAGTGAATTTATTGAAGAGAAGCAAACAATTTTACCCAGGAAGATTAATCCAGTGTTACTTATAACAACAAATATTAGAAACAACTGTAATGTCCAATAGAGAAATAGTTAAGTATCTTAAGGTATATCCCCTCCTTGGAATAATAAGCACCAATAAAAGTGATAATTTCAAAGATAATGTAGCAAGTTGGGAAAATACTTATCATTTAATGAAGTGTGGAAAATAAAACACAAAAATTATATATATATATATACATACACATATATATATATTATCATTACCCTCAAGTGAAATGCACTTTTGCACATGAACAGAGGCTAGAAGGGCATACAAAAATTAAGTCAGGTTTTATGATGATAGGATAAGGGATAGTTTTATTTTCACTTGCTCCTTTCCACACTAAATATTAAACCTTCAGTGATAAAAGGGCAAGGCTTTGCAGCTTACTTAACGGTTGCAGCACAGAAGGAAGTCTGGAGACAAGCAAGCAGATACGGGCTTTCCCCACTATCCGAAAATAAGGCATTCCTATGAAACGATTCGTAAGCTGAAATGGCGAAAAGCAAAGAAACAATTACCATGGAACACATCTTGGTCGCGGATGCACAAAATGAATCCAGATAAAGCACGGATGCCCACACAGTTCAAAGCTCTGGAGGCTGGATGCTGAGATGCTGAGCGTAGTTCCCGGGGAAGGCGCTTGGCGGCGCCACCCCCACTGAGCGGGCGTGCACTGCATCTATAAAGGCTCACTGCGAAACAAATGCTGAAGGCAATTTCCAGTTGTCACCTTTTTGGTTAGCGAAAACAGGTGCTAACGTAGGTCTTCAGTAAAAGTGAAGTGGTGTAAAGTGAACTTTTGGAAAGCAATGAATACCTGTAGGTAGAAGGCTTTTGCCAATCAGATGTGAGATCCTAGTAGTGAACTTGGACAGTGGCAGTTGGGGGAATGCTAGAGATAAGATACAGTGAGTGAGGGGCTTCCCTGGTGGTGCAGTGGTTAAGAATCCACCTGCCAATGCAGGAGACACGGGTTTGAGCCCTGGTCCGGGAAGATCCCATATGCTGCGGAGCAACTAAACCCGTGCAGCACAACTACTGAGCCTACGCTCTAGAGCCCACGAGCTGCAACTACTGAAGCTCTCGTGCCTAGAGCCCGTGTTCCACAAGAGAAGCCACCGTAATGAGAAGCCTGCACACTGCAACGAAGAGTAGCCCCCGCTCGCCGCAACTAGAGAAAGCCCACGCGCAGCAACGGAGAACAAAAGCTGCCAAAAAAAAAAAAAAAAGATACAGTGAGTGAGGGCAAAGGGGGAATCACTGATGATTCTAAAATTTAGGGCTTGAACAGAAAATAGGGAACAGTAGAGGAGAATTTCAGAGATGTTATATAGGAGGTGCCAGTGGTACATCCTTTTGACAATATCCAGTAGAAAGTTGGAATACAAGTTTGGAGCTAGGATAAAGTGTGACCCTGGTCCCCAAGTGCCTATATGTGCAGAGGATGTTTCTGTGGCCATATCGACATCTGAGCCCATGGTTCTTACTCTATAGAATGTGAAACTTGGACCTGCATGCTACTCATCAAGGCTGACCTTTGTGATTGCCAAACTTAGAGTTCTGTATTAGTTATCTATTGCAACATAACATATTGCCTTAAAACTTTGCAGCTTAAAGCAAGAGTTATTATCACACAGTTTCTGTGGGTCAAGAATCCAGGTTCAGCTTATCTAGGTGTCTTTGCCTTAGAATCTCCCAAAATGCTACAACCAAGGTGTCTGCTGAAGCTGCAGTCATCTCAAGACTCATCTCAGAAAAACAAAAAAAGACTCATCTCAGGAAGGATCCATTTCCAAGCTCACTGATATGGCAGTTGGCAGATTCAGGTCCACCTTGGTTGTTTGCTGGAGACATGAGTTCCCTGCCACAGGGACCTCTTCTTTGAGTGGCTCACAACATGACAGCTGGTTTCCGAGACAGAGAGAGAGAGAGAGCGAGGGGTGGGGGTGGGGGGTGGGGGGGGGGAGAGAGAGAGAATGAATGACCCAAGGGAGAAGCACAGTCTTTTTATAACTTAGTCTCAGAAATGGCATCACACCACTTCTACTCTATTTATTTGTTAGAAGCAAAACGAGTCTAACCCACACTCAAGGGGAGGCAATGACCTACCCGGGGGTGGGGATCACTGGGTGCCATCTTGGAGGCTGAATACCAAAAGTTCCACAGAGATAAACCGAAGTGGTTCCACACCATCACCAGCCTCACCAGCATCTTTGCCACTCACTACTTACTGTTAAGAAAAACATGGAGCTGGCTTTTGCCGAACCATAGAATGCCAGACCTTGAAGTTCTCTTCAAAGTAATCCAGCTCAAAAACTCAGTGCAGTGTGGCCAGCTGTTTCCATTCTCCCCTCTCACACCCACGTCCATGTAAATAGTCATCTGATTCCCTTCCCATACCCGTGCTAGACAGCGCTCATCACTCAGGCACACTCTCACTTACATTCCCACTCAAGCAGGATCTGCCCTCAGAAGCCTTCTCACCAAAGCCCTCCAGGAACGTATGCTCAATCAGGGAAATGTATCTTCTGTCACTGATTCAGTCCAATCCTCTCATTTTACAGAGGAAAACTGAATCTCAGAGGGGTGAAGTTTTACTTCTGATCTGATGCCATTGTCTATTCTCTTCCCATCACTCACTGTCTACTTTACAGCTCCACCCCCGGCAAGTTATTTTCCCATGAAGTATGGCTCTCCACTTCTCACATTTGAGGGGTTGTGTGTGGGTGAGTGTGCATAGACCCCAGACATATTCCATTGATTAGAAACAAAACAGTAAGTCCAGCCCACACTCACATGTACACACACATATGTATATTTACAGGTGTATGTGTTTATATTTTTCTTTTTCTACTTCCACCCAATCCGGTCACCCCACATCAATGTGGATATTAACAAATTGTTCTCCGCATCCAGGAGGGGAATGTGCAGAGTGTCCAGGAAGAGTCTAAAATTTAAAGGACACAGGGACCAAGACCAAAACCACTCACCATCTATATACCCCTTACACAGGACAGGGCCTGGCAAATGATGTACCATAAACATCTGATGTCTTAATACACAGATGAATGCTTAAATGAATAAATCACATTAGTCATTCAGGCACCACTTCACTATTTTTGCCATATGTCAGTTTATATACATTTTAATATTTCTCTTTAAATCAATTCACTTTTTAAACCTAAATAATTTTTTAAACAGAAACAGTGTAGTTTGTTATCATAAATGTAAAAGGAGTTCCTCCTAAATCATATATAAATAAATTCACAGCATCCACAGACAACCTAGAAATCATCTTGCAGACCACTAGCAGTGAGTGCCCTGCAATCAACAAATGAATGTGAAATCCCATAGCATGTGTTCACATTTGGGACCTCATAGATGGCTCAAGAGGCCCTTTAGAGAGCCAGGGGCAGTGCCTGCCAGAAGGAGCCTTGCAAGAGTAATTGGTCTTTCTAACCCTGGGGAGAGATTATCATAAAGTCTGTGAAATATAAGTGGGATTGAAAGAGGCGTGGTCAAGGAGGCGGCGGATAAGAATCCATTAAAATATTCTTTGGGGAGGCTGTTGTCACTCCTTGACAGCATGCTAGACACTTTCACTCGTTCACTCATTCATCCAGCATGTTCTCAGTTACTATCCTATCACCACACACTGATAAATGCTAGGGTCAAGCATACGATACTCAAGATCCTGGAGAAGCAAATGACACTGCCTAAGAAAGGCCTCACAGGATGCTCAGAAGTGGAAACCCCTGCTTCCTTTAGCAAACAACAGGTATATAAGGGTGTGCAGAGCAGAAACGGCACGGGCAAGGACCTGGAGAGGTGAAAGATGGTGAGCATGACACATGTGGCTGAAGCATGCAGAGCCGCTGGGCGATAGCAGTGGGTCTATGAAAGGGAGTGGAAGAGGATGCGGTTAATGATGAAAGCATGGGCTGTGAAGGGCTGGGGAGCCCGGTTACAGAGACTGGAATTTACCCTAAGGGCAAAGGGGGCCATGCAAAGATTTTAAGCAGATGAATGAAACAGCCAGTTTTATATTTTAGAAAAGTCCTTCTGATGTGAGTAATATACACAGGAGATAACATACGCAGGTTTCTCATCTGTGCACTGATTTCTGTAAGTTGCTTCAGAAGACTAGCAGGAGAACTGAATTAACACCTGGGTGAGGCACTTTGATCTCACAGAGAAAAGCCAAATATTGGGTTGGCCCAAAAGTCTGTTCGGGTTTTTCCATAACATCTTCTGGAAAAACCCAAACGAACTTTTTGGCCAACCCAATACTTCTAAGTAATTAAAATATCGTCACCCCTGCATTCCCATCCTCTTTTCTCTACCCCAGCTCACCCAGTGGAGCCAACTGCCCTGGTAAAGAATACGTCAAAAGAATTCAGAAGCGTGTTATTCTGGTGGACAAATTGCATTGTGGTTTAAAACTAATCACAGTTGATTTGGAGCCAAAAAAATGAGAATGCTATACACAGAGTAATTAGCTCATCCGACAAAATTTAAAGGAAAGCATTGGTCAAGAGAGGTGGTCTCAGCTTGGTCCCTTACTGTGTGGATTTGAGCAGCTCTCAATCTTTCTAGGCTTCACTTTTCTCAGCTGGAAAATGCAGAGATGGGTTTTGAAGATCCCTTAGACTCTCCTAACTCTGATATTCTCTGCTTTTAAGATGCTCTATACTTCGCAATGGCAGGAATTCTGTAAATATCTGGACTGAGAGCATTCTCAGTTCAGGGATTAAGAAGTGCAAAGGCCCTGGGGCAGTAATGAGTTTAGTGTGTTAAAGGAAAGCCAGCATAAATATAGCACAATTGATCAACGGAAAAAGTGGTAGAAAATAAGGTCAGAAAGGTAAGCAGTGGCTAGATCAAGTAATGCCTGATAGGCCATTAAGTAGTCTGAATTGTATTCTCAGTAAAATGAAAAGTAATTGAAGTACTTTTAGGAGCACAAAACACAATTGATTTTAAAAAAAGAACACTTACTGCTGGGGAGAGAACAGGCAATGAGATTGATTTGTAGGCTTCTGTAGTCCAAGCAAGAGATAATAGTGGGTTAGACTGGGTGGCGTTGGAGGGAAGTGATAATATTAAGGTAAAGCCAGCAAAATTTGCTGATGTTTTGGATATAGGAAGCGAGGGGAAAGGAAAAGTCAAGAATGATTTCTAAATTTTGATAAAGACTTAGAAGGATCAGATTATTTCGAGGGGGAAAGAGAGAATCAAGAGTTTTGTTTTGGTCATGTTAATTATAATATCCATCTTAGACACTAAATATTTAATGCGTAGTTTGCTATCTCAGATCTCATGGAAGAGGTTAGGACAAGAGATTGAAATTTGGGAGTTATCAGATTATAAGGGATCATTCAGAAGTAAATGCAGGTGGAGAAGAGAAAACAACAGAGCACCACACCAAATCTTTGGATTAGAGGTTAGAGCAGGGATGGAGAAGTCAGAAAAATACTAAGAAGGGGTGACCAGTGAAGGAAAAGAAAATCCAGAACACACTACCCTAGAAGCCATGAGAACAGAGTGTTTGAAGAAGGAAGAAGTAAACGACTTTGTCAGAGCTCCTAAGACTTTAAAAGTAGTGCTGAGAATTCATCATTGAATTTGACATGTTGTTTTTTGGTGACATTGACAAATGTGGTTTTTCAAAATTGCTTTTGAAGGACTGGGAGCCAAAGCCTGATTAGCACAGGTTAAAAAGGGAATTAGAGGTGAGGAAGTGGAGAGAGCAAGTATGGATGGACAGTCCTTTACAGGAGTTTTGCTTTAAAAGAGACAGGAAAACACATGGTGAGAGCTGGCAGGGAATGTAGGTGGAGGGCGAGTTTTGTTTTCATAAGATGGGTGATGGTGGAGCATGTTTGCCTGCTAATGGCAATGATCAGTAGTGAGGGGGGAAAAGTGGTCATGAGGACAGAGGAAAGACCACTGCAGGAACAAGGTAGGAGGGGGGGAAAGGGATGAGGTCTTGTACACAAGTGGAGGTGTTGGTCTTAGTAGGAGCATGAACAGTTCTTATGAGTAAATATTTAAATAGGAGGAAAGCAGAGTCTCTAAGTTAAGACGCAGATACATTGGTTAAATTTGGTCACAAGAATAGGTATATTCATCTTCAGATTGTGACTACTTCTTCAGTCGAACAAGAAGCAAAGTCTTCATCAGAAGGTAAGGAGAAGGGGACAAGGGTAGGAAATTTGAGAAATGAGAAGACTCGAGACCATGGTTGTCTGGAATAAATGAAAGAGCAATTGACTAAACAAATGTGGCAAGGTTGCCAGACAAGGTCACAGATTGAAGGTAAGAGCAGTCAGCGTGGTTGACTGTTTTTCTCCAGCCCATCATCAGTGACTCTGGTATAAGAACAAACTGGGCAGGCTGGGATTTCTGGGCTGCGGTGTGCTGGTTGAGGATGATGGGAGGTGTGAGGGACTAGGAATGTGAGAGTATGCAAGAACCTGATTAGAGCTGCAAATTCTGGAATCGAAGCTGAGTGCAGAGTGAAAAGAAGAGGCATAAAGGGGATGGGGACACTGGGAAAGAATGGGATCACTGGGTCCAGATGTGGTCAAATAACGTTTGGAGTGAGGATTGGGAGGGTTCTGCCACTTCCTACTTTGACAGACTTGGGGAAGTTTCTTAGTTTCTCACTCTCATTTTCCTCATTTCTGAAACAAGGATAATAATATCTACCTATAGGGTTAATACCATAAGAATATGTTGTTAAATTTTTAATATTTACAATGAGATAACGTCCTAGCACATGATATTTGCTCAAAATCTTCTTCTAAGATTTCACCCTCTGTATGGTCAAGACATTTATATGACTTTAACTGTATCTACCCAATGCCAAATAGCTTTATAAAAAGGGGAAATTCAGGCAATAACTAGAGTGTTCCTATACCCAGTTTGGAAGAGATCTGGATTATGCCAATACTTACAAATTTATCGAAGCATCTAGCATTGTATAAACATGCCTTAGATCATTGTGAATTCCTGTCTTTGTCTCTGAGACTATGGAGGGGTGGAAGGACTGGAAATAGGAGATGAGGTCATGCCCCTCAATTTTAAGTATATATCCAAGCTTTATTAAAAACAATCCTTTATATGTTTGAAGTACAAATCTCAAATTATCATGTTCTCCCTGACTTGCCTGGTATGTCAATGAGTTAAATTACACTTCCTGATGCAAGTTCTAAGCTTCATAGAGAAAATAGTAATATGATAACTGCAAATCAAAGAGCAATCAATACCAATACCGATACTAAATGTATTACTCCCCACCCCCCCTCCCCACCAAGCTTATACCCTCGCTTATATTTCCTCTCTTGGTGAATTAATCTTTTCTCTCTATCACCGTCCATCTGACTGACTGTCAATTCCAGTTACCATTCCTAGCTGCTAACCAGCCATTATATCGGCTGGATTCATCCCATGGACACTACCTCAGCTCATCCTCATCTCTTGACTATCTTCTTCACCAACTTTCACATATTTTCCTCTAACTTTTCTTCCTCTGAGTCAACTCAAATGGTATTTGATCTTAATCATTCTGTGTCACTTATTCTTTGAGAATAACGCTATGGACACTCTCCTCAGGAAAAAACTCATATGCACATAAAACGCAACTTTCAGCTGCAAGTTTAGGGTATTCATCTCATCACATCTATGAACCTCTTGGCATCACCAAGTGACAAACTTTAGCAACATCACTGGTCCAAAGTGAGTTTTAGAAATTGCAGCACTTACAGCATTCCCCTCCTAAATAACTCCACGTGTAAGGGTGTTGCCAAGTCAAGACTTCTCAGTGTAGATTCAAAGCTCATCCAAATCTTGCCTAAGATTGTCTTGCCACATCCAATGTATTGCACCTATAATTCAACCATATCAAATATAAAAATTTTCCCTGGATGTTGAGTGGGGCCAGGTCTCGGTGCCACGGACCCAAAATATATGTCTCTGCCTCCAGCCAGAGTTGATGTAGGTCCCTGCTTCTGCACCAGCTTTTATGACCCCAAGACAGCCACAGTCACCCCCACCCCCTCGCCTCTCCAGGAGACCCTCCAAGACCAGCAGGCAATGTGAAAAAATTGAAAAAAATTCAGTAACTTGGGGTAAACAAGATTTGGTAACTAATTCCCAACTCAAAGGCAGGCCTGCACAGCTTGCAGTTTGCTCTTGAGCCATGTGGCTGACAGGGCCTTGGTGCTCCGGCCTGGTGTCAGACCTAAGCCTCTGAGGTGGGAGAGCCGAGTTCAGGACGTTGAAGCACCAGAGACCTCCAAGCCCCACATAATATCAATGGGCGAGAGCTCTCCTAGAGATCTCCATCTCAATGCTAAGACCCAGCTCCAGTCGACGACCAGCAAGCTACAGTGCTGGACACCCCATGCCAAACAACTAGCAAGACAGGAACACAACCCCACCCACTAACAGAGGGGCTGCCTAAAATCATACTAAGTTCACAGACACCCCAAAATGCACCAACGGATGCAGCCCTGCCCACCGGAAAGACAAGATCCAGCCCCAACCACCAGAACACAGGCACCAGTTCCCTCCACCAGGAAACTTACACAACCCACTGAACCAAGCTTAGCCACTGGGGGCAGACACCAAAAACAACGGTAACTACAAACCTGCAGCATGCGATAAGGAGACCCCAAACACAGTAAGTTAAATAAAATGAGAAGACAGAGAAATACACAGCAGATGAAGGAGCAAGGTAAAAACCCACCAGACCAAACAAATGAAGAGGAAACAGGCAGTCTACCCAAAAAACAATTCACAGTAATGAGAGTAAAGATGATTCAAATTCTTGGAAATAGAATGGAGGAAATACAAGAAACATTTAACAAGGACCTAGAAGAACTAAAGAGCAAACAAACAACAATGAACAACACAATAAATGAAATTAAAAATTCCCTAGAAGGAATCAATAGCAGAATAACTGAGGCAGAAGAACAGATAAGTGACGTGCAAGATAAAATAGTAGAAATAACTACCGCAGAGCAGAATAAAGAAAAAAGAAAGAAAAGATTTGAGGACAGTCTCAGACTTCTGGGACATTAAATGCACCAACATTGGAATTTTAGGGGTCCCAGAAAAAGAGGTGAAAAACAAAGGGTCTGAGAAAATATTTGAAGAGATTAGAGTTGAAAACTTCCCTAACATGGGAAAGGAACTAGTCAATCAAGTCCAGGAAGTGCAGAGAATCCCATACAGGATAACCCCGAGGAGAAACATGCCAAGACACAGTAATCAAACTATCAAAAATTAAATACAAAGAAAAAATATTAAAGCAGCAAGGGAAAAGCAACAAATAACATACAAGGGAATCCCCATAAGGTTAACAGTTGATCTTTCAGCAGAAACTCTGCAAGCCAGAAGGGAGTGGCAGGACATATTTAAAGTGATGAAAGGGAAAAACCTACAACCAAGATTACTCTACCCAGCAAGGATCTCATTCAGATTCGACGGAGAAATTAAAACTTTTACAGACAAACAAAAGTTAAGAGAATTCAGCACCACCAAACCACTTTTACGACAAATGCTAAAGGAACTTCTCTAGGCAGGAAACACAAGAGAAGGAAAAGACCTACAAAACCAAACCCAAAACAATTAAGAAAATGGTAATAGGAACATACATATAGATAATTACTTTAAATGAAAATGGATTCAATGCTCCAACCAAAAGACATAGACTGGCTGAATGGATACAAAAACAAGACCCGTATATATGCTGTCTACAAGAGACCCACTTCAGACCTAGGGACACATACAGACTGAAAGTGAGGGGATGGAAAAAGGTATTCCAAGCAAATGGAAATCAAAAGAAACCTGGAATAGCAATTCTCATATCAGAAAAAATAGACTTTAAAATAAAGTCTATTACAAGAGACAAAGAAGGACACTACATAATGATCAAGGGATCAATCCAAGAAGAAGATATAACAATTGTAAATATTTATGCACCCAACATAGGAGCACCTCAGTACATAAGGCAAATGCTAACAGCCATAAAAAGGGAAATCAACAGTAATATAGTAATAGTAGGGGACTTTAACACCCCACTTTCACCAATGGACAGATCATCCAAAATGAAAATAAATAAGGAAACACAAGCTTTAAATGACACAGTAAAAAAGAAGGACTTAATTGATATTTATAGGACATTCCATCCAAAACAACACAATACAATTTCTTCTCAAGTGCTCATGGAACATTCTCCAGGATAGATTATGTCTTGGGTCACAAATCAAGCCTTGGTAAATTTAAGAAAATTGAAATCGTATCAAGTATCTTTTCCGACCACAACACTGTGAGACTAGATATCAATTACAGGAAGAAAAACTGTAAAAAATACAAACACATGGAGCCTAAACAATATACTACTAAATAACCAAGAGATCACTGAGGAAATCAAAAAATACCTAGAAACAAATGACAATGAAAACACGATGGCTCAAACCTATGGGATGCAGCAAAAGCAGTTCTAAGAGAGAAGTTTGTAGCAAAACAATCCTACCTCAAGAAACAAGAAAAATCTCAAATAAACAACCTACCCTTACACCTAAAGCAATTAGAGAAAGAAGAACAAAAAAACCCCAAAGTTAGCAGAGGGAAAGAAATTATAAAGATCAGATCAGAAATAAATGAAAAAGAAATGAAGGAAACAGTAGCAAAATCAATAAAACTAAAAGCTGGTTCTTTGAGGAGATAATCAAAATTGAAAAACCATTAGACTCATCAAGAAAGAAAGGGAGAAGACTCAAATCAACAGAATTAGAAATGAAAAAGGAGAAGTAACAACTAACACTGCAGAAATACAAAGAATCATGAGAGATTACTACAAGCAACTATATGCCAATAAAATGGACAACCTGGAAGAAATGGGCAAATTCCTAGAAAAGCACAACCTGCCAAGACTGAACCAGGAAGAAATAGAAAATATGAACAGACCAATCACAAGCACTGAAATTGAAACTGGGATTAAAAATCTTCCAACAAACCAAAGCCCAGGACCAGATGGCTGCACAGGCAAATTCTATCAAACATTTAGAAAAGAGCAAACACTCATCCTTCTCAAACTCTTCCAAAATGTAGGAGAGGGAGGAACACTCCAAAACTCATTCTATGAGGCCACCATCACCCTGATACCAAAACCAGACAAAGATGTCACAAAGAAAGAAAATTACAGGCCAATATCACTGATGAACATAGATGCAAAAATCCTCAACAAAATACCAGCAAACAGAATCCAACAGCACATTAAAAGGTTCATACACCACGATCAAGTGGGATTTATCCCAGGAATGCAAGGTTTCTTCAGTATACACAAATCAATCAATGTGATAAACCATAGTAACAAACTGAAGTATAAAAACCATATGATAATCTCAATAGATGAAGAGAAAGCTTTTGACAAATTTCAGTACGCATTTATGATAAAAACTCTCCAGAAAGTAGGGATAGAGGAAACTTACCTCAACATAATAAAGGCCATATATGACAAACCCACAGCCAACATCATCCTCAATGGTGAAAACCTGAAAGCATTTTCTCTAAAATCAGGAACAAGACAAGGATGCCCACTCTCACCACTGTTACTCAACATAGTTTTGGAAGTTTTAGCCACAGCAATCAGAGAAGAAAAAGAAATAAAAGGCATACAAATCAGAAAAGAAGTAAAGCTGTCACTGTTTGTAGATGACATGATACTATACATAGAGAATCCTAAAGATGCTACCAGAAAACTACTAGAGCTAATCAGTGAATTTGGTAAAGTAGCAGGATACAAAATTAATGCACAGAAATCTCTTGCATTCCTATACATAAATGATGAAAAATCTGAAAGAGAAATCAAGGAAACACTCCCATTTACTATTGCAAAAAAAGAATAAAATACTTAGGATTAAACCTACCTAAGGAGACAAAAGACCTGTATGCAGAAAACTATAAGACACTGATGAAAGAAATTAAAGATGATACAAACAGATGGAGAGATATATCATGTTCTCGGATTGGAAGAATCAACATTGTGAAAATGACTATATTACCCAAAGCAATCTACAGATTCAATGTAATCCCTATCAAACTACCAATGGCATTTTTCACAGAACTAGAACAAAAATTTTCACAATTTGTATGGAAAAACAAAAAACTCCAAATAGCCAAAGCAATCTTGAGAAAGAAAAATGGAGCTGGAGGAATCAGGCTCCCTGACTTCAGACTATACTACAAAGCTACAGTAATCAAGATAGCATGGTACTGGCACAAAAACAGAAATATAGATCAATGGAACAGGATAGAAAGCCAGAGATAAACTCACGCACATATGGTCACCTTATCTTTGATAAAGGAGGCAAGAATATACAGTGGAGAAAAGACAGCCTCTTCAATAAGTGGTGCTGGGAAAACTGGACAGCTCCACGTAAAAGAATGAAATTAGAACACTTCCTAACACCATACACAAAAATAAACTCAAAATGGATTAAAGACCTAAATGTAAGGCCAGACACTATAAAACTCTTAGAGGAAAACATAAGCAGAACACTCTTTGACATAAATCACAGCTAGATCCTTTTTGGCCCACCTCCTAAAGAAATGGAAATAAAAACAAAAATAAACAATTGGGACCTAATGAAACTTAAAAGCTTTTGCACAGCAAAGGAACTATACACAAGATGAAAAGACAACCCTCAAAATGGGAGAAAATATTTGCAAATGAAGCAGCTGACAAAGGATTAATCTCCAAAATATACAAGCAGCAGCACATGCAGCTCAATGTCAAAAAAACAAACAATCTAATCCAAAAATGGGCAGAAGACCTAAGTAGACAATTCTCCAGAGAAGATATACAGATTGCCAACAAACACATGAAAGGATGCTCAACATCACTAATCATTAGAGAAATGCAAATCAAAACTACAGTGAGGTATCACCTCACACCAGTCAGAATGGCCATCATCAAAATATCTACAAACAATAAATGCTGAAGAGGGTGTGGAGAAAAGTGAACTCTCTTCCACTCTTGGTGGGAAGGTAAATTGATAAAGCCACTATGGAGAACAGTATGGAGGTTCCTCAAAAACTAAAAATAGAACTACCATATGACCCAGCAATCCCATTACTGAGCATATACCCTGAGAAAACCATAATTCAGAAAGAGTCATGTACCACAGTGTTCATTGCAGCACTATTTACAATAGCCAGGACATGGAAGCAACCTAAGTATCCATCAAAAGATGAATGGATAAAGAAGATGTGGCACATATATACAATGGAATATTACTCAGTCATAAAAAGAAACGAAACTGAGTTATTTGTAGTGAGGTGGATGGACCTAGAGTCTGTCATACAGAGTGAAGTAAGCCAGAAAGAGAAAAACAAATACCGCATGCTAACACATATACATGGAATCAAAACAAAAAACAAAAAAAGGTTCTGATCAACCTAGTGGCAGGACAGGAATAAAGATGCATACGTAGAGAACGGACTTGAGGACATGGGGAGGGCGAAGGGTAAGCTGGGACGAAGTGAGAGAGTAGCACTGACATATATACACTACCAAATGTAAAATAGATAGCTAGTGGGAAGCAGCCGCATAGCATAGGGAGATCAGCTTGGTGCTCTGTGACCACCTAGAGGGGTGGGATAGGGAGGTTGGGAGGGAGATGCAAGAGGGAGGGGATATGGGGATATGTGTATACATGTAGCTGATTCACTTTGTTATACAGCAGAACCTAACACAATATTGTAAAGCAATTTTACTGCAATAAAGATGTTAAAAAAAATCTTGACCCATTTTCCAAACCTCTGTACTCTCCGTACCTAATATGGCACCCAATGCTGAAAAGACTGAATAAGAAGGAAAGAAGAACGGGGTTTTTTTTTGTGATCTTGTTTTCCAGAAATATATTCAAAAGGCAACATTTCCAAGAAGAACATGGGAGATGGCAAACATCTTTGGCAAATACTAATAACAACTTTACAAATCCTACTAATTTCCTTCTCCTTAGCCCAGCTCACTAGATCGATACTGGAATCTATTATTTTAGTGCTTTTCCACCTCTACTCTCCAACCTCTATTTCCCAAGGGACTCTACAGTTCACTGGATATTTTTTTTTTTCTTTTTTAGCTTATTAAAGTCATACCACTGA
Organism: Balaenoptera borealis; assembly: GCF_965194805.1. Classification (NCBI taxonomy): domain Eukaryota; kingdom Metazoa; phylum Chordata; class Mammalia; order Artiodactyla; family Balaenopteridae; genus Balaenoptera; species Balaenoptera borealis. Next base: position 96,374,360 of record NC_138865.1, read on the forward strand.
TTTCTCATTCTAAAATGTCCTTACAACAAAGTGATTGAGAGAATGGGTTCTGGACTGAGAAAGTCTAAGATGTGAATCTTGGTTTTATTAGTGATTAGCTGTATAATGTAAGGAAAGTTATTTAATCCTTCTGAGCCTGACTTTCCTTATTTGAAAAATAAGTATAAAACTTGTATCTAGGTAAATAAAATATTACTTTGAAATTGCTTGTCACATTACCTGGCATATAGTTAGTGGTTAATAAATGGTAGCTGTTTTTTCCTAAGAGTGAAACTACATTCCAATGACTAGACTTCTTATGGACCCTTAGGGAAAAAACACATGTTTATTGAGCATTTACTATGTGCTAAGCTATTTACAATCCACTGTCTCATTTAATCTTCAAAGCAACTCCAAATTAATCTATTAGCAATCCCTTTGAAACATGAGTCTACTGTGGCCCACAAAATTTATGCCTTGTACCTAAGTTACAGAGAGAGTGACTGGCAGAGTTGGGACAAGCAATATCCCTTTGCTGGAATCTGACCTCCACAGAAGCCCTGGGCTGTCCTTACTCAGTCTCCACACTGATTATGAGTAAACTCTAGCATAATGTTTTTTGTTAGAGATACCACTTCTCTGTTGCTTCTCTGTTGCTTCAAGATGGTATTTCATACGGCTACTCAAACCAGGATTAGAGACTAAATGTCAATACAGAGCCCACAAAAGCCTAAACACAAGTACATTCTGAAGGCCCATCTTTCCTTGGTACTCTGTCACTTTTCCATTTCTAGTGATCAATATGGAAATGTTTCCAGAAAAATGTAAATATTCCACCGAGTCTTGGACCAATGATTTGGCTTTAGTTATCTAAACTCATGGGATTAGAAGGGACCTTAGCATCCTATCCAGAATCTCCTGAAATGATTAAAGGCCAAACATCTGGAAAGGCTTGATTTCGTAGAAGATTTCATTTCTTAGAAGATAAAGGACTAACATGGGGAGTTGACATTCTGGAATAATTTCTCACCAGCAAACAAGAATTGGTTGATAAAATTGAAATAATCAGAACCCTCAAAGGAAGATTTCAACCCTTATAATCATCAGGGAAGACAAGGCTGGCCTAGACATATGGGAGACAGACCCCAAACATTCAGAACACAGGTCTGGAAAGAAAGAGGGTGCAGAAAGCCTAGGGTGATTTCAATCATGCTGTGAGTTTTTAATGATCAATGATTCCAAGGTGGCTCATGGAGGGCAGGAAGCCAGGGAGAACAGCGAGGGTGCATGGGAAGCTGTCTGAAGTGCTCAACTTTACAGATCATGAAGGTGGGATGGAAGGACATGTAACCACAGGATCAAGTAGGAGAACACTAGAGAGCTGCTTAGGGACTTAATAGGGCAAAGACCTAAGGGGATCACTCTTGCCTGGTTTATTTCCTCATCCCACTGTTAAGCAACATTGATTGAGTATCTGGCCTTGCCAGTCACTGAACAAAGACTTTCCCTCAAGTTCGAGCTTGAGCATTACATGCTTCAGTTCTTTCTGATTCCTTTGGATCCAGCCCATGCTTATCGTCTTCATTTTTGAGTCATGCATCTATGGTCTCCTTTCCTCTCCGATAGCAAGGCCACTTGAGTTGTTCTTTCCTGAATGAAGTCAATGTCTGTGCCAGTCAATGCACAATTGTCGTTTGTGACCTTCCTGAGGTTTCCTGTTTCCTCCTAATGCATTAGAAGAACAAATCAATAAAGTCTGTGTCCCAGTACCTTGGGTAACTGCCATGCTCGTGGTTACATCACTACCCAGGGAGACTGTGGAACACGGTGGGGTGCTTAACCCCAGGAGGAGTGGGAGGATTGGATGGGACTCATCAGAGCCTTACACAGAGACAGTGAAGTTGCTCCAGGCTCCCATGGAGGCACAAAGCCTCCCCACCACGTGGTGATTTGTATTCAGCGGCAGCGCCCTCCCTTGGCACTGGGTGGATGGGGCCCCAGGAGAGAACTAAGGAAGAAGGAAGGGGCTGTTGTCCTTGACAAGGAAACGATTGATGTCTCTGCTTTCTCACCCTCTTTAAATTGAGATGGGGACAAGATTAAAAGTTCAGGCAGGAAGCCAGCTGGTGACTTACAACAGTGAACAACCAGTCTAGTGCCTGAAGAAACCTGTGGCCCATCTCTCAGTAAATGAGCTGCCTGAATCTTTAAAAATTTCTCCATTCTTGCCAGAATTTAGGCATTAGGACCTTATCATGGCTATAATTAAAAAAATAATAATAAACCCTACTTATTAAATACCAGATGCAACATTCTGTATTTTATGTACACTACCTCTTTTATTTCTCACAATGACAGTATAAAGGAGGTATTCCCATTTTATAGATGAAAAAACTGAGGCTTGGAGAAGTTAAGATGCTGAATTGAGATGACTCAGTGAGGAAAGAATAGAATCGGGATTCAAACCCAAGTCTGCCTGACTCCAAAACACTTGACATTCTATTGTATCACATTGGGTGATGCACAATGACATAGTTGGTTTTTCTCAAGACACAGACACATTGAGGTACAGTCTGAAATAGGTGCAACTACCTCTTTAGTTAAGAATTCTCTGGATATATGAAACTGCACTACCCCTTTTGTGGCTTGGGTGCCAAGGATGATGGAGTATGTTCCCTCAGGCTTACAACACTTCAGACTTCATCTGTGGGAGCCTTTTCAGTCCCCTGTCCTGCCTTTGGCTTTGCACCGTGGAGTGAGATGTCTGGGAGTTACCAGTGTTTTCAAAAAAAGAGCAAAGCCAAAAATGGGGCAGGGGATGGAATCAAGAAGAGATACTGACAAATGTGTCTGATGCCAACACCCACCTCTAGTACAAGTAGGGAAAGTGGAGTCAGGGTAAGTCAAGGTCAGGTATCAAATCGACAAGACTGGGTGTCATTTCCAGGATGAGAGAGTGAATATAATAAAAATAAATGGAAGGCAGATCTGAGATCAGATCAAGATGCCCAGATGAGACAGGGGGTGATGAGACAAGGGAAGGGAACTAGAAAGTAGCTAGTACTAGAAACATGATAACTTACATGAATAGTTTATGACCATGCAGGGCTTCTCTTTAGAAGGTCCCACACCCAGCTTTGAAAGCAAACCTCCACTCATCCTAAAGGTACAGTGCCTGAAACCTGATATCTGAGAATGCCATCTTCCCCTTTATGGACTGGCTGAGACTTATTTGTAAGGGGAGACACACCCAGTTAACTGAAATGCTTAGAACACTGTAGTGAAAAGTCAGGCATGCGATTGATCCCCATGAGAGCCAGTTAGGTTAGCTCTGTCTCAATGTCATATCTCTGACTTCAGCCTCAGGCAGCTCTCTGGGGAATAAATGCCATCAATCAGCAGGGGCACCAGGCAAGTTCATGTGGACTGTGCAACAAAAACCCATTCTTTCTCTTGGAAAAGATCTCAAAGCTCATGGTGAATGAGCAGCATTCTCCTTTTATGAGGACAGCACAGACTTTGGGGGTTTCTCAAAGAGCATAACTATCTCATTCCTCTCCAAAGAGTTAGCAGACTTAAGATATAACATGATTATTTAATTGATGTTTATTCAATTCATAATATATTTAATGATGCGTTGGTCTTTGCACTCCCCTAATTAAATAACTTTGAGTTGCTCTTCTTACACTCCAGTAAAATAACTAGACATAAACAGAGGCAGGTTATTCTACATTGCCCAATCAATCTCATTCTATTAAAAAAAAAAAGAAAGAAAGAAAGAATAAAGCTCTAACTCTTTTCTGTGCTAACACAAAGCATGCTTTGGCAAAAGTATAACCTCTGGGATCCCAAATGAACTTGCCTTCATTTAACCTGGAGAGACTACATCTTGGGCATTTTCACTGTCACCATGTCTTTCTTCTTTCCATTTGCTCACCCATGTTTAGTGAAGTAAGCTTCATCTGGTATTTTATGATTCGAGTGGGTAACTCTTCTGATTCTGAACAAAGGACCATACTTCATTCTGACAATTTGTCCCCTCCAGGCTTTCCTCATGAGTGGTTCCTTCCCAACCTCTTTGGAGAATGATGGCGAAAGTCTATTTATTCAGTACTCCTCATGGGTGAAGTCTCTTCCAACCTATAAATAAAACAAATTTAACTTTTACAGGGTTACTAACGCCATGGAGAGATAAACAAGTGGGCTGGCTGCCTGCTGGCTGCAGGGATCGGCCCAAGGATTTTCACAAAATAGCCCAGGGCTCTTTAAAGTATGAAGAGTCTTTTACTGTGATAAGAACTTAACCAAATAAAAATAATAATAATTCTCTCTTTGTTTTAGACATCCTTACTAAAAATAAAGAAAGCTGAAATTGACCATACCCTGAGAATATGATGGTTGAAGGATTTTTGGTAATTTACCACATTTGAAATTGGGGAAAAATCTCCCAAGAGTAAGAGCTCTAGTGAAAGTTCTATATGCGCATTGAAGGTTATTTAATTGAACATTTACCACATCCTTAATGGTATGTTTAAATTGTTAAACAAGAACATTTAAGGTGATATAAGGAAAAATAAAATACTATCCCTATCCTTTAATATAATTCATTAATGGAACCAATCATGTTTTTTTTAAATATTTCATAAATGTCAACATGTAATTATCACTATTACTGTGTAGAAAATGGAAGGCAAGGTAGAGTGAAATGAAAAGGACATTTGGAATCAGATGGATGGGGGTTCGAATTTTTGCTCTGGTCCTCACTAGCTGAATGACCTTGGGAAAGTTCTGCTGAAAAATGAAGATAATAACTACTTTATAAGGTTGTAAAAAATATATGATGCAAGTATCAACACTCAGTAGAGTACTCAAAAACGCAGTTCCCTTTCCCCTTCCCATCAAGTAAAGTCTTATAATAATGCAGGGGAAGTAAAAGTTTAAATTTGGGGGATTCTGGAAGGGTTATGGAAGAGGTAGCATTTTATCTGGGGAATGGGTAGATCCAAGAAATCAGATAAATTTCTTACAAAGAAAAAAATAAGACAATGGATAATTTGATAAGAAGAGTTTCCATGATCAAAGACCCAGAGACAAATAGTGGTGAATCTCAATAGTAAGTTAGGAATTGAGGATACAGTTTTAGAAAGAAGTATGGCTTCAGCAAAGGCCGGGATGTTGGTAACAATTGGTTGCATTTATGAAGAAGATATCTGAAAAAAGGTAGATATCTGAAAAAAGGTAGTGGCAGAAATAGGGAGAAGGGGGTAAAATAACACTTACTGTGTACCTCTTATGTGCCGGGTATTCTATCACCTACTACATACACCTTATCTCAATTAATGCTCACAACAACCCTGAGATATGAATAGTAACAGACTTAGTTTCAATTATGTGCTTAAGGTTGTACAGTTAGTAAACGACAGACACAAATTCAAATCTAAGCCTATGTTGCTCTACATCCTATTCATTCACTCAGCCTTTCAGGAAAATAAATATACTGGATCTTGTAATCACGTAAGCAGAAGATGCTAGAAGACTGAAATGGGATTGTAGCCAGAAAAAGAAAAGGAGATGAATGGATGGACAAATAAATGCAAAGTCAGATGGAAGGATGGACATATGGGTAGAGAATGGATGAGTGGATGGTGGCCAGAAGTATTGTGGAGGTAATGTCAATATAGTGAAAGAATTGGAAAGAATAAGGCATTAAATATAACTCTTGGTTCCAGAACATCTAGTAAAATCTGACAGCATTAATGAAGACAAAACACAGGAAGAAAGAACAAGTTACTAAAAAAGGGGGAAACATTCAGTGCTGTAACTCAAAATAGAGCTTTATGGGAATTGTCTGCTAAAACATTGCTAAATGTGAATATTCTCATTAGATGCCCAGAGCTACATGGACAGATCAGCCACCTTGTCCCAGGAGTGGGTTTGCCTGCTGGGGATGGACAGGCAGACTGATCTTCATTCTGCAAGGGATGGGGGAGTTGGGGGTGGGGACTTGAGTCAAGTCTGTGAGCATTTACTGCTCACATCTGGATTCTGATGGAAATGGTTAATTAGCGAAAAATTAGGAAAATAAATTTTTCAAATGTTTAGCAGGCAAAAACCAGGTTGTTTCTTTTTCCTTTTGAGCTCTGTATTGGGGTCACTTGAAAGCAGATCACTCACAAAACGCACTGTCTGAGGATTCTACAGATGCCCTCCGCCTGGAAAATCCTCACCCATGCTTAACATCCGGTTTCAGTGTTAACTCTTCTGAAATGTTCTCATCTGTCTGGACTTGATTGAATCACTTAGCTAGACAAGAATGATGTCCCAGAATTTCCTTCCCTACATTGTTCCAAGTTAGAGTGGGTCCTAAGAGTCATTTTGCATGAGTTTTGGATGGTTGAATTGAAGCAGAAGCCATATGTATTTTACACTCAGAAGGTCAACCAACTTAAGAGCACCAGGCACTATTGTTATTTATCTGCTGACTTTCCTTGTTGTCATGGGGCAGCAGCCAAACCAGCAACAACTCCAGTTCCCACTGAACCTTCTATCAGTTTTTCCAATTCCTGGGTCACATGTAGGTTTAGCTCCAGGATGAAAGGCACCACTTCTCCTGCAAGACACATACGTCACTGAAGCTGAAGACTTGAAGGCAATGAGAGACTGACACAAGTCTCAGGTCAATGGGCTCCAGTTTGCCCTGCTCTCCTCCCCTTCACATCCACCTTCCTTCCCCAGTGTCCATCCTACTGACTCTGGCCTCCACACCCAGTCTCAAAGACCAGGGGTTGGCAAACTACGGCCCACAGGACAAATCCGGCCCCTGTCTTGTTTTTGCGTGTAAAGTTTTATTGGAACATAGCTATGCCCATTTGTTTATGAATTGTTAAGGGCTACTTCTGTGTTACACTGGCAGAGCTGAGTAGTTGCTACAGAGACCATATATCTTGCAAAGCCTAAAATATTTACTATCTGGCAGAAAAAGTTTCCCAAACCCTGGTACAGACAACAGCCATGTATAGACTGTTAAACCAACTCCCACAATCGTATAAGGTCAAATCTCTATGAATATAGGCATATGTATAATGCATATGTGTGTATGTCTATAGAAATGTGTGTATATAGACATTTATTTATCAGCTGTTTTATTTCTATGATCCAACTCTGATTATTACGCAATCTCTACTTCCACTAGTGTTTGTAAAGCAGGAAAACTGAACACCTCCCTCTCCTGTGCGGCCACAGTATTTCGCTATTATAACACTCGCCATATCGTATTGTAATTGGTTTGTATCTCTATCCATGTAATCTCTTTCACTAAATAATGAAATCGTAGAAGCCCTGTTTCAATAAAGAATAACTAAATGAATGAATAAGAAAATGAGTAAGCAAGTGAGCGAATGAATAGGCGTAGAACAGAACAAATGGATGTTTCTCTTCCCCTGATTTGGCCTCTCTAGCTTCTGGAAATGCCCATGGTCACATACCAGCACACAGAGCCAGAGCCTGGCAGACCAATATTTGACTCTCAGTCTTGGTACTGGCCCAGGCTGCTCAGCGTTGTGGGCCACGGATATCCTTCCCAAGGCTGTGCTGTCTTCCATGGCCCATAACTTGACAGGGACCAAATCCAGTTCTGGGCAGGCAATGCTCTGTTGGACAGTGGTGCCATTGGTGGCAGACAGCTCTGCAGTCGCTGCAGTGATGATGGCCTTCTGCCAGGGCTGCGGTAGGAAAGCTGGCAGGTGCTGGGGAAGGGGGCACCGGCAGGTGGAAAGCACCTGATTGCTGCCAAGCATTTTCATGCTCAGGGCCTCCGTTGAACCTTATGATGGTGAAGGACATAGGGGAAGACTCCATGAGAACTGAGATTCCTCTATGACCTTGGTCAAGTCATGTAATCTCTTTGTGTTTCAGTTTCTCACCTGCCAAGCTCTGAAGTGCTACGATTTTGAGATCAAGAACTCAGCATCATATTGATGGCTCTTGACCCCTACTTATACAGATTTTCTCAGCACCAAGTTGCCTCTTAAGAAGAGGCCTTTTCAGAGAAGAGGATGGGCAAGGGGTACATGATAACTTGGGAACTCACACCAAAAGATATTGTTGTAAATAAAAATAAATGTAATTAGCACTTACTGAGCACTTATTTGCCAAAATCTCTAATAAGCATTTGAAATAAGTATTGGTTGCTACTGCCTTTATAAACTGAATTTCATATGTGTGTATTCATGCGTGCACACATGTGGTATGTTGTGCGGGTCTATATATGTGTCTAGATTCTCCACACGGAGCAAGAAAAATCAATTCAAAGAAAGTGTTAATTTTTGACTACCTTAAGTCATACATGCCATTTCTGCATATATGCATGAATGTCTCCATTATTAATTTTAATAGCAATAATAAAATAACACTAATATTTGCTGAGTACTTACCATGTATCAGGCACATATATTTCATATATTTCAGTTAATCTTGTAACAACCTTTCATAGTGAGTATCATCCCAGTATTACTGTGGAAGAAACTCAGGATCAGAGAACCTAAGTGACTCGCCTGTGGTCACACAGCCAGGAAGTGACACAGCCGAAATTCAAACTCAAGTCTAGCTGATTCCAAAGGCAATGTTATTTCTGCTGTGTTGAGCTGCCCCATTGTAGTGTGTCTGGAAGGAATCACGCTGTCTCACTGCTGCATGACCAAGCCCATATTCCTTGCTGCTAGTCTATGAGCATCACAGGTCTTTGTTAGCATCTCAGTAGGTAGATCTGGGGCTACAACCACAGCCAAACATTTCCAGATGATGTCTATTGCTTATAACACATGAGAAAGATCATTTACTGAGTCAGCATCAAAGCTGCGAGGGATGTAGGGATGGGTACCCACATTTTCCAGATATGGACCCTGAGCCCAGAGGAGAGAGCTGCTGGTCCACGTTCACACATAGGTGGAGCTTAAACTAGTTCTCCTTTTCTATCAGGTCATCTTTTTATTTCACTGTAACTGCCTCCGCTGCACTTCTGTCCTCCTCAGAAATTTTAACTGAGTGTGAGTGTAAGCATGCAACCATGTGAGCGCTCGCGCGCCTCTGTGTGTGTGTGTGTATGTGTGTGTGTGCATCTCTGTGAAATCGACAGAAAGAGATCACAGGACAGTGCTGGCAGGGAGGAGACCAAGTTGGGGAAGCATGGCAGAAAGACTAGTGTCTTTTTAAGGCAGAGAAAGCATTTTAAATGACAGGACCAGAGAGGCAACATCTTCATGGTGCCTTTCCATCCTTGACTGGAGCAGAAGCAGACCTTTGAGGGCTTTTCCGAGGCTTTCTGCCACCGCTGTGCAAACCCTAGAATTAAGAAAAACCCTGAATGAATGCCCTGGTGCTTTGGAGGTTGCAAAGACAAAGCAATTGTGTCATGGGGAGCTGGAGCTGGGGCCGCCACTTCCTTTCCTTTCCCATGGGAAATGGGAGCGTCACCAGCTTTGAGCAGCCTCTGTGATCCTCCGTGTCTGTCTCTCTGCCCCTCTCTTCTAAATGCATTCAGAATCTAATGATTCTTCTCCTGCCATGAATTGAAGTCATCCCTCCACACACCCCCAGTCCAATCAGCAAGGATTTGTCAGTGTGAACCCTGCAAAGGGTAGGCAGAAAAAGCATCTGAGACAGGAAGATCCCAGGGTGCTCCAGAATCTCACCCTCCAATATAATAAATAACATGTGCAATGGGGCTGGGGGTGGGCAGGGAAAAGATGCATCATTCACTTTCATGGAGGTCACACTGCCCTTCTCTGCTCTTTTCAGAGAAAAGCTTTTTTTTTTTTTTTTTTATACATGCATGCAGCACTCACTCACGCATGCACACTCCCTGCAAGAAGCCGACAAAGCATTTTGGTCATCTATAGGCCACTCAGCTTCTTCAAAGTTGAGTAAGATTTTAAAAAGCCTGACATCTCCAATATTCCTCAGCAAAGGTTTATGTACCTGCACAGACAGATGAAAAAGAGGCTTGGGATGTATTAAAAAATATGTATGTATATGATGCATAGGAGAGAGACAGAGAGAGAGAATATGATACAGATTATTGTCTGTCTGTCTTTTCCAAGTCTTTTTGTTTCAGGCCAGAGTGGTGGTGCATTGGAAGGGTTCTGGAATTTCAGAACACAAAGTAGCGGTTTTAAATAATGAGAGAAGATTCCACATGGAACGCTCATCTGGCTGTGGCAGCCTGTGACTGAGTGAGAGAAAAGTGCCCTAGAAGCTATTCATTACGAATTCACTGGAAGCTCTCAAACGAGGCTGGCAGAAGCTGAAATTGAAGTGGTCTCTGACCTAATTTTCTTCTGCATGAAACATCTGCATCAAGGCTCTCTTTGATGTATTCCACTTGGCTCTGTCTACGGGATTGTGTCACATGGCCTCCGTGTTGCCTCCTTATTGAAAGACATTTCCAGCCTGTGCAAGGTAATGCAATGTTACTGCTACCCAAGCTAATCACTCAATGTGCTCCTAAAATAGAAACAATAGCAGTTCAGAGACAATGTTGTCTGCTGGCTGTTCTGCAGCCTGGGCTCCTGGTTTTCCAACTCAGATCTGTGGCGTTGGCCTCCTGTGATTCCAAAACAAAGGAAACGGAGACGACAGGTGAAGCCAAGCAAGATAATGTTGAAGGACCAGCAGCTTTCTGTGTGAGAAGCTCCATCTTATTTGGTCCTTAGAACCATTGGCTAGGATTCTGGCACCATTTAAAACCAGGCAGAGCAGTACTGAGAGGTGGTCTGTCTGAAGAAAGGAAGGGTCTCTTGATGGGGGTGTTGGATTTTTTTTTCTAAAAGCAGATTGACATCCTCAACTCTGAGAGGAGAATGGGGTGGGGGAGCGGGGAGATGTATACTGAATGTTGAGTGTTTTGTGACTCTTTAGTGATCTATGAACTACTTTTAAAAATTGGCTTTTCTCCTCTTAAGCTCTCCCAACCTAGGTAGGATGCAGGAGTGCATTTTAAAAAGCAATAATGATAATAATCTTTTCTTAAAGCAACTGTAATGAGGCATCTTCTTTATCCTGGCAGAATAGCTCTTGCCTTTCTCCATAAAGGTTTGCTGCACAGACTTCGTTAATGGTGTGCGGCTGCTCCCCACCATCCCAGCATTATGTGAATAATGGTGGTGTCTTTTGTGGCCCACCCCCTGAAGAATAAACCTTTGAAATTCTAAATGACTGTGCTGCAGGTTTTAACGTCTGCTTCAGAGAAAGAATTGAGAAATGCGCACTCACCGAGCAAGATGCAGCATGCCTCAGAAAAGCCTTTCCGCCTGACTCCTCTGTCCCACGTATTTAGATGAATATGCATTCTTGAAGATGCCCTCGAGTTCTCTTGATGCCAGCAAAGAATGACAGATGTGATCAACAGCCTTTTTTGCCCAAATATTGATACCCCCGTGGACAAATATGTAGTCACTCCTTCCCCTTCTAGGACTTCCTAATCAAACAAAGCAATAGGAATGGAGCATCTGGGAGCTGGTGACATCTCCGAGGTCAGGTGGCTATCTGGTCTTCTGATGGGGAAGGCACACTGGAAAATAGTTGGCCACGGGGGTGCACATCAGTCTACCTGTTAATGAAATCTCTGCAGAGAGCCCAGAAAGACATTGGAGTTGAGGCAGCAAGGTAGGCATCTTTAGTCAGCTTCAAGAATTAAAGCCAAATATATCTAGACAAAGCTATAATTCAAAAAGATACATGCACCCCTATGTTCATAGCAGCACTATTCACAATAGCCGAGACATGGAAACAACATACATGTCCAACAGCAGATGAATGGATAAAGAAGATCTGGTACATATATACAATGGAATACTACTCAGCCATAAAAAAGAATGAGATAATACCATTTGTAGCAACATGGATGCAACTAGAGATTATCATACTAAGTGAAGTAAGTCAGAAAGAGAAAGACAAATAACATATGATATCACTTATATGTGGAATCTAAAATATGGCACAAATGAACCTATCTACAAAACAGAAACAGACTCACGGACATAGAGAACAGACTGGTGGTTGCCAAAGGGGAGGGGGTTGGGGGAGGGATGGAGTGGGAGGTTGGGGTGAGCAGATGTAAGCTATTACATATAGAATGGATAAACAATAAGGTCCTACTGTATAGCACAGGTAACTATATTCAGTATCCTATGATAAACCATGATGGAAAAGAATTTTTAAAAAAGAATGTATATATATGTATAACTGAATCATTTTGCTGTACAGCAGAAATTAACACAACATTGTAAATCAGCTACACTTCAATTTAAGAAAAGAGAGGGGAAAAAAAAGAATTAAAGCCAAGGTCCTCCCTCATTGCCCTCACTGCATTGAGGCCTTGCAAGTGTACGACTTGCCAAAGCACCTGTGTTCTTTTCCATCAAAGCACTCAGATCTCTGTATTGTCTGTTTTCTCTCCCAGGCTGTGATATCTTGAAAGCAGGCCCTGTGTTTTTGTTTTTGTTTTTGAACTTTTGAATTTTATTTTATTTCTTTATACAGCAGGTTCTTATTAGTTATCCATTTTATACATATTAGTGTATATATGGCACTGTGTTTTTATAGTCACAATGTCCACCCCAAGTAGACCACGATTGACCTGGGACTTGGCTGGTTTCAGCATGAAAAGTGCAGTGTCCTGGGAATCCCCTCATTCCTGGGCAAACCACTGGTTACACAGTACGTGCTGAATAAAGGAGTTAGATGCATTAAGAAGAAAAATGGTGTAGCACCTTGATTTGGTGAATAGTAAAGTCTAGGACTCACGTGGATTACCCTGATGACTAGTGTTTATTACCCACAGTATCTCTCTGCCAGAAGGTGAAAATGTCAACCAAGCGTGACTCTCCCAGTTGTTATTCTTACAAAGACATGAGTTGTTATAAGGCACAGGGGTGTGCAGGGAGAAAGAGAATGAGGGAAGGTTTGAGAGGAAAAGAGGAAAGGGAAGGTAAAGACAAATCTCCAAATGGCTGGCACTCAGCCCTCAAGGAGATCCGAGGTCTATCATGACTTGCAAGGCCCTGTGTGATCTGGTCCAGACTTCCATTCTAATTTCATCCCCAATCATTCCTCATGCGCCCATTCCCACCAGAAAGACCTCACAAGCATCCTACCTCTTGGGCAGTGTACTAAAGTACTTCCCTACTTGGAATGTTCTACCCCCCCAGCTGCGCATGGGGTCTGATTCATCTCCATTCAGGCCCTTGTTCAGAGATCTTCCCTTCCTACCCCGTATAAATGAGCACTTCCTTGCCCATCTCTGTTTGTCCTCTAACGCTGCGTTAATCAGCTCCACAGCCCTCACCACCACCAGACACATTACTGTATGTATTGATATCTGTTTATTGTCTGTCTGTTGTCCCTTAGATAGTGGCACTATCTAATAGAACTTTCTGCGGCATTCTATAACTGTGCCCCCTCCCATACCTGAGCCCCTAGTCGTATGTAGCAACTAATACTTGACTTAAAACTCAAGTATTTGAGAACTTGAAATTTGCTAGTGAAAATGATGAACTGAATTTTTAATTTTTTAAACATGTATTAATTTAATTCAAATTCAAATAGCCACATACGGCTAGTGACTATCATTTTGGACAGTGAGTTACCAGAAAAGTCTTTGAGAGCATGAATTTTTTTCTATTTTGTTTCCTTTCAGATTTCCCAGATCCCAGAGCAATGCCAGCCACATAAAAGGACTTCAATAAGAATTTTTTAAAATAAATGATTAAATCTGGGTATGAAACAGGCATCTCTGATCAGGAAACAACCTAACCAGTGAGGCTAATCCTAAGTTTGAATTATCCCAGGTCAAGATTCAAAATGACAACATTCCTGAGACGACCCTTCAGAGGCAGAAGTTGTCAAAGGGACTTTCTCTGGACTAATTATGTCGCTGCCCTGAACCTCAGTTTCCTTATCTGTTCAATGGAGTATTGCATTTGCTTCTTAGTATTTAAAGGAACTGTCACTGAAGAGATGCCTGAGTTCTCTGGTGATGCTAAAAGCCTATGTGTAAATATATGTGTATGTATGTAGCAAAGCACTTTGAAGAATGCTAATCTGTGATGTTCTTGACAGTGATTACTATTTTGGAGGAGGGGGATGATTTATTTTCATTACAAAACATGTCTTTGCTTAACAAAAGAATCCACAACAGAATTCTCTTAAAATAACTAACTCCTTGATGCTTTTTAAATAAGATTATATCCTGAAAAATCCAGGGGCCATGAAATTTATCACACAAAATAAGGTTTACCTGTACTTTCGAGGATGCATTAGGATATTCCTTTGACTTGGTCACATCCTTATAACATCTTTTTTTTTTTCTAGGACTTTGCTTTGATTGTTAGCTGTTGCAATCTTGGAAGAGTCTAGCATTCATTCCTTCTATTGGTTCGAGAAGTATTTATTAAATTCCAAATGTGCCAATCACTCTTCTTGACACTGGGAATACAGTTTCATAAAACGAAAAGTTGAATAAGATAATACCTGGGAAGCTTTTAAAATAGTACCTGACACACACTAAACATTCCATAAATATTAATCGTTGTTGTTGCTGTTTTTACATTGGAACTTAGAGTCCAGTGGGAGAAAGAGACAAGAAACAAACAAAGGTATGATCAGAATTATTTTCAATGCAAAGTGCAATGGCAAATATAAAACAGGGTATAACGTGTTACTTTAGGGACAGCACCTGAGGCTCGACCCAAAGTGTCCCAGTGTCCAACCACTAGGTAGTAGGATTTCTGATCTCAGTTATAGAGGTAATAAGATCCTGCTTCTGGAATATTGTTGAGTCTGCCTCAAGTGGATTATGAAAAGTGTGGTCAGACCACTTAAAAGGACACAGAGCTATGATTTCATTTTGTTAGATGAACTTCTTTTTGCCTGCTGGCCAATAAATGTTGTTTAGTAAATGTCTACAGACATGCCCCGCCCCAATTAAAAACTCCAGCAGAATGAAGTGATAAAGAATTTCTGGGACAGGAGCCTCTTCACATTAGTCAGTCAATGGAGCTGCTGCTGGGAGGAGATATTCTGTGAATGACAAGGAGGAACACGATCCAAAGGTCTGGGGGCACAGAGTTAATGCCATTTAGTAGACATTCACTGGGAACCTGCTTGGAGCCAATATAAGAGTGGAGGCAGGGCTTCCCTGGTGGCGCAGTGGTTGAGACCCTGCCTGCCAATGCAGGGGACACGGGTTCGAGCCCTGGTCTGGGAAGATCCCACATGCCGCGGAGCAGCTGGGCCCGTGAGCCACAATTACTGAGTTTACGCATCTGGAGCCTGTGCTCCGCAACAAGAGAGGCCGCGATAGTGAGAGGCCCGCGCACAGCGATGAAGAGTGGCCCCCGCTCGCCGCAACTGGAGAAAGCCCTCGCACAGAAACGAGGACCCAACACAGCCATAAATAAATAAATAAATAAATAAAAGAAATTTAAAAAAGAGTGAAGGCAATGGAAAGGCAAGAAGGAGGATAAGGCAAGGGTCTCCCTTCAAGGACTTTACAGTTTGTAGGGAGGCTGCAGTGTTTCCACTCAAGCTGAGGATGGTGAAGGCTGATGGAGCAAACCTAAAAGAACTGACCTGGAATGGACACGGGATCTCACTTCACCTCCCTCAGCTGCCTCCTCTTTTTCACCCTGCTGCTCCTCCCCCCTCCCCCCTCCAACACCACCCGCACTCACCCAAGCCTCCCCAAGGACAATAGGGAAGCAGCCCTTGAGGAGGTTGGGGGGATTCTCCTGGCTGCCTCCCAGCCACATGTGCCTGGCTATGACTTTGCTCGATGGAAAATAAATCACAGCCACTCCGTTCCCAATCACTGTCCCCAGGGAGCTGAGACCCCCCCCTCACCCCCTCCCTTGGAGCCTGCCTGCAACATGGGATTGTCAGGTACAAAGAGAAAAACCTTCAGAGATCCACACCCCATTTGGAGAGCGAGGAGGGTCAATGGGAAGAATTGCTAGCAGTTGAATGTGAGTGGTTGGAGAGGGATTGGAAGGAAAAGGTTTCAGGAGGGGAAGAAAGAAAATCAGGGGAAAAAAGCCCTTACTCCCCAGCCCCGCCTCCAACCTCCATAGTCTGTGGACAGAGAACCGCATGGTGGTCTGGGTCCTTGTAGAACATTTGTGCGCCGGACAATAGCACAGCCTGGCTTCAGATCATCAGCTGCTGTTTTCTGGTTAGCTCTCCCTTTATGTGAGTGCACAATGCAAGCCTTCAGTCACAGTGACTCTTGAGGAATACATCTGGTTTTTTCTTTCAGACGCTCTGAAAAGGTCAGCCTGTTCGTTTCTTAGACGCGAGATACCACATCTTTTTTTTTCTCCCTCTGAACTGGAAAGACAGACCTACACCTTTTCTTGCCTCCTGGTACATAATTAGACATGGTGCAGTTCTAGAAGCTAGCCAGCCAGCCGGCCCATGCTCTGCACTCTCTCAGAAACGCACAGCCCAAACTTCCTCGCTCCCAAACTCCTGGGCTACTCACAAAGCTCTGGAGGGTCCTCCTTCCCCAGCCCCACACCCTGGGGTTCTCTGCTTGCTGTTTTGTTCATTATGGACAAGGATCCCCTCCCTCGGCCTGCTCCCTCGACACAGTCTACGACCGATGCTGTCTCTGGCAGAGGGAAGGTTTGAGAATTTCTGCAAAAAAAAAAATTTTTAATAATTTTCACTCGAGAGATGGTAAAGATTCTTCATGCGCATTTTAACATCATAATAAATGTGCCCATGAGGAAAGGATGATCAGCAGCTGGTGTCTGACAAATTATCTCATTCCAGACAGGCAAACAGTCCACTGTGGGCAGAGACCAGAGCCTGAAGAGGCAATTTGGCACACGATTGGGGATTCACCTCTCAGATGATGGAGGTCCAAATGGCCCACTGCGTCTGCGCCTGGGTCTGGGAGGTTTCCTCCGGCTCTTCTGTCCTCTCATCACCTTCCAGAGCTCCTGACAGCCATGGAAAAGGGGATTACTCTCTGGGCTCAGCCAGACCATCTCTCGCCCCTCCTCCAGGGCACTCATATTCCAACGATAAGAAGCAATTACAGTCTACCCTCCACCACGAGCCATGCTCTTCCACGTGTGGGGCACGCTACTTCCTCATGTCGTCACACCCAGGTCCCACCTCACTCTCCTATTTCATGTTCGAAACCCATCTAGGCTCCTGCTCACTCTGCTACAGTCAATCTCTCTTCTGGAAGCGGCTAGCACCTTTGCCTAAGAATTTTAGGACACCATTATATGATTATTCGTCTTCTAGGTACTTTTTGACAGCAGCTACCATGGGGTTTTTTGTTTTTTGGTTTTTTTAATAAGCCTGTTCAAGTTCTACATTTCTTTTTTTTTTTTTTTTGACATCTTTATTGGAGTATAATTGCTTTACAATGGTGTGTCAGTTTCTGCTTTATAACAAAGTGAATCAGCTATAAATATACATACATCCCCATATCCCCTCCCTCTTGCGTCTCCTATCCCACCCCTCTAGGTGGTAACAAAGCACTGAGCTGATCTCCCTGTGCTATGCAGCTGCTTCCCACTAGCTAGCTATTTTACATTTGGTAGTGTATATAAGTCAGTGCTATTCTCTCACTTCGTTCCAGCTTACCCTTCCCCCTCCCCATGTCCTCAAGCCCATTTTCTACATCTGCGTCTTTATTCCTGTCCTGCCCCTAGGTTCTTCAGAACATTTTTTTTTTTTAGATTCCATATATATGTGTTAGCATATGGCATTTGTTTTTCTCTTTCTGACTTACTTTACTCTGTATGACAGACTCTAGGTCCATCCACCTCACTACAAAAAACTCAATTTTGTTTCTTTTTATGGCTGAGTAATATTCCAGTGTATACAGGTGCCACATCTTCTTTATCCATTCATCTGTCGATGGACACTTAGGTTGCTTCCGCGTCCTAGCTATCGTAAACAGAGCTGCAATGAACATTGTGGTACATGACTCTTTTTGAATTATGGTTTTCTCAGGGTATATACCCAGTAGTGAGATTGCTGAGTCATATGGTAGCTCTATTTTTAGTTTTTTGAGGAACATCCATACTGTTCTCCATAGTGGCTGTATCAATTTACATTCCCATCAACAGTGAAAGAGGGTTCCCTTTTCTCCACACCCTCTCCAGCATTTATTGTTTGTAGATTTTTTGCTGGTGGCCATTCTGACTGGTGTGAGGTGATACCTCATTGCAGTTTTGATTTCCATTTCTTTAATAATTAGTGATGTTGAGCATCCTTTCATGTGATTGTTGGCAATCTGTATATCTTCTTTGGAGAAATGTCTATTTAGGTCTTCCACCCATTTTTGGATTGGGTTGTTTGTTTTTTTGATATTGAGCTGCATGAGCTGCTTGTAAATTTTGGAGATTAATCCTTTGTCAGTTGCTTCATTTGCAAATATTTTCTCCCATTCTGAGGGTTGTCTTTTCATCTTGTTTATGTTTGCCTTTGTTGTGCAAAAGCTTTTAAGTTTCATTAGGTCCCATTTGTTTATTTTTGTTTTTATTTCCATTACTCTAGGAGGTGGGTCAAAACGGATCTTGCTGTGATTTATGTCATGGAGTGTTCTGCCTATGTTTTCCTCTAAGAGTTTTAGAGTGTCTGGCCTTACATTTAGGTCTCTAATCCATTTTGAGTTTATTTTTGTGTGTGGTGTTAGGGAGTGTTCTAATTTCATCCTTTTACATGTAGCTTTGCAGTTTTCCCAGCACCACTTATGGAAGAGGCTGTCTTTTCTCCACTGTATATGCTTGCCTACTTTATCAAAGATAAGGTGACCATATGTGGGTGGGTTTATCTCTGGGCTTTCCATCCTGTTCCATTGATCTATATTTCTGTTTTTGTGCCAGTACCATACTGTCTTGATTACTGTAGTTTTGTAGTATAGTCTGAAGTCCAAGAGCCTGATTCCTCCAGCTCCATTTTTCTTTCTCAAGATTGCTTTGGCTATTCGGGGTCTTTTGTGTTTCCATACAAATTGTGAAATTTTTTTGTTCTAGTTCTGTGAAAAATGTCATTGGTAGTTTCATAGGGATTGCATTGAATCTGTAGATTGCTTTGGGTAGTATAGTCATTTTCACAATATTGATTCTTCCAATGCAAGAAATGGTATATCCCTCCATCTCTCTGTATCACTTTTAATATCTTTCATCAGTGTCTTATACTTATCTGCATACAGGTCTTTTGTCTCCTTAGGTAGGTTTATTCCTAGGTATTTTATTCTTTTTGTTGCAATGGTAAATGGGAGTGTTTCCTTAATTTCTCTTTCAGGTTTTTCACCATTAGTGTATAGGAATGCAAGAGATTTCTGTGCATTAATTTTGTATCTTGCTACTTTACCAAATTCACTGATTAGCTCTAGTAGTTTTCTGGTGGCATCTTTAGGATTCTCTACGTATAGTGTCATGTCATCTGCAAAGAGCAACAGTTTTACTTCTTCTTTTCTGGTTTGGATTCCTTTTATTTCCTTTTCTTCTCTGATTGCTGTGGCTAAAACTTCCAAAACTATGTTGAATAATAGTGGTGAAAGTGGACAACCTTGTCTTGTTCCTGATCTTAGTGGAAATGGCTTCAGTTTTTCACCATTGAGAACGATGTTGGCTGTGGGTCTGTCATATATGGCCTTTATTATGTTGAGGTAAGTTCCCTCTATGCCTAATTTTTGGAGGGTTTTTATCATAAATAGAGGTTGAATTTTGTCAAAAGCTTTTTCTGCATCTATTGAGATGATCATATGGTTTTTCTCCTTCAATTTGTTAATATGGTGTATCACATTGATTGATTTGCATATACTGAAGAATCCTTGCATTCCTGGGATAAACCCCACTTGATCATGGTGTATGATCCTTTTAATGTGCTGTTGGATTCTGTTTGCTAGTATTTTGCTGAAGATTTTTGCATCTACGTTCATCAGTGATATTGGCCTGTAGTTTTCTTTGTTTGTGACATCTTTCTCTGGTTTTGGTATCAGGGTGATGGTGGCCTCGTAGAATGAGTTTGGGAGTGTTCCTCCCTCTGCTACATTTTGGAAGAGTTTGAGAAGGATGGGTGTTAGCTGTTCTCTGAATGTTTGATAGAATTCACCTGTGAAGCCATCTGGTCCTGGCCTTTTGTTTGTTGGAAGATTTTTAATCACAGTCTCAATTTCAGTGCCTGTGATTGGTCTGTTTATATTTTCTATTTTTTCCTGGTTCAGTCTCAGAAGGTTGAGCTTTTCTAAGAATTTGTCCATTTCTTCCAGGTTGTCCATTTTATTGGCATAGAGTTGTTTGTAGTAGTCTCTTATGATGCTTTGTATTTCTGCAGTGTCAGTTGTTACTTCTCCTTTTTCATTTCTAACTCCATTGATTTGAGTCTTCTCCCTTTTTTTCTTGATGAGTCTGGTTAATGGTTTATCAATTTTGTTTATCTTCTCAAAGAACCAGCATTTAGTTTTATTGATCTTTGTTACTGTTTCTTTCATTACTTTTTCATTTATTTCTGATCTGAACTTGTGATTTTTTCCTTCTGCTAACTTTGGGGTTTTTTTGTTCTTCTTTCTCTAATTGTTATAGGTGTGAGGTTAAGTTGTTTATTTGAGATTTTTCTTGTTTCTTGAGGTAGAATTGTTTTGCTATAAACTTCCCTCTTAGAACTGCTTTTGCTGCATCCCATAGGTTTTGGGTCATTGTGTCCTCATTGTCATTTGTTTCTAGGTATTTTTTGATTTCCTCAGTGATCTCTTGGTTACTTAGTAGTGTATTGTTTAGGGTCCATGTGTTTGTATTTTTTACAGTTTTTTTCCTGTAATTGATATCTAGTCTCATAGCGTTGTGGTCGGAAAAGATACTTGATACGATTTCAATTTTCTTGAATTTACCAAGGCTTGATTTGTGACCCAAGACATAATCTATCCTGGAGAATGTTCCATGAGCACTTGAGAATAAAGTGTATTCTGTTGTTTTTGGATGGAATGTCCTATAAATATCAATTAAGTCCTTCTTTTTTAATGTGTCATTTAAAGCTTGTGTTTCCTTATTTATTTTCATTTTGGATGATCTGTCCATTGGTGAAAGTGGGGTGTTAAAGTCCCCTACTATGATTGTGTTACTGTTGATTTCCCCTTTTATGGCTGTTAGCATTTGCCTTATATATTGAGGTGCTCCTATGTTGGGTGCATAAATATTTACAATCGTTATATCTTCTTCTTGGATTGATCCCTTGATCATTATGTAGTATCCTTCTTTGTCTCTTGTTATAGACTTTATCTTAAAGTCTATTTTGTCTGATATGAGAATTGCTACTCCAGCTTTCTTTTGATTTCCATTTGCTTGGAATACCTTTTTCCATCCCCTCACTTTCAGTCTGTATGTGTCCCTAGCTCTGAAGTGGGTCTCTTGTTGACAGCATATATACGGGTCTTGTTTTTGTATCCATTCAGCCAGTCTATGTCTTTTGGTTGGAGCATTGAATCCATTTTCATTTAAAGTAATTATCTATATGTATGTTCCTATTACCATTTTCTTAATTGTTTTGGGTTGGTTTGTTTTTGTAGGTCTTTTCCTTCTCTTGTGTTTCCTGCCTAGAGAAGTTCCTTTAGCATTTGTCGTAAAGCTGGTTTGGTGGTGCTGAATTCTCTTAACTTTTGTTTGTCTGTAAAGGTTGTAATTTCTCCATCAAATCTGAATGAGATCCTTGTCGGGTAGAGTAATCTTGGTTGTTGCTTTTTCCCTTTCATCACTTTAAATATGTCCTGCCACTCCCTTCTGGCTTGCAGTTTCTGCTGAAAGATCAGCTGTTAACCTTATGGGGATTCCCTTGTATGTTATTTGTTGCTTTTCCCTTGCTGCTTTAATATTTTTTCTTTGTATTTAATTTTTGATAGTTTGATTAATGTGTCTTGGCATGTTTCTCCTTGGATTTATCCTGTATGGGACTCTCTACACTTGCTGGACTTGATTGACTATTTTCTTTCCCATATTAGAGATGTTTTCAACTCTAATCTCTTCAAATATTTTCTCAGTCCCTTTCTTTTTCTCTTCTTCTTCTGAGACCCCTATAATTCCAATGTTGGTGTATTTAATGTTGTCCCAGAGGTCTCTGAGACTGTCCTCAATATAGTTATTTCCACTATTTTATCTTCCAGGTCACTTATCCATCTTCTGCCTCAGTTATACTGCTATTGATTCCTTCTAGAGAATTTTTAATATCATTTATTGTGTTGATCATTTTTTGTTTATTCTTTAGTTCTTTTAGATCCTTGTTAAACTTTTCTTGTATTTTCTCCATTCTATTTCCAAGATTTTGGATCATCTTTACTATCATTACTCTGAATTCTTTTTCAGGTAGACTGCCTATTTCCTCTTCATTTGTTTGGTCCGATGGGTTTTTACCTTCCTCCTTCATCTGCTGTGTGTTTCTCTGTCTTCTCATTTTGCTTAACTTACTGTGTTTGGGGTCTCCTTTTTGGAGTCTGCAGGTTTGTAGTTTCCATTGTTTTTGGTCACTGCCTCCAGTGTCTAAGGTTGGTTCAGTGGGTTGTGGAGGCTTTTTGGTGGAGGGGACTGGTGCCTGTGTTCCGGTGGATGAGGCTGGATCTTCTCTTTTTGGTGGGCAGGGCCACATTCAGTGGTGTGTTTTGGGGTGTCTGTGACCTTATTAAGATTTTTTGGCAGCCTCTCTGCTTATGGGTGGGGTTGTGTTCTGGTCTTGCTAGTTGTTTGGCATAGGGTGTCCAGCACTGTAGCCTGCTGGTCATTGAGTGGAGCTGGTCTTAGTGTTGAGATGGAGATCTCTGGGAGAGCTTTTGCTGTTTGATATTATGTGGAGTCAGGAGGTCTCTGGTGGATGAATGTCCTGAACTCGGCTCTCCCACCTCAGAGGCACAGGCCTGACACCTGGCTGGAGCAACAAGACCTTGTCAGCCATACAGCTCAGAAGAAAAGGGAGAAAAAAAGAAAGAAAGAAAGAAAGAAAAATAAATAAATAAACTTTATTAAAATAAAATATAAAAATTATTAAAAATTTAAAAATTAAAAAGTAATAAAAAAAGAAAGAAAGAAGAGAGCAACCAAACCAAAAAACCAATCCATCAATGACAACAAGTGCTAAAAACTATACTAAGAAAATCAAACAAACAAAAAAAAACTGGACAGACAGAACCCTAGGAGAAATGGTAACAGCAAAGCTATACAGACAAAATCACACAAAGAAGCATACACATACACACTCACAAAAAGAGAAAAAGGAAAAAAATATATATATATGAAAAAAAAGGAAGAGAGCAACCAAATCAATAAACAAATATACCAGTGACAATAAACTCTTAATACTAAACTAAGATAAACATAAAACCAGAAACAAATTAGATGCAGAAAGCAAACCCCAAGTCTACAGTTGCTCCCAAAGTCCACCTCCTCAATTTGGGATGATTTGTTGTCTATTCAAGTATTCCACAGATGCGGGGTACATCAAGTTCATTGTGAGATTTAATCTGCTGCTCCTGAGGCTGCTGGGAGAGATTTCCCTTTCTCTTCTTTGTTCGCACAGCTCCTGGGGTTCAGCTTTGGATTTGGAACCGCCTCTGCATGTAGGTTGCCTGAGGGTGTCTGTTCTTCACTCAGACAGTACAGGGTTAAAGAAGCAGCTGATTTGGGAGCTCTGGCTCACTCAGGCTCGGGGGGGAGGGAGGGGTATGGAATGAGGCACGAGCCTGTGGCAGCAGAGGCCGACATGACGTTGCACCAGCCTGAGGCACACCATGTGTTCTCCCGGGGAAGTTGTCCCTGGATCACGGGACCCTGGCAGTGGCAGGTTGCACAGGCTCTTGGGAGGGGAGGTGTGGATAGTGACTTGGGCTTGCACACAGGCTTCTTGCTGGCTGCAGCAGCAGCCTTAGCATCTCATGCCCGTCTCTGGGGTCCATGCTGATAGCTGCAGCTTGCGCCCGTCTCTGGAGCTCATTTAGGGCGTGCTCTGAATCCCCTCTCCTCACGCACCTCGAAGCAATGGTCTCTTGCCTCTTAGGCAGTTCCAGACATTTTCCCGGACACCCTCCTGGCTAGCCATGGCACACTAGCCACCTCAGGCTGTGTTCACGCCACCAACCCCAGTCCTCTCCCTCGGACCCGACCTCCAAAGCCCGAGCCTCAGCTCCCAGCCCCCACCCATCCCGGCGGGTGAGCAGACAAGCCTCTCGGGCTGGTGAGTGCTGGTCGGCACCGATCCTCTGTGCGGGAATCTCTCCACTTTGCCCTCTGAACCCCTGTTGCTGCGCTCTCCTCCGTGGCTCCAAAGCTT
Organism: Balaenoptera borealis; assembly: GCF_965194805.1. Taxonomy (NCBI): domain Eukaryota; kingdom Metazoa; phylum Chordata; class Mammalia; order Artiodactyla; family Balaenopteridae; genus Balaenoptera; species Balaenoptera borealis. The sequence goes on from NC_138865.1 coordinate 96,398,669, forward strand.
CACCCCCGCCCACCCCCCCATCTCCACCAGTGAAGGGGCTTCCTAGTGTATGGAACTTTTCCTCCTTCACAGCTCCCTCCCAGAGGTGCAGGTCCCGCCCCTATTCTTTTGTCTCTGTTTTTTCTTTTTTCTTTTGCCCTACCCAGGTACATGGGGAGTTTCTTGCCTTTTGGGAAGTCTGAAGTCTTCTGCCAGCATTCAGTAGGTGTTCTGTAGGAGCTGTTCCACATGTAGATGTATTTGTGGGGAGGAAGGTGATCTCCATGTTTTACTCCTCTGCCATCTTGAAGGTCGCTACCATGTGTTTTTAAAATGAACCCTGAGTGTCACGTATTGTTCTAAGCACTTTTCTTCTATAGCTGCTTTAATTGTCACCACCCCAAGAGTGAGGAATCCTCCCCTTTTTACAATGAGGAAACTGAAGATTTATTTATTTTGCATCCTCGGCCCCAGCATGCTCCCTGTGGTGGGTGGTGGAGCTGGAAAAGCCCAGCCTCACCTCTGCTCTTGGCTCCCCAGTGTCTTACGGCCTCATTTCCATATAACATGATGTGATTTGTGCTGCCATGGTGGGTTACTGTTATGAAGTTCCAAGGCAATATGCTTTCTGTGTTGTCCTTAACATAGATCCTCTCTGTGAATTTATTTTTGGTGATTTTTTTAAATGCCAGTTTCCTTCCAGAGTGGACGCTCTGTGGGGGCCAGGACACTGCCTACTTGGCTTACACCTGTATTTCCAATAACTAGAACAGTACTTGTCACCTGTTAGGAACACAATACATTTTTTGATGAGTGGATGAGGAATGAATTGAGCAATATCAAGATATGGTAACATGATTTGCATTTAACCTGGATCACAATGGTAGCCAACATCTTGTGAAATGAGGTTCTGGGGTAAGACCACACCCATTGAGAACTGGGAACTTCTCAACAATTATTCTTTGATTATTAACTTAAATGGAAGAGCCCAAAACCTTCTTCAGCTTGTTTCCCTGCTCCAAGTGTTTCCATCTCTTCCTGCTGTAATGAGTGGCAGTAACGGAAATGCATTGTTGATCACCACGCATCATTGTGGGAGAAAATTGAGGTTGCTTGCAGCTGTCTCTTAAAATAGCCTTTTAGAACCACGTTTAAGAAGCAGCTATTCAGCAACCATGATTTACCTCCCTACTATGTGACACAGAGAGCATAGCTGTTGTAGATCACATCTCACTCAATCTCCAGATGAGGGAAAAATCATTATCCTTATTTTATAGATGAGGAAAACTAAGTCTCAGACTGATTATATAACCTGCCCAAGATCTTATAACTTTTAAGGAACAGAACGGGAGCTTGATTGTCCATGATACAATTAGAATCTTGAATACTAAGGTCAGAACATGATATTGATTCTGTGAAAAACTACCACATGGAAAAGTTTATAAAGCTTGGCAACCTATGTTGATGAGCGTAATCAAGAAACTATATATTGGTACCTGTACTGTTAAAAAACAGAACAAAGAATAGAAACAGTAAGTTGCAGATGTTCTTAATGGTCAACCCAGAAGGCAAGGCTGTTGATAAGCCTGAAGCAGGCAGCTGTAAGACACGTGCTTACGGCAAGTGTTTAAAGATGGGACTAGCTTCTCCCTTGAGTATTTCTGAACCTAGAAGGAATAGAGAAGACTTCTTGACTGGGGTGTCTCTAAAGAGAATGCAAAAAACCTCAGTCTTTTTTTGTTGTATCTCCCGCTAGAGGGTTAAAATCTGGCTTTTGGGTTTCATCCTGCAGCGGCTTCCCTTTCGTTTGTGCTTATGTTAGACAAGCAAAGACTCTCAGTTACCTATTATCTCTCAGGTTTAAAAACAGCCACCTCTTCTATTCTTACGTTGCAACTTAGAGCCAAAGAAGACTAAAGACAAAGGAAAAAAAATAGTTTCTGGTATTAGATTTCTTGATTAGTTCAAAAACCAATATTATATTTTTAACAGACAACCCAAAGGGACCCAGCTTGGTCCACAGCCACAGTCACTGGGAAGAGTGGCCTTAGGATACAGAAGGAACAGTTGACATCTTCATTGAATTCCCCCTGTGGAAGTGACCCACACATACATGGTTACACTGATGGCTTGATGGGTGCGTTTCCTTTTGGATCACTGGGTTTACAAAGATCTTAAGTTAGGACTCTTTTTTACAGTGGGTTTTGAAAAACTGGATTTCAGTGAACAGGAATGTTAATAACAGGACTTGAAGCATCTCCTGCTAAGATGGGCCTGGTTGAAGTCACATTCATTATGAAGGATCACTTGCTTTTTTTTTTGGATCCTCTGGTCGCTGGAATTTTGTTTGAGGTAGTTCCAAATTGAGATGGAAGGACCTCCCTGGCAGTCCAGTGGTTAAGAATCCACACTTCCACTGCAGGGGCCACAGGTTTGATCCCTGGTTGGGGAACTAAGATCCTGCATGCCAAAAAAAAAAAAAAAGACAAAAAACAAATTGAGATGGAGAGCCACAAGAATACCTAAAGCAGTTCCTAAAACGGACCTTAACGAAGCCCACAAAAGGATTTATTGGGCATTACAAAATTCATGCTCTGTGCAGAACTAACTGCAATTTGCCATTAAGTGTAACCAGTTGTATGCAAATATGTACAATGTCTTATATAATAATATGTAGGTAACAATATGTTCCTCCTAAGAACTTTCCATTCTTCCTCACTAAAACCAAAAACAACTTCAGGGAAATATAGTGAAAATAAAAAGTCTCTGGCTGATCTGGCCTGGCTTCCCCTCCTGGCGGGATCCTAACTCCACTCGCTCCATGCACTGCCTTCTCCAAGAAGTTGTTTCTGTTACCACACGCTGCCAACATCGGCCTGTTTTCTCTAGTTCTACCCACAGTTGTTCAAAGTTCACTTGGAGTACCTAGATTTTATCAACAACACTCTTAAGACAATTTGCTGCCTCACATACTCTCCAGTGTTGCCTAGACTGGGCATACTGATCATTATTCTGGAAAGGATTTCTCTTTCTGTTTGCTCCTAATTGCAATTCTGGAATTCTAATCCAGAGCCGTCTTATAGAAATAGAATGAGACTGACAAATATGAATCATATATGTATTCTCAAATTTTCTAGTAGCCACATTAAAAAGAGTAAAAACTTAATTTTACATATATATTAAAAATCATCAAACATTATTTCAGCATGTAATCAAGTTTCAAAAATCATTAATGAGATCTTTCACATTCTTTTTTATTTTTTTCTGTTATACTATGTTTTGAAAATCTGGTGTGTGTTTCAACCTTGCAGAACATCTGGATCTGGCCTTGTCAAATTGCATGTGTTCAAAGGGCACATGTGGCTAGTGGCTACCATATTGGATAGCCCAGCACAAATCTACTCTAGAGGCTTTGAGTTCTGTCCAGCTGGCTATGGTAAGAGAGAGTTGCACCCTGCTCACATTTTGTTGGGATACATAACTTTCTGATTCAGATCAACCTGAAAATAACTTCCGACTCCCACTGAGGAGTTGTACCATGATAATCCCTTTGTATTAAACTCCACTGCCTCATCCACCCCAATCCCTTGTATTATTATTGTTGAATTCTTGCATTCATAGTTACCACGTTGAACACAATAACACAAAGAGTACTTCCATTCCATAGCCTTCACTTCATAATGTTTTCCTGGTGGTGGTTTTTTCCTAGGTAGGATGAGAATGTCAAGATAAAAAGATTCTTTTACTTTACTCTTTCACTTGCTTATTTTCTTTTCCTCCTCCTTTGTTTCCTGTGCCCTGAAGAGGTTGTCAAATTCCTGCTTCTGTGGTTTATGGGGTTTCATGCCCCTCCTCTTCCTGGAGATCCTTGTGTGCAGAACATCTAATAGGTCACCTCTGAGTGACCTCTGTTCCAACTCCACTTGCACCAGCTTCACGTCTCCAAGTAGAGGAGGAGAAGAGAGAACAAACAGGGACTCGGGACTGAAGGCGGTGGGTGTGAGGGGTGCCAGGAGGTAGGAAGCAGGGGAAGGAAACATCTTAAGGATGAAATAGGAGGAGAAGAGAAAGAACTGAGAGCAGAGAAGCAGTTGAGTATGTGGGGAGCATAGACAATGGCTGGCAATTACAGGGGGAATGGTATTCTAAAGCTGGTGGGACCATCAAAATATACAAATTGTAAAGGTTAAGTGAAATGTTTATTTTATTCTTTTCTCCTTAGTCAGCCTAACTGAATACGATTAACAGGAACACGACACTAGCTGCATACTAAAATTAGATGTTAGTTCGACTTCTCACTCACTGCATTAATGCACAGATGCCTCTTCCACATAAATTCCTTTCTCACCAGCCTCAGTCACCTTACACATCCTTCTCCAGAGCTGCATGTTAGAAAGGAAACACAGAACTTTCGTTCAGCTGGCTCGCCTCTCCAAGTCAGCACCTCATGGTGGAGCAGAAAACATCCCAGATTAGAACCGTCAGACCTGAGGTCAAGTCCAGGCTCCCCACCATCCTAGCACTACAACTTTGGGCAAGTTCATTTACCTCACCTGGGCAATAGTTTCCTTGTCTACCAAGGGGATGTGCACTTCTCTTTCTTACCTATGTTACAGGAATTGGGGAGAAAATAAATAAGATGATGAATAAGGAAGAACTTAAGCTGTCTAAAGTCTTACGCACAAGGATTAACGTAACTATGTCTATGTTGGCCATTACGTCTGAACATTTGACGAGTTGCTCCCAGTTTATAGTTAGGGAATGGAAGGCCCAGACAGGTAACACTGGCTCATCCAGAATCTCCCAGAGACCAATGACTTGAGATGAGAACCACGTCCACATCCGCTCAACCCCAGCCTGTATCCCCCAACCATGCTGTCTTTCTGGAGAAAACATCCCCCACCCAAACCACTCCAACATAAAGCCCATTCAGCCATCAAGAGAGAAAAAAACAAAGGTACTTTTCAGAATTTTTTTTAAAATCTGCCTTCAAACAATAACTCTTTGAAAGATTGATACCAAAATAATTTTTTCCTAAAATTTCTTTTTCTTCCCCACTACTTAGATATATTACTTGGTTACCACTTGTAAAAGCTGAGATACTTGGAATGTTTAGTCTGAAAAAAAATGACTGAAACAGGTGTCCTTGGGTTTTTTTCCTTTATTAAGTACACTCATAGCAAGAATATATGGATTTTTCACTGGCTAAATACTTCCACAAATATTTCTTTAATGAACTGATTTTCAGTGAAATAATTCACTGAATGAAATAATTCATTTTCAGTTCTCAGTTATGATTACATATACAAAGCCAGTGACCGAGTTTACATGCACGTTCACCGTGTACAAATACTACTTAAATTTTGTTCCTTGACCCTACTTGATGACATGCAATAATGACAACATTGTTGAGCTTCAGAGCTGGTTCAAGCCTCAGAAATGCTTCTAGCACTGAGACCCTGGGCATATTACATTCCTCCTTGAACCTTAGTTTCATCATTCGTAAAGTGGAAATAATATCATCCGTGTCACATCATTCTTGAGAGAAATTAGATAAACAATTTATTTATGTAAGAGCTTTAGGAAATTCAAAGTCTTATAGAAAATAATTTTTTTTCATTACAATTCTTTCAAGCTATAGCTGTATTAGGCAAGGATCATTTTTTCCTTGTGTCAATCACTGATAAGGCAGGAAAAAGGCCTATGACATTAAAAAGGGTTGGACTCTGAAAGGGTGAAACAGTCATCCTAAGAAATATAGCCTATAATTCTCAGAATTAAAGGACCTTGGGGATCATCTAGTCTATCTCTTCGTTTCTCAGCTAAGGAAACCGGGTGGGTGGTGTGGGGAAGGAGGGGCCTGGCTTTCAGCAGTGCAGGAATAAAAACCAAACCCAAACCAGAGAAAACGCTCCATGTTCTGCCTCTAGATGTTTCACCACATTGTGCTGCCTTACTTTATGAGGATCAAATACACATCCTCTGGGTGATGGAAGGTCACCTGTGGACGTACAACATCAGAGAGTTCACACAGGGATGCTCAGAGACAGAAGGTTTAAAATGGGCTCTGTAATCAGACCTGCAATGTGGCTTCTCCTCTCCCAAATTCCCACCAGGTGTCAACTATCCTCTTCACAACCTCTGGTGATGGTACATGCAATGCCTGTCTATGCCAGCCCGACCTACTTTTCAAACATATATTCTTCTCCTGAGTAGGATGTGCATCTACTATAAGCCTCTGTCTACCCTCTCTCCTTTGTGGCTGAGACCCAAGCTGCTGGGGTAGAGCCACATCCAATCAATGTATTCATGACCATCAAACAAGTCATTACCAAATTAGTTACATCATTGAAGTTGTAATAAGAGTTCTGGAAGAAAAGTACCAGACACCATGAATGAGTGTAATGGGGTGACTGAACACAGGCTGGTGGTTAGGATAGATTTCCTCTAGGCCATGGTGATAATCTGAGACCTGGAGGATCGGTAGACTTTGGACCAGTGAAGTTAGACAAATGTGAGGAGGAGGGTACCAAGCCAAGGCAATAGCTCTTGTGAAGGCCCTGAAGACAAAGGGCCCAGAGAAATCTGGAAAAGAAAGGAAGCCCATTTTGGGGGGAACAAAGTGTAGAAGAGTGAGAGGGGGGAGAGAGATCAGGAAGGCCACCCCACACCAATGCAAATACTTTACAAGGTCTTCATCCTGTGTCTTTCAAGTTTATCTATAACTGCCTTGAAGTGGGTTGCCCAAAGAGAACTCAGGGGTTATAAACTTTAATTCTATGTCAGACTGCGCAGGTACAAATTCTGGATCTTCAAGTTACTAGCTGTGAGATCTTAGAGTAGTTTATGTATTTTTCTGAGAATCCCCAACTATAAGTGATAATAATAGTAGTCCTCACTCACAGTGTCTTGAGGATTAAATGTATTATTTGTGTAAATAGACATAAAGGTTCTAGGACAGTGCCTGGCACATAATAAGTGCTATATAAAACTTTGTTATTAATATCATGGTCCAAGCCAGCAGCCTGAATCCTAGTTTCCCTCTACTTTTTGCTTCTGTGTCAATTCAGGTCTTCTGGGAAGCAGATGGATTGGGCAGGGAGAGCTTTAGACTTCAATGCCCATCTGACAAAGTCTTAGAGAATCCACTGAGAGGCTCCAGAGCAAAGAATGCCTGCTCGAGGAATCTCACCCTGGGCAGAAGTGGTCAGGCCCTAGTATGGCTACTGTGTTTGGTAACAAGCCAGAGAAGAATGCCCAGGAAGAGTGTGGTTCCAAGGCTGTATACCTCACGGCTCACTGCCCAGCTCATTCTTTAGGGGTGGTCCGAGGAGTGAACATATGGCTGCCACAGCTTTGAACTCACTGAATAGGTTCCCCCCACTCTCAGACTCTCCTTTGCATCTTCCAGACGCTCGGTTGCATTCCTCTGCTAACCCCTGGCTTTCCAGGTCTATTTGCCTCACCTAACTTCCTCACTGATGGGGCTCCTAACTCCACTGTTTCCACTGATGCTGCTTCAGCTGAACCCTTTCTACCCTCAGCTGCACGTGCTGCCTTAGTCTGTTATGGAAACCTAGGAGCCTTATCTTTCTGACTCTTGACAGCCCTTTGGAGATCTGAAAATAATTATCTTGTGAAAATGGTGTCGTAGAAGAGCACCAACATCAAGTAAAATCAAGTTTGAAAGCTGGTTCTACCATTTATTAACTGTGCAAACAATTAAATCTTACCCTACGTCAATTTCTCCATCTGTAAAATGGAACTAATGCCTACCTTTCAGGGTTGTGGTAAGGATCGGATGAGATAATATATGTGACAGTTCCTAACACAGTGACTACCATATAACAAATGCTCAATAAATACTATTTTTCTTTTCTTTCTTCTTCTTGGCATCTTGTCTTCTCCAAATTAATCACCGCTAGCTTCCTCCTGGCTTTCAGGGGCTCTTCTCATCTGCAACACTGGTTTTTAAAAGTTGTAATCTATCTATAATAACATTAACTTTGCAAAATAGAATAAAGAGTCTACTCCACACTGTGGTGGTATAACCACCGTGAAAGAGATGATGTCTATCCACTAAAACCCAGCTTCAATGATTGCCCATTAGACCTATGAAAATATTCAGCTCCTTAACATGGCCTTTCTCATCTGGTTCCTTCTGCCTGGAATTCTCTTCCTCTCACACATCTCCTGGCTCTGCCCTTCAATTCTCATTCACTTCCCCAGAGAAGCTACTCTCACCTCCTAATCTAAATTAGCTTTCCATTATACCTGCACTCTGTTCTTCTTCCTTACAGAATTTATCACAATTTATAATTTTGTACTTATTTCTACGGATACAATTGTTTAATGTATATTTTCCCTATAGACATTAAACTTCAAAAAGGCAGGAACTGTATCACATCTGGAACATCCAGCATAGACAATCAATAATACTGTTAGATGAATGTATGATTTACCTCCCTCCATTCAAACCAAGATAGCACGCACATTTTTTTGACAAATTCATTTCACTATCAATTCATATTCAGCTTTTTGTTCACCATAACTTCAAAGGCTTTTACACACCTGTTAGAGCTAAGTTATCACGATCCATGTCGCTGTATATGTGCATGCACGAGCACATGCATGCATGTTTAACATGAACAAAGGCACGCATCTGAGTAAATAATGGGTGTTCAGGTCAACTGAATGGTGCAGTATGTGTGTTTATGTGTGTGTAAAGATAAATCGGATATTGACAAAGTCACCTGTGTCAAATGATAGCAGTATGACTTGAGAACATTGGAGAATATTTCATATGCAAAGATGGAGTGAAGGGGCAATGGTTTTATTCATAATCCAAGAAGTAGGGTCAAGCAACCAGGACCAGAGTAGGGAAATCATAAAGAAAATCCCAAAGCCATCATCCACGATGGGGCCTGGAACCCAGGGGACCAAGAAACTTGGTCTAAAGACCAAGAAACAGAAATGAAGCCTTATAGTCAGGCTTGAACTTGTGAATGACGGGGATTCATTGAAGGTATTAGAGAGTGATGGAGAAAGATGTCACGGAGAATGTACCTAGTGAATGCAGAAGGGAGAAGCTGAGTGTGAGAGACTAGTTTGGCATTTATAGCAGCTGTCTATGCTGGAGGATGATGATAATTTTTGAGAAAAATAATTTGTTCATTATTGGACAAATTATACAAAACTCTTAGAGTGTGAGTGAACTGCAGGGCATGCTGATGACACAAACAGATGCAGAGATATACCATGCTCCTGGATTGGATGAATCAATATTGTGAAAATAATTATACTACCCAAAGCAATCTACAGGTTCAATGCAATCCTATCAAATTACCAATGGCATTTTTCACAGAATTAGAACAAAAAAATTACGCAATTTGTATGGAAACACAAAAGACCCTGAATAACCAAAGCAATCTTGAGAAAGAAAAACAGAGCTGGAGGAATCAGACTCCCCAACTTCAGACTATACTACAAAGCTACAGTAATCAAGACAGTATGGTACTGGCACAAAAACAGAAATATAGATCAATGGAACAGGATAGAAAGCCCAGAGATAAACCCACGTACCTATGGTCACCTAATCTATGACAAAGGAGGCAAGAATATACAATGGAGACAAGACAGTATCTTCAATAAATGGTGCTGGGGAAACTGGACAACTACATGTAAAAGAATGAAATTAGAACACTACCTAACACCATACACAAAAATAAACTCAAAATGGATTAAAGACCTAAATGTTAGACCAGACACTATAAAACTCTTAGAGGAAAACATAGGAAAAACACTCACTGACATAAATTACAGCAAGATCTTTTTTGACCCACCTCCTAGAGTAATGAAAATAAAAACAAAAATAAGCAAATGGGACCTAATGAAACTTCAAAGCTTTTGCACAGCAAAGGAAACCATAAACAAGATGAAAAGACAACTCACAGAATGGGAGAAAATATTTGCAAACAAAGTAACGGACAAAGGATTAATCTCCAAAATATACAAACAGCTCATGCAGGTCAATATCAAAAAAACAAACAACCCAATCAAAAAATGGGTGGGGACTTCCCTGGTGGCACAGTGGTTAAGAATCCGCCTGCCAATGCAGGCAACACAGGTTCAATCCCTGGTCCAGGAAGATCACACATGCCGTGGAGCAACTAAGCCCATGCACCACAACTACTGAGCCTGCGCTCTAGAGCCTGCAAGCCACAACTACTGAGCCCATGTGCCACAACTACTGAAGCCCATGCGTCTAGAGCCTGTGCTCCGCAACAAGAGAAGCCACTGCGGTGAGAAGCCCATGCACCACAACGAAGAGTAACCCCTGCTTGCCACAATTAGAGAAATCTCACACACAGCAACGAAGACCCAATGTAGTCAAAATTAATTAATTATTTTAAAATGACAGAAGACCTGAATAGACATTTCAGCAAAGAAGACATACAGATGGCCAAGAAGCACATGAAAAGATGCTCAACAGCATTAATTATTAGAGAAATGCAAATCAAAACTACAATGAGGTATATCACCTCACACCAGTCAGAATGGCCATCATCAAAAAATCTACAAACAATAAATGCTGGAGAGGGTGTGGAGAAAAGGGAACACTCTTGCACTGTTGGTGGGAATGTAAATTGATACAGCCACTGTGGAGAACAATATGGAGGTTCCTTAAAAAACTAAAAATAGAACTACCATATGACCCAGCAATCCCACTGTTAGGCATATACCCAAAGACAACCATAATTCAAAAAGACACATTTACCCAGTGCTCCTGGCAGTACTATTGACAATAGCCAGGACATGGAAACAACCTAAATGTCCATTGACAGATGAATGGATAAAGAAGATGTGGTACATATATATAATAGAATATTACTCAGCCATAAAAAGAAATGAAATTGGGTCATTTGTAGAGATATGGATGGACCTAGAGTATGTCATACAGAGTGAAGTAAGTGAGAAAGAGAAAAAGAAATATCATATATTAACTCATATATGTGGAATCTAGAAAAATGGTACAGATGAACCTATTTTCAGGGCAGGAATAGAAAGGCAGATGCAGAGAACAAATATGTGGATACGGTGGGGAAGGGGAGGGTGGGATGAATTGGGAGATTAACTTTAACATAAATACAGTACCATGTGTAAAATAGATAGTTAGTAGGGACCTACTGTATACCACAGGGAGCTCAGCTCAGTGCTCTGTGATGACCTAGATGGGTGGGATGGGGGTGGAGACAGGTCCAAGAGGGAGGGGATATATGTATACATATAGCTGATTCACTTCACTGTACAGCAGAAACTAACACATCATAAAGCAATTACACTCCAGTAAAAAAAAAGATTGGTAGATGGAAATAAACTAGAAATTAGGAAAGAAGGAGGACAGCGAAGGGCCAAGAGAGGAGAGAATATCAAAAAGGAAGAACCAGTTGATCTCTTCAATACTCTAGAGAAGATGAGCAGAAGATGATGAACACTAAAAGATGCCTATAAGATTTAGAATTTAAGTGGTCCCTGGTGATATTGGATATAACAATTTTAGAGAAGGTGGAGGGGCCAGAACCATATGGTTGATGAATGATGCATAAGTGGGAGGTAAAGATGTAAAAGAAGATACATGACATGAAACATAATGGAAACTATGGCTGGGCTTTGATTCCCTCTAACCATGTTTGATTCACCTTTTCTAGTGCCCACATACTTTCCAACAGTTTTGATACATCCTAACTTTTCTCTACCATGCCTTCTCCTACTGTCTTCTGTTAACATGCTGTTTTTTCTTTCTTTCTTTGTTACAGACGTCTTTGCTCTTAGAATCTCTCCCACTTGGGCTGCCCCATAGATTTACAGTCAGAACTGCCTGTTTAAGATTTGCTTCACTTTCTCTTGCCACCTTCCCCACTCTGAGAGGCAGGTTGTGGAATTATGGCTAGTCTTCATTTGAAATCAGCTTTTCCAAAGTTCAAGAACAACATGTGCATGTCTTAAGCTCTTGTCAGCCACACACACACAAACTTCGCACTTCCAGAAGGCTGCTTCCAGCAGTCCCGGGAATGTCTGTTAGGCAGAACAAGTGGAGTCTTGCCCATACCCCCTTGATAGTTAATCTTTGGACAAGAATATAGAAAGATAGATAATTAATTTAAAAAGGATATGTTAGGGCAGACAGCAGAAGCAAGAAGAACTACAGCCCTGCAGCCTGTGGAACGACAACCACCTTCATAGATAGACAAAATGAAAAGGCAGAGGACTATGAACCAGATGAAGAAACCAGATAAAACTCCAGAAAAACAATTAAATGAAGTGGAGATAGGGAACCTCCCAGAAAAAGAATTCAGAATAATGTTAGTGAAGATGATCCAGGACCTCAGAAAAAGAATGGAGGCAAAGAGTGAGAAGATGCAAGAAATGTTTAGTAAAGACCTAGAAGAATTAAAGAACAAACAAACAGAGATGAACAATACAATAACTGATATGAAAAATACACTAGAAGGAATCAATAGCAGAATAACTGAGGCAGAAGAACGGAAGACAGAATGGTGGAAATCACTGCTGTGGAACAAAATAAAGAAAAAAGAATGAAAAGAAATGAAGACAGGCAAAGAGACCTGGGACAACATTAAACACACCAACATTTGCATTATAGGGGTCCCAGAAAGACAAGAGAGAGAGAAAGGACCCAAAAAAAATATTTAAAGAGATTATAGTTGAAAACTTCCCTAACATGGGAAAGGAAATAACCACCCAAGTCCAGGAAATGCAGAGAGTCCAAGGCAGGATAAACCCAAGGAGAAACACACCAAGACACATAGTAATCAAACTAACAAAAATTAAAGACAAAGAAAAATTATTAAAAGCAACAAGGGAAAAACACCAAATAACACACAAGGGAACTCCCATAAGGTTAAAAGCTGATTTCTCAGCAGAAAATCTACAAGCCATAAGGGAGTGGCACGATATATTTAAAGTGATGAAAGGGAAGAACCTAAAACCAAGATTACTCTACACGGCAAGGATCTCATTCAGATTCGATGGAGAAATCAAAAGTTTTACAGGCAAGCAAAAGCTAAGAGAATTCAGCACCACAAAACCAGCTCTACAACAGATGCTAAAGGAACTTCTCTAAGTGGGAAACACAAAAGAAGAAAAGGACCTACAAAAACAAGCCCATAAGAATTAAGAAAATGGTAATAGGGACATACATATCGATAATAAACTTAAACGTGAATGGATTATATGCTCCAACCAAAAGACACAGGCTTGCTGAATGGATACAAAAACAAGACCCGTATATATGCTGTCTACAAGAGACCCACTTCAGACCCACTTCACATACAAACTGAAAGTGAGGGGATGGAAAAGATATTCCATGCAAATGGAAATCAAAAGAGAGCTGGAGTAGCAATAGTCATAACATATAAAATAGACTTTAAAATAAAGAATGTTACAAGAGACAAGGAAGGACACTACATAATGATCAAGGGATCAATCCAAGAAGAAGATATAACAATTATAAATATATATGAACCCAACATAGGAGCACCTCAATACATAAGGCAAATGCTAACAGCTATAAAAGAGAAAATCGACAGTAACACAATAATATTAGGGGACTTTAATACCTCACTTATACAAAGGGAAAAATCATCCAGACAGAAAATTAATAAGGAAACACTAGCTTTAAATGACACAATAGACCAGATAGATTTAATTGATATTTATAGGACATTCCATCTGAAAACAGCATATTACACTTTCTTCTCAAGTGCGCATGGAACATTCTCGAGGATAGATCACATCTTGGGTCACAAATCAAGCCTCAGTAAATTTAAGAAAATTTAAATCACCAAACATCTTTTCCAAGCACAATGCTATGACATTAGAAATCAATTACAGGGGAAAAAATGTAAAAACCATAAACACATGGAGGCTAAATGATACGTTACTAAATAACCAAGAGATCACTGAAGGAATCAAAGAGGAAATCAAAAAATACCTAGAGGCAAATGATAACAAAAACACAATGATCCAAAACCTATGTGATGCTGCAAAAGCAGTTCTAAGAGGGAATTTTATGGCAATACAATCCAACCTCAAGAAACAAGAAAAATCTCAAAAAAACAATCTAACCTTACACCTAAAGGAACCAGAGAAAGAACAACAAACAAAACCCAAAGTTAGCAGAAGGAAAAAAATCATAAAGATCAGAGTAGAAATAAATGAAAGAGAAACAAAGAAAGCAATAGCAAAGATCAAGAAAACTAAAAGCTGGTTCTTTGAGAAGATAAACAAAATTGATAAACCTTTAGGCAGACTTGTAAAGAAAAAGAGGGAGAGGACTCAAATCAATAAAATTAGAAATGAAAAAGGAGAAGTAACAACTGACACTGCAGAAATACAAAGTATCATAAGAGACTACTACAAGCAACTCTATGCCAATAAAATGGACAACTGGTAGAAATGGACAAATTCTTAGAAAAGCACAACCTTCTGAGACTGAACCAGGAAGAAATAGAAAATATAAACAGACCAATCACAAACACTAAAATTGAGATTGTGATTAAAAATCGTCGAACAAACATAAGTCCAGGACCAGATGGCTTCATGAGTGAATTCTATCAAACATTTAGAGAAGAGCTAACACCCATCCTTCTCAAACTCTTCCAAAAAACTGCAGAGGAAGGAACACTCCCAAACTCATTCTATGAGGTCACCATCACCCTGATACCACAACCAGACAAAGATACTACAAAAAAGGAAAATTACAGACCAATATCGCTGATGAATACAGATGTAAAAATCCTCCACAAAATACTAGCACACAGAATCCAACAACATATGAAAAGAACCATACAACATGATCAAGTGGGATTTATCCCAGGGATGCAAGGATTCTTCACTATATGCAAATCAATCAACATGATATACCATATTAACAAATTGAAGGATAAATACCATATGATCATCTCAATAGATGCAGAAAAAGTTTTGACAAAATTCAACACCCATTTATAATAAAAAAAAAAACTCTCCAGAAAGTGGGCGTAGAGGGAACCTACCTCAACATAATAAAGGCAATATACGACAAAGCCACAGCAAACATCATTCTCAATGTTGAAAAACTGAAAGCATTTCCTCTAAGATCAGGAACAAGACAAGGATGTCCACTCTTGCCACTATTATTCAACATAGTTTTGGAAGTCCTAGCCACGGCAATAAGAGATGAAAAAGAAATAAAAGGAATACAAATTGGAAAAGAAGAAGTAAAGCTGTCACTGTTTGCAGATGACATGATATTATACATACAGAATCTTAAAGATGCCACCAGAAAACTACTAGAGCTAATCAATGAATTTGGTAAAGTTGCAGGATATTAAACTAATGCACAGAAATCTCTTGCATTCCTATACACTAACAATGAAAGATCCGAAAGAGAAGTTAAGGAAAAAAATCCCATTCACCATTGCAACAAAAAGAATAAAATACCTAGGAATAAACCTACCTGTAAAAGACCTGTACTCAGAAAACTATAAGACACTGATGAAAGAAATTAAAGATGATACAAACAGATGGAGAGATATACCATGTTCTTGAATTGGAAGAATCAATATTCTGAAAATGACTGTACTACCTGAAGCAAGCTATAGATTCAGTGCAATCCCTATCAAACTACCAATGGCAATTTTTTTTTACAGAAGTAGAACAAAATATCTTAAAATTTGTATGGAGACACAAAAGACCTGGAATACCAAAAGCAAACCTGAGGGGAAAAAAATGGAGCTGGAGGAATCAGACTCCCTGACTTCAGACTATACTACAAAGCTACAGTAATCAAGACAGTATGGTACTGGCACAAAAACAGAAATATAGATCAATGGAACAGGATAGAAAGTCAGAAATAAACACACACACCTATGGTCAATTAATCTACAACAAAGAGACAAGAACATATGATGGAGAAAAGACAGTCTCTTCAACAAGTGGTGCTGGGAAAACTGGACAGCTACATGTAAAAGAATGAAATTAGAACACTCCTTAACACCATATACAAAAATAAACTCAAAATGGATTAAAGACCTAAATGTAAGGCCAGACACTATAAAACTCTTAGAGGAAAACATAGGAAGAACACTCTTTGACATAAATCACAGCAAGATTTTTTTTGACCCACCTCCTAGAGTAATGAAAATAAAAACAAAAATAAACAAATGGGACCTAATGAAATGTAAAAGCTTTTGCACAGCAAAGGAAACTATACACAAGACGAAAAGACAACCCTCAGAATGGGAGAAAATATTTGCAAATGAATCAATGGACAAAGGATTAATCTCCAAAATATATAAACAGCTCATCCAGCTCAATATTAAAAAAACAAACAATCCAATCCAAAAATGGGCAGAAGACCTAAATAGACATTTCTCCACAGAAGACATCCAGATGGCCAAGAGGCACATGAAAAGATGCTCAACATTACTAATTATTAGAGAAATGCAAATCAAAACTACAATGAGGGCTTCCCTGGTGGCGCAGTGGTTGAGAATCTGCCTGCCAATGCTGGGGACACGGGTTCGAGCCCTGGTCTGGGAAGATCCCACATGCCGCGGAGCAACTAGGCCCGTGAGCCACAATTGCTGAGCCTGCGCGCATCTGGAGCCTGTGCTCCGCAACAAGAGAGGCCGCGATAGTGAGAGGCCCGCGCACCGCAATGAAGAGTGGCCCCCACTTGCCACAACTAGAGAAAGCCCTCGCACAGAAACGAAGACCCAACACAGCCATAAATAAATTAATTAATTAATTAATTAATTAAAAAAAAAAAAACTACAATGAGGTGTCAGCTCACACCGGTTAGAATGGGCATCATCAGTAAATCTACAAGCAACAAGTGTTGGAGAGGGTGTGGAGAAAAGGGAATCCTCCTGCACTGTTGGTGGGAATGTAAATTGATTCAGCCACTATGGAGAACAGTAGGGAGGTTCCTTAAAAAACTAAAATAGAATTAGCATATGACCCAGCAATCCCACTACTGGGAATATTCCCAGAGAAAACCATAATTCAAAAAGACACATGCACTTCAATGTTCATTGCAGCACTATTTACAATAGCCATGTCATGGAAGCAACCTAAATGCCCATCGACAGATGAATGGGTAAAGAAGATGTGGTACATATATACAATGGAATGTTACTCAGCCATAAAAGGGAATGAAACTGGGTCATTTGTAGAGACGTGGATGGACCTAGAGACTGTCATACAGAGTGAAGTAAGTCAGAAAGAGAAAAACAAGTAACATATATTAATGCATATATGTGGAATCTAGAAAAATTGTATAGATGAACTGGTTTGCAAGGCAGAAATAGAGACCCAGATGTAGAGAACAAACATATGGACACCAAGGCGGGAAAGCAGGGTGTGGGGGGTGGGGGTGGGGGTGTGATGAATTGGGAGTTTGGGATTGACATGTATACACTGATGTGTATAAAATAGATAAGAACCTGCTGTATAAAAATAAATAAATAAAATTCAAATCAAAAAAATTTTTTTCACAGTAAAAAGTAAAAAATAACGATAAAACAATTAAACAGAGATAAATATATCAATGAAATGAAAAGAATTAAAGTACTTACAAAAGGTACCAAATGAGAAATTCCAAGACTCATATTTTCTTTGACTAAAGGAGTTAGTATTTTTAGGTTTCCTCCTATATTAAAAAATTACACATTTCTTTCAACAAAACTAATTTTTAAATAGGTTGTTTGTATTGTATTGCATGTTTTTCAAAGTACTACTTAAATTAATTATGTTTAAGAACTAGGTCTTTTACATAAGATGCAAAATATATTTCTTTTAGCATGTAAAGGTGCCCAATCATTAACCATAACCCTAACTCAAATGTAAATGTAAAAGTAGGTCTCAAAGTCATGTTTTTGGGATGATCACTCTTGAGCAATATTCTTTACCTTTGCTCTACTCTATTGAGGGAGAACTAATTTTTCATATTATAGTACCTGTCCAGTTGTGTGTGACCAGAAAAGTAAAATTACACAAAGAATATGAAATAATTCTCATTCCTTTTGTAATGTAGAATTATCTAAAAATGTTAATGTAGCAGTTTTATTTTTGGCAAAGATATTTCTTTTTGTTAAAATAAGAAATTATAATATTACCTTCCTTAATCATCTTTTCAAGAATAAACTATGGCTGACAAAAACCCAAAAAAACAAAGGATATGTTTGTTGCAATCATCATGCCAAATAAACATGTCAAATAAACATATAAAAACACGTAAAAAAACAAAACAAAAAGCATTAGGTCTGTGAATTACATACAGATGCTAGGCCATCTGGGTCTGTGAATGCCCATATTGTCCACCCATGGATGCTGATGGAGAGAGAGAGGTTTCCTTCCTTCCTGTGTCCTTATTCAATGTCTCTGAAATGTGTACTGCTCCCAGATTTGCACATACACCCCCCCAAAAAACTCCAAGTATTCTTTCTCATCAGAAAAATTAACTCTGTATATTGCTATCAGATCTCTAAGATCTTTGCCAATCTCTAGCCTGTAGCACACACTTAGTATTAGTAGAGAAGGATAGGAAAAACAATTGGACTCACTCACATAATATTGCCATATTTTCTTTTGCTTATTACTCCTGGATTAATCATTTTTCCTCCAATCTTACAGCAACACACAATTATCAGAGTTATCTAGATGCCTAGACTTCTTTTATTCCCTTGTCTAGAATAATGTGGTAGTTTTCTCTCAAGTCTCCACTGTGGATGTCTTGTATTGATCAAGAAGTGAAGTGAATTTTTGACAAAGGTTCAAAGACCATTCAATGGGAAGACAGTAGTCTTTTCAACAAATGATGTTGGGACATTTGGATATCCACAGGCAGAAAATGAAGTTGGCCTCTACCTCAGACCACATACAAAAATCAACTCAAAATGGATCAGAGACCTAAATGTAGAAGCTTAAAACTATAAAACTCTTAGGAGAGAACATTAAAGTAAATCTTGGTGTCCTTGGGGTAAGCAAAGCCTTTTTTTTAGGCATGCCACCAAAAGCACAGTGACTAAAGCAAAAAATAGAAAAATTGGACTTCATTGAAAGTAAAAACATTAGTGCTTCAAAGGACATCAAGAAAGTGAAAAGACAACACAAAGAATGGAAGAAAATATTTACAAATTATATATTTGATAAGAAACTTTTATCTGGAATATACTGAGAATTCTTACCACTCAATAATCAAAAGAGGGCAAAGAACTTTTCTCCAAATAAGATTTACAAATGGCCGATAAGCTCATGAAAGATTACTCAGTATCATTAGCCATTAGGGAAATGCAAATAAAACCCACAATGAGATACCACGTCATACCTACTAGGGTGGCTATAATCTAAATGGCAAACAAGAGCACATGTTGACCAGGATGAACAGAAATTATAACTTACACATATGGCTGGTGGGAATGGAAAACGGTGTAGCTGTTTTGGGAAACAATCTGACAGTTCCTCAAAATGTTAAACATAGACTTGCCGTATGACCTAGTAATTCCACTGCTACGTATATAACAAAGAGAAATAAAAATGTATGTCCACAGGAAAACCTGTCTACAAATATTTATAGTAGCATTATTCATAATAACCTGAAGTGGAAACGACCCAAATGTCAATCAATTGATGAATGGATAACCAAAATGGATAACCAATATTGGTTATTGGATAACCAATATTCATACAAAGGAATATTACTCAACCATACAAAGGATACGTGTTACGACATGGATGAACACTGAAAACATTATGCTAAATGAAAGGAGGCAGCACAAAAGACCACATATTGTACGATTCCATTTACATGAAATATCTGGAAAAGGCAAACCCATAGAGACAAAGGTTTCTAGTGGTTGCTGAGGACTGGGGGTAGAGAAGCACAAAGAGGAGTTTGTGGGAGGCAGGGAAGTCATGGCTGAGAGTTACGGGTTTCTTTTCGGGGGGTGATGGATTTAGATAGTGGTGATGGTTGTACAACTTTAAGAATATACTAAAAACCAGTGAGTTGTACACTTTAAATGGTGAATGGTGATATTTGAATTATATCTCAATTTAAAGATGTAAAGAAGGAGGAGGGGGAGAAAAAGGAAGAAAAGGAGAAGAAGAAAGGGAATAAAGAGGAGGGAACGGAGGAGGAGAGAGAGAAGTAAGGTAGCAAATGTTAAACGTCGAGTTACCATATGGTAGTAAAGAAGGATAATGATGTCCAAGAATGCAGAAAAAATGACCCTAAGGTAAGCTGGCCACCTCTTCAATAAAGATTAGATTCATTGAAATGCCAGACTCACGTGGTCCTTTCAACCCATCACTTAATGTCAGGGGTCATCTTAAACTGTACTCACCAATTACAACTTCATTCCTAACATACTAAACATTGAGCTTTTGTACATCATGCTATGGGTGCCATACATTTGGTAGATAACTAGATGTGCCCTACAGCAGGTGATGTGTGCTGCCCAGACTTTTAAAACATTATGCTTTAAATCTGGAAAGGATTTTAAAGATTATATAATAATAATATTAATAATAATAATAGAGTAATCATAACTAATTTTGATATAGTACAAAATAAATATTTTTTCAGCTGGGATGACCAATCTCTCCTCTGAACTTCTCTAACCTTGAATTTCATCTCTCTCTCTGTGGTCTTAATTGTACCCTATCTTCTGTTATGCTACTTTCAGGTCTGGATTGTTTCTTTGATAGATTATAAATCCTTCAGTGAAGAATCCTCTCTGTATCCTGGGAGCCTTGCACAGGACCAGCTAACAGTATCCTGGGTTCTGCTGATGTTTATTGGTGAACAAATCAATGAACCTCCAATTCCATTTGGAATTGGACAGAGTACACATATAAAGAATTAAAAAAACAAACAAAACAACATAAGAATGTTGGTGATCTCAGAAGCAAAGGGAATTTGTAGCCTATGCTGCCTCTGCCCTTCCCCAAACCAGCCTCAGTTTCCCCAGCGGCACAGCCCCAATCCTCTGCTATGTTGGAGCGGCTTCGCGTATTGTTTTTGAACAGCCATAGCATGATGCACAACTGAACACTGT